>NW_027269275.1:15861515-16470541 GCF_023055355.1 Agelaius tricolor | reverse complement strand
ATCTTTATTCCTTGTCTGAATGTGGTAAAGTTGGAACTAATAAAACATAATGGCTAGTTTAATTAAAACAATTTAGTGGAGACTCCAAGATGCCTTCTGATGTAAAAGATACAATTTAAACAAAACACAAGAAGCTGGTCATTACTATTTCAGCTTAAATTTAGAAGAGTCTGTGGATATTCACTGGATCTAAGCTCAGCAAGTACACACTGGAAATTTCCATTCCAAGCCTTTATTAATTATGTTTATACAATTTACTTTCATTATCCATATTTTTGACATCAGATTCTTTCACTTATTTGTACTGTGTATTTTTATTGTGGGTTGTTGGCACAGTAATTCCATATATTATCCGACTCTATAATTTTGGCTTGAATTAGCATTTTATATACTGTATTTTAATGGCAAAACCTAATCACAAATCCACAGTGGACAGAACTGGCACTCTCAGCTTGCTTCTATCTTCATCTCTGTACTTTGCATTAGGCACAGCAGCCAAATGCTCAATGGAACAGGATTGTAGCCTGTGTGAGAGGCTGTGGTGGGATTAAGAGACCTGGTTATTAGTCCCTGTTACTGGCCTGTGGATTTGGGAACTGCCAAACCCAGCAAGGAGGAGAACAGCAGGAAAATGGTCAGTGAGGATGCAGGGGTGGGACATCCTCTGGCTTGAACCTACCACACCTACCCCTGAAGGACAGGAGGGGAAAACAGTGCTGGAATTTGCTGTATGGGCCCTGTGATTGTGGAGACTTCTTTGTGCACAGAACAACAAAGAGAAGAGAGAACAAAACAAACAAACAAAAAAATTAGTCTTTTTCTTCTCCCCCTGCCCTGGGATAAGTACACATCCAATCCCATACAAATTTTATTTTTCTCCCAGTTTGATTTTAAGTTGCTGTTATGGTGTTGGCTTTCATGGAGTCAGTGCTGATGGATGTTGGTGTAAAGGAAGGATTAGGTCTGTGATGGGTTAAACTTAAGGGTCCAAAGGACCTGCAGGAGTTCCTGATGGGCAGCAGCCATGCAGACAGCCCTGCCTGACCACCCCTCACTCTGTCCCAGCAGCTTGGATGGGCAAGGGACTCTGCTGAACATGCTCACCCTTTGGCCTCCTGGACAAGCCTTAATTCCTTCAGGCTTCTTAATTTGCAGTGATTAAGTTATCTCACATATTTTTGATCAAATTCTCTTTGACAGACACAACTGTTTTGGCGAAACCACTCAGATTTTCCTTGTATCATTTGGTCCGAGGGAGTCAGTACAGATATTTGAGTAAGAAAAGGAGGATTGGAAGCTTTGTATTCCCTAAAGTATTTGAATAAGCAATATATTCTGGCTGAAATAGTGTGCTGCAACCTGTTTAGGATGATATATTTGCAATTAACCCCTAGTTGATAGCTCCTGATGCAAAGCAACCCTTTTTTTAACAGGGCTCTGTATAGCTTCTTTATGCTAACAAAAAAAAAGGTTTTCTTGTGGAAGCAGAGTTGTTTGAATATTGGAAACAAGCTGCTGGTCTCTGATAACCCACCACCTCTCAGAATCTTACCAAAATAGTAAAAACAACTTTGTCTGGATGATTGCCTTGGCTGTACTCAGAATCCTCCCTGGAGCTTGTTGCTGCACTATCAATGTATCAGATGAATCGATGCTGTCGGTGCAATAATTTTAGGCAGAAGACAAAACCACTTCAAAGAGTATAATGACTTGAGAGTTTGTCAATAAGATGTCTTAATGTTTTTGACAACACCCATTTTGTTGACACAGTGGGTGAGGAAGCCTGACATCATTTATTGTGTCAAGTGAACAGATTTAGCTGCTGGTGAACCACATGGTATATTACACTTTTCCCCCTTCCTGTTTGAGCTATCAATCCTGTTTTTCTTTTGGAAGCTGATTACTTTTTTTCCCCCCATCAACTAAAAGACAATGTCATTATTTCTCAGAGAAGGAAAGTAGTATAATTTCTGAATCCCTCTGGAAGGAGCCTCTGAAGTGCCATTAATTCATATTTAGCAAACAAATTGAATAAGATATCCCTCTCCATTGCTAAAAGAAAAAGTGAGATAGCTTTATTTATAAGGAAGGATCTTTTATAAGTGAAAATCTGTTTTACCATGCATGGCAAGTTCCCAGCTAATTTAAAACATTTAAAGTTATGCAAAACCACTTAGAGAGTTGAAAAATATGTAAAGATATGTAAAGACACTAAGTATCTTGTTCAGTACTATAATAACAGAAAAATCAAGACCATGTTTTGACTTGGGATTTTATCTTTAGAGCTCCTTGCAGAGAGGCTTTTTTTCTATACCTGTGTGTGGGTTTAGTTTCTTCTTCTGATGCCTTCCTTTCTTGTCTACCTAATCCTTACAAACTTTGATAGTCTTTCATAAGGATGAATATTATTCATAGAGGGAAGTCCATAAAGATTGTTGTTCATCGGTATTTGTCCTTACACTTTGAAGTCTCCTAATTGCACGAAGATAGATACATTAAACAATTACCTAAATGCTCAAACGGGAAAGAACAAAGGAAATAAGGAATGATGTAATCCCTGAGGGAATCATGTTTCTCTCTCTGGGAGGAAGCTGTTCTCTTAAAGTTGGCACAACTCTTGGGATGCTCAGCTGTCACTTTCTTCTCACATTTATTCTGAATGAACACAATCCATCCATCAGTGCTTAAGGAGTTTTCTAACAGTACATTGACCTTGAATGCGGCACATTGATTTTCAGTAACGCATCACAAATAGGGTCGTTACTGAGTCATCCAGCAGTGGATGTGATTGGGAACAGATTTCTGAAATTCCAATACTGTGCCACCTGCCTCTGATGATGGATCATTCTGCTGCTCCCCATCAATCCTCTCCTCCCGCTAAAAAATGTGACACCTGTATGAAATTTATCATTATATACAACACGAGGCACAAACAAACTGTTACAGTGGGGGCTTTTCAGCAGCCTCCACTGCTCGGGTGAGGAGGGTTTTACGGTGGCATTTATTTAGAGAGGTGCCTCTTGTAAAAGGGCCGGGTGCAATGGTGACAGATGCGAGCACTATAGGGAATTAATGCTGCAACTGGGACCCAGCAATAGATAAAAACAGTCTGGATCTTAAGCTGTGAGAGGTTAACACCAGATCAATTAGGGTGATTGTTCTGTAGATTGTAATGGACAAATATACGTATACAAAAAGGGCATTAGTGAAATTGGGGAGGAAGAACAAATAGAAATTAACTGATGTTAAAGTAAAAATCAAACTGGGAAAGATTTTGTGTTCTAAAATGCCTGGCAGTCTGACTACGGCTGGAAAATGGATCTTTCAAAGTGATGCTGGAAAAGTACAATTGAAACAAAGGTGTTTGTGTTTCTTTGGGAGTTTGGAAGGGTCAGGTAAATTAATGACCCTTTCCTCCCCACTGTGCATATAAATGAAAGGGTAAGAACAAAAGCCTGGATCCTCAGAAGTTTTTAGGTCTCTAATGTCCGCTGAGATCAAGGATTTGGCCACCTTTTATATTTTAGGTTTGTGACTTCTGAAGCGGTAAAGGAGGAATAATTCTTGCTTTTCTTGCAACTGCCATTGGTTTGGAGTACAGTGGTTCTGTAACCAAGCTAATGCATTGATGTTTATTCATCTAAAATGGCCAAGAATTAACTACTGCACTGAGCCAGCTGAGAGAATAAATGGCCTCACAGTTACAAAGTGGCAAACTTTACATTCCTCCCTATTTCACTCAGCTGCAGCGGATGCTAAGAATCTTGAAAAGAACTCAATTAAGTAGCCTGTTAATTTATACTCTCTGCCTGTGGGTAATTTTGCAATGGTTTCAATAAAAATATGTATAATATGTACTCCACAAGCAGAATAAAACCTGATAGCAGAATAGGAAATAACTATCTGAAAATGAAATGAAGTTGATAATATTTCCTTAATATTTCCTTACCAGCTATTATTGCTCCTCTCTAATGTCTAATTTTAGTTAAATTGAGGGGGGCTTATTGGCCAAAGTACAGTAAAGTCAGGTTGTTATGGGCCACTATGGAAAGAGTATTTTGCAACTGCTTTATAGCAAAGCATGGATGTCTTACTCCTCAATACCAGCTTTAGACTATCTGCTGGTCACTGCAGTGGCAATGGAGGTTTGAGCAAATTCCCTGGATTTTGGCTTTAGTTCAGACTTGGTCCAATCTTCCTGTGGTGCAAGGGACTGATCCAGGCTGATCATGGGCCAGACAAGCTCTGAGTGTGTGCCCAGGGTCTGCCCCTCCAAGTGTGGACCCTGCAGTGCTGGGTCAGACACTGCTTGTGAGACTCATGTCCTAGCAGGAGTGACATCTGATTTGATACTGATGGATTGTTTCAGGAATGGACCCTAAACACCATCATCACCTAGATGGCAATGATCAGAGAGGCCCTCCTTTATCAAAGGAGGCTTTTTTGGCATTGCTACAAGTTCTGATGATTCTGAAGGGGTATATGAATATCTAAAATCTTTGTAGATCATCTTTGCTTCTTCCATCCTATTTATATTGCCCTCTTCAGGCTTTCTTCTTTAAAACAAACAAACAAAGATAAAGGTAGTTATTTGGCAGACAATTACATACTCTAATTAAGCACAGGCAGTCCCTCCAGCATCTTGAGGTGTCACGTGGCATATTGCTCTAAGGTCTGTGTGCACCTTCTAGAAACTCTGCAGTCTCTTGGATTTCAGTTCTGGAGCTACCAAACCTCTTGTGCAAACAGCCACGTTCTGTTGGGTGGCTGCAGCAACCTCAGCTGCTTGGGTAGAGCAAGGCTGCAGAGGGGGAGAGCAAGATTCAGATCCAAAAGGATTCCAAAAAGGAATTTTTCACAGCAAGAGGGCTTTGGATGCTTGTTTCTGGGTTTGGGCCACATCTGGTTCCAGATAGGTTAGAGTGGGTGTACTTCTCTGTAGTAATTACCTTTGACTTCTACTAAATACATTATTATCTAAGTCTAATTATACATTAATTGCCTGACTGAACTCACTTTGACTGATGTGAGTATTAAAATTTTTGGTTATTGAAATAAAACCCCAAAGTATGTGCTGATGTCAGGTTCAGCTGTCTGTGCATTCAGCTGGAGGATGATAACTTGGTGAGAATTAAGAAACTCCAATATCATAGTAGTGAACAAGGAGAGAAGACAGAGCTGGATTGTGTGCATTTATTTTAAACTATATATTTAACCTCTCTGTGTCTGGTTTCTAGATTATGATAATGCTTCCTGTTTATCTGGGGTGGTACTGGCTTCAGTTTTTTGTGTTAGACTACTCTGACATCCTTCCATAAATGTTGCTATGAATTTTTATGATGCAGATCATCAAAATACCTGCTGGAAGATGTCTTATTTGAGATAGTTTGAATATACTTCTGCATGTACTTTAGAAAGACCTGTATTTGTTTAGCTCCAGATAGGAGAATTATGTGAAAGCAAATGCTGTTGATTGTATTGCTAATAGTACAATATTAAAATAATAAAATTTGTACAATACTAGTTGATGTAATTATATAAGCCTCATTTGTTTTTCAGAAAGTTGTTTTGTTGTTTGTACATTTTCCCCAGGTACATTTTGCATAGATCTTGGGTCACTCTGAGCAAACAGCAGAATTTTCTCCCAGTGAAAGTAAAAGCTATTAATACTAGAAAAGTTAAGTTAGTATTTGAATAATGTCTTATTTTTCAGGGCTATATAAGTCAAGCAGTTGAATTCCCTCAAGTTTAAAAGACTATGTCAACACATGAAAATGGAAAAGTTTTAAATTCAAATTTTATTTGATTTTTATCTTCAGTTCTGCAAGTTACTCTTTTGCCTCAGTGATATCAAAGAGCTGGTGCTCAGTTTATTTTTCAGTCTAAAAATGAGTGTTTCTTGTAAATGTGTCTTAATATTCTAATATAGCTAAATGTATGCAATACCCCAAATATTAGAGGTTGCAATGTAATTTTCTTCTTTTCCTTGGGAGTGAAAACAGAAAATAATGTTGAATGTCAGTGGGCTGTGAGTGTGAAAGGGATAAATGCCCTTAGGAAGCCCTGGCCACCAACTCTCCTCTCTGGGGCAAGACAAAGTACTGTTCATTTTCACAGAAATGTCAGTGCTACTGCAGGAGCAAAGCTGTTTTTAAACATTTGTTTCCTGAGCTGGACTGTTCTAAGCCCAGTGCATCTTCCCTGCTGTGCCTCCCCACTCAGAATAAATCCTTGCTGCAATGCCACTGCTATAAATGAAGTTACTCCTCATTTATATTATTGTGAAAGGGCAACCCAGCCTGTGGTTTCTGGCTAGCAAAGGGTCTTATTTAAATTTATGGCTGCTTTAGGGAGTTAAAATTAATCCACTGCAGGTTTCTCATGTGTTACTCTGAGGCATCTGGAGCTGATGCTGCTGGGGCAGGAGCTGCTGATGTGTCAGTGCTTGCAGAGCCCCTGCAATCTCACAGAAGGGCTCTTGGTCTCTGATTCACTGGCTGGACCTGGTTTCCCCTTCCTCTCTTTGTGTGTGCATTCAGTAAATGTCAGCTTGTTGTTTGTTCCTCGAGCAAACCTTTCATTCAAATCAAACTCCTGTTTGGAAATACCAGTGAAAAGTTGTCGTTTCAGTGTTAGTGAGGGGGCGCTGACTGGTGAGCAGCCTGAGATCTCACTGTGTGCCTTACCTTGGCCACGTTGGCAATTAGGCCATCAATCCAGAGAATTAACTCCAGCAAGACATTAGTCATTCTTGGAAATTGCAGTGCTCATTTCTCTCTCTCTCTTTCATATTTAAATGGTAGGGTTTTCAAGCATATTTTTATGGACCTAATTAATGCATGTGACGGGCTTCTGATGTAAGGTGGAAGAAATGACAATTAAACATCTTGGAATAAGCACATTCCAGAGTGTGCACAAGCAAGTCTTTATGCAGGGCACTGTGGGAGAAAGTGCTCAGCAACAAAGCAGTGATGTGTTTTCATTTGAAACAACAGGATTGGAGTGAAAAAAGAAAACAATTCATTAGCATTTGTGAGGGAAGCTTGCAATAACCATCGACGTTTTGTAATCCTGTGATTTTGTAGTCTTCTACAGGGGAACTTTGTGCTATAAAAAGCCTTATTTTAAGTTCTTACTTTGGACCCTGGAGATGAGGATGAGGTTAATGGTAGTGACACTGGTTAGCCACCAGCTTTTGTTTTGTTTCTGAAGAGATGCTGTGCTGCTGACACATGAAATTCAAGATAGACTCGAGTTTTTTCACCATGCAAGTTTCAGCTCTTTTTCCATCTGCCACTGATGTACCCTTGTTGCATGGGCTGTGTTCTCTCTAGCTCTCATGGTGCAACCAGTGAGTACCTTGCTGTGCAGGACTCAAAAAAGAAAATGTAAATGAAACCAGAGCTAACATTTATGGCAGCATTTGTATTTCTGGACATGTGATCTGTGGCAGCTAACACTGGCAAAAAATTGATATCATAGTACATAACCAACTATGGCAGATGATGCCTTCTCAGACCCAGATTGTTCTCCCATCATAAATGAATAAATGGAAATAGTATGCAGTGTTTAAATGAAGCAGCCACCTGAGTTACAGAACTCTGGTGTTGTATATTGTGTCATAAAGAAGTAGCTGGGTGTATTCTTTTATATATTTTGATTACCCTGTTCAGGTATTTCAGTCTGTTCAGTCTGTTCAGGGCTTTTGTTTCAGTCTCTTCAGTCTGTTCAGGGCTTTCTCAGCTGTTAAGCAGAGGATGCCATGGGATTACTGTGGGGCTGCTAGGAAGAAGATAACAGTTTTGGCTTAGTGGCCTCTGCTGGGAAAACAAGTGCAAAGGTCAGGCTCTCTTGAGGTGATGTCCTTGCTCCCCTGAAGGCAGAGGGAGCATCACCATTGACTCAGCCCAGGGGATATCCATGGTTTAACTTAGTCCAGCAGAGGTGAGGGATCATCTCCAGCTGCTCTGGGCCGATAGGAGCCAAATCCAGGAAATTTGTGTTTGTTGTCTCCCCGTCCCACTCAGGTATTTCTGCAAACTTCCCTGTGCCTTCTCGGCCACAGAGTCAGAGCAGACAGTGGTTAAACTGCATTATCTCCATGTGAGCAGGCAACCACAGTGCTCTCCCACTGTTTACACTGGGAGATAATTAATGGATTTAAACACAGGGAGCTCTGTGATACACGTGCCTGCTGGCCAGGGCCCAGCTGCAGGGCTGGCACTTGTCTGGGTTCCACATACCCACCCTGCCCAGGAGAGCAGGGCTCAGGCATCCTCTGCACATGTCCTGGGCTCCCTGGGGTGCTGCTGGGGACTGGGGTAGTGCTGCTGCTCATCCCCTTGGCTGATGGCATGGGAGGAATCTCATGCAAAGGATTCCACATCTGCCAAGGTACCTCTAATGCTGCCCATAACGAGCTCTGGCTAAGGGATGTTTAAGTTCCTGTATTTAAAGCTTGTATCAGCAATCAGACTGCACAGAAAACAAAAGCAGATTTTCATGCGGCTCTAAGACAAATCTACATCTTGTTTAATGTCTGTGTGGAGATGTAACAGTAACTTTAACTTCTAGTACATGTATATACACTAAGTTGTCACTTTCTTGGGATAAGATTGTGCCTATAAAATGATTAGTGTTCTACTGATTGTTTTAAAATAACTCAAGCAGCATCTGAATTTATTTACATACATGATATTGCCTTTCATAAACACAGCTGTACGCAGAATGCCAATTCAAGGATATTTTTGGAAGTTCATCCAACAGTTCAGCTGGGATAAGAGCAGCTCACTAGCATAATCTTGTTTTCTCCCCCAAGGGCTCTGGACCTAGCTTAGGTAGCCACCATCTCTTTGTTTCTGTGCCCTGAACTCCTGGAGGCTTGGGATGAATGACTGAGCCTGCAGGGTTGCTGCTGCAAGGATGTTGGAGGACCTGCTTGCCCCAGCTGGGAAAGGCCAAGCCACACTGAGACATGGAGCCACCACCCAGCACCTTCACCTCTTCCCAAAGGCTGTTCCAGGTGTCCAGGCTTGTGGCAACAGGGTCATCCATCCCTGTGCTCCCTGCAGGAGGCCCTGCTCCCTGCCCTGTTCACACCCTGCTCCTCTGAGGTCTTTGTGCTGTGAGAGTTGGCGCTGAGTGACAGCAAAATTATGGATATAGGTCAAATTCCATTGAGACCACACCTTTAGCGGCACACATTCACCCTCTGGAATTTAATGTTGCTCTTCGTTTAGAGATTTCCTTCTCCCCAGTTGTTTGCTTTTGAATTTAGGATAATATAAGTCATTATTTGAAGTAGGCTATTTAGAAAGCCCTGCACTGTTATTATTTAGTAAGCCAGAGTTACATTATCACTGGCTTCAATCTATGTTTGATGAAAAGATTTTTCCTATTTAAGAGGCAAAAAAAAAGAGGAAAAGTCTTTAATGGTTTTTGTACCTATTCCAAGATCATCAACATGCAGTATAATTAGAAAGTTCTTGTCTCGTTTAAAATCTTTTTTCTGTCTCATGGGACTTGGACATTAAAAATGCAAGATTTATGTATATTATATAATTATTTATTTGTAGTACAGCAGCACTTAGAGGTATCATTCAATCTTGGGGCCCCATTTATGTGAAACTCTGTACTAGCAATACCACAATTGAGTCAGACTAAGAAATCCCAAGCTGAAAATGTGCTAAGTATTGGACAAATGTATTGCAGTGGTCACAGGCTGGGAGAATTTGTATCATAAGTAGTTAAGATGGACAAACAGTTAAGAGAGGAGAGAGGAAGGATTACTCACCCAAGTGTGTCAGAGGAGGAATTGAAGCATATCATGATCCAAGATCAGATTCAGGGATGTAGAAGGCTGAGTTAGAAATGTGAAGGTCTTTGTCAAGCTGGTCCTTGTGAGGATTTACCCGCCTTGCTCGGGGTGCTGAAGCTGGGAGCCTCGGAGCCAACAGCAGTTCTTCCAACCATGGATGCAGTTTTTGTTGCCTGCTTTTGTTTACTGTGAATTTTGTAGGTCTGTAGTCTGGCTCTCTAGAAAAAGACAATGAATTCCTGGCTAATCCAACCTGTATTAAACCGAGAAGGAATCCATGTCACCAGGCAGCCATCCAGACAGTTTTGAAAGCTCAGTACTAACAAGATTTATTATGCCCCTGTGCTTCATTCTCTTTCTTGGAGTACCGAGTGTAGCATGCGATTTTGTTTGATTAGTCAGGCTATTTGCTCTTCATATTTTACATTTCTGAGTTAGGGTAACTCTTGGAAACTCCCACCATTTTCATGAGGACTTCTATACGTAAGGCAGCTTTTTGAACAATTGGTAGGAATACAAAGCAATAGGTAACTAGGGGAATGGGATTATTTTTTGGCTGATTGACAAGATTAGAAGTAGACACTCAGGGACAGATAGTCCCAAGATGGACCTTTTTAAGATGTTCCCAAAGAGTGAGTAACTGACCCAGAGTCAAGAGACAGCTGCCTTCAGTTAAGTGCAAGATTTGGCTTGGTGGGTCCATGCACACAACTGAGTGATTTTAACTGGTTAGCTGGGAAAGGGAAATGCTCACTGGCTTGCTTGAAAATCTCTGGAGCTCCATAAAGTCTGTATCCATATGAAAGTAAGTCCTCCTTCAGAAAAAAGCAACTAAAAAGGGGGACAGGGGCAGGAATCTAACCAAACGTATCTTACAAATCTCATTTAAGGGTTTTTTTGGACTGAGCTTATCACTTGCATGCTTTATTTTAGCAAAGTTAAGTCCCAAAAGCTATCGGAGGGAATAGCAAATTGGGTCATTTTTTTTTCTGATTCGCGTAGGGTTTTTGGAATTCAGCAGCAGATGTCTAAATTAAAATACATATATGTTCCTTGTATTAACAATCCCATTAAACCACGCTGCCCTTCCCACCCACCCCCCTCTCCAGAAATATATCCTATCATTAGCTGCTATCTGGAATCGACAGCGGAGTAATTTGAACTCTGGCTCCCAGGGGCCTCCTCCTTTACTTCCTGCTCTAGGAATAAGGTGTGTATTGATTAGATATCAGGCTGTAATTGGGCTCCAATCTCTCTGCCTCAAGATATATGATGGAGATGACAGGAAACAGATACCCTGTTGCTACTTGTAAATAGTCTGGTTGAACAAAATGGTTTGTAACCACTTCAGTGCCATAGTCTTTTATTACCAGAATGGGGTTGCTTTATCACTTAGTTTGATGGCTTTTTGAAGGGAAATAATATCATTCTTTCTGAAGGAGCTAAAATAATTTTAAACAAATTGAATTCCTCTTTTGAGGACCAAAAATAATTATCTAATAGTGCGCAGCTTGGTATAATTATACAGTGAGCATGTCACAGACATAAAATTAATTAAGTCCATAACCCCAATCTGGCATCCATTGACTATTAGAAAAAAAGAAAAAAAAAAAAGAAAAAAAAAAGAAAAAAAAAGATATAGTGTTGAGAATGAGGATGTCAAAAGAAGGTGTTTGTGGTAGTTGAAGATCTGGAATTATTCATGGTTTTTCTGTTCCAAGATGTTCTCTCCTATCTGTCAACAGTACCAGGCTAAATATGAGTCTATTGGAAGCAAAAGTGCGGAGTGCTGCAGATGTCTTGCTTCAGTAGGTCACAAAAGCAAGTTATTAAATATTGGTTTGAGGGAAGATATACACAGTCCATCAAAACTTCAATCGAAACACAAGCTTGCAATCTTAAAAGTATATTCTGTTCATGGGGCAGTTGTCCCACAGCTTGAGAAAAATGCAGCTTTTACCATTTGTACAGAAGACTTGGAAAAAAATTCAAAATGCACAGACTGAAGGTGAAAACCCATGGCCTTTTGAGATGTAACAGACTTGGGTTTGTTTTCAGAACTTATCTTTTGGGGGTTTTTTTAATCCTACAGAAGAGAATCCAGAACAGACAATCAGTTTATTCTGATCAGTGATTTATCTGTGAGATTCTTAGAGCCTTGTTTCAGAGCTGCGGACCAAAGTAACTAATGTGTTGCAATAATATATTTAGCACATGATAAGGCACAGAGAAAATAGAGGGGAAGGAAAAAAAAAAAAGCATGCATTCCCTGGCTGAGAAGTTATTGAGTGTTTAAAGCCTGGGAACAGATAGTTTAGGGAGAAGCAGATTTCAATGACTTCCACTCTGTAAATAAATTGTGAAATCTAAAGCACTGGTACTTCATTTCTCTCTTTCAAGCATATTTTGGGTGGCACTTCTACCACATTTGTGCCCCAAACATTGTTTGATTTTTGCATACAAGAAGTTTATATTTTGCTGCTCCTCAGAGTGACCTTAATGTGATCTATTGACAAAAGGAGATAGAGCTATTCTATTTTTTGAGCAATAGCAGAAGCAAAAGAAGAAAATATTTGTAGTTTTTAATAAGCTCTACATATGCATACATATATTATCTGTGTTGCAAATTGCATGCATTTCTGTTGTTATAAGAGCTGTAATTTTCTTTCCTTTTCTGTAGTGCCTGATTTTCTTGTTTGCTCCAATATTGCAGCACTGTAACTGCATGTGCTTTATGTGACCTTATTAACTTATTCTCTTATTAGCTTCAGCTGTCCAGAGAGATGTGTTATTTTTGTCCCTTCCCTCTCCCATGTGTCAAATCTTTGCTTTTGGACAACACATTACATTTAAATCACATAATATGCCTCCTAACCAAACCTCTCAAAGTCCAAATTCTTTGGCTTTCAGTTAAAAAAAAAAAAAAAAGCAAGGAAAAATGACTTCCACAGTGATTGATCTGTAGTAGTGTTAGCCCTGTTTATGAAAAGAGTCAGAAAGCAGTGCTGTGAGTTCAGTGCTCTGCTTTTAGATCTGAGGAGTTAGAGTAAGAAAAATCGATAGGAGCAACGCTGAAGGAGGAAGAAATGAACGGAAGGAAAAGCTTTTAGCAGCCACGTGCTTGGATCTCAGAGCAAGGTGTGTGACCAGGGTGGGGAAGGACTGTGCAGGGCACATGGGCATGGCTGAGCAGATGCCACCTCCCAGCTTCTGATGTCCCTCTAGTGTGTCTCAGTTGGACATCTCTGAGTGGAAATGCAGTGAGGGTGGCTTAGACTCTACTTTTAGGTGAGTTCAGAGTCCTCACCCATATTTGCAGGTGAAGCCTGCTCAAGTTGTTCTTGCCCTCTGTGTCACTGGGTACCCTGATGCTCTTCTGGGTGTCACTGCCTAATTACCTGTGACAGGTCACATCACTTCTTCAAATCAGCTTCAGCCATCAGGGTTTGACTTGTGCACTTCAGCCCTGCAGCTGTGCCCCAGCCTCCCTCCCTCTGCTGCTCCCTGCAATAATTCCAACAGAAATTCATCAGAAAAGGTTTGGCCGGGGCACTGCTTTAATTTCATATGTTTATAGCGCTGTCAAACAAAAATGAAGCAAGACAAGACCCACTTCATCCCATAGCTGACCATAAAAGGTTAATATTTTGTGCTCACTCATGCAGGACTTGGGTGCCTGAAAGAGGGACCAGGGAGTGAACCATTGTATGGGCTTGGTATCCATCCTCTCACCCATTTTTCAGGACTGCTTTGGGATAATCAGGGTTTTTTTCCACTGGGACCAAGTGGGAGGGTCAGTGCAACCATGCTGAACACCACATGCATGCAAACACACCCAGGCAAGCAGTGATGAGTGTATTCCTCAGAGACAGCAGAAATAAGTCACTGTACTTCATCAAACTGCTGGTATCAGCACAGAGCCTTCAGAAATCCTGCCTGGACCACAGAAAGGGTAGGGCAGAAATCTATGGAAAGAATATATTAGGAAACTTGGAACATGAGAGTCTATGGATGTCAAGGGTAATTTCCAGGGTGATAAATTATGGAAATCATAGCAAATGCAAGTCTGGTTTAAAAAAAGAGCAAGTCCTTAATTTCTGGTTTGAGTTGTGGAATTTGAGATTCTCACTTGCTTCTCTGCCTGACACTAACAGAATTTCTAGATGACAGACAACACTGCATTACATTTTATTGATATAATTACCCTTAAAGCAATTTGTCCCTTTCCATTTCTTAGTCTCTGGGCATTTTCAGGCAGTCAGCAGGCCAGCCAATTAGAGACCAGTAGAATACACATTTTATTATGAGGGATCCACTGAATGCTGTCAATATAGGATATACTCACAGAATGTCTACAGAGCCTGGTGCTGTCACAGGTTAGCTCCCAGCCACTGGGGCACGAGCCAGCTTTGCTCAGGAAGCTGCTTAGACACATTAGGGTGTGAAGTAAAAAATTTTGTCTCTCAAGGTGGATTTATCAGCATCTTCACAGACTTATGCTAACATGGCTCTGTGCCTTCCAGACTGGAGCTGACTGGAGCTCTGGTGATTTGGAGTCTGGACAGTTCTTAATGTGCTCCTGTTTGTGTCTGGGTGCAGGCACAGCTGTAATTCTTCTCTTGCAAACTCTGTGAGTAGGTCCCTTGGCTTGATCTCCTCTTGCCTTTCAGCAAATCAAGCTGAAATCAGCAGAATTAGGCAAATGCAGATCAGATTAATAAGCCAACACTCCTTATCCATTGGGATTGCTCACTTGAGGTGAGATGGTAGATATGAGCAAGGATTTGTAAGATAAGGTGTTTAATCACAAGAAACCCACATGGAAAAATCTGCTTAATCGAAAAGCAGGGAACTGGCTGAAGAGCCAATGATTCTAAATAGCTTTGATTCTTAATGGGGACAATAATTCTCTTTAATGGGAGCATCTTCAGATGATTTAATGTTGCTTTGGGCCTTTTTATGTATCTTGGTCTTATGCTGGTCTTGTTTGCTTTTCTACCAGGAGCATTTGATGGGTTTAATGCTATGATAGATGCAGGAGGGGCATGTATTGGGGCAGCCCTGCCAGTTCCTGGCTGTTGGCTTGCTCCTTCTTTATCAATCTCACGTCAGGTTGCCTTGCTAAGTGCAGCAAAGCTACTCTTGGACTTGGGCTGCAGAGTTCTGTGCAGAAAGAGGCTTCTCCCAATAGCCTCAGGAAAATCCCCAGAGCATCACCGGAGAAAACATTGTGAAATGGGTGTTTTCTTGTAATGGGGAAACAGCCAGCTCTGTGTGAGCTGTGCTCTGTTCCATCAGGTGAGATGTTGATAAATCAATGAATGGGAAGAGGGATGATGTTTGGATGAGGACATATTCTGTATCCCCAGAGAAAGGAAGCTTGATGACAAATCAGAGAACAGAATCCAAAATTTCTGCCTTCTTTTTCCCATCACATTCCCAAATATTCCTCATGTGGTGAGCATTTGTGTGCCTGTGAAAAGCCAGCCATGCTGGAATAGATCAGAACAAATAAAATGGTGCAAAGAGGAACAAACAGTACAGGTAAATAAAAGACTGAGTAGACTTACTGTCTTGGAAGAAAATCACATTGAGTGCACATTGCCACAACTTTGTAGATGTGCTTTCTGGCTTTGAAATTTGGCTGTGAATTTGCAGAATCCACAGCTTTTCTTAAATATTGGCTAAGGCAAAATTCCCAGAGATACTTCAATTTTGCAAATGCTCCAAGCTCATCTGAAGCCCAAAGCTCAACTTCCCTCTCTGTTACCAAATTTCCTTAAGTTTATCGTCTGGTGCAATGTTGGCTAATGAAAACACAACATGATTAAAGGAAGAAGTTTCTTGCCATTCATCCTTCCCCTGCTGTCAGTTCCTTAATTTAAGAACTAGTCCTTGTGTCCATTATTGTATTTTATTTCTTCAGGACTTAATGGTCAGAGGGAGGAGCGCAAAGAACAGAACACATCGATGAAGTTCCTCTTTCAGATGCCAGGTTTTGGCTGTATTCTTGGAAAATTTTGCACTTTCTATTAACTGATGTGTAATTCAGAGTAGAGAGATATTGTGTGCTGGTTTCTGACCTTTGCAAATGCTAAATCATGAAAATATCTGATTTATTGAATTTCTCCTCCCTCACCATAATCTTTCCAAAGTGGTCATGACCACAATAAGTGAACTGAAATGACTTTGGTATTTGTATCACATATATAATGTTTATTTTGGGATGTAGTTTGTGAAAATATTAATGTAAGATAGTTTTGGCCAGAATGAAGCTTATAAAGAAGTAACATTTAATCATCAGAGACTGAACTGCACTCAGGCTGAACAGTGGTGTTCAAGATGACTTCTTGAATCAATTTATTCTATTTCTGGTATTAAACTCCAACCTGGCAGGGCCTAGGGTTGTCCATAATTTTGTAGCTAGTACTGTGTCAGTGTGCTCTAAAATGCTGTCTGTAGCATTCTGCACTGGATTTATTAGAAAGTTACTATCCTTAAAGAAGGAATATTTTTGTTCTTACTTGGCTTGAATAAGCACTGGCATATTTTGGGAGAATGATATAGGTCTTTCTGTTATGCACCAGACCATTGTCAACCCTACAAAACCTTAGAAGAAAATCAAATTGTTTTGGGTACCATGGAATAGAAATGGGCAGCTTGTGTGTTTGGGGGAATGTTGGATTTGGTAAATAGGGATTGAAACTGGAGAGGAGAGGAAGTAACTGGGTCAGGGAAGGTTATGCATTGCCTGGAGTGACTTTTTCTTTTGCAAAAGCATTGGATCATCCCTATTCTGAGGCTTAGCTCTTCTTTTTACCCTAAAAAACCTCCCTATGTTGGCCTTTTGGAAAATGATAACGTCAGCGAGGTCATTGTGGAATTGGATGTTAGGCAAACCACTGGATATTTTGTTAAATAAAATGGTTCTTGCCAATATTTTGCAATCAGTCCTTTAAGTTTAAACCACATCTTAAAGTTAAAATGTGTCTATGTCTATGGATAGATAAACTTGTGTGTGTATACAGCACAGCCTAATCCCCTCATTAATTATAGTTCCTTTTCCACTGCAGGGATCTTTAAAATAGATAAACAGCAGGTCTGAAATCACAACACAGACGGTGAAAACCTTAATGTGGTTTGAAGTTACTTAGAGGGAGGCCTATACAAGGGGTTGACTATTTCTTAGAAAGAAAAATACCTTTGAAAATTTTTCCAAAGTTCAGGTATCTTCTTCAAAACCACATCTGATAGGGGTTTAGTCTCTGGGTTCAATAACATCATCATTAAACATTAACACATTACAAACAAGGATATTTTTATCATTTTAACATTACTTTCCAGGATCAAGTTTAAATTATGGCCTCTAAAAGCAGTGTAAGTCCTGTTCGGTCTTCTTGGGTTTTCTTGGGTTTTGTTTTTTTTTAAGGAAATATGCATTTGCTTTCTATAAAATGAGTATTTAATACCAGGTGAAAATATGAATTGCAAATGGTCTTTGTTGATTTTAACACTTGGTGGTCATAACTCTGCTAGGAGAAAAAAGCTGCATGATGAATGTAGAAACAGAAAAAGATGCAGAGACTCGGCAGTAATCTGAAATAAAGAAAACTCTACATTTCAGAGAAACTGTTACTTATTGAGGGAGGAGAAAGGGCTTTGGCTCCCAAATGCCCTTGTTGTGCAGTTCTGGCTGTGTCAGGGCACTTTCTCTGTGTGAGGTGATGCTCAGCTCCGTGGTGCCTCTCCTGGGGCAGTGAAGGGCATTTCCAAGGCCAGGGCTGTTTCCCATGAGGAATGGCCAAGCTGTGCTGCTGCTGTTGGGGTGTGCAGTCAGCCCTCTCAGTACCCTGGTTCACTGTGAAGAGAAGCTCAAGAGCATATCTTCCTCCTTTTCCAATCACAACAGGCAATATTAAACCTTGTGTCCAAGGAGGGTGGAATGTGTGCAAGTTCTGGGACTTTCTCAACTCTCAAACTTAGCAGGGAGAGCTGGAGATTGCCAGAAAATAATAAAAATAACCCCTCCTAGCTCAGCAAGAGATTTTTAAAGCGCTTTTGAGAAAGCCCTGAAATGTAATTCTTTGTCTTGTTGAATTTTTCTTTCCAGTAATTAGAAGCTTTTTGAGTCTGTCAGTTCAGCTGCTGCCTGTAACACAACTGTCTTCTCTGACACCCCAAAGGCAGGGCTGCAGAGCCCTGAGTGTTTTCATTCCCCCCTTCTCAGCCTGTGTATTGGTTATGTAATGGACTGCAAAGGCCAAACCAAAACTGTGCAGTTTTTCTAGGTGTGAAACGCTCTGAACCCATCTGTAGAAGGTGACATCAGTACAGAGCTGTGCAGGGAGTGGGTTTGGATCCATTGCACACACACGTTCTCAGGCAGATTCCAGATGGTTTCAAGGCTCTTGTTTTGTCTGAAGGACCTAAATGTCCTTCTCTAAGTACCAGGCCTTAAAACATGCTTCAAATTGATGCTTCAAAAATAATGATATATTTCAGGCAATTTTGGTCGCATATTTCCCCATTTAGACAAAGGAAACCTTTCTGAAGAAGGTCTGAGGATCATCAAGGTCTGGGCAAGTAAGATCCTGTCAAACTTTTACAGACAAATGTTCTTAAAATTCAATAGCTTGTTTAGTGGCATGAACCATTATTTCCTTATCTCTGGTTGTTCCTTTCTTTCTTTACTAAGATATTGCTTTCCTGTGTCCTGTTAAATTCCTCATCCTGTTCAAATAAGGGAGGGAAATTATTGCACTGAGCTGCACAGACACATTGTCATTGTGGTTTCCTATTAACTTTCTGCTGATTTCTGCTTACTAATCACGTGCTTTAACATTGTGTTACACTTTCCAGCAGCAGTGTGTCTCTAGTGCTTTGTCTCTGGAGCACTAAAACTTACTGTTCCCTTTGCTGTTGTTGTCTTCCTCGTGGAAAATAGCCTCCTTAGGATCACAAGAACAACAGGGCCAGTTATTTTAATCAAATGATGTTTTTCAGGATCTTGAAAGGTTGCTATATCAGCCTCTGCTCTGACCTCTAACACAAAATCACTTCCATTCACGTTATTATCTTCAGCGTGTGGGAAACAGATGGAATCTGAATATTCTATTTTTCCTCCCTCCATTTTTTTTTAAATTTTTTTTTTTGTGTTTGCTTGATTTCTTTTGAAAATGCGTCCAACCTATAAGCAAACAGCCTCCTCTGTGTTCATTCCCCAGCATTCTCCAAATATTCACATTCTTAAAATACCTTCATCTTCCTTATTTTCTCAATTCTGTATTTGTTTACACTCAAAAGCTTCTTTGTAGCTTCCTACACTGAGCTGGGAAAACATATAGTCTAGTCCTGCCTTATGTAAATGTACAATAGATTGTTAATGTCTTTGTTACCAGATACTAGCAAGCTTTATTGAGGACAAATCCATATGCCAGTGAAATTGTACAACATGAATGTTCCCAAATGTATGCAATGTTCTTCAGATTAATTGGATTCTATGGAACATATTCCCATCACAATGTGCAGAGGTTTTAAACATATAACTGTCATTAATGTTAATGGGAGTCACATGCTTAAATCCCAGCACTTCTAGATAGGAATAGCACTGCTTTAAATGAAGCCAGGGTCCACCTTACTGTGAACTATGATGATTGCATACAAGGGATGATTGCAGTTTTCTCCTATGGATGAGAAGGGAACAAGTGCTACCAAATCATCTCTCTGAAGCATTTCGTATTTCTAACATTGCTCAACAAAAAACCTGTGCTGAACTGAAGAAATAACTCAGTACTGGAAGTTTTGCTGTTATGTTAAAAAGTGAAGTATACCTGTTCAACACTCAGCCTTAAAATAACAGAAAGGAGCAGGAAAAGGCTTTTTTTTTTGTAGCAGAAGGAAAGCATAATCTTTCTTGGTAGCATATGTCATATTTTTGTCAATTTGAAATTATACAAAACCAAAATATACATTAATTAGTAAGAATTCTACTAATTCAGTGTGGGCTGTTTAATTATGTTTTCCCTTAACCGATCCAATAGCTTTGGTGGCAATTTTGTTTCCAAGTATTATTTCATGTTAGTTCATAATACAGTTCTTTCAGAGTGCTAGAAACGCAGCAGGAATGGGCACACTGGAACCTAAGGCAGTTCTTGAACAAAGTCAGTGATTATGAACTGTAAATAGAGAAGTGGAGAAATTGGACTGTGAGATGGTTAAGGAAGTTTTGGATTACTTTATGTCAGTTTAGAAAACTCAATAGTTAACATCTTTATCAGTTAACTAGCTGTGAGCCACAGGCATAACACTAGTCACTTGTAAAGGAACAAATGACAATCTCTTCAGAGGTGTGAGTAGGTGGAAATAGGTGGGTTTGTGCTTTAGGTGAATGTTTCTGTGTCATCCTGAAGCCAGTGTGAGATTTATTCATATGTGTCTTGTGCCCATGAAGAGCTGTGCCTTGGAAATCCAGCTCTGGAGTAAGGAGAGCAGATTTCTGACATCCCACTGCTGATTTTGCAGTCTCAGGGCTGGGATTATATTCTGCTTACAACAGGAGGCAGTGGCCTGGGAGGAGGACACCATTTCCATGGCAGGAGCAGATGTAATTGGCAGCCTGGTTCTCTACTCCTCACTTGCTCCTGTAGGGAAATACTACAGTAGTGTTGTGTAAGCATAGATAGGTTTTATATTCCTAAAACAACCAGGCCACAAACAGAAGGGACAGAAAAGGACTAATTCTGTGTGACATAATTGGATATGGCAATAGGCCAGATTGTTTGATTCTTCTGGAAAAATCCCAAATACTGTGTATGGAAGCTGACTGTGGGAGGGAGAAGCTACATCACTTCTTGGTTTATGTGGCATATGTGTTGGGCAGCCTGAGGAGAAGGGCACAAAATGCATCTGGTCATCTTGAAGAGGTCCTTGATATTTGTCTTGGAAGAAATGCTCTACATCCAAACTTTTTCAGTCAAATGTGTATGGATCAAAGGTCTATCTAATACAGCCATGAGCTTGGAGTGGTTGTGTGGGCAGTCTAAGGGAGGAAACCTTTAATTCCTAGAAATATTGTGGTTGATTGTTGAAATTTGAGTATCTTCTGGTCAGTAGTTGACTTGTTCTAGCTACTCCATTTCATCCTCCAACACTGTTGTTTGGTCCCTTCCTCTGTTCCTCAGAACAAAGCCAGGCAGATGAGCAGGAGATCTGGTTTGCACAATCATACCTATGGAGAAGCACTCAGAGGTTGGGAGATGGTTATCACCAACCACGTGTCAGCATCTTCAAAACTCATCTTGATATGAGTAAACTGTTGCTCAAATAAAGCTCAATTCCTTCCTGCTTATTCAGTGCTTTCCTTATTACATTAAATTGCAAACTTTCTGTCTGCGATGTCATCTTTCTTCTGCTGGCTTCCCTACAATCTTCTGATTCATTTACGACTCAAAGCAACCATCTCTGTTCCTGAGTATCTGAGAAACCAACTGAACATCAAGACCCAGCACTTGTGGAAACTGGAGGCATTACATAGTCTTTGCTTTTCCCCTTCACTTCCTTTTCCACTGTCGCGTTTTTTACCCATTTGTGCTTCTACCATGATCACGCTTGGAAAGGGCGGAAACTTCTTTTCCTGCCACATCTTTCCTCATGACGTCTCTGCATCTTATTGCTGATTGATTCTTATGTGTGAGTCATGGCAAAAATGGAGTGCCTCATCTTCCTAACCAACCACCTCCACCCCCATTTTTGTCCCCTCTCTCAGCCCTGCCATGCGAGTGCCACTGGTGACTCATCTCTCTTTGTGTTTCTTCATCACACAAGTGCCCAGTTCTGTTGAAATGCTTATGCCAACTCAGGATAAAGTTGGTAGATGGAGGCTTCACTGGTACTTTCCATTAGGTTGGACTGTTCCAAGAGATAAAAGAACGCTTCTTCAGCATCTTTTTCCATCAGATAGCCCATCTAGCTGCTGTTAAGCTGGGAAGAGATTAATTGAGGTGGTTTGGATGATTTGCCTGGGGGCCAGAAAGGACACTGCACAAGGCCAGAATGTGCCAGAGTATTGTTCGAGTTGAAGGAAAGGCACCAAATTATTTTTCTTCCCTTCACTGGTTTGCCATGCAGCGACCCAGAATGAGTGTGTCCTTGTAAGCCAGCCAGATGCAGAAATTGCTCCCTCTGACCATCCTTGCACAGACTGTAAGAAGAGACATCAGGAAGAGCAGAGGTGGACTTAGAGCTGCTCGGTGTCAGTGGCGATTCCATAGGTGCAGTTCTCAGCACTGGATTTAGTGTTTCTGGGTATTTTAGGAAATGTATTAACCTAATTTATCACCTGCACATGTAGTTGGAGTCTAAAATGAGAGATGGGAACATTGATTGACCTTCAGCAAGCAAAACCTGGGAAAAAGACTTATTTCTTGGCCAAAGCTTGCTAAAGAATTTTATTCATATTCTGATTGGCACTGACCAATACTCCTACTCTTCTAGTTTAAAAAGCATAAAAAATGCATTTCCAGCTTAATGGAATTCAGTACACTGAGAGAAATGATTTCTCTCAATCAAAAGGAGAGAATTGGTTGTATTGAAAAAGCTTTGTAAAACACTATGTTTGCTTGAGTAAGGTGGGCTGGACAACTCATCCTGGGGGATGCAAAGTAGCATTTTCTTTTCTGATTTAGTTAAGATAGAAAACTCAGTGAAAGACACTTGAGGGGACAGAGCAGGTGTATTTCCTTCCCCTGGCCTACTGTTTGCTCAAAGCCTGTTGATTTTTTTCCCCTGTTGATAAAAACATTTTGAATGTAACATAAATACAGAATTACCCAAGTGAGCAGTGAAATGCCCACCTAAGATATTTGGCTTGGTACATCCCTTTGGATCTGGGTAAGACAAACTCTAGCATGCTGGTGGTCCAACGGTGAGGATGGATGCTATTTATTTGTCTGTTTGGCATGGATCTTTAACACTTCCTTTAGACTTTCACAATCTCTTGGCTAATATTGCTGGCAAACCAATTTATGGAGGAACATTGATCATCCTACTGAAGCATGCTTCATCCTTAGTCTTTCTGTTTTCTTTGGTGCCTTCCACTGTACCACAGCTCCCATTGCTAGGCCTTATACTTGGGAAAACTGCTTGCTTGTTTTAAAACAAAACAAAAAAAAATAGTGAGAAAGAAAGAGAGAGGGGAGAAAAAGGGCTGGTGAGCCTATGGTGAGCTTAATTAACATCACTGGAGGGACAGCAATGAAGTACTTAACAGGGCCACAGTGAAACCTCGCAAGACATGAATGAGTCAAAATATTATTGACGTATTCAATTATTTGCAGTTGTGGGGGTTTTGTTTTCTCTGACGACTCCTGAAAATAATAAAGCACTTAAAAGTTCCGCTTTCACTTGGCTGACCCAGCGCTCGCAGCAGCACAGTGTGTTACCCCGGGAGGGAGCTGAGCCGCAGCCAGCGCGGGGCGAGGAGCGCTGAGAAAGCAGTACACACAGTCCCTCTGGAGGGGAGCAGCTCACATTCATCTCTAGGGGCTCTTCCTGCCTGGCCTGTATTATTTATTTTACTATTATTAGCATTTCTGAGACACCAATCACTATGGTAACTGTGTGCCCATAATAACTTTGCATCGCTGTGATTCTCTCCGCCAGCGGTTTCTCTGCGCTTCGCCGTCGCTAATTGCTCTCAGCCCGCACGTACGGCCCGATGCACTCCCCAAGTTATTCAACCTGAGGGCCTGCTACAGATGGGAAGGCTCAGGTGCAGAGGGTTTAAGGGATGGGCCTTTATGGGTCTCCTCACTCCTGGACCTTCCTCTCCAGGATAAATCTGCATTTCAGCTTCTTTCCCTGGCTTCCTAGAGGTGCCCTGCAATAGGGACTTAAGCCATCAACCCCTTCTAGGCTTCATCTTTCTCTTTAAATTGTTCCTATCACTTTTCTTTTGCTTGCTGAGCCCTTGAGACGCAGTGCTGGGAGCCAGGGAAGGCTCTGGCTGAATGATCTTGATGAAAATATTTCTCACAGCTCTTCAAGAGCACATTTTGCCCCAGCCTTGCATAGACAAACATAGTGGGCATCGTGACCTCACGGCAAGTATGAAGAAGGACTACAGGAGGACCTCAGTGGTTGTGCAGCTCAGCTGTGCCCCCTGCCAGCTTCAGAGATGCAGCCCCATGGTATTCAGCACCAGAGATGCTCACTGGGGGACCACTGCAGTTATCCCCACAAACCTGTTGGATAGGAGCACCTTGGAGGAGAAACCCCCACCACATCCAGATCACAGGGCAGCAAACCCATCCCTGCATTTCCCTTCAGTTTGCAGCAGCAGCCAGGACTCTCAGTTGCAGTCACCCACTGGCGCAGTAGTGTCATTTTTAATCCTTTTAATATTTCTCTTTTTAAGAGCATCTTAGCTCGGGGGCCACATGGAGGCTGAATGGCAGGAAGCCTGTAAGCTCCGGGGTTGTGAAGGGGAAAGACACAGTCTGCAGCAGTGCCAGTATGCACATCACAGGAAGAATTATGGTTGATTTTCACATATATCTATAACATCTGTGTGGCTAATAAAATTGATGGAGTTTGTCATAATCAGCCTGTACTCTCCAGTGAGAGAATTATGTCTGAGCATTTGGAAATCTCATGCACAGGCAGTTACTGAGGGAATGCTGTGAAGATTAAGTTGTTTCTGCGTGGCAATGAATGCCCACGCTGAAATGCGCTGCCTGCTTCTGTGCTGCAGTGGAGTCCTCAGGAAGAGTGTGCTGTTAAGTGGGACACTTGTATTAACTAGAAAAACATGCTTTTATGTGCTACCTGCTGTCACAAGTGTGCATTTGCATTCACGCTGTTGCACTAAAATAGTGGATTTCCAAAGCAACAAAAACTAATCCCAGAAATACTGCATGGAACAGCCCAGTCCCTACTCTGTGTGGAAAAGGGGAAGTCCCCTCAGAATAACACAAAGGCACTACTCTGATCTCCCACAAAACCCTCACCCACCAGTGTTTCTGGCATTGCCTATGCCTCAGATTTGGCTTTTGGAAACGCTGGAACTCCTGGGCTGCCTCTGGCACAGGGCATCCTGTCCTGCCCATCACTGCCATTGCTGCCTTGGGGCTTTTGGAAGCCCAACACCCAAAATCCAGGGGGTGGAATGAGCTGAACCTAAGACATGCTTGTCCCCCAAGGGCTGAAATGCGAGGAATGGGTGTTTTGTAAAATTATGTTTTTTTTAGAGAATCATGCAGTAACTTTTTGTAATATAATTACTTAGCGTGCTACTTCCTGTGGTTTTGGGTTTTTTTTCTGTTGTTCTGAAGAGCTGGTAGAATCCATGTCCTTTTGCTGGATCAAATGTAATCAGATGATAGCTGTCAGGAAAAAAGTGGACAAATAATGCTGCGATGACAAATTCTGATCACATTCATTTTATAAGCAGAGATAGTGGCAATTTCATATGTGATTGATTGAAAAACAGTACTCAAGAGGGATTCATACATTCTGTATTTATTTACTGCATTTTCTTGGCTATGGACTTAAACAAAATTGGTTTTGCATCCAAAATGTAATCTGAATGCCTGTGAACACAAGAAGGCAGATGAACACAAGTCATTTGGGCATCCAATTCCTTTGCATGTGCATGCAAACACTTTTTGAAATATCAGAGTGGGCAACATTTAGCAGTTTGTTAAAAATACAGAGTCTGATTTTTCAAGGTGGTGTCTTGATTTGCTATCAATCTGGAATATGTGTAATTCTGACTGTGGCAGTTCTGTATCTTCTGCCTCTTTGCTGCCCTGTCAGCTCTGTGGCTTAGGAGAACTCCTGGAGCAGTGTGTGATACTGCTGTTTGAGTTCAGAAGAAATCCAAACCAAATGAAACTCTTTGGTAACTCCTCTGTCCTTCTGGGGTGGATATAGCCATTCCTGCTCCACCTTTTTAAAGAGTTTTGGGGCCTGACCCAAAACACATAAATTTCTGAGGATTTCAGGTCAAACCCACTTGCTATAAGAAGTCAGTACTGTACTGCCATTTAAAAGTGAGTTCAAGTCTTTTATTGTTTTAGATCCAATGATAATAAAGACAAATGCATTGGATTAATAACTCTCCTACCTTGAAATTTAATTTAAAATCTCTTGTAATGTAATCACATTTGGGTGTGCCATTACCCAGATGGAGAGAAATTTGTTTTGTTGAGAAATTGCTTTAGCATAAGAATGACTTGAGTTTATTAACAGGGAAAAAAACATGACTCCCCTCCCCAGCCACTCCCCATGCATTCCAAAAATAAGAAACTCATTTCAACATGGACATTACTGGTTAAAAAATAATTACACATAATGAAATGTCATATTTCACACATACTCCCTGCAAACCATGATTCTTAGTCTTCCCTAAAACACTGCAGGGTGTAACCGGCTCTTTCTTCCTCCTTCATGAAAAGAGTATTTCACAATGGAATTGTGTGATGACAAAAAATGGTGCTGGAAAAGCATCACTACCCAGAGAGACATAAGGAATTGCCACAGGCCACTGCTTATAATCCCACACAGTATTAAGTAGTCATTGTATCTTTTTCCAGGGCTTCATTCTTCTTTTGTGACCTACAGCCTCAACGAGAGTTTTTACAGAAACAGAACACCACGGAGCAGCAAATTTGGGGGCCCTGTCACTTGACAAAAAAAACGTTTGGCTCAGAATGTTATTTTTCTTAAATGTATCTTTCAGCCGCTGTCATTAAAATTGTTAAATAGCTTTAGGAACCTGTTTTGTCAATTACCTTGGGGACAAGAATGAAATACTGGGCTGTTAAGAGCGTGCCACAAAGAATAAACTGCGCCGCACGAGAGGCGCGGGAGGAGCGCTCGCAGGGCTGGGCACGCACTGGCACACCTCGGCTCCTCCCGGGTCCTCCCCACTGCTCCAGCAGCTCTAATTGGTTGGGATTAGGTATTCCCAACTCAGGGAGATGCTCTCCATAAACTTTTTTTTGCATTTAAGGGCAGATTTCTGCATAGGTTCTGGTGCTGACGGTTTCCCCCCAGGAGCACTGGCAAAGCGGGGATGCAATGCCCAGATGTGCACAATGTGTGCGACCCTTGTTGTGCACTGAGCCCACCTAATCAGCTAAGCTTTGGGTTATTTCTTCAAGTAGGGCTTTTGTGGGGTAGATTCTTACATTTTTAGATGTATTTAGTACACAAAAAAAAAAAAAGTGCACACCATTGTGCATTAAACTGAACTGCACAAGTGAATTTTATGCCTGAGAGTAAGAATATTCATTGTATACATTAATGATACCTCATTTCTAATTGTTTATTTCTAAAGATGGGTGAAGCTGCATGTCTCTGGAGGGGGGTATTGCAATTCTGTGAGCTGATGTTTGGATGGATAAAAGTGTTTTATTCCCACAATATTCCTCTTTAAATAAATATTGCCAGTGACATGGCTAAGAAAAGACACTGCTAGAAATTATGATTATCATAACTGTAGTGGACTGGGGTAATGGTGCTGAGTTAAAGTTCCTGTGGCAAAAGTTTTTGCAAATTCCAGGGATTTTTCAAGAGAGCGAGAGGGAAATCAAAGATGTTTGTGGGTTTTTTACTCCTTAAAACTCCCTCCAGATACAAAACAGGTAGAAATGAAAGGAACAAACTAGGCAAGAAAGGAACAAAATAGGAAAGTAAGAAACTGATTGCAAACCCCAGGAACAGAATAGAGAGGTAAGGAAGTTTCACAAAATATTTTACTTCTCCTTGAATGAAAGAGTTATGTGGGGGAAAAGAATGCTCATTTTAATTTTATGAAATGAAGTCTTATAAATTCTCTCTGTTTAATGCCCCCATCTATTCTTGCTTGTAATTAACAGTACTCAACAGTAGCACTTATTAACCTCAGTAAAAATTTATTTTAAACAATATTTTGCAAAATTGCAGTCTTTTTTTCACTGCTGTGCATTGCTGCATGTCTGGGAGAGGTTCTACAGCCACCCAAAACCCACTTCATCCTCAAATCCAGGCATATTTTACATTCAGAGCTTTGAAAACCAGCTAAATTTACACCCAGCTTGCTCTGGAAATAAATCTGCTCATTTAGATGAGGTCTCATTTAAAATGGCTTCGCCCAATAATTAATCATTTCATTCTCTTTATATATTTGTGGGTGTTTGAAAGAAGTTTGATTAGTTACCAGTGATTACACTTCCCAACACCCTGCAAAGGAAATAATAAAATATAACCCGTCAGGCCTTTGTAAGGATTGCTGGGGCTGAATTTGGGCTGAATTTAATAGCGACTAACTGGCAATTATTTGTCTGCCTTTAACAGGAACTCCATAATGAAAGAAGTTATCATCCAGGAGTTATACCCAGCTTGTTTTTAAACCTGCAAAGGGAAGATATTGTGAACAAAGCAGTGATGGCTCTCAGGTTCCTCCCCAGGCACCAGGAGAGCAGTGGGGCTATTTTGGATCACCTGAGCACAGGTACCACCAACCCACCCTCTGCCACCCCGGGACACTCTTGCTCCTCCTGCCCATCATTTGGGCTCCTTCACTAAGTGCAAACAAACAGAAAACCTTCTGTTGTTTCTAAATGCAGTAAATTATTTTAAGGAGTCCTGAGATTCAAGATATTTTTCTAATCTAAGTGTTTTGACTTGTAAGGAGGTGGAGAGGGTAAAAGATCGTGTTGGTCTGAGTAGATATTGCACCTCTAAAGCTGCCCGTGGTTTCTTATCTGTATTGTGGGCAAAGTGGATGGATGTCAGAGTTCAACACACCCATGCTGTTTAACCTGGTGCTATTATCACAATGACCTTAACCAGCTAGGCAGTTCACAGAGCAGGCACTAAACAGAGCATGAGATGAATTTAATGGATTACTAGGGAGTATGTTATTGCAAGGAGAAGCACCTGTGGAGCAACATATTTACCTCAGTTCCACTGAATGAGCATGTTGAAAGTGAATTGGCACAGCCTTCTGCTTTATGAAAGGAAGTATTTTGTCATTCTTCATGCTTTCATTAAGAGGATTTAAGGCAGAGGATGCTGAAATGGTTCTGTGTTAGCACCAAAAAAATCACAGATTAATAGTGGAGCCTGAAAATAGTAAAGCATCTGATTTTTGCTTTTTCATCAACAAGCCTAATAAACCAGGATGAAACTATTAACATACAAATAGACAACCTTCTGATTAAAACAGCAGCAGCCAGCCCAGCCTGAAAAAGACCTCTTCACGCAGAAAGCAATTATGATGGCGAGTGTTGTCCGATTCACTTCTATTTGCAACAAACCTAGAAAATCAGAATGTAACCAATCATAATTTTGCAGAAAACATGGTGTTATTTAAAAACGAAGATGCTCTTGCTTTTTCTTCTCATGATCAGCATTTTAGAAGCCCCCAAATACACTGCAAGGTTGTACTCTGAATTTCTACTCTAGGCATATACTGTAACTAGGCAGAAGTAAGCCCTCAGGATAACGTATTGTGGGAAACCTCCCCAGAGGAAGGATGGATATTATCCTAGATTGTACTACTACAGTATACTTACCTTGATTTCCTGTATCTCCCCTAAGAAGGTCATCTATGAAAAAAAATATACTTAATTATTATTCCATCATTTAACCATCTACCTCCTGGCGATGGTGATCGTAGTGGAAAGAATTTTCCTGACTTTAAAGTCAGGCCATGACAGGTGATACCACTCAGATGTCCCAGCTTGGAAATTTTGTTTTGTCAAGGGAGGAATGACTGGCACAGAGGAGTTTTCCCTCATGCCAAAGCAGACCTGGCTTCCTGTTTACGTGGAGCGAGCGATCCGCGCGCGAATTGTCGCGGAAGCGCATCTGTAGCGTGGTCACCCCTCGGAGCAGGGAGGGTTTTCTGTAACTCTTTGCTGGCTAATTCCCATTTAATCAAGGGGAGCGTAAGTGGTACCAAGCCCTAAATAGTTTCCTCTTTCCCCCATCCAGGAAGGGTGTAAATACATGCCAAAATCCCTCCTCATTCAGTGAAGTGCAGAGGCTCATCTGTAATTTAGGCACGTGTTGTAGGACTGGTTGTTTTTTCTGAGAAGAACATGAGTGTGTTGAGATTTTTTTTTTCCCCCATGACTTGAACATCGATACACACTGTTCGTTTTGGAGAAAGGAGTCAAGATGTACTTTTCCAGGTAGAGTAGGAATGCCGGTAGAATTATCTGAAGGAATCCACTCATTTCATCTGAGACACACAGTTCTCTTGGGTGTTTTGAAAAGATGTCTTAACATGCTAACTGAAATGTTGAGACTCTTTGGTATCTATCCTAATTTTGGTATTGGGGCAGGTATGCATTTACTGTGCCAGTGAGCTCATCATCCCATTGCATTTTCTTTTAATTAAAATTATTTTCAATATTCCTTTCTTAGCAGAACATAAGACTGGTAGCTTCTTGTTTGTTTAGGTGGTCCAAGGTTGATCATTATATATTAGGAAAGAATTTGGAGATGGAGCATGCTGGAAGATGATTTCTGCATCACACAGAGTTAAAAGCCTAATTAGACAGCTAAAGTAGCCTCCAAATATGCAGACGCTCTTTTGCGCTCCAAAATAGTTGCATCAGCTATCAATCAAGTGGATAAAGGATGCAGACAGGCAACTGAGGGTTTTCATTTGTGAGTAATATTAATTGTGGGTGTAAAATGAAAGATGTAAGAAGTGATGAAGGTACCACTCAATACTTGGATGAAACATTTTCTGAAGTTAGATCCAGATGGGGAGTTCCGAGAGGGACAATTGTATAAACAAATAAAATTTCGACTTGGCACTGACCATTACATGTTCTTGAAAAAATATATAGGAGTGTCCATTGATTATTGTTCTCCCTGATTTTGGTTTTCCAGCTCTGTATTCTGGCTTGCTGTTCATTAGTCTGGAGTAATTGGGCTGGGAGAGGAGCATTCAGACCTCAGTTCAATATTCAAAGCAAAAGAAATATGCAATTATCTGATACAGAGTCACAGAATTGCATCAAATGGAAACAAATAGTGCCAAATCAAGACCACATGTTTTTAAGAGGATTATGAATTTTAGTGATATGCAGCTAAATGTCATCTATTTGCAAATAATTGAGGAGTTTGAAAAAATCCTTTAGAAGATTTTTGTGAATATCGTAATTGTAAAAACACTTGCCAGGATTTTTCTGAGGTCAGTGTGCAAAAGTCTGAAATTCAGACAGAAATGAGTCTGTTCCTGATAATCCTTTCTGAATGGGACTCCTGATTGCCCTTCAATGGGGTCTGATCATTTCCCCACTGAAGACTGAACATCTGAACCAATGCTTTCAAGCAGTAATTAACCCCATGAGTTTTCAGATAAACCTTTAAGGGACTTTTTTATAAGTCATGTTCAAATGGACCATTCTTTATCTAAAATCTGAAAAAGTTCAGAGATGCTTTCTGCTTCCTCTTTTAAAAGTTTTTTTACAGTGCATTTAGGCATTTCAGTCCTGTGTCTGCAGTAGCTTGACAAAGGAACTTTATATTTTCCCTTATTTAGATACTGGACAGAGCTCTTCACCTCACATCTGTCACTGAGCTCTACATGTGGTTGCTAAGCCTCCCCTATCACATGGAAGGGTGGAGACAGGGCAGCAGTTTTCTCTGGAAAAGAGACAGATGATCATGCCAAGTTGTGGAGAAGTATTGGCAATGGCTTTGTTGGGGAGGGATTGAGACACCCTTTCGACAGGAGCCAACACCCATTTTGAGATGAAAAATGCCCATCCCACCATCCAGCTCTGCAGTGTCCTCTCCAGCAGGAGCTTCTCTGGGAAAACTTCCACTGCTGTGTCTGGGGCCAGTGCAGATCCTGTGACTTGCTCTGCAGATCCTCAGTCAGCAGCACTGTGCTCATGCTCTCTTTTTGTTGCATTTTTGCCTGCACAAAGTGCCATGAGCAGCCAACTGGCCACAGTTAAACGTGAGAATGTGAGCGAAGCATGTTTCTCCTGCCTGCTGACTTGTTTCCAGAGACTTTATGGTGGTATCTTGTCTTGTTTGTCTCTGCATTGGTCTGGTCATCATCTTCTACTGTCAGGAAGTTTGGGGCTCAGTGTCCCATGTTCAGGCAGCAGGAGTCTGAGAGGGCTCACATCTCCCCAGGATGGTGTGGGAGGGTTCACAGGGAGCCTGCTGCCAGCACATGCACTGCTGGTTCAGGCAAAATGATCTCTATATTCACAAACAATATAATTTTGGCTAAATTCAAGCCCAAAGAAGCCACTCTTCTGTGCTTTTCTCTCACTTGTGTATTTTTAGACTAGCTCTATTTGGATACTAGCTTGCATAAATCCCATGTTCTTGATGGTTTGGGTTTTGGTGCCTGGGACAGGCTCGTGTAAATCTGTTCATTCAGTTAAACCAGAGTAACAGCTGAATTCAGACAGGTCTGCTATAGAGACCTGAAACATATACCCAAGATAAAGCAATACTCAAATCTCATTGACAGATGCAACCAAATAAATAGCTTTAAAGCTCTTGTACAGAAGACACCAAAGCTTTTTATAACTAAGCCATTTGAAATACGTTTTAAGAGTGCAAAAGGATGAGAGAGTACTTCCAAATGCACACTGCAAAATGAGACCTTACAGATTGCCAGAAATTTTTGGAAATTGAGGAGATAGCAGTATCTGCTATTTGGATAACCACGCAGAAAACAAGTGCTGTGAGCTTTGGAAAGCCCCTGGAGCACAGGGATGGGATCAGAAGGCAGAGGTAAGGGAAGGGCACTTGGTGGGCTTTATTGTGTCCCAAGACTGCATCCTATTTCCTACACTAAAGGAGCACATCGTGTTGGGTTTTCTCCAACAAGCAGGATATTGTTTAAGTTCTTTTTGAACAAAGTATTATCAACTTTATGTGGGGTTTTTTGTTCTGCTTTTAATTGGGAGCAGTAGCAAAGTTCAGAGTACCATAGGCAGATGTTACAGGGACACGAAAGTACAAGATAAGGTGCTTCCTACCACAGGAAGGCTATTTTAATAGTTGGTTTTTAAGCTGATATTTACGAAGGAAGGAAAGTCAAAGGCAACAATAATTAATGTCATCATTATGGTGCTGATTTGCAAAGAAACATAGTGGGATTAGGAACTCAGCCATTTCAGCTTTTTAGAAGACTTCAACACCAGATCAGGCAGCAACTGAAAGACAATAAGAATCAAAATCTAGGTGTTACTCTCTTACATTTATATAAGTATATAGACTGTAGATGGAAAAGAGTGTTAACAAAAGGGAAGGTAAATTTACAGGTCTCACCATCTTCCCTCATTAATGGTTCTCAGCAAAACATGCTGAGCTTTGTGACTTTTTGTTTATCATTAAAACACAATTTTTGTTATTTGCTGAATGGTTAAAATTTATTTTCCTGATAATTTGGGGAGGTAGCTGTTTATCATATGGAATGATGAACAAAAGCTGCAAAAGTATTTTCAAATGGGTTAGTTTGCAGCCCTATAGAGCAGAGCTCTATGAGCTTTATTTGCATCGTCAGGAGAATCTAAACTAATTTAATTCGTGGTAGGGAGCATATGTTAATGACTTCTCTGGGTGGAGGAAGGTAGTGCACACCTCTCTTCTAACTCAGTGGTCCTGATCTACAAGCAGGCCAATAGATCAAAACCACATGCTATCTCATGGAAAGAATTGAATTCATGCTCTCCTTAGATGCTTTCATACATCACAAAAACCATTGGTGTGTTTGCTACCCCATCAAACTGTCCAAAGGCTGCAGTAGGGACAGGTGGGATGGATCCCTGAGCAGCCTGAGCTGGTGGGTGGCAGCCCTGCCCCTGGTAGGGGGTGGAACTGGATGATCTCCAAGGTCCCTCGAGACCCAAACCATTCTGTGACTATGTGAGCTCCCTGCCCAGCAGGACAAGGTGCTGCTGGCCAGTGGAGAGGAAGGGAGGGAGCTCTGTTGTGAGCTGAAACAGCATTTCTGCTCTGCCAGCTTCCTCCCTTGCAGGCTTGTTCTGACTTAACAACTCTGTGGCCTTCACAGGCTTGAAAAACTGTATAAAGGAACCAAAAGAAAAGGTATTTCAAGGAATGAAATTAAGAATTGTAAGGATCTTTGAATAACTAGTGTTTTCAAACTGGGTTAAAGCAGACTTAGAGTAATCTGACATGATGTAATCCTAGTGAAGTTGCAGGAAAGCAGAAATTAAGTATTTATTTGGTATTACAGTGTCTAGTATAAGATATTGTTAAGTACTGTCAGTAACTCATTATATATTTATTTTAAAAAATAAGAACTTAAAAGAAAAAAAAGAAATTTGAGATTAGAATGTGGTTGCTGTACATGCATTATACATGCTTCTCCTTCTGATCCACTAATGGATGCTGACTGCCAGAACAGCAAAACAAACCATTGAAATTAGCGGAACTAAGACCCAGATCTATTAGAAATTTTCATTTGCCTCCAGTGTAGAATTTCAGACAGATCCCTGATTTCTGTGGAGCATTTCCAAAGCTTCACAGCTATGCTGTAAAATGAGTTTCCTGTCAAAGGGAACAAACGTGGTAGGAGCCATTGAAACTTCTGCTTCCGAGTGGCCACGCTGCAAAGACATGAAAAGGATGAAGCATCTCTAGTGGCACATCATTAATGCTGGTGGCAAGCTGAGGAACTGCTGGGGAAAGAAACAGCAGCAGCAGAAGGAGCCTGAGATGAATGAAGCTGGAATCATCAGCATGGAAATGCCACCTTAATTATACCATGCTCTGGAAAGAACTAAAGGCAAAAACAAAGCTGAAACCAAGAGGCACAAGCCACCCATGTGGGCTTCGCTACTGATCTCACCAGGGTTTCACAAGTCACTGCTGGAAAATAGAACCTCTAACCTGTCAGTCCTGGTGATCTGCCACTGCTGGAAGAGTGGCTAATCCCCAAACTTTCACATTCTGAGCAAAAATCAGAGGTGAAATGTTATTAGAGTTGGAAATGCAGTTATGGGTCATCAAACAAAATGTGAATATGGAATGGAATTTATGGGCCACAGTAGTTACCCTTGTAAGGGGAAAAACTCTAGTGAAAATCATGTTAAAATACACTGCAGAAGTGTCAAAAATCTGGTTTTCGGTACAGAACACTCATCAGAAACCCTCCAGCTTCAAGTTATGCTTCATTTTTAATGCTGCCCAAGCATGCTCTGCTTTTGCCAAAATAATGGAACTCTGAGCCTTTTCTGGGACTTTCCATATGACTGTGGCTTTAAGTTATATCCTTCAATTTTTTACTTTTTTTCTGTTTTGGTAATGGGAATCTTTAGTGCCTGGAACATTTGAGACACTGAAGGAACCTAAAAAAATGTATATGCAGGAGAGGGTTTGGGTTTCTTCTGAATCCTGGTCAGACTCTGGAAAGCAGAACCAAACCTCAGAACCAAAAATTCCTTCATGAGTTTTCAACATTTCTGCTAATGCCGAGTTCCAGGGTCTGGTTTACATTGGGAAACCTTGACTCCTGGCTCCAAAGGGTTCAATTAGTCAAAATGGTTGGCAGATGGAAAAAATAATTAAGTTCCATCCAGTGTTTTGTACAATAAAAATAGACTCAAGACACAATGGCCTTACCTTGAACTTTGCAGGCCAGCGTCACATAAAGATAAAGAGGGATTCAGCTTTTAGGAGCTGGATTATCTACCAGCACACAAACAGTGTGAAGCTGGGCTGCCAGGGCCAGAGGCATCAGAACATGCAGGCTGAGCACGTGATTATTACCTTAATGAAGTTTTTAGCCCAGATCGAAGATGAAAATTCTGGCAATGAGAAATGACATGGATATTATGAGATTACCAAAACCTCATGATAGCAGTAGTAACAATAATCATCTGTTATTTGAAGAGCTGCTGAAATGCATGGAAATTTTAAAATATTGTTCTTAGAAATCTTTCTCCTAAAGGCTTTGTCTTTCCTGAAAGTGACAGAAAAGTAGATGGATAACGCTTTTCTCAAACAAATTTTCTTATGCTTAAATACAGCCTTAGATGACCAACTTCAAGACCTTGAGTTTGAAAATACAATTATGGACCAGAAACATAACCTGTGACACAATTTGACATCAAAATTATTTTTACTTCAACTATCCTGTAAGACATGTGGGCCAAAGAATTAGATCCCACATTATGCACCTGATCATTCTGAATAATGAATATATTCACAAAAAACAAGAGGCATATAGGTAGACTTGCTAATTGGGCAGTGTGACTTACTACATAAATGATTTGTTCTAAAATAGGCTGTAGTGCAAATTTTATGGCCAAAGCAATGTTTTGGATAATAAATTATATATTAGAGACAATAAAAAGTTGACAGATTCCCCACCACTGTCAGTTATGGTACCTGGCAGTACAGGGCTTTGGAGATTTATCTCTAAGTAAAGAAGGAAATCTCCCGATTACTGGGGCAGAACAGAGTTCTAGGCTGTAATATTAATAAAGTTTTCCAGAAAGTGTAAGAGTTCCACATATCCACACTTGCACATCTACATTTTTACATCTGCTCTTGGCTGTCACTCAGGGCTGGATGCAACTGGGTGCTCAACATCTAAAAGGGATGGCGAAATAAATTACACAGATCTCCATGCAAGTCTGATCAAGCTCTGGAAGGTGAGGTAAGTCTGCTTCCTATTGCTCACATCCTTCCTTTTCTTCCCCAAACTTCTCCCAGGTATGATTGCCATCTCTTTCCTCTCCTGCATCCCTGCTCGGAGGCTGCCCTGCCCCACTGGGGCTGCACCCACCATTGGCACCCCACAGTTTTCCACAGCAGTAGGGTTTTGTTACGTGTGTGAGCAGCACTGGGGATCCAGGGTGAGGACAGGAGCACACAGGGAGGCTCCTGCTGGGATATCATGGAGTGTTTTGGCAGCACTGGTGTGGTTGAATCATGTGACTGGTGCTGCAGTGCCAGCTCTTTAAAGAAGTGATGTCTGTGTGTTTGTGATTGCTCTGATGGTCTGGGCTCCTCTGAGGGTGCAGCAGATGGCCCCTACCTTTATCTCATGTTTATTTGTGGTGGTAGTCTAGAAAAACCACTGAATCCATCCCAAATCATATGGTGTTTAGAGGGATAAAGATGTTCAGCTAAGCCTGGGAATCATTAGGTGGCTGCCTTGGAGCCAAGCTGTTTGGATGGGGCTCAGTTTCACAGCTGGCAGAAGAAGGAGAATCTTTTTCTCCTTCAACTGCTGAGACTGTCAGCAGCAAACTTGCAGAGCCACCTCCCAGTTCTTGGGGATTCATGGATGGTGGAGTGGGTGGATGTCCTGTTTGGTGAACTCTAAAGACATTTTGTTGATGCATGTGTATGAGGGGGTGTCTTTAAATCTGGAACCTGCTCTTTATTGTTTTGTGGTTGGGGTGCACGTATTGGATCTAACAGCTTCTTTGGGATAATAGTGGTGGATCTTGGTATTTTAAGTAGGATGTGGCAAAGGTGAAGGATCTCAAGAGGCAGAATTTTTCCTTTGAGTCATAACAGTAGTTCACTCCACCTGAACCTCCAAGTGAGCATTCAAAGCCCTGATTTCTCTAATGTCTCAAGGGCCAAGCTTCCTGGGTTCAGCCTGTCCCAAAGCACATGCTTCTGACTTGACACAGCTCTCCTTAGAGGCCAGGAAAAATCAATGTATACTGTTGTGTTAAACCCAGTGAGGATTAGCAGAAGAGATGTGCTAATGAATTCCACGTGAATATGCTGCAGCAGGCCAGTTCTACAAAGCACAGAAATAACTTGGTAGAAAACCTGCCTGATTTGCTTTCCAGCTTGGACTAATGGCTGAGCCTTCTCCTACCTGGAAGCAGGGCTATTTCCTGGGATGCCACTGGCATCACTGGGGTGGTGTGAGGTGTGGTACCCTGCCTGGCGTGGGCAGAGCTGCTGCTGCAGAGATCAGAGCAGACAGCACATCTTGATGTCTGCTGCGACTCATAAGGTGAAGGCTTTGATGTAGGTCCAGGACCTGGCCCTGTGATGCAAGATGCACTGCAAAACCTGCTTTTCAGGGAGCACATCCATAGCCATGGGATCTTCAGAAACAAAATCTTGTCCATCAGGAAGCCTGTAACACTGATCAATCCTCAGGACTCACTGAAGAAGAGTTCCTTGTCCTAGATTTGACATTAGTATCCTTCACCTCCGGGGAAGCCCAGGCCTGTCTCATGCTGTTACATGAACTACCAAAGCAAAGGCTTTAGGTTTTGCTCCTAGCTCAAAAGCTCTTCGGTTCCAGCATCAGTGCTCCCATTGAAAATGCTGAAATACCTATTTGTGTGATGCTCTGTAACTGAGTTTAGTTGTAATACCTCAGAAATACACTGCACTGAAAACCTCTAAGTTTTCACTACTGGAGCACCTATGCCAGCTGGCTAAGAGAAACTGTGTGTGATAATTTTTCTACTTTTTCACCCACTCCCCTGTACCTCAATATCTTAACTTTTACTTCTTTCCAGCAGGTTGGCTCTAGCTCTTGTCTTTGGCAGTGCTCCTGTGCCCACGTGCCTGCACGCGCACGCACAGGCTCGGGCAAGTATCCGTAACCTGACTTCACACTTCCTCCCTCTCCCTCCTTAATTGTAAGAAAAAAGGGAAGGAATAATGAAAACAAAAGCGTTACACAGAGAAATGAGGCAAAAATAGAAATCCAAGGGTATGGTGGTTGCAAGGGATGCCCAGAAATTTCCTTCTGGAGTCTCCTTTAATCATCTCATACTTCGCTTCGCTGCTCTTCTTTCAGCTGCTCAGGCCAGGTTTCTTGGTAGACTTTTACTGCCAAGTGCTATTATAACCAAACTCCTCTGATCTTTAGCCAGATCTTAGGAAAGAAGTGGGTGTGCTGAAGCATTGGTGAGCCAGTGAGGGAACTCTTTACCAGGGCTGGAATGGCAAACATGACTCTACAGATTGGAGCTGAGAGAGCAGGGCTGCAACGCTGCCATGGGATCTGGTTTCAGCTGCTGCATGCAGGGAAGAGCAGCCCTGAAAGCCTAGGATATACAGCCCTTTGAGCTACAACCACCCAGGGGCTAGCACACAACACAGATAACAAGAACCATTTTAAGGTGCTGGGTACCTGAGACAACACCTGGGTTTTGCTGACGTGTCCCCAGGCTGTGCTGACAGAGTGCAGATCCCCAGCAGGAATAACTGAGGCTGCAGTGAAACCTGTGCCCAGGCCATCGTGGAGAGGAATCAGCAGGGAGGCAGAAGGGCTCCCACTGGCCTGTCAAGGCTGCATCTCCCCTCTCATGGCTCAGGGTGGGCTCCACAGCTGTGCCTGGCTGGCTCTGGGCAAGGACAAAAGTGTGGCTGGAGTGTGAGGAGAAGCAGAGCTGGGAACACAGAGCCTTTACAAGTTTATTCTCTGAAGAAGGGCTGAAGCACCATTTAAACACACTAATTTTTCTTAAAGACCTTGGTCCATATTAATTATTAAAAAGAATGTCTGAGTGAAAGACCAAAAGACCTTCAAAATGCTGTGCACAAATGCAATGAGCTTGCAGGTTCCCAGAGCTTACACCAACTCTTCACCACACATCTGCAATAAAATAGTCTCTATTTGCTTAGCAGATGTGCTGGAGTCATGTAGAGTTCAAATTTACCATACCCATCAAGATGCAAATCCCAAATTTCGTTTAGCATTGTCCCGTTGGTAAGGATGTTACACGCAGGTCAGGATTCTATCTCCATCTCCCCCCAAGCCCTTTAAATGTGTTTATTCATTCTGTTTATTTTCATTTCCCAGCTTCCACATGTCGCTCAGTCAGATTTTCTCTTAGCAAGACTGAGAGACGAATAACATATGTTACCCCACAACTGACCTTGAAGGGGAACTGAAGAAACCACCTTCCCTAGGGCTGAGATGTAATTCAGAGACGAGCTTTCTCTGTAGAGGTCCTTTTCTGAAAAGTCACTGCCAACTGTGTCCTAAGCCCTGGAAACGTTCCTGCCTGCATCGATAGCAGAGCGTGAAGTACGTACCAGGGGGATGTTGAGGATTTAGCCTTCTGTGCCATCCCTCCCTCAGCTCTTATAAGCAAAGCAAACAAATTCTTTGTGTCTTAGAAGAATCAGATAATTCAGCCAACTTGAGTAGTTTCCTCGCAGGCCTGGCTTTTCACCTGAGGGAGTAGGTTTGCTCATCCTGCCCAGGTTAAAGTGACTGAAAATCAATGTGGTTTGACAGCTGTGGGAAAAAAAATAAATAAATGGATGTACAGACTGTTGAGCAACAAAGACTCTTTGAGTGGATACGAAGTGAGGCACTAAAAGAAACTTGTCTCTGATCTTCCTTACAGGCTCTTGATTCATGGCAGTCTGGCCAGTCACAGCCCTGTCTGATGGGGTTGGTCTGACTCTTACATGGTGTTTTCCACCTCCTTGCACATTCTGCTTGGGAAGAAGGCACAGGAGGGCTGTTCAGCTCTCCCCTGTCCTTGTCTGGCTGAGCTGGACACATCAAACAGGAGATGGGTATGTCTGGATTGCCTGAGCCTGCTGTCGCAGCTTGGAGTGGTGGTGCCCACTGCCCCTCTGCTGAGCTCTGCTTGCCTTTGAAACAGCAAAATGTGGAAGTCCTCATCTGTGGAGCCCAGCTCCTGAGGACATCTGGGTGGGGAGGGGATGTTGGGGGTGGCAGTGTGGAGTGAAGGTGTTTTGAGAGCGTGTGCAGAATGGGGCAGCAATGCCAAGCTGCTGGTTAGCCCCACCTGCATTTATGTCCTGGGTGAGTGCTCCACAGCAAGGTCTGAAAAGCAAGTCTAGGTTTAACCTGGAGTCAGTTATCTTGTCACAGCTCCCACAGGCCTAGAAGCTGCTGAATTTAGACACCTCCATGACAGAGGCTCCTTCTCTGCCTGTCACCCCCTACAGACATCAACTTTCCTGGTCCTGCCACCTGGCATTGACCTCAGGAGTTCATTTAACCTCCCCCCTTTTTCTCCAATTCTTTCTTTGGGGAATGTGATCACTCTGTTTCCTAGAACAGTTCAGAATTTAATTACATCTTTGGAGCATTTGGACAACATTCTCAGTCACATGCTTTCTTTTCTTGGGGCTGTCCTCTGCAGGGCCAGGAGTTGAAGATCTTTGTGGGTCCATTCCAACTCAGGATATTCGATGATTTTCCCCAAAGGTTGAGCAGTTTGGGAAGAGGCAGTCTGTATGAGTAGGTATTAGCCTGGTCTCACCCTCTGGTGAAATCTCAGATCAACATGGGATTGCAGCACAGAGGGGAGATAAATGTTACATTCAGCATGACTTGCCAGTTCTGACACACAGGAACACTGAACACATACCCTGACAAAATCCTAAAGTCACGCCAATTTGAATCCAAAAACCTGCCTCTTCTGTTAGCACTTAGTAACAATTTCATATCATTTTCCCCATGTAATTAAAATGTCTTTCCTGAGCCAGAAAACGAAATTTTCTTTACAGTAGGCAATTCTTATGTAAAACTACTTTCCTCTTTAGTTTCTGTCAGTTTAATGTAAGATTTTAGTTGTGTTTGGAGACATCCATTTTGGGAGTTATGACATTTCCTATCCTGGTACTGTGGTTGTGGGGAAGGAGGAAAGTAAACTGTGTAATTGGATTTCAGCTGGACTCAGTATCAGCTCAAGTTCTGGGTTCAGAAAATGTTTCCACAGGATCCTACCTATGGCTGGCAATGGATCTTGGTAAAGTGTCACTAGTGAAGCTTTTAGAAAGGTTTGTTAATGCCCATGGCAGCCCAGTAACTCCTCCTGTCACAACATCTGTGTTAAGGAGAGGTGAACAGGGTCATGTACACATATTTACTCAATATTTTCATACTGTGGGTTTGATTTTGTCTGATTTTACCTTTTTTCAGCTCACCCATAGCTCTTGCCCTCCAGCAGTGCTCAGCAGCTCCTGGGAGACCTGGAGCTCTCTGTGGCCACCCCCTTCAGCCAGTTTGGGGTTTAGACATCTTCCCCTTGCTCCTTTCCCCCTTCACTCCTTCCCCAAAGAGCTGCATTTCAGTTTAGAGCTGCTTTTGGAAATGTGGGTTCCCATGATCTCTCAGATGTGCCAATGGGCTCACTGGCATTAGAGGTCAGGGTTTCTGTCACCACCCTAAAAATGGACTTATTGGCAAAGGAACAAAGCTCAGAAAATAACATTTTAAACCTGTCAAGTCTGATTTACAGAAAGCTTCCATGATCTAGACAAGAAACAAGCAATGATTGCGTTCTACTCCACCCTAATTTTAATTGTAAAAAATGCTAGTATGGTTTTCCAGTTGACATCCCTGTATAGGAAATAAGTATAGTTGGAGTAAATCTTCCAAATAAACATATTTCTCAGACATAAACATGATAAATCTTTTCTTTTGAGGAAGATATAAAGAATGGTTAACTTAAAATATGCATATAATAACATATTACCCACAGCCTCTCATGTTTAAAAAGATTCCATATGCTGGGAAAACCCATAAAATAAAAACCAAGAAATGCTGCATCCTCTTTCTATTAATTTGAAACAGTCACTTAATGGGAAAAAGGAAAAGAGAGAAAAAAATAAAGAAAACTGGTAGAACAGAATTATTTTATTTTTTTCTTAGAAAACCCCAAACAAATCAGTAACTCCAACATTCCAATCTCTTCATCCTGTTTTTAGTGGTGTATTAATATGTAAACTCAATACTTCTGTTGAAAAATAGCTTTGGGTAAGGAATAAATGGTAGCAAATTCCAGGGTGGCCTTACTAGCATTTTTGATTGAAAAAACTTGGAAAAATGTTGTTGTTTTAGGATGATGAGAAGTGCTGCCATCTCTTGTGGTTTACCCAGGATTGTCCCAAGTTTGACTTGTCTCTGGTTTGGTTTAAAACCTAAAAAGGGGCCAGTAACCGTGGCTCCCTCTCTTCCCCATTCTTGCCCCATATTTAATGAGCAATTGATTTTAAAATAGTCCCACTGAAGAAGATTTCTGTTAAATTACCATGGATGAAAGAGTCTACCTTTCCTATTTACTTTTTTCTAAGAGTTTATATCTCCAAAAAAGGTGCATTCCATATGACTCTGGGCTGCAGAGCTGGGATGGTGGGGAACAGACTGGGGCTAGCAGGACTTGGGCTCTGGGCTGATTATTCTTTTGACCTGGTTTAGAAACTGTAGGAAATAATTTGTATTTAGCTTCACTTCATTTGTGATTCTCCCTATTTTTGTCAGGCATTTTCACATGGAGAACACTTGATAGACACATGCTGGTCACTCCCTGGCAGGGGCACCCAGAACTGTTCCTCCAAGGAACAGAGCAGAGTCCAAGACTTTCAAGACCTTTCAAGACCCCATTATGGGGATGGGGACTGTCCTGTTTTCTATCACACCCCAATGGTCAGAGCCCTTCCTTGCAGACCTGTTTCCAACCGTCTGCCTTCAGTTTGGGTTATTTCCACTTCTCATACATCACTGTCCTGTGAAACTTTTGATCTTAATCAGTTGTGGATGCCCCATCCCTGGAAGTGTTTAAAGCCAGATTGGATGGGGCCCTGAGCAACCTGGCATGGCAGGAGGTGGAACTGGATGAGCATTAAGGTCCCTTCCAACCCAAACAATTCCATGGTTTTATGCTGTTCGGGATTTTGGCTTTCCAAGGGGTTGAGGCTCCCACCCAGCAGCAAATTCAGAACTCCTCATGCCCCAGAGAGGCCACGAGCCTGAGCGGAGCTGGGGACACACCAGGCTCGGAACGTGGAGCTGCACAAACACACACCCTGTGGGTTTGTTGCATTCTTGCCCCATATTTAATGCCCTGTCCAACTGCAGGTGCTCAGTCCCAAGTTTGGGACTTGAGACAGAGCACCTGCAGTTGGACAGGGCATTAAATATGGGGCAAGAATGGGGAAGAGAGGGAGCCATGGTTACCGGCCCCTTTTTAGGTTTTAAACCAAACCAGAGACAAGTCAAACTTGGGACTGAGCACCTGCAGTTGGATAGGAGGTTTAAGCAGCCCAGTGTCAGCCAGACAATGCTTTCCCAGGGTGGGGAGCCCAATCCCCTCTCTGTGCCTGCTGAGGGACTCACCTGTGGCTGTGGTGGAGGGGTTAAGCTGGGCTGGGCTGGGCTCCAGCTGTGCACAGCAGTGTGGGGACTGGGCTGGGCCAGCTGTGAGCTCAGCTATTCCCCCCAGTCAGCTAGAAAAGGGCTGTGTCTCCTGCACTGGGATTAGCACAGGGGGGAGGTAGGTTTTTATCGTAGGGAAGGAGGTGGAAAAAAACTGTGTGTGAGTGATTCCTTGCTGAGCAGTGTCTGGGGAGGGTCTGGGCTGTGCAAAGCTGTCCTGAGAGGAGCTCTCTTGGCAGAGGGGTTAAGAGAAGGCTGACCCTCTGACTTCTTTACTTAACATCCAGGCTGGGGAGATGCTTGTTTAGCCCAAAATCTTGGGTGAGGCAGTCAGCTGGAGTTCAAGATCCAGGGACTTAATGTCCCATGACCGAGTGCAGCTTGTTTGACCTGTAGTGCAGATCTTGAGGAGAGGGAGCAGGAGTGTTTTTATGGTATGTGCTGAGCCTGCTCTCCCTGACTCAAACACCTCTTGGAAAATGAATAATTGAACATACATGTGACTATGTATAGACCCTTCTTCAAACAGAACCTGATTTGGGGTGGAATATCTTCCAACTTCATAGACTTTTTCTCCTGCTAACTGCACAGGACTGGCCATAAAATCGATAGGGATATGGCTGTATAGCAGGGAGCAGGCTTTTCAGCCCACACTTTTCAGTCTGAGAAGTGGCCTTCAACTCTGAATTCTTTAAGCTAAGCAGAGTGGTGGATTTGTGCCTTCAAACTGAGCTGGAGTAGAAGGGAAAAACAAATTAATTCACATTAGTTTTTTTTTTTTAATATTATTTGCCAAGCCACACTCCTCCCTGCTAAAATCAAGGGATGTTACTATTGGCACAGTGGGTTTAAACTCACTACTGGGTTTTGGGTGTTTTAGGAAAGGATGAAACTGATTGAATGAGATTGTCTATTAGTTGCAGCAGATCAGCAGTTTCTTCTTTGTAGTGATGCAACTGATTGTTTGCCGAATAATACAGTGAGAATAGACTCAGTGTGCAAACCCTGTAAACTGTCTGGAGAAAAAGCAATGTCCTTTTTTTCCCCAATTGCTTCCAAGCCAGTAGCTGCTTCTAATATTCCTGTATCCAGTGTGAGCCCAGGGCTGTTCAAAACACACATCTACTATTTGTCAAGAGCTGTAATTGTTAGGAAAAAAGGATGTTGAGGAAAGAAGAGTGGAAACAATATGGGAGGGCTGGTTGTGGAACTCCCTGGGCTGCATTTTGGGGTAGCTTGGTTTGATTCCTGGCTCTGCTACATCCTTCTCCTGTGACCTTGGAAAAGTCTTTCAGTCAGCTCAGTCTCAGTTTCACACAGGTGTAAAAAGAGGTAAAAAGAGGCACCATTTTATATGCAGTATATACTGAATAAATGCCTATACTATGGATTAGTATTATACATATTATACTATGTATTAAACACATTCCTGTATTAAGTGGTACAGAGAGAACTAATTCTGCAAAGACCTGAAATCACGGGTCCTGATTTCACAATGCAGCGATGGCCGTGTAAAGCCCGGATTAATCCTGTCCTTGTAATTCTTGACAATGTTTGTTATCTGAATGCTGAGTTTCAGAAGATGCTTATTTTTAGCCTGTACATCAGTGGGCGAGGGAATGAAAGGGGAGGATCTCCCACACCAAGCATTTTTTTTCAATGTGAATGAATACATGTCGCATAACGTTACGGACAAATAAAGGCTTCTTACCACTCATAAGGTGTTATGGCAATCCTTCACAGAGCCCTTTTAATGAATAAACCAGGGATGCTTCATGAGTCGTTTATTAAGGGTTAATGATGTATCTTCTCTCCTTGGCATCATTCCCAGCCTAAATCAAGCCTGCTTCATCTCATATGGATATGAAAGACAAACTGTACAGATTGAAAACATCTGTATACTGAGTGAATGAACCACATGGCAGCAGTGTCATGCAGAGATTTACTTAAAACTGTCCCCTTTTGTTTGACTTTAGAGGAACAGCACAAATAAATACAGTAGGTTCTGTTTAAACAAAGAGGACTCTGATCAATAGAGGTTTGTATAGCTTACGACCTTCAACTATAAACAAAAAATTGGGGTAAACCCCACAAGTCTCAGGTCAATTGCCATCTTATTTACTTTATTACGCCACTAATGTTCTAATCTCTCTTGCATATAAAATGCTTTATACAAGCCATCTTACTTTGCTTCTCCCTTTTCACCAGGGAGAAAAGGGAAGGTTTGGTTTGATTCAGAGCAACCTGGTATGAGTGTGGGTATGAGTGTGCTGTGAATTTAGGGTATTGTGAACTTACTGCAGAGAACACAGAAAAAACATTTCAGGCAAATTTCACATTCAAATAAATTTTGGTCAAGGTTCCTAATATTTTTTGCTGCTTATTGAGAGGGTTTGGGGCATCCACAAAGAAAAGCAAAATGGTTTGCGGCTCACCATAGCCAGACCTGGGCACAAGAAACATGACAGGGGCAGTGCCATATAGAAAGTAGTTGATCAGTTCTGGCTGTGAGCAGGGGTTATCCCTTGGAAACACTTGAAAACATTTGCAAGTATCTGCTAGGGACTGACCCTAGCTGCAAGCCTTTATTATTATTATTTTTGTTGCTGTCTCCCAGCAAGATTAAGTAATTCCAAATACTGAGGGGATGACACTCCTGCATGAGTTTTCCCCTCATATCTCCAAATAGCTAACTTGAATTGTAATTACTTTTTTTCTGGCACATTTTCTCATTTTCTAGAGGGGAGAGACTATTATCTTAATCTGTTTCTGTCCATTTTTATCTTCCCTGGATAACTTTTAATCCTTTTGGTCAATTTTAGCAGAAGACAAAAGAAAGGGGAAAAATGTGCCTATGCTGGTTTGTGAATACAGGCAGCAAGGTAGGGGAGAAATATTCCAATCATGCCTTTCCCAATGGTTGGATCTACAGCAGGAGCCTTCATGAAGCATCAGAGGGGCCAGTCAAGACACACAAAGCCAGGAGAACCCAGATTTATTAGCCTTGCTGCTCAGTTATTCAGATGTTTTTCTTTGCAGAGGACATTCCTGTTCCCATTGACTCCAATGTTTTCAACTTCAGTGTTATCTGCTCTAATCTAGGAAATACTTCACTGCTGCTTCAAGTGCATTTTCTTGTGGAATTCAAATCCTTTGGAGGGTAATGTAGGGGTAATTCCCACTGGGCACATATCTTTCCTCTGAGATTTGAGAGATTTGGAGAGATACTTCTGGATGCTGTCTGGTTTTGAATTTATGTTGGGGTTCCTTTTGGTTAAAATGCAAAGAACAGCCTTGCCAGAGAACTGCTTGCCTACCTATGTCCTCATTCCACGAGCCAGGTGACTTTTGTTCCACGGAGCCACACCTCAGCCTCTCACCTCACCGGGAGAGAAAACCTCCCAGACTGTCTCAGTTTTGCAACTGAGCAGTTGTGCCCTTGTCGTGCTTCCAGCATTTCCTCACAGCCCACACTCAGGCCCAGAAACGAGAGCTGCAAGTCCCAGCCTCAGCAGTAACGTCTCCCCCATCATTAAATAATTGAGCTGCTCCTGCAATCTGGAGCCCAGCAGCCCGAGACACTACCTCATAGCTGCCGGGTCGCTGGCAGCAGGTTTGACAAAAACCCTTCAGGGATGGCTACTGGAGGCTCTTTCCTGGCAGGTCCCAGCTTGGTTTGTTGGGTCAGTGGGGAGACAGACAGGGCTCGCCACGCCAGGCCCGTGCCAAGCCACACTGGCCAAAATTGGCTGAGTTCTGGCTGTACCTTCCAGAAATACTGAAGAAGGGGTTTTGGTCCTTCGTTGAGGAAAGGAAGGAAATTTAGGTATCTGAGTCCTTGGGAGATGCTGTTTTGCTGCCCTCTAGGCAAAGATTAAAGCTTAAAATGTGGAAACTAAAGAAAATGCTGTCCTGAGCACACCAAAGCAAAGCAAAGCAAAGGTTTGGGAAGCTTGAAAGGCTTTTCATGGGACTTCATTAAGGTGTGAGTATGAAATCTGTAAAAAGATCTCTGGCCTCAGATAAGGAAGATCCAGTGGTGTACAACAAAGAATTATCAGTAAAGGCATCATAATTACAAAGTTCTTTTATATTAAAATGATGTCATGTAATAGGTTGAAGAACAAGAAATAAATAAGCTGTGCAGATCTCCTTTATCTAAATAATTGTTTTCTTATGTGTTAGGCTGAAAACTTCTCATATAATTCCAGGCCTTTAATGGTAAAAATGTATTCAGTAAAGACTATGAAACTATTTTAACATTTCAGTAGTTTGCCTCATCTAGAGAATCCCATAGTGCATCACTGAAATGCAAATTTGAGAGAACCATGGAAATAGAGAACAGGATATGGAACGAGGGCTTAATGGGGAGTGTGTCACCACAGGGCTCTATGGTGAATATATAACCTCGTTTTAAAGTGTAAGAACTATTGTATGGAGATTTAGATATTTTTAAACTAAAATATATAATTGTATGACTTCAAGTGTTGAGTATTCTCTTACAGAACTTTTCCTTGAGGATAAATCTTCATTTCTCTCATGTGAAGAACTATGCCGAGATCTGCCCGTGGAAAATTACTTTCTAGGAGCAAGAATCACAAAGGACCTTTGCTTTCAGGCTTTTGTCTGAGGTCCACAGCATAATGAGCAAAAATGGAATGAAGGGTATTAACCTTTGGAAGATGAAAGGTAATCAGGACTGAACCAGTGCTCCCCGTGGTTAGACCACAAGCTCTTAAGAAAGCTTTATGATTGTTCTGTTTGTGTATCTCAACAGCTCCTAGGGAGACATTTCCATATGTCATATGCTGTTGGATAAAATATATATATAATAGTTGATCCTGAAGTGTTAAAGTCTCATCTCTTAAAGCAAAGCAGATACAGTGACCTTAGGAACAATTGGCTCTTGACTGCTACCCACACGATGCAGAAAATATTAAGGAGGTGGAAAATGAGCTCCAGTTTCTAGTTTCTGTTATTTGTGAATCAACACATTATTGTGCTGTGAATGTTTGCTTCTCTTTTGTCTTTGTAGGTGAAAGATCAAATTATTTTCTCAGTATATCAGGACAGAAGGGATGCTTTGGAGGTAATTTGGAGAATACCACCAGGCAATAACCTTTTCAACGGGGCTTCAGTGGTTTTTGTGCTGGTCCAGGGCACAGAGGCAGCTTTGCTGTGAGCTGCAGGAGAGCTGTGTGACCTTCCCCTGTTTGCTCAGGGGGGGCAGGTCTCCCTGCTGCTGTTGGATCTCTTTATCTGCTTATGCCACTGGTGACCATGACCCCGCTTCTTTCTCATCTGGGCTCGACACTGACCTGACTCTGAGCTGCATTAGGGCTGGTTTGAGTCACTGCATTTCCTTGGCTGCCAGGGCTGGGATTCCCTTTCATTCTGCAGTGCTCACCTCGGGCCACAGCCGCTGAGCAGCTGTCCCTTCTCTCCTCCTGTTATCTGCACAAGAGCTGTCCACCTCATTTGTAGTATTTGTAAGTTTTTCAGAGCTTTCAGTTTGTGCAGAATCTTGGAATGTGTTTGTTCATTCCCTGCATTTTTCTGAAAATAGGACATTAAAAATGCTCTTTGTAGATATCTGCTCTGTCATGAATGGATTCATGTGTATCTACATTTTAATTTGTCCTGTGGATTGGTCATGTTGTTTCACTGCATAGTATGGATGTTTGGCTGTGGTGTGGTGAACCAGAAGTGCGCTGTGAGAGCAGGAACAGGTTGGGAATACAGCTGGTTTTCACTGAAGATGGATATTTAATGAATGCGTATTAGGAAAAGGATTTGCATGGCAAGAATGAGATTAACCTGCACTTTTGGAGTGTCTGGGATGAAGTAGGTGTCTCCTTGGGGGAGAATACGGGATACACCTCTGAGATCCTGGAATGAAATCATATGTATCCAGAGTTTTCTCTCAGCCTGAGCTTTCCCAGGATCTGGGGTTTGGAGTTAATTCCCAACAGAAGTGTTGGATTAGGCAGAGAAAGGAAAGCATTCAGGGAGAGCTGCTGGAAATGCAGAAGAGTAGAGTCACCCAGTCGTCTCACGACTCCATAGTCTGCAGTCAGAAAAGGTCTCCCCTAGGAAAAAAATCAGTGTTTTAATAGATATGCTACCAGCAAACAAGCAGTTTATGAGCCCAGACTCACTACCACAGCCACAGTTTTCAACAAGGAGCATCTCTACACAGACACATAGGAGACTTCCTGGGCACACAAGCATTGGGACTGTACCTTCAGAAACTGAATTCTCTCCATCTGCAGAGGCTGACAGTCCCCAAACACACAGAGGCAGCTCTACAGCTTCTTCAGACTGATATCTTCAGACTTTTCCTCAAGCCCTTCCTGTGCTGGGGTCTATATCATTTGGGATGTTTCCATTGGCACCAGATTTGAGGTGTGAGAGTATTTCCTCCCTTATGCTTACACCAGACTCTCCTGGGCTGGTTTCATTGCTAATGATCCCAAAATGGCAAGACTTTGAATGCTGGGAAGGATGGGTTTAAGGGAAGAAAAAAATTAAAAAAAAAAAAGAAACAGAAAATTTGGTATCTCTCAGGAGTGGTGGAGGCCTTGCTGCTGGCAAGTGAAGGCAATGGCACAGAGTGTTTGCTTTTTTGGCTCCTCTAGTTGGTTTAAAATTTCAGCAAGGGGTCATTGCAATGATGAGACAGTTCAGTCCAAATTGCTTTTACCCTGACGAAGAACTGTTTATCTCTTTGGAAGAGGAGGGCTCATCAGTGCTGGAAAGATTTCATATACCTGGTCTCAGGATCTCTTTCCCCTCAGCTGCTGGAACATGAAACCTTCCAGCTGCCTCTCAACACACTTTGCTCAGAGAAGAGAAAATATTACGAATGAACGTTTCTAAATCCCTCATTCAGTGTACTGAGGGCCAGAGCCTGAAGTAAGACTCCTGATAAATATGGGGATCCAAATCTGGCCCTCTGAGAGCTATCATCCATTACACACGAGCAAAGGAGCAGCCTGATGTTAAGATCTGACTGCTCATTGCAAAGCTTATTTTGTTACATCAGCAGGCCACAAGGTTCAATAAACTATGTGGCCTTTATCCGTTCCATATGTACTGGCTGCCTCCTGTAGTTTCTATGCATTTACCCCGTATATGAGCTTTAAGGGAATCTGATGCCTTTAGACAGTAGAAATGCAGATAATTCTCCAGTTTGTAAGACCCCATTTAAATTTGATTCTGCATCAAAAAAATAATGCCAGTAATTGCAAATTTTGTTTTCAAGATACAGGCTTCCAGAGGGGCTTGTGACTCAGAAGGTTTTATAGGCATTGAAATTTGATGGATTAATTGTTAATAAAAGTTAGATTGGGTAAGTGAATACAAACATCATACTGAGTTTAGTGTTTACATTGGCTCCCAAATGCTTTTAAAGGGCAGTATTGGACTGAGATGCCTGACAGAATTTTTGAGTTTTGTACCTAGAAAGTTATTTAACTGGAGAGCAATCCCTGATGAGAGCACCAGAATTTTCTTCTAGTTTTTTCTATTGGGATTTTTTTTTTTTTTTTTTTGCATCATATTATCACTATCTCCTATCAGGATCTCACTGTACAATAGTGACCTCTGATGTAAAGGAACCAGGAGTGCCACTTGCAAGCTCAACCATGCAGCCTTGCTGAGCAATTATCAGCCTATTCAGCAACAGCTTAAAGGGAAGGCATGTGTGTGCACACCCACACGTACACACACAGACAACTGGAAAGCTGGTGATAAAATAAAATTGAGGACCACAACACTGAAGGATCTGGAGCTGTTAATTTTTATAGCTGATACAGATACTAATATTTTATGAGGGTTGGAACTATCAGTATAAAAAAGTAATATCTAGCCTTACCCTTTTTGTTTTAATACAAAGATAAAACTATCACTCGAATAGAGCAGCATTATGGTTAATAGACCTCCTCTTTATGGACAGACCTATCTTCCTGTTTCCTTTTGTCAATATTTATAAAAGCAGGAGGATATTTGTGCCTAATCCTATCCAAAATCCATGGGTTGGTTTCTTTAAAGAAGCATCTCCTCTGCTCACTTATATCTCAAGGCATATTTCAGTTAAACAGCAGAGCTGGACTGATCCTAGCCAGATTTTATGTGTTGTAGTTTGTGAAATGGCTCCCTTTGCATCAGTGCAAACTCTGAAGTGACGCTGGGAAATTGGATAAGAGACTTTCCCCTGCAGAATTTGCATGGCTGCAAACACCTGAACTCCTCAAAAGTGCTGTGTCCTTGCTCTAGGGACACACCAGGGTGTCTCCTTTGAGTGCTCTCCAGCATCTCACCAGGGGTTCACAGCTACCCCAGAGGCAGCACTGGTGGGCCTGTTGGGTGTCTTTGCAGAGGCCACAGACAGTCCTTGAGATCAGGGGAATGAGTTGCAAGAGGATGGAAGAGAAATTGGGGAGAATGCTGGTCCCAGGTTGTGTACGAAGTCTATGCCCATGACCCCTTAGAATAAAGAATAAATATTGTACTTTAGGAGCAATAACACAAATATTGATTTCCATCTTACTCGACAGAGGATGCTAAAGACATAATACTTTGAAGAAATGTGATGTTATAATGGATGCAGCTTTAAGAAATGTACTGATACACTGAGAGTGTCTCCTTGCTCTACACATTATGTGCAGGGCAAAATTTTATGTGTAGAACAAGGGCAATTTCAGAGGCAGGATGCAGAACTGGTATTCAGGTGATCCACACAACCTCAGACTTCCTCTGTGACTTTATTTACCCCTTGTGACTGACAGCCCTTATAAATTTAAAAAAATATTTGTGCTTCATGGGAAAGTTATACTTCAAGGCTCAACAATTTGAAAAGTTTTCAAGTATTCATGTGGTGGAGGTCATGCAAACGTATGGTTCAGATTCCTGGAAAATGCTACTAGTTCTGAGTTGGTTTCAGGACATTAGTCATTACCTAAAAACTTGCCATAAGCAGGAGGACACAGAACAATCTGAGCTCTTAACTGTCCTCGTGAGATCTTATGCTTTATATTTTCTTACGGGATTTTATCAAACCCGCTAAAAGCATGAGAAAAAAAAAATTATTAAGCAACAAATAATGGCTTTAAAGCTTTCAATTAATCTCTGTTTTCCAGTTTCTGAAAAAGGAAAACCAGAGTTTTCCAGAGTCTTTGCAAGCCCAGCGCTAACATTTTGGAAAAACACATATGTTTAGGAAGTACTTGGATGATCTGTAAAGTTGAGTGACTTCTTCAATATACTGAAAGAAAGATGTGTATGCTTTGTAATCTGAGTCCTGGCTGGGCATCAAGCTTCCCATAAGGCATTCTGTCCTAGCAGCAGCCAAGAGACCTGATACTAATAACGCTCCAAGAATTCAAGGTGTTCGTTAATATTCAACTCTAATGAATGCAGCATGTGTTTTGGAATAAACTACATGCTTGAATGAGAACCTCTCATTCAAGAAGGTGAGGTGCATAGTAGAGTGATTAGACTTGGCAAAAAGCAGTTGTTTTGTGGGAATGACACCAGCCAGGTAATTGTCAATGCTCAGCACGCGGCTCCTCCGGCGTCTCTCGCAGATGCAGGAGGCTGAGCTGCTTGGATGTCCCAAACCGCGCTCCACTGGTGAATCCCGAGGGAGTGCCATGACTGAGGAGTCCATGCAGGCTGGCACAAATCTGCTTTGCATTACAGCACAGTTGTTTCAGGCCTGATACACGTTTGGCTGAGTGCTCGGCTCTTTTCACTCTGATTTGTTAAAATTCCGCTTGCTTCCAGTAAACTGAAAGTGGTTCAGCTTTTTGGAGGCCATTTTTTAGAGCTTCAGCTACACCAGGTCAGCCCAGTAACCCTCAATGGCAATGGGAAGCTTTGAATTTCTTACAGCAAGCAGGGGCAGAGGAATAGAACCTAAACATTTCTCCTTGTGAGACCTAAAAATCCACCAATCTCAAAAAAGGTCTTCAGCCTTCAAAGCAAGCAGGATCTGTTCCGCAGTAATCACTTGGGTCCAGCTGCCTATTTCCAGTGGTGAACATGCAAGGGAGGTGTTTCCATCCTGATATGTGCAGGTTTTGGGCCAAAATGTCCTCAGTTGCTTAATGGGATATTTGGGTGGAGGCCTTCATTTCCATACAGTTGAAGAGAGGAGATGATCTTCATACAGGGAAGTGAGATGTTCTAACACCCTTATCTTACCTTACATAACTCCAGATGTTAATCATCAAAAAAAAAAAAAAGAAAAAGAAAAAAGATCCAACCCTTTTTAATATTAGGGAGTGAAATGATAAGGCTTGACTTAATTTTTCAATTTTCCTTTGATAAATCTTAACTTTGAGATGCTGCAGGAGGTGGATTCACTAGGCTTCTTGGTAACCTTCAAATGTAATTACATCAGCCTGGGCTTATATATTCATCTTTTCTCCTTATGAAGCACCTTTGCATTAAATTTAGAGTGGAAATTCTTAAAGAATTAATTGGAAGAAAGTATTTGGTGCTCTATTTTGGAGGAAGAAGGTAATGTTTTTAAGAAATAGTGGCCTGGAAGAATAATCAAAATATATTCATAGCATTTAGCAACAGTTTAATGAGTTTCCAGCTTTTCCATTTCCTGTCAACCAACTTCATCAGCCACCAATACTCCTAAAAATTGATTTGAAGTGATTATTTGCTTTGGTGCTATTAAGAGTAGAGTAAATGCTTCTGAAATCTGTGTCGAGGGGATTTTCAGAGTGAAACTTTTTTTTTTTAAGTATGACTGCATATCTCTACAAATTTGCTTATGGTTCTACTTTCCACACCCTATAAATAATAATAATAATAAGATTGAAAATAACAAAAGCTTCCCCCTCAGACCAACTTACTTCAATTTTCCTTTCACAGTATTATTCAGTTTATTTAATCTTTACACTATCTCTGACTTGCCTCTGGATTTCAGACACATGTATGCAGATAATTAGCATGGATGCAGATATTGCACAAGATGGTCAGGCTTATCAGATACAGGCATGTCTAATCTGTCAGCAATTCACAGTTTCTTTTTAAATTTCCACTTTCTAATAACAGTAGAAATTTTTCAGGGGGTGTACTCCTGGTCTTCCCTCTGTAACTGGGGCAAGAAAACCTCGAGATGGGACCTAAGAGCAGAATGAGCACTTAAGGAAAGGCTCCGATCTGCATGCCACACCTCTGCCCTCTCTTGTATACAATGAAAAGCCCGTCAGTGTTATTGTAAATCACCACGTCTCCGTCCAGAGAAAACATATTTTGCACCTCATCTGGTCTAAATATTGAGTTTACGAGTGAATGTTGCTCTGCATTATGTGTTATAGATGCTTTATGTTTATTTAAGAACTCAGTTTGCAGGAATGTTTTCCAGACATGCGGTTTACCGCAATAGACAGTTGTTGATATTCTGATCCCAAGAGCATTAGAATATGTTTAGAAATTGCGACACTTTTAAAACCAGATGTTCTACATAAGCTACACAAAAAATGGGGGTGGGGGAACAAATAGAACTGTAATTTGGCATGAAAACAGCCTGTGTTAAAGCAAGGGCAAACACATACCAAGTGAAATAAACGTGGTGAACTGCCCTCAACCCTTTCCGCCTTTTGTAAGTAACTATTTTAACAAAAGATGGAAAATCCCATCTCCCAGATGGTGTGGGAAAGGGAAAGGAAGGCTTTCAGATCCAGGTTTGCATCTGAAGGAAGCTGCTGCCTCTTGTTCCTGGGATGGATCAAACCAGAATGACAGAGCTAGGCAACTTCAGGCAAGGAAAGAATGCAAATCTGGATTCAACGCCCAGCCCAGAAATTCATTTTCTGTGTGTTTCTAAAGGTAAATGATCTTCACTGAGGAAACAGAGATTTTTCCCTTCATAGTGAATTGCCACAGAAAGGCTCCTGCAGCAGCCAGAGACTGGTGGCACATTCTGCCCTGTCCTCCAGTGTGATCTGACAGAGATATTTGTGTGAGCAGGCAGGGATCGTCCTGCACCAGGCACTGTCTCAGGGACTGAAGTATCTCAGAGTTGCTCTGCCCTGGGTCTCTGCTGGGAAAGCATGGTTGGGCAGCTGAACAATCTGGACTCACAGCCATCATCAGTTGATGATAAACTGCCTCTTTCCATTCAATCTGTTGCTGTTTTTCCTTCTGACTTTGAACTCTTTCCCTTGTTTATTATAAAGCAGAAATCACAAGAGTTTCACTTACACCAACCTTAAACAAGTTGACTTGAGTCATATTACTCTGAATTATTTTTCCTCTCCTATCAGAAGTTAATATTCTTTGGGTAATCAGAGATAACACTATAGAATGAGATCTATAATAAAAATAAGAACAATTGACAGCAAAAAAAAAAAAAAAGATAACTAAGGCATCTCTGCTTTTCTTTACAACAGAATCACACAGTGATGGAATGTTACCAGCAAGTCTGAAGGAATTTGCACAAAACATGTTGGTTTAGGTAAATAAAGCAATGCATGTTTGCCCAAAGCTTAAAATATTGTATTTGTTATATAAGAGTAATGCAATGTTTGACAAACCTCCTTGTTCAAAAGTGCTTAAAGGAGTGCTGTGAAGAAAACTGATGGGCAAAGTTTTGCCATTAGATTTCCTGAGCATTGAGAATCAGAGCTGTTTGGACTTTCCTGTATCCCTTCCAAGCAGTAGCAAAGTTCCTCTGCACATGGATGCTGCATTTTAGCAGTTTGCTCTGCTGCATAGGAAAAAGCTCATTTATGAGTCAGTGGTTCATGGGAAGGCAATTTACCTACATTAGTAAAAGGACCAAACTGCCCTCCCAGCTTAGTCACCCTGCCTTCCCTCACTGAACAGAGGGCTCCTGCTGCCTTCAGTGGATGTTGGACCAGTTCTTTAGTCTAGCTTAAAAGAATTAATGCAGCAGTAGGATCTGCCCACTGATTCATTCTGCTCCTCATGAGTACCTGAAAAGCCAGCTCTGAAACCCTTCCTAGGTCTGCCTCACCAAAGACAATTTATGGCGGAAGCTCATGTACATATTTATTTTGTTGCTAAAGAGTTTGCTGGCATACTTCAAAGTGTGGGCTATTACCTGTTCAGGTTTATTGCCTGCTCAAGTGAATTATTGCCTACCTGAACAGGCCTGCTGAGCAATAGTTCAAATTAAAACGTGTCATTTATCATGTTCACACCAATCCAAAATGACCACAAAACCCAAGGTGTAATTATTGCCAGCCTCTGACTGCAGAGCTATCATAGCCAACACTCAACCAGTGGGGAATACTGGTTCCTCTCTTCGGAGGAAACCTGCTTCCTTATTCATAATGAACAAATCTGACCCTATCATTAACAGTAATATTATTTCAAATGCTGATATGCACCACGGAAACTAACTTTGAAATATGCGGGAAGAATGTGCCATGGATTCCATCCAAGATTAGTTTTTCAGCAAAGTGCAGTTTTAGACCCAACACTTTTCATTAAAATTTATTCTAAAAGCAAGTCTTGCACTTATCAACAGTATCCAGAAAGGAGGTTGTCACACAGCCTGGAATGGTGGGGCTATTTTTATTAGTGTCATTATTATTATTATTGCTACTTCTATTATTGTTTACCACAATTCAGAAAAAAAAAATGACAGCAGCATCTCAGCGTGGGCTGTGGATGCTTCAGTTTGCCTACAGCTGTAACAAGCCAAGCCTGTACATCCACGTTCTGCTCCATCCTCTGCTCTCCCTGTTGCTTGCTGTGTCATCTTATTCTTTGATATATTCCAGGGTTTGTGCTCCATTTTAACCTAAAACTTGTAGGGCTGCAGCTGCCTATGGTTTGTATGTGACAGCAGTGAAGAACAGCAATATATATATTGCAATATATGTACTGCTGTTCCCTCACATCCCTCCCCAACCCTCCCTGGCTCATTTGGGGCTTTTGAGATTTTTATGGGTCATGTAAAGCTCTTAAAGTAAGAGAAAAAGAATGTTTTTTTGTCTATGTCTTTACTGAAGCATTGTAAATGTATCTCATAAGTTTTTTGTTTTCTTTTATTATTGTAGGATGTGAAACAACAGGGAAGAATCAGACAAGACCTAAATGGAAAGCAAAAATCAGAATATCTTTAATGAAAGCATGCTGTAATATGTATGCCTTTTTGTTTGTCCAAACTTGTAGATGTGCATACAGGGAAAGGAGGGGGAATAAACCCCCAAAAGTGACTTCAGGCTGATTGGAAAAATCCTCTGGGATGCAATTGTTTGTGCACTGGGGTTGAAAATGGACCAGGAGTGCAACATGTGGTCAGGCTGGCCGTAATTCAAGTGCAAACTTGGTTCTGAGCATCCTGATTCCTGCCTCACTTCACCATGAACCATTCCAGGTCTCTGCAACTAAGTACTTCCCAAATTACGGAGTTTGCATCCTAATCTGAATTTTGCAACTCAAGCCTACCTGTGGTTATGCAGTCAGACAGAAAAGCCAACAGCCAAGAGCAACGCCTAGTCACTGACTTTGATCTAGAAATGGTTATTATCCAGCTATCTCCATTACAAAACATCCAGTTTGCTAAACCTGGGTTATCTACAGATTTGGCTTCATTTGATAGGCAAGAGCAGGTCTAGCATGGGAGAGCTTCACATCCCCAAACGATGCATCTTTCACAAAACTGATAAGTGATAAACCTTGCAAAACCCTCCAGTAGGAAATGACGTCTCTGACCACCTCCCAGCTGGCTCTACAGTTACTCCTCAACAGCACCACTGGCAGCCCTTGCAGGTGAGATGGAAAAGTGAGCAAATCATTGCTTCACCCCACAGAGCTGAGTGTCTCCAGCGGGCAGAGAGGGGGAACGTGCTGCTGATGACAGCTACAGCAGCGTGGCTGTGCAGAGGAGTTCAGTTCTCAAGATATGAGATTAGGCAGATTTTTCATTTTTATTTTCACACAGTTTCTTTGTATTTCTTTTTTCCTGGAAGCACAGGAGGAAGTTACTTAGAGAGGAAGTCACTTTGAGTTCTCTTCACTCCAGATGAGAAAAAACTCTTTATCTGAGGAGTGAATTTGGGTCAGGATGTAGTAGCACAGTCCTCGTGCTGAACAACTTGCTGAACATGTGGTAGTGTTTTGTGACATGGTCTGTGGAGTGGGAAGTAGGCTGAGCTCACCCAACCCATCTCATTTATGGCTTTACACAAGTAAATAAGTATGTTTTCAGCCACTCAACACAAGAATGGCTTGCAAATTGCAACCACCATTGCCTGGCAGGTCAAAGGTTAAGCTTTTCAACAGGTCAGACTACAGTGCTAATTCACCTCAGCAGTGAGTCTCAGGCAGCCTGTAATGCATATTTGTGGTGGTTGTGTTTGTACAGCATACACATAAAATGAAAACCGTATGACAGAGGTTAGTCCTCTTAAATGGCTGTCACATTGGCTTGGGTTGCTTTTGTACAGTTATCCACATGTTAGCCAAGATTCTGGTGGTATTTTTGTATGAATTTTATTGACGTGGTGAACTAACTTGGGTAATTTCATAGCTATTATAATCAGCCAGTGGCCCAAGAAATGCACTGCTTTATTTATCTCAAAAATGTTGCTAACTGGTCTGGCCAGATTCAGCTTCTAGTGGTGGCCTTCTTCCAGATGTGGAAAACCCCTTTTCCTGACACAGAGGGTTCAGACAATCCTCGTGTGCCTGGTCCACAAGAGCAGTGATGCTGTGGGCTGAGGGCTCAGCCCCTGTTTCCAGATGTGTTTCCTCAATGTTACCCAAAGAAGGAGCTTGCAAGAGCTTCTTCAGTTCAGTTCACAACTGCCAAAGCTTGGACTAAGGCCTGGATTAAATGAAATGTCCAAGTTAGGAGCCTAAATTAGGCATTTAAACTCCCTTATATATCCAGCTGGGGATACCCTGGGGAAATGCATTTGTCCTTCGTGTGTGTGTGTGTGTCCACTTTACAGGGAGCCAGAGGGAACAAAAATCCCAACACAGGGATCATAGCTGGGCACATATAGTCCTGGAGAGCTACACACCATGTCAAAAACTACCTCAAACTGCTTCTTCAGAGGGCTTAGAGTCTCATACAACCTTGTGTGCTACTCAGTGGATATTACATGCAGACATAATCCTGTGGATGGTAGTGCAGATGTGAGTCCAGCAGTCCAAAGATCTCTGACTAAATGACCAAAATAAGTCATTTACTGTTTTTTGTTGGCACAGAAATATTAAAATTTCCTCCTCCACAAAGCAGGAAGAGCAGACACAGCCCTGGACTTCCTGCCCCAGATCCTTCCTGACCAAGATGCCCTGCTCCAAGGGAGGAGCCCTGACCTTCCAAGGCTGTGTCTTGGCACACCAGGACATGCTCATGTCCACAGCACACGTTCCTTGTTCTGGTACAAAACAGGTGAAATAAAAAACTTGTCACATAGGCCAATTTTGTGAGATTTCTGGTGAAAGGTGAAACAGCAAATAGAAGGGAAATGCATGAGTGCACATGGCAGGAGACAAGTGAGATGTTTTGGGAAGCTCCCATTTTCATCTCTCAGAGTTCCTCTACATCCTTAAGAAAAGATGAGTGCTCCCCATCTTTGGTGAAATGCTTGATGGAGCTGGCAGTAGCACTCCAGTTTAACACTGACTATAAATGATGCTTGCATTTCAACAGCATTTTTAATAATATTTTTCTTAAGTATAAGCTAAAGGAGTTTCCACCAGGGTCATTGAGAGTTCACTAAATGCTGATAGACTGAATTCTGTATTAATGATGCTAAGCTAACTGCCTCACAGAACTGCCAAAGCCCTTTATTTAAAGGAATAGCACTGTATTTCAGAAGAAAATATTTTTAAAGCTTTCCTTACTGATAATTTGTCTAAAGAGAGACAAATCTAATTATTTATGTATAATCTGAAAGGTCCAGTGTGGGATGTGTTCAATAAGATACATGCTTTATTTAAACATACATTTAGAGCACTGTGCTACACAGATCATTAAAAGATTTTTTTTTAAATTTTAAATTTAACAGAATATCAGCAATTAGGTTCTGCAACTAATTATTGGATTTTATAATCCAATTTTATAATAATTTTCTGACTCTTCAGGAACAGCTAAAAGGATTTGGTAGAGCCCTTGTACTGAGCTCAGGATAAGAGTTTCCACACAGCAAGAGGAGAATTGCTGTACAGGGCCCAGTTTCTACACTTCACAAGGGGAAGGGATTTTCAGCTCATCTGTTTCAGTTCACCCACAGCAGCAAGGTGGGTGACAGAGCTGGGATTTATCCCTTTGCTGGGACAGTTGTTTATTAGGCCAGAAAGTGGGGATTTATACCTGGCTGTAGGCTGATTCTCCCTTGCATGGGTAATGCGAGTCAAAATCCACCCTGGCTGGTACTTGTGGAAATTCCACTGTGGTGGTGGCTTGAAAAGTGGGTTCAAGTTAGAAACCAGTTCTTGTTACAGTCACAAATGTGAAGTGGCCATAAAGCAAATTACTGGGAGAGTGGTGTAGGTTAGATCAGGAAAGAATCTCTAGGAATAGGTTCTTCCTTGTCAGCCCAGTGCAATCCACTGAAACCCACATGGCTGCACTGAGAATTAACTCCTTGACTCCTCAGTGGAGAATGAATCTGTAAAGAACTATCTGCTCACACTTCTCCCCTCCCATGTCACATTTGAAATCTATACAATTTTAGAGGAACTATCTCTAAGCAGAAACCCAAAGACAACACCAAAGAGTCTCTGCTTCCTACAAGTCTTCTGTCTACTCATCATGGATCACTTTAGGAAGCTGACAAAACTTGCCATTAGAGTGTGAAGACCACAGAAGTGTAATGTGTAATACCAAGCTAACCAAAATGACTCTTTTAGCTCTATTTGTTTTAGTGACTGTTGCCAGAGTGTAAACAAATGTTCAGAAAAACACTTACTGTGTATCCTCTTCATTAAGGGCTGGTACCATGGGCACACCCTGGCAGAACTGAGATGGCATCCAGAACCTGTGATATCTTGAGAACTGCAGGTACAACTTCTCAGATGATGTGGTGATAGGTATTTATTAAGGGCCATATTCAATGGGAAGACAATTCCTAGGACACTTACCTCTTTGCTTTCCAGTGTGTGAAAACTGGTTCCAGCATATTGCTTTATTGTCTGTGCTCTTGCCTATCTGTGTAAGATGGCATCAAGTGACCCTAAACAAACTTGAGCTGAAGTACACAGGGAGAGGATTAATCAGTCAGGCACTTCAGCATAAGCCTGAAGTTAAGCATGCAACATAATGTTGAAGTGAAGTCAGTGGTATTATTTGTATGCTCAAAGTTAACCACTGAGCTTATCTGTTGTACTATATCAGTGCCTAATGGCTTGTGCACTTACTTGCAAATTTAAGATACTTAATGTGTTTATTCTGGACTCTTCCTGTTGTTGTGCATCAGAAATTGTTGCCCTCAACCAAGCAGGGTAGTGCAGGCCCAGAGCAGCAGTGCAGCCCAGCTGCTCCTCGGGCAGGGACAGAGCACCGGGATGGAGCTGGCTATGGGCAGGGAAATGCACTCAGCAGGTCTGCAGCAGCTCCAGCAGCAGATCAGCTTTTCCAGAGCCCTCAAGCAAATGTCACTAGCTCTGGCTTTAGCCTCCAGGGCAGCAGAGTTAGGCCAGTGCTGAAGGTTTTGAAAGTTTTTTGCTCATTGGGCTGGGAATAGTAAGAGGAACATTGTGGTTTCCCTGTGGCTGTTGCAGGCAGAAGAGCTGAGCTCTGGGCTTTGTTCACTCATGGATATTCTGCATTTGTGCAGATCCTCTCACTGCATCACTGGCCTGGGGATGACTGCATTTTGCTGTCCCAGCTCCTCTTTGTGCATGCAGAGGTGACAGACCCCAAGGCCCAGAGACATGAAACCTCTGTGTAACAACAGTGCCGTGTGAGCTGGACCGCTCCACCTGACTCCTTCTTGATTATATGGAAGGACAATCTGGGGAGATTTAGGCAATAAACCAATATTCCCACCCACTAATAACCAAAAAAAAAAAAGTTCTTGAGTGATGTGCTCAGCACCTTCTATTCTCACTGAAGTAGCTCCTTTGGGACTACTTTCATGTGTCTTTAGGGAATGTAACCAAATTATACCACATGAGAGCTGGTAATTTTAATATTATGCTGTAAGGGGAAATCTATAAGCATAACAGGAAAGACTGGATGTTTTCCATTCATATTTTTAGAATGGTTGCTTCTCATCTGTGCATATTTGCTTTTCAACATCTCTGGCAAGATCTAAATGAATTACTTAACTGGAATTGAAAAGCGAGTCTTACATTTAAATTAAGGTGATAAAAGCTGTTGTATTTTTTTATTTTTTGGAATATTACTATAGAAGATAAAGATCAAAATCAGACCCAAGGGGAGATAAGACTAGCAAAATACCCAACCTCTAACCTCATGGCAGGAGATGGATTATTTTAGAGAATGACTGGCTGTGATCTGAAGCATGGTCCGTGGAATCTGGTGGATCCATGAGGTTTTAATCAGAAGCATTTCCACGTGGGGTCAGTGTTTTGTGACAGGGAGCACAGGGTGTGCTGGGCTGGGAGGGGTGCAAGGCCATGTGAACGAGCTTCTGCTGCAAGAACCACGCCAAGTTTCGTGCACAACAAGGAGAAAAACTGAGAATGGGCCTCATGTTGAAAGATTGAAATTGGAATTTCAGTTTCTTCTCCCTGTCAGTGAGAAATGTGTAAAATATGGCGAGCCAAAACACAGCAGGAGATTTTCGGTTCAGAAACCAAAACCAGCCTGGGAAAACTGCTCGGATGTTGGGTGACCTCTGCTCATCCCATCAGGATTTGGCCAATTTGAAAATGGGGATATTTTTACAAGCTAAACTGGCGCCTCTGAGGGCAGCAAGCATGGTCTGTGTTGTGAGAGGTGGTGGCACCCACCCCTTGCTCCACACAGCTAAAAGTCCTGTTTCCTTGGATGAGGCACAAGGTGGGATCTATTTTCTGCAGTAATCAATCATCTGAGTTGTAGGGCAGGAGAGTTTCTATACCCACACCCACTCACTGAAAAAACTCTCCCCAGTATTTCCATGCTTCCCTTTTTGCCATTAAGACAAGATTTTCTCCTGCAACTGAACAGTAAGTGCTTCATAAACAGTTCCTCCGCCTGCAAGTGGACCTTGAAAATTGATTATTTTTTGTTTGTTTCTTTTAGTCTCCAAATGTTTCTGCCATTATGAGGCAGGCAGTTATTTTGCTAGGAAGGAATGTGAGGAATTAGAAAAGTTGAAAGCGATTAGGACTCTGTCTTTTAAGACAGAACCTTTCACAAAGCCTGGCATTCAGCCTGCTCAGAGTGAGCATCATAAGACACCCTGAAGCCTTGAAATCCCTCAGTTTTAAACCCCATGGGGTGGGTTTTGCATTATCAGAGAAGAGATGGTATTGCAGAGACTATTTGCTTCATATTTTAAAGGCCTCTGAATTAATATTTATTCTAAGTAGATGTTTATTTTTGGATAGTTTTATTGTTTATAGGAAGGCCACAAAGAGTTCAATGTTATGGAGAACTGGTTACTTTGTATTTATGGTTAACGAAAAAGAAGAAAAAAAGAAAGTTCTAAACAATCCTGCCCCAGTTCTTTATTTCAGGAGACAATGTACTTTCCACCCATGCACAGGCAGTGCTTTACAGGCTGTATAATAAAACGCTGTTCCAGATATTGTCTAAATAGAAACAGATTTAACCCTGCTGTTGTGACTTGCATTGCTGGGTAATGAAAGTTTTCAATCTGGTTTTACTTTGTTTTATGCTCGCTGGAGAGCTGCACATCCACAAAATCGTGCCTGATGTACAGAGACCTGTTGTTCCAATGCCATCTGTTTGTATATAAAAGGTGAGCATCCCCACAAACAAACAAACAAACAACCCCATGATTTGGCCTTTTCTGATATGCAATGAATTGCAATTCAGCCCTCAAAGTGAAATTTCCTGCAAAGACTGCAGGTAATGGAAAAGAACCCAGTGGTTGCAAATGAGATTTGAAGGTACTTATGACAAGGAGGTGGTGGTTCCTATGCCTTCCTGACAAAAGGTCAGAAACCCATAAAATTTCTCACCCTAAATCTCTTTGAGAGTGAGTCAAATAATTTACGTATGCAGTCATTCATTAATGGCACACTCAAAACTGCTGAAAAGACTTTTTAATTTAAGTTGGCTTTGAAAATTACCCATTGCTGTGTTACCTAAAGCAACCTCCCAGTGTTTCTCCACAGGGGAAAAGCCCTGTGATAAGAGATAGTCCCTGAAGATCTGAGAACAAAAGATGGGCTGCAGCATCTGCATATCAGGAAACGGTCCATTACTCATTAATTGCTCCATTTCCGTGCACCAACGGGGGTCACCCTGTCACTGAGGACCAGAAAGATTGTAGCAATAATATAAATACCTCTTTATTTACAGTTTTGCAAGAAAACAACTTTCCATGTTTGTTATTATGTAGAGACTGGGTGTTTTTTTTTAAGTTTCCACAAATAAAACACTCTGGGAGGACAGTAGGAAGTTTGTAATTTGAAGCATTTTGCTGTAGGACTAAAGGCGTATTTCCATGTGTCTCAGAGCCACGTCCAGCTGTTGGGACATGAACTAAGGACTAGGAGGAACCAGATTCTCCTCTTTGCTCCCCTTCCCATTTCCTGTACGACCTTGAACAAGTTACTGAGTTTCACTGCCTGTGTGTACTGGCAGTACCCTGCTATTCTTCCTTTTATAATCTGTGATACTCCCTTTTATACTTTTAAGTATTTTAAATCTAGAAATGTGACCCTAGTTTGGGGGTTCCTGTAGCTTCTGGACCTACTGACTGGGGTCTGTATGATTCCCTGCTCCAAAGTGGTCTCATCCCTGAGCTGGTGCTGGGGGAGGATGGAGGGAGGGTGTCAGTGCTCAGCTGCCCCAGCACTGTGCCCTGCCTGGGCCTGGGATCTCTGTGCTTTTCCCATCTGCAGATCAGAGGTAACAGGAATCACCTCCCGCAGGAGAAGCTGGGTGGGGGTAAATGCAAGTGACTCTAAGGGCAGGCATTATTATCATAATGTGTGTCTTACAAGTGCTGGAGGTAGTCACTGCAACAACATCCCCTAGAATTTGTGTCCACTTGAACTGCTCTGTCTGTGTAATCACAGAGCAAGAATGGGCAGGTATGACTCTGATTCTTATCATCGAGGATTAAAACACAGCAATCACCCCAGCCCACCTCTTAGTATTCATTTTACTTATTAAAGCTTCCCAACAAGTTTCTGCAGTGATGTTATCTGCTAAATTGTGTGAGGTTTCTGATCATTAAGTGGATCGGTCTTCAAAGAGCTAAATGAAAATGAGCAATAAATATCAGTGTTACTTAGGTCATATAGTGCAAAATGACAAGGAGACCGAAAGACCTTCTGGCAACTGCAGAACAAACAAATATGAAATAGATTCACCAGCACTTTTTGTGGGTTTTTATAAAGTTTCTCAATTTTTAATTTTTTTTTTTTTAAAGCAAGTTAAAATGGAGAAGCAGATGTCTTAAAGAGAAGGAGTTCTTGAATTCCCCTGTCTGTTTTGTTCCATTGTTGTGACCTGAAGTGATGTATTTTTACTCCTGCACTAACTTTCTTCTCTGCAGAAAGGACATTGTAATATTTATGTATGCTCTGGGGAAGGTATCATTATTATGGCAATTTCTCCAGTGCTTTGCACATAGACAGATGCATTTAAGAAGGTGAGCCTCCCGCTGGTGGGTGTAAACAGGAGCTTGGAGTTCTGCACCTGCAATTGTGTTTCCTGTATAAAACTGAGCACTTGTACCAGTAGCAACCTGACTGCAGAGATAAATGAGGCAGCAGCAGTTGCAGTAACTCCTGCTTGTATCTGTGTTTTCATTCATTTGGAAAAATAACCAGCCACAACTGTTGTCAGGGCAGATTGTATCCCCAACCAAACACTGTGAAAATCTTCCACTGCAGTATTAAACATTGCATGATTTCTTAGACAGTATTTTAAGGACTTACTTTTACTCAGTGAAAATATAATGAGAAAAAAATCAAAATTCTGCAACTTCTTATATCTTGATTGCTCTTTTTTAGTCCCTTCCTCTAGTCTAAAATTATGGCAGCAGCCAAGGTGAATAGTAGGTTTCTCCTAGATAAGCAGGCTAAGCCTGTGAATATTGCTCTGGTGAAGCCACATGCTCCTCCTTTATAATGTGCCAAGAGCTCTGAGAGCCTGATGTGCCCATGCAGGCTCCAGCAAACCAGGGACAAACTCCTCACCCCACTATGAACCCACTCACCCAGCTCTCAAAGGCCAGAATTTTGCTCTTCCCAGCTTTTCTCCTTCCAAAGAAGCAATATTTAAGAGGAGGAATTTGTGTTGTAATAAAAATAACAAAATTTAACTGAACTTATTTATTTGTCTCTTTTACTGTCTTAGCTGCTGGCATCTCTTCTGTGGTGACTGAAACACTCTTGAGTTACAAGTGGGATCAAAAAGAAAGGGGACAGTCAATTCAAATAAGTTTGAAAGACCTGAGGCACAGAGAAATGGAAGGAAGAGTCACTTTTCGAAGCAGAAGAGAAAGAAGGCTATAACCCAAAAACCCAGTGTGAAGGTGACAGTCATTTCCTATTTCTGTGAAGCCTATTGAGGTTTCTCTAAAGGAAGTGGGGGGTGGGGAGAGAGGACAGTTCCTGGCATTTTCCTCAGCTTAGAAAGCAGACAAAAGTCATCGGGCTCCTACGTGACTGAGAGGAAGCGTTACGGAAAGCGCGAGCTCTGTGCGGCACCGCGTGCTCCAGGGCCGGGCACCCAGCAGGGCTGCCAGGGCTAGAAACCTTTACCCTTATCTCACCCCACAGTGCTGTTCCCTGAATACAAGGAAAAAAAGCCTGGCTGGATGATAAAATGATTCAGGGAAGGGTTGGAAGGTCCTTGACTCCATTCATCCTGCAGCTTGGGGCTCTGTGGATCCTTCACACTGGAGTGTGCTGTCCTCTGCACCTTCTGAGCACACCTGGGCCACATCTGCTGTGTGGTGACACAAAGACACCCAAACCCCTTCTCCAACCTGGTGAAATGGTTATTCCCAAAAAGCACCAGCAACAAAAGAGTCAAATGAGATGGCTGGAGAACACATGTTAATTGGTTTCAGGAGATCTTCAAACAAGGCTCAGAAACAAATCAAAGCCATGCAAGGTAACTGTAAAATTTATTGTTCCAAATTAAATTACGGGATAGTTTTTAAACATAATATTTTAAACTTCCATGGAAGCATCCTAGTGCTTCTAAATTATAACTGATCAAGGCATGATATGAAATACTCTGGCTCCCATCCTGCAGATAAGTAAATCAGGCACAATGCAGAGGAATGAAGGCTTGGATGTGTTTCCTGGGAATGGGTGTAAGGACACACATCACCTGGGCTCTCATCTGATTGATGTCTGTCTCCTTCTTCCCTTTTCCTGGTGAATATAGAGATCATCCATCTGCACAGCAAATGGAGGGGGGCCAGCTACAGAGGTTTTGGTTGTCTTATGGGATCAGATCTCCAATGACTTGGACAAGGACAGAGAACCAAGTGGCAGCACTAGGATGAATGCCAATGGATTCTGCTCCCATTTTTTGGTTAATAGGTATTCAGCTGAGGAGGGCAGTTTTGTGCAGGGAAAAATTCATTATATAAATATGTACTGAGGTGAAGCAAACCAGAATGAAGATTAGAAGGAAGAAAATTCTGGTCTTGGTTCTCAGCTCCTAAAGTATGACATTCTAAGCTGAAATGGTTTGCCTTGTGCTGGAGCCTGGTGTGAGGGGCCCATGTTTTTAAGGATGTCATTTTGCATTTGTTGTACCAGTTAGGATTTACATAGCCTTCTGTAAAATCAGGGCCATAAATGTTGATTTTAAACAAAGACATTTCCATAGGATCTTTATTGTCTGTGTAGTGGTAAAGTGCTATGAATAATTTTTCCCAGGTGCTTAAACAGGTGGTGTCTTCAAGGGAAGCAGGGCTTCTTTCATGTTCCCTATAATTTGTGCTGTCTTAAGCCTTCATTGTCAATGTCTTGGGTGAACATTTATGGCTGCCTGAAATGTTCCTTCTCCACAAAGATGCTGGATACCCTGCTCCAAGATTGGAGTAGAAGCGTTACAGTTATTTATTTACAGGGAAGGAAATAACACAGTGGCTCTATTTGCTATTCCTAAATTTATTTTCTCTTCTTTTGTGCAGTGTAAAAATGTTAGTCATCTCCAATGGCCCTTGGATATAAGCTTTCCAAATATATTCTCATACTCTATATAGACGCAGTGATGACACTCCAGCAGTTCAGCAACAGGAAATCTGAAATAGTGGCACTAAATGACAAGGAAAAAAAATCACCAGGGAGAAAACTCTCCATAAAAGTCTGAGGATTATTATGGAGCATTGGGAAATGTTGCCAGTGCTGGACTGAATACTCGTTGAGCCTTCATTTCTCAGACATCATTGATTAAAGGTGGATGGAAAAGTGCCATACAAAAGAGCAGATTCACGAGCTTCAGCTTTGCCTGTTTCCATCTGCTTTGGGGCTGTAAGTGCAAATCTGTGTAACAAAATTGGGATTTTTAATCTTGTGTTTAGGGCCCAAGCAAAAGTGGCTGGACTGAGGAGGGGCTGTGTCATGATGCTCATGAGGCTGTGCCCCCTTCATTAGGAACTCCATTCAGAAATGGGAAGCAAACTGCAGCAGCCAGGTTTGAAAATGGGGATGGATGTGACTCCAAGTTTCCATCTCCTCATTCAGTTTTTTAAAAAGCGATAATACTTGCTTTCCTAAGAAACATGTGTCATGGGCTTGGATTTATCAGCGTTTTTAAAAGCAATGGATGTGTCTGCTTGCTGGGATCCATCAATTATGAGGGCATATATAAGCTGCTTAAACATTTCCATGTGGTTTTGGGGTCTCCCTCAGTGATGTCCTGTGTCCATCCTGTCCACGCTCATTTAATCTGGCACACAGAGAATCCATCATGACTGATGACACTGCAGAAGTGAGTGATTGGTCTTTCCCTGGTGGGTATGTGCAGAGATTATCCATCTACACACACACAGAGGGAAAATGCACATAGGTTTTAGTGGGGGATACCTGAAAGAGTTTGTACTGGGATGATTCAAGACATTCATTCTTCAGCCAAAGAGCTCAAAGAAATAAGAAGCAAAAATATGGTAGTATATGAAAATATCACCTCTGCTTCTCCAGCCACATGTAGATCATCCTGAGGGATAAATAATACTACTTATATCTATTTATTTATATAGAGTTATATTTATGTGTGTGTATATATGTGAATGTAAACTTTTTTCCATTAAAGGAAAAGCTGTGATTAGGGCATGCAAGCTGAAGCAAACTCCTGCCTATCTATTTTGTTCGAGAACTCTGGAATAATTTTTTTCGTCTTGCTCCTCGTCATTTTTCCAGCCATATGGATTTGCCAGTTCACTGCATCATTGCATGTTTATAACACAGCATTTCTTCAGCAGCTGTCACTATCTCATAATGCCATAGTACATCTTGTATACTGAGTTGCAGGCCACAGTGCTATAGAAAAGAGCTTACACTTAAAGAAAAAAAAAAACAACAAACCTTGACATCCATTGGGATGCTGGATATAGAAAAGGCAGGGAAAGTGCTATGAACTCCCTCAGATATGTCCATTGTTCCAGCTTTGTGTCAGGGCTTGACATTTATCATCGTGCAGTTTAGGGTACATGAAGCAGAGATAGGCTCCTCTCTCTCCTTGGCTGTCCTGTGTCATACAGCCTGGGAGCCTGACTTGCTAGCTACTTCTAAGTTGTGTTTTTAACTGGGAAAAAGATGGGTGAAACTAGAATAGGTACATGCCCACACAAAAGCTGTGTGCAGATTTTGGAGATTTCCGTGAAGGGGATAAAAGCTGCCCCCAGCCTTGGCCATACATTCAGGTAACAGCTGAGATGCCAAAACGTTGATAGATGTGTGATCTTCTCCCCTGTCTGAAAGATAAAGGGTCTGGAAGAGCTGAGTTAAGATGATGTTGTCTGGAGAGGTTCTGACAGAAGTACTGTCACCTGCCACTGCTGCTGTCTTCCTTGCCCAGCAGCTTTCAGACATGGCCAAGAGCTGGAGCAGTTTCTGTCTGGACTCTCCTGTCCATCACCCACGCTGGGCCAAAACACAGCATCTGCTGAGCATGTGGGAAATGCTGCTCTGGCTGTGTGAGAGCAAGTGTGGTTTTGGGTCACAGAGAAGGGAGACTTTTGCCCTATTTCTCGTGCAATCACAGAGAGCTTGAGATTCATTGTGTTGGGCTATCCCAGCTGAAAAGCTGCCCACACAAGGCTGCACGTTCTGCAGATGTTCAGGCTGCTCAAACTTTTTCAGAAGTTTGGTGTGTGTGACTTTTAGTTCATGCTTATCATTTGACCATCACCAGAACAGGAAGAAAGGTTTGGTGATTTTTGTTGTTGCTATTCTTTCTAATGAATATTGTGACATGATATCTTGAATTATCAGAGTATCATACAGTGTGCTGCAGATAGTGGTTTAATGATGTAACATCCCTTCACAGGAAGTAACCTAAATACCTGGCTAGTTAGACTGAATGTGATCAGGTCACAAAATGGCCTTTCTGGCTCATCTCATGTGGGCCTGTGCGATGAGATTTTCAAAAACCAAACTCAACAGGGAAACATTTCTTCCTGTATTCAGTCATTAGCAGAGAAAGAGCAATTGTACAGTACTAAGATTATCCAGCAGTAGAAAGAACATCCTAATCCCAGACATGAGAGACAGGATGTCCATTAGGAATGGTAGCCACTGATCAATAGTCTAATTTAGCATAGAGAGGTTTTATTGCTCTGGGAGCTGGAAGGAGAAGAGGGAGGTATTGCAGTGTCTTCAGTTCTAGTTCTGTCGCTGATGCACCCCAAAGAAACACTGGCTGACTCCACTGCTTTTCCACAGCCATAGGATCAAGCAATAATTCTAAACTAGCAGACCATTATGTATTTTGAATGCGTATTTGATTGTGTATGGGGTGGCATAAAGCAAGAAAATCCATTTTTGACAATGTCAGAGTAAGCTGACATTTGCCTGCAGTTTATTTTGGATCAAATCCAGCAAATTTCTAGGCCATCAGCAAAGAAAATAACTCAGAAAATCTTTTTTCAAGCATTTCGTGCCATTTCATTATTTTTTCTATTTTTTTAATTAAAGTGTAGGGATAAAATTCCAAAGCAGAGCTTAAAAAAAAAAAAAAAAAAGTCCTTTCTACAATATGCAAATATTTTCTACAGGGTATTTTTAATGTTTTCAGAACACCTCTGTCCCCCATTGCCCTCCCATGCTTCTCAGAAATGAACTGGAAGCTGGTGAAGCGCATCACCTCCATGAGTGAACTCGGCTGCCAAAGGTTTTTCCAACCAGATGAAGGGGTAAAAGTTGCTATTATTACATGAACTAGCTAATTAAGAGCGAGCATCACCAGCAAAGCCTTTCTGTGCTGGAATTTCTCTGGGAGTCAGGCAATCACATGAGTGGGAGGTGGCAGGCAGGGTGCTCGTGCTCCTGCTCTGCCTCCTCCCAGGAATTGCTTCCTGTCTAAAGCTGGGGAGGCCATGTCTACCCTAACCCAGGGAAAGTGATAAAATGCTGCTAGCAGAGCCTAATAGATTTTCAAGGAGATTGAGCAGGAGCCACGGAAGGTAGCAGTGAGGCATGGAAAGCAAAAGTACACCAGGCCTCGTTTAATTATCTTTTTCACACTGCATTAATCATCACAAAAACAGGATTATGCCTATTTTTACATCAGTGTTGGAGGGTAATACAACTGTCATTTTGTGCACTGTCTGTCATTAGCAACTGTTAAATTAAAGGTTTGAAAAGTAAAATAATGAAGTCAGACTGCTCCCTTGACCTATTTTTCGCCAAGAACTTTTTTCCCTTTGACCTCTGAATCTGGATTTCCCTTATCAAATCATCATGCTTTCCCCAGCCCCCACAGTCACCCTGGTATTGGTTGTTCCCATGACCTCTCTCTTCAGCTGTCTGGTTTTTTGTGGTGGTTTGACACAGTAACTTTTTTTTTCTTCCTGGAGCATCCCCAATTCCTTCACTAGAGAAATTTTCCTCCTTCTCCAGTTGCTCTTCCAGCACCTCTGCTGGTGCCTCCTGTGAGCACAGGCTCCAGGTTCCCTCAGTGTCTGCTCTGGGGCTCAGCTCAGGCCCTGTCCCACCAGCTCAGTGCCCAAGCCTCCCTTGCACCTGTTCCCTGTTTATGCCTCTGTTCCTTGTAGGTGTAAAAGGTCCCTTATGTGCACATTCTTACTTGTCTTTCTCCTTCTCTTTACTTCTCCATTGCTATTTTTCTCTCTAACTTCCTCACTCTCCTCCTCCTCTGTCCCTGCTTCCTCCTTTTTGCCTCCACACTTGAAATAATTTAAATCACTCATTTTTTTTTGCTGTGGTCTCCATCCAGATGCAGCCATGATCTGGTGCTTCTAAAAGAGGCACAGAAATTTGGCTTTCTCTGTGCTTAGATTCTGGTTTAATGATGTGGGATCCTTGCTCACCCCCACAAGGGCAATAAATGAGTTATGAAGTTAAATATACCTTTTACTACACTTGCATAATTATTCTTCCTACACTCTGAGAGGTAGAGGTTCTCTATTAAATTTAACTGTAACAATTGTCTCAAGGATGTCTCATGCTGACTGTTGCAGCAAAACATGAAGTTTTTGGTGTTCTTAAAAGACTGACCTTGCACTTCACCGGGAATTACCTTGGTCTAAATTTATGGGACAGGGATGAAAAAAATAAGTGTGTGATGTCCTCTTGGGTGGAATTCATCCTAAGCTTCTCCACTCCTTATAGTCCTGAATCAGTACAAACCCTGGCAAATAGCTCACCTGCACACACCTGTGCCTGCTCTGTATTAGCTCTGACTTGGAGGTACAGAGGTGTGAGAATTGCAAAGTTAGGCAAAATTCCAAGCTGATGTGTAAGATGCTGGGTTTTTTATGGGGGTGAAATGATAGGACATAAGTCTGAAATCCAGACTATGACAATTTCCAGTGATTTAAGGGTACAAAATGAATCAGATCAGTCACAGCTCTGGTTTCAGAGGAATGTGCAGGAGTATATCTTCCCACATTAACATCCCCTGACTGTGATCAGTCTTTATCACCCAAACCTCGACCTGAACAGTGGACAATCGACTGCAGCTGTTTCTACTTTACTAATTTGATCTACCTAAGGAAACCACTCTTGCAGGAACTCTAAAGATGAAAAATAGCACCAATTATATTCTCTAATACAATTGATTTCTTAGTACCCGTGTGTATGGTTCTGATTCTGTACAATTCTGCTGCCAACTCAGTAAGAAGGGATTTTATGATGGTCTCAAAACTTTCTTTCCAAAGACTGTGTATGAACACACTGCAAAGCTATGTACATAGGCAGATACTTCACAACTGAATAAATAAGATTAACTGTATTCAGATCCAAAATTTTACCCATTTTTACAACAGTGGGTCAAATAAATGTAGCAAACCCTCTTTTTGGTTCTTGTAGTTTCCATTTTAACGTGCTCCCATGTGCAACTTTCACTGCAGTTGGCACTGAAGGCAAATTTGCTCTTCTGCTAGTGAACCCACAGCAAAGGCATTGGGAGGCAGCTGAGATCTCTCACATAACAAAAAAATAGCTGTGCTCATAGAGTATCTAATATTACAGTGTAAAACCCAGTGTGTTTTAAGATTAACCAAAGCATTTCCCTTCTCATGCCACCGAAGAGTCACCTCTGGAACTCACTGACACCTTAGCAAAACTTCCATTGGGCACAGTTACACAGGTATGTATTGTAACACTCATGTTCATAATTCAGGGTTTTATAGAGGACCTAAACCTTCTGTTTCACCCAGGAAATCAGTATCTGGTTATGCTCTGAGGAAGTGCCTGTGCAAGTAGGTTACTCCAGCAGGTCGCTGCAGCCGGTATTTTTCACCTTGCTCCAGAGAGGGTGGGAGGATCTAGCAACTGATGAAGACAGGATAGCAGACAAGACAGAGCTTTGGCTTGATTCCATATGATAATTTCAGTGTAATTGTTTTGCCTTCAGGCTGCTGTATCTGATTAGACCAGTCTCTCGCTGATCCAAGGTTAGGAGAATGCAAAACCACTGTAGTGTTGTGCTAAACACAATGCAGCCAGACCAAATAATCTGGGCCAGTTACCCATGCAGATCTGCAGATAGAAGCACACATGCAAGTTTTGCATGAGGAACGTAACACACAGTAGCTCCAAATTTGGGAGGAGGATTAATAATTTGTTAAGATAAAAGTTGTGGTCTCTACAGTAGGTTGGGTAATCATATAAATAAATGTAAAAGTCCATTTTAGAGCAGCCTTCTTTTAATACTAATTGGATGCAAAAAATCTTATCACATTAGTAACCTTCATACCTTTATAATAAGTCTTTTATTGTATTAGCCAGCTTGGTTTTCACTAATATGATACGAAAGACTTGCTAATATATTAGGAAAGTCACTAACACTATTAATTTACTAGATAAATTACTTCTCTATCTTGGAACTTTAAATGAAATGGAATTCACTAATCCTAATTGGTTTGCCTTCTACCAGAATTATTTCCCATTAGTTCAGCATGTTTTCTTTTTTCATACTTGAACAGAAGAGATTTCTTAAACTCAAAGCCTTGGGGTACAGTATATGGGTTTATTAATTATCAGGTATTCATTCAAGGGGGTTAATTAAGCAATAACTTTCCATTGACTGGAATATACAAAGGAATAAAAGGCTTGACTTGTCCTGCTGATTAAAGCACTGAGGCCGTTGTGTCATCATTTTGCTCCATTTGATTGTGGGGGAATAAAGATTTTTCCACTATTTAGCACAGAGCTCAGAGCCCCCATTCCTTATGTGTAGAAACTTTGTTGGTTTGTTGATTTTTGTCCTTTTTTCCTCCCCCATCTCTGCCTGGCAATGAGGGTTGTGACCTTCCCTTGCGGCTGTGGATCTTGGTGCTGTTATCCACTGCAATGCAGTAACAGGAGCTAAATCCCCTGGGAAATGAGGAGCCAGTGCTGAAGGCAGCATCCTGCTGAGTGGGTTGGGTATCTCACTGTAAGCACATGACACTTCTGCTGAGGGGATGGTACTTGGCTGTGTATTGGCTTCCAGGCAGAGTTTATGGTGTTGGCTTTGATGTTTGGGCCTAATTCAAACCTTTTTGGAATCAGTGGAAGGACTCTCCATGTGCTTCAATTGATTTTGGATCGGGCCCAGCAGCCTTGGAATAGCTTGTCTGTGTGAGAGACACCCTCTCTTCTCTGGGGATGTTGCCTCATCGTTTGAGAGGAGCAGCATGTCAGCTAGAACAGCTCCTTTTGGGAAGGGGTTGAGCTCCTCTCAAATGAGGAGTGAGACTCCTGCAAGGGTTACTTTAGTCCCATGGTCACCCTGCAGGAACTGGAATCTGTTGCCTTTTAGGACATACCTTTAAGAAGTGGATCCTTTGAGGGTGTGAATTCATAGATTGGAATAGGTGAAAGAGAAATGGGGTTTTCCTAGAGTTTCCCCAGGTCCCACTGAACTCCATTTCATGTAGCAGCCTCCCCGGGGCCGTGACAATCTGTTTTAATTAGAGCTGTCTCTGAGCATCTCTTGATTATGCTGAGGAATGGGGCTGCAGAGAGAATTCAGCTGACCCAAGCTGTGGGAGCGCAAAGGCCATCGTCACGCAGGCCTCCCACGTACCCTCATTTGCACCGAGTGAGGCTCCAGCCCAAGCCAGCTCGCTGCTGGCCAGGCTCTGGAATCCATTTAGAAAAGTTTGTGGTTGTGTCTGTGTGTTGGTAAATGCATATGATGCACTGGCTGGGGCTGCCTGAAACTGCAATCAGCCCTGCATCACTGAGTCAGCGCATCCCGAAGCCTGAGCACATCTCTGCCCAGGGGAAGCAGGGCTGCTCCCCACCACGCCCTGGAGGGTGGGGCCTCCGGGTACCAGCCAGGAGCCCACTCGTCCTGGGCAGAGAGAGAGAAAGAGGTGGAGCTGCAGGCTGGAAAAATGTGTGATATTAGAGTGACTGCTGAGTTTATTCCCCAACAAGCGTTAGCTTGCTTTTCTTCTTGATTGTTTTGGTGATTGTGGCAAAGTGCAGATGTTATGCAATGGGAGGACTGGTAACACTGGTCACTGCCAACTGTAGTGCCAGGAGTCGTTTATAAGCTTCCCCAGCAATGAGCTCTGTCAGCACATGCTTCACCTCGTTGTTGCCATTGCAGGCACCACTGTTGAGCCAAGCTGTGCTGTGACTGAGGCACCCCTTCCACACCACTCAAATGGGAGAGGAGCTTCTTGCCCCTGTGAAACCACTGTGCTGTGCCCTTGCCATGCTCTGTTAACTCTTGCAGATGAGCTCTGCAGCTCAGCTAGAGAAGCCAAAATTCCAGCATCACCTTACCAAGAGGGACGTTTTGGTGAAACGAAAAGGTTTCGAAATCCCAGCAAGAAGGGTTGTAAGATTGCCTTGAGTGCTTGAAATAATGTGTGTATACATATATCTAGGTATACCTGTATAACTGCATGAGCCAAATGACTTGTTTTGGCTTGCTTATCATTCTAAGACATAAAACAGGTAATCTAGCTTTATTTGACACCTACAATAATCATCCAAGAAAATGAGAGGCTCTGTAATGGAGATCTATAAACAGGTCTTGCAGGTCATTCCCACCAGCTGGCTCTGCACACCAGGGCTCTATGGAAACGTGACTATAAACACTGTGTTGGATCAAGAGCTGCTCTACTGACAGAAGAGACGAACACTAAAGCAGTACAAAACTGAGTAAGTCTCAGAAAATGATTCACTCTCTTAATTAATTTTCCATTTTGGTTGGTGGAATGCCCTTAGGTGGCTGCAGAGGGCTCGAGTTTCTTCTCTCTGGGCAGAGTTCACCTTTGCACAAGGACTGGGAAACTCTCCTCTCCCACCCTCCACACACTGAGAAGCCCAGGCAAGATCCTTTAAGGGAATATTTTCCTCTACCCAAATCATTCTGAATCACACTAATTTCTTAAGGCACAATCATATGTGGCTCAGAGGCTTATTTAATTGCCAGTGCAGTGCTGTGCTGGGAAGCCTGTAGCCTTGCTTTGTTAAGCAATGCCCCTTTCCCATCTCATGGAAAGTATCCCCAAGTGCAGTTTTCTGTCCTGGCAGCCCCCAGTCAAAGCAGCCCTGTGTGTGAGCAGCCCTTCTTGCAAAAGATGCAGCATTCCCAGCTGCCTTCTGCTGGGATTATTCATTCCCTGGGTGCACCAAGCACTCATACAATAAAGCAGAGCAGGGGAGAAGACCTGGGCATGCGTTCCCTATCCGTGCAGGATCCAAATGCCTCTGGTTCCATCTTGTACCACGACAGCTGGAGCAAATTCATGCAGCAATGCCAGCATCTGCAGAGTGCTTTTCTGTCAGGTTTGTGTGGTTGTCCAAGTTCAGTAGAAACAGTTTGCTTGCTTTCTTTTGGATAATAACTAACTGAAGGCTCTGCTCCAGCCATTTCTTCCATGATTTACAGCCACATCCTTAGGCACAGTTTTCCCACTGAAATCCTTCACTCCCATCAGGAGACAGGATGACAGGAGTGGAAAGAGCCCCCATGTCATGCCCCAGGCCATCCTAGGGAGGGGACAGGCAATCCTGAGCCTTATCTCTCCCAGGTCTTCCCCTACAATATGCTTGGAGAAGTGACTAAGCTGGGGAGAGGAGCTGGAGCAACATGAGGTAGATGTGTAGGAGGTTGCCATTGGAGCTGCTCCAGCTTGTGCTGGGAGTCACCTTGACCCAGAGCTACATAGGAAATGTAAAACTGAATTTCTTCTTTCCATTTCTGCCCCATAAACTGCGCAGCATAAAAATGTATCACTTTCTTATTTTCAAATAGCTTTTCTATATGCATTATTAATGTAACTAAAACCCAAACCCTCAATTTATCACTCCCTGGATGCTCGCACTTAGAAATGTGTGTTATATCATTGTCTGTTTAGAGATGGTGTTAAGTTCTAGCTTGAAAAGAAAGGTGTGGTGTTGGCAACTGTGTCTTTCCTGAGAGGACACTAAAGTAAAGTGTTGGGTTTTTTTTCAGGACAGAAGTGTGTAAGGGTCTCCCCTGATATGGGTGTAGGGGGACATCAGGATAAAGAGAGGGCATGGCCCTATTTACTCTTTACCACCAGGCAGGAGCTACAATTTGGCTACTTCTGCCATTGAGCCTGCATTAATGCAATTCCATTTTTCCTCCTTCCAATATTTTATTGATAAATATCAGTTTAAGACCTAAAATAGCCCATTAATAAATCATGGATATTTTTTCCTATCATGCTTTCATCTGGTTAAGGCCTAAATTTCTACTGCCCTGAGGAAGACTTTGATTAGAGCTCCTTATGGTACCAGAGATGGAAGGTTTATGCAGCTGGAGGTTTTTAGCAAACCGTCAGAAGCTTTAAAGTTTCATTTTGCTCCTGAGAAAAGCTGATGGCAGAAGAATAGGTTCTCAGACTGGTAGAAAATTACTGACAACCCTAAGAAACCAGGTAGGGGCTGCAGTTTTGACACTGTGAGGATTTTGATGTCAAGATTCCCATGAAAGCCATTCGGGTAATGACTTCACAGGCTCTTCACAACCTGTCTTAGATGGATTTGAGCAGCAGATCTGTGCTAAAGGGGAAGGGGACACGACTCCCTTTCCCTCTGAGGAAGAAGGAAGGTGCAGACTATGCAGCTGTTGGCTTCTCTACAGCTTGGTGTGGCCACAGGGCAGGGACCACCCATTGCAGAGACCTGTGAGGGATGTGCCACCTGCCCAGCCATTCGTCCCCAGGAGGGCTCACCCTGAGCAAGGTGTGCATCAGTGCAGTGACCCTGAGCCACCAGGGCTTTGGAGCTCATCAGGGCTCATGCAATGCCAGGGTGGAGGCCACAACACCTTGGGCCCCAGCCTGGCTTCTGCCAGGTGGGGAAACAGCTCTTTGGAGGCTGAGGATGGGAGCAGAGCAGCGCTCACATGCACGGCTTGTGGAGGTCTGTCTGTGCCTGCAGGCAGGAGTCAGACAAGAGAGTTGAGCTGAAACTGGGAGAAATTGCTCCTGCAGCACTCTGAGCTGGGGTGTGAGGTTTCATTTCCAACATCTAGAACCTGCACTTGGGAGAAGCTGCCTGTTCAACCCTGGGCTCTGTCAGCAGGGCTGGGATTTGCCTCCCAGAATCAGCAGCCAACGTCAGGACTTTGGTGTGCCAGGCAGCAAAGGGGTCCCTTCTCCAAACATCTGCCCCCAGCACCCCACTAGAGGAGAAAAATATGAGCACAGGGAATTAAAGTGACAGCCCCTGTGATCTGGCATATGTCACTGCCTCTGAGGCTGATTTAACTGGGCAGCAGGTAGAAAAGACAAATATTCACTAGAGGAGCTGGAGAAATGGAGGCAAGGCAGAATGAGATAAAACCTCTTCCAGAGAGTGTTTTACAGTGTGGCTCCTTGGGGGGCTGGGAAGGAAGGAGCCAGTTTGCCATAAATGGAAAAAGGCTTGAACTGTCATTAATTTACCTTGTCTGGGCTTTTTACCACATTTCCATGCATGAGAAAAAAATGCACCAAAACTCACATGTTCGTTATTCTTTAACTACACAAGAGATAACTGGCTCATCACAGATTAATTTGGCTGTATATTTGCCCAGAGCATGGAAGGCCTTGTGATGGACTTCTGCTTCAGATGAAATAATCAACCCAGACTGAAAGGGCAATTTTTGTAAAGGCAATATGAAAAAAACAGGCTGCTGCTGTCTGAACTGCCTGCCTCCTGCAAATTAACAACCTAAAGGAGAGGTTTGCTTGGAAATCTGTAGAAAGGAGCAAAGCTCCACTGCTTGTACTGAGCCAAATGGGAGCAGTGAAGGCAGCAGCTTTCCCAAGGCTGCTGGTCACTCAAAGTTGATCTGGGATGTGACAGTCAACCCAGGTTCTCTCTGGCTCACACTGTGCCAAAAGGAGGTTGGGAAATCAGCCTAAATTTACCATTTCTAGCACCAGTTGATGTGTGGGTTCTGCAGGTAAATGTATGCCTGTACCAAATGTAATTTGTCCTCTCAAAAATGGTGTCAGCAGCAGAAGAGTCACTGAAAGGTTTGATCAGCCTGAAGCCAGAACTCACATAATCACTTTTGTTGTGTAAAAATTAAAGCTGATAGAAATGACAGGATTCCAGTGAGGGCCTGAACAGTCCCTAGGCTCAAGGATTCTTGGATTAAGGGCTAGAGTCTGCTAGGAAATCGAGGTTAAATTTTGTTCTTTCCCCTTTGTAGTGTTGCCTATACAGAAAAAAAAAATACTTTGAAGGAAGCAAAGTGTATATATACTTCTGCAGCCTAAGAGCTGGTTTCAGTCCTGAATACTTTTATGAAGAACTCAATAAAATGCATTTGCAAACATAATTACAGATGCAGCAATGTCCTCTAATAATGGATTATATAAAGCATGTTATGGAATACATTCATATCAACTTCTTGGTGAATTATACTACCTGCTGTAACCAGGTGTTATAAAAACAATTATGGCTCTGTGGGAATTACTGCCACAAACTATGTACCCTTTAAATAAAGTACAATTTCAGGTGGCTGTAAAAGGTGCTGTAGAGGGTGGTGAAGTTATTTTGGACATGCTGGAGCCAGCAGCAAGGGAGGGGAAGCCGTTCTTGGGGAAAGCAGGGAGATAAATGGTGCTTCAATGTGCATTGGCTGACTCTTGGCTCAAGGCCTACAGGTTGGTCCAGCTGCCCTTGTGGGGCCACAATATTTTGTCCTGGTTTGTAGTCCCAAATTCCCATCCAAATGTGAAGCCCTTTGCTCACCTAAGTAATGAATGAAAAATAATTGAGACCCTAGTCCTGAATTATTACCAAGCATTTATGAAGTTGCTTCAATTTTCTGGATTCCCCCATGAAGGTTTTATTCGAAGCCTTTTCAGTTGAATGGAAATTTACTGTTGAATTGTGCAATCTCTGGATAAAGTCTTGGTTTAATTTTGTGAGATTATTTCTTTAGGGCAGAAGGGATGTTATTCTGAGTTATTAGGTTGTGTATTTTGCTGTGTCATCAGAAAAACAAATGGATTTCTTCTTCTACTTCCTCATCACTAAAAACAGCCTCTAGTAAAAGATAAGCAGAACCAGAACAGATAAAAAGGAAGCCTCTTCCCTTTTCTCCCAGCACTGAGCCTTTACCCAAAATCTATTTTTTTTTGTATGGTTCCTGTTGTTGTTCATATATTTCCTAGTTCTGCATAGGACACGGAGCACAGTTGCAACTACACAAGTTCCCATCATGATGTTTCTTTGCTATTCAGAAAAAACCTTTTTCTTTTTTTTTTCCTCTTTTTTTTTTTTTTTTCAAAAACGGATGTGTTTAAGAATGCAGCTGCAGAAACACACTCCTCAATGCATCAGATGCAAGTTTTTGAGGATGAAATGCACCATACAGGAGGCCCAAAGCCCAGCTTTCTGGAACCAAGGACCTGCTGCTCTCCAGTATATTTTCCCTATGAAATCCAAGTAGATTATGGTGCATAACCACTGTTATGAGACATGAGATTGGGATGCAGCTGGGACATATGCATAGACACAGAAATTGAGATTTATTTCCATGCAAGCAGCTACCCTGATAATTTGCAAGTACATCTTTCCTCCAAGGACCTGAAAGCACTTCACAAATGTTGGAGGCTCAGAATGTTCTTGCACTTAAGTAAACTCCTTCTTAGAGAGGTTAAGTGATTTATTTGAGGTTTCTCAGTAAATCAGAGGTAGAGGTAGGAAGTGAAACAAGATCATGACTACAAATGACATCCTTTAACCTTTGGAGGTGCTACTGTGTACAAAGGCCTGACCCCACCAGCCCCACTCATAGGAGCAGTGTCTCTGAAGTTAATGGGATGACTGGCGTGAGAAAAGGGCTGCAATATTTGCCTCTTTAGGCCTTTCTCTGTGAAGTGTTTAATATTTCCCCAGAGGTAAGTTTGGCTTCACCTCCTACAGAGTGTCTTATAGCAACAACAACAGCAACAGAAAAGTCAGCCCCATTTTCTTCCTGTTGTGCTCAAAATCAGGATCCAAGGCAAGTGCTCTCTCTGGGCAGGCGCTAAGCCATGGGGACCTGAAGAGATTTGGTGTTTCTTGGAAATGGGCTTTGACTTCTCTGCTTTACTTCTTCACAGGGAAAGAAGAGATTTTGGGACACAGTATGGACCTGCAAAAGTCTGGCGCTACCCCAACTTCAGCAATCACAAAGACTAATATGTAAGAAAGACTGCACTAAAAATATACTGTAAAAATATATCTTTAATAAAATGAGACCAGAATTCCCAAATTCTTTCTTCTTCCTCTGCAGAAAAAAAAAAAAAAAGGTTTGTGGCTACAAGCCACTTTTTGCCTAGTTAAATCTGCGTGCTTCTTATTCCACTTCTTTAACAGGCTTGAAATGAATGAAGAGGTAGCAGACGAGAGAGTGACACAGGCAGTAAATTATGTAAGTTCCATAAATGCGTGGCAGTGGCAAGCAGGTTTCGGCGCTAATGCAGGCGGCAGAGATTCCTGCCGCTCGCTCGGGTGGGAAGGAGGGAACCTGCAGCATCTGAAGAGAAACGACTGAATCCAGCGCCTGCTCCACATCCAGCAAAGGGGAAACGACTCCTGAAACCCGCACCAGCGACAATTCCCCCTCGCTTCGACTTCGGCGACAAAGGGAAAGAGATCATTAACAGCGAGCGAGGAGAGTTTGTGGAGGAGAGAACAGAAAAAGGGAGGAAAAAAAAAAAAAAAGAAAAAAACCCCTCACGCTGTTTAACTCTGGAGTTTTTAAAAGTGCCCTTGTTTGTTTTCTTGGCAGAGGAGCGCAGCGTTTGGCACCCATCCTTGGAAGGTGGCCCAGCTGTTGGAAGGCTGGGGTTGGCCCTTCCCCGCTGTTGCTAAGCCGATGGCCCAATAGCCGGCGGGGCGCTCCACACCCTCCGCGCTCCGGCCGCATCCAGCCCCCAGCCCGCCCGCATTAAAAGCTCCTTTTCTCCCACTTGCTAATAATAATAATAATAATAATAATAACTCAGGAGAAATAAAAAATAAAAATAAAAAAAAAAAGAGCCGAAAAAGTGCGGAGTTTATGTAAGCAAAGCCTCCAAAGCGGCTCTGCCAGGAGCTGAGCAGAGAGAGGGGAGCTGGGGAGCGCCAGCCCGTGCCCGGCTCCCGCTGGGCTGGATGGGGCTCAGCGCTGGGCTCCGGTCGGACTCGTTCTGCGCTCCCTCCCTCCGCTCCCACAGCCTCAAGGTATAGGGCAGAAACAAAGGGATTTTTCTCTCCCCCCCCCCCCCCCCCACCCTTCTCCTTTTTTTCTTTTTTAATAACTTTATCAACTCCGAATCCCAGGATGATTTGTGTGTTTCATACTCTCTCTGTGCTTTTACTCTCGGTTAGAACTTGGAGCCTTTCCATTTCTCTGTTAAAAACAGAGAAATTTTTTTTTTCTTTTTCTTTTCTTTTTTTTCCCCCCCTCTCTCTCTTTCCCCCCAGTTGTTTGTGGTTTTGCTTGAAAGGGCATTGTTAACTCTTTCAACTCCTGGCTGGAATGGGCTCTCTTGGCTGAGCTATTTTAGGTATTTCTGGAGCAGCAGAATAAAGTGCTGGGTTAAAAAAACACAAATTGAAAAAAGAAGAGCAGTGATGGAAAAGATTTACATTGAAACTGCTTCTGTAGGATAACCCCAGCTAGACAAGCAGAGCCCCTGTTATGGATTTACAGGAGCCCTCACCACTTTTGCAAGGCACAAGATGAGGCCATTCCAAACTGGTGCTCAAAAGCATCGATTTAAGGGGCAGAAGGTGAGAGGTTTGGTAAAAGCACGGGAGGAGGTGACAGTCCTGGCTGCTCCACAATGCTACTGCTACTGCTGGACAGGGCTGACACCCTTCCCTGGCACAGTGTGTGCACAAAGCCTTGCTTTTGTGAGAAAAACTGGGAATTCTGGGCTTCTCTGCTGCCTAACTACAAAAAAGGCAAAAGGTGCACGTTTGCACCAGGGCTGTGCTCAGTGCCATGTCACACTTGCCTGTGGCTGAGCATGAAGTCCTCAACACACCAGGGACACACATAAATCGTGGGAAAAGCTGCGCAAATTCTCACTGGAAGTTGTAAAACGCAGAGGATTGATTTTCCCTGTTGCCCATAGGAGATGAGGGACTGGGAAGTTGGCATTTAAACCATTTTTTTCCCCTCCTCATCTCCAGTTGCAGCTGCAGACAGTGGGTATGGTCTCTCCCCCATGGGGAGGCTGGGCTGGGTGTTCATGTCCATGCCTGCACTGCTCCAAGAGCTTTCCCAGCTGAAGTCCTGGAGCTTCGAGGGAATGCTAGAAACAGAGATGACTTCAATATTTGGCAGCAGATAGGATAAGTTATCTTTTTCCTTTTAAATAGAGCATGTTATGCAAGCAGGTTTTATTATAATTACATTATTTCTGTAGATTATACAATAATCTTGGAACCAATAGGAATGTAAATTTAGTATTTCATGCTATTTGTGAATTAAACAACACAGCATTTCTTGTATACCTCTCAAAGCACACGAAAAATCCCCTCTTGTATTTGCACACCCTGTGATAATTAGCACTTAGTATTTTTCCTTTTTAGACTTAAAAAAACCCCTTTTATATTGGTTAAAACAAGTGCATTTTTTTTTCCAGCATTCTGCCCAGTATGATTGCTGTTCCTGAATGTTTCTATGCATGTTAGCATGTATGTTTGTTTTGCCTGTTAGTTCAGTTTTGTAGAACAAATGGAGAAAACGAAAATATAGATTTTTAACCGCAACAAGATTCCCTGCAGACAGGATTTTTTTGTACAGCTATAGAAATGCAGCAGCTCAGAGGAAGAGCACAGCATGTAATTCTACATACATCACAGCCCTTTTTTATTACTCTTACCACAGCAGCTGAATGGAGAATTACAAAAACGATGTCCCTGATTCTGTAAAGATTTTAAAAAGAGGCTTAACTTTAGGCACACAGGTAACTTCAAAGGGAGTTAAGTGAAACTAGAAGTATTTCATGACAGATGCCTGCATTAGAGAAAATGATCTATTCAAAACTTCATCCAGAAGTTCTGGAATTACATTAATTGACCTCGGTGAGCCAAACAAAAGCTCAGTTGAGATTATTTTCAGAATTTAAACCCAACACTTTTGCAAAATACAGCCCAGTGTAATGGATATTGCTATGATTGCATATCTGCTGGTTTTCTACAGGCAAAGGGTGAAATCCCAGCACTGCAGAAGGGAGTGGGAGCATTGCTATTGATTTTACTGATGCCAGAATTTTGCCCAAAACATTAACACTTCCTCTGGCTCTGAGTTTCCTTCTATCAACTCTGACATTGTTTTCTGCACCTCTGCTGTCACATTTTATGGGGTGCAAGAGCATTTTAAAATTAACAGTGGGCTTGAGCTGCAGAGCATGGCTCATGAACCAAACCTCTGAATCCATCTGACAGAGTTTGATCAGGTGTTTGATTCCAGCCCTCTGCACAGACACACCTCTTCCCACACTCTCAATTTTGTTGGCACACCTGTTGTGACCCAGGTGGGAAATTTTCTGCATTTAGCAAATCCTGGTCTAATGGGGCAAACTAAGCATCAATTTTGTTTCACCACGAGGAGCAAGCTACGTCAAGTACTGCACATCACTTTGTGATCATGCTAAAGCCACTGCGACAAGAAGCCACCTCAGCAAGCTGTCATTTTAATGTTTTATCCACTTTCTTTTTGTGTGTGTTTGCTCCACATTTCAGCAAAGCCTCATCTCCCCTGCCTGCTGCCACCGGCTACGAGGCTGCAGCAGAGCCCCGTCTCCAACATGTCACATAGAATGAACCAGGAAAACTCCTCACAAACCCTTCTGATCACTGCCTTCCAGAGGAAAATTCCCTCCTGGCCAGAAGGAGAGGAGGACAAGCGAGACAGTGGAAGGTGACACCTGCACGGGGGCAGCATTCCTGCAGCCAGGAGCGTTATCCTGGTGGTTTTCTGCAGGACAGGGAGTGATCCCCCCCTCTGTGCCCTCCCTGCCCCAGCTCTGTGGGATGCCCCTGCCCGTTTGTCACTTCAAACCAAGCTGAACAGCTCCACTCTAATACTACAAATTACAGCCCTTCTGGATCATAATTTTAAAGCACTTAAGCTTGTGTTGTCTTTTAGCTTTTTGTTCATCTAACTAGTTAAGGTTCTGAAGTCCTAATCTAGTTCCCATTTAGACAAAGAAAAGGATTCCTTTCTCTGTGATGTGTTATACCCCAGGAAGCCAAAAACTTTGGTGTCTGCCTTAGAGATGTATATCTTATTGGCATTAACAGCTCAACCTGTAGATTTTTCTTCATCAGTGGGGAAGTTTTATTCTTATCCCCATTTTACAGGATGAAATCTCTTATCCAGTAAAGTATGTGAGCATGTGCCAGTTTCAACAGAGCTGGTGGAATCTTTCCAGGATAGACAGCTTTTGCCAAAAGTGCAATTTGAAGTGGAAAACTATTCACAAATTCTGGTTGAATGTAATGCAGAGTTTTGTCAGAAGGAAAATCAGGGGAAATACTTTTCTCAGGGAAGTTTAAATGTTTCATTTCAGTATTTTCAAAATAAACAATATAATTTTCACTTTTCGTGTGCCACTTAGTTTTCAAAATTAACAATATAATTTTCACCTTTCTTATGCCACTTAGTTTTCAAAATTACCCATTTTACTTCATTACTGTCTTGAAAATAACCTGGTCAATTGAATATTAGACTCCCCAGTAAGAGAGTGAATTGTCACTGCTCATAGTTTCATTTTGATGTTTTGAAATGGAGGGTTTGCTGAGCTAGAATATTTTTTGTTTAAATTTTGGGTTAAAAACAATATGAAAACTTTGATTCTAGACCAAGCAATGCAATCTGGGCTGACCCAAAATGAAACTTGGGGGGGCTTTTATGTCTGTTCTGCCGACACTTTGTGTGTTTCAGGTCGAACCTCACCTGAATCATTTTTGCAGTTTGCTCTTCAGCCACCAGACCGAAGGGAACACGTCCGTGCAGCTCCAGCTGCAGCAGTTTCACAGCTCCATTGTTTTCACTTGACTCCTGTGAAACTACCTGTGCTGGGAGCCAGCCACGTGGCTTTGAGTCTCCCTGAATCGATGCCCAAACAAACTTTGGGAAGTCAAACCAGGTGATGGGCAGAGCCCAGCAGGGAGCCCCAGAATCCTGGCTGGCTCTTTGCTGCTCTGAGTTCAGGACCCTTCTTATCCTCCAGGTTTGCAGAGCTCCCTACAACACATCTGGCTTAAGAGGGAAGAATGGGGGCTGAAAGGGGAATTATTTTCTTTTGCAGCTTTTGGTGCCTATGACCCAAATTGGGGAAGTGTGTAAGCTGAAAGAAATGCCTGGGTGGATTTGAAACTGAGATCTGGGCTACATTTTTCATTGGTTCTTATATTAGTTTAAAATGTTCTTTTCCCTCTTATGAGCATAACTTCCTTTAAATAAATACACAGATAACTTCTCCTAGTTGCCAAGCGTTTTCCCATCCTCTTATAATAGCTCCTCATAATAATGCAAAATAAGCGATAAAACAAAAATGAGTTGAAATAATTTTGCAATGACTACTTTAACAATTAATCTGCTCAGGGAACAAAGACATAAATTTAAACATGTACCTCTAAATAGCATAATTACCTTTTAAGTTTCAAACTGTACACATGAAAAAGAATTCCAAGCAGCCAAGAGAAAAGGAAATATGATCCAAAGGATGCTTGCTACACACCAAAATATTTTCCAGCAAAGTAAGTTTTATGAACTTCCCAATGCCAGGCGATGTGTATCTGCAGCTCACTCATTCTGCCTCACTTTGTTGCTCTGTGTGACAAGCTGTAGTCTGATCTAGCCTGACATGCCATGGTATGCACAGCACACATATATCATGATAAGACAGTTGAAAACCAAAGACAAACAGCCCCAAAGAGAGAGCTGAACAGCATGATCCAGCAGGGCCTGCATCCATCAGAGGGAGGGTATTTGGGATGGCACACCTTCCCCTTGCAAGTAAATAAATACTGATTGCACGCTGCAGCTGGGAGTGAACGAGATAACGCACTGTTCCCACGGACAACTTTGTTTCTTCTCCTCCGTGTGTATCAGTTATATTCTTTTTCATGACATCCTTTTTTATCAGTGTAGTGAAAAAACAGGGTGTCTTGGCCTGGTAAACCCCAGTGAAATGAGAAGATAGAATCACTTGCTGCTCGCTGGAGAAGGAGATGAACCCAGCTGCTGCTGCTGCTGCTGCTGTAACACAATTCTCCAGCAGTGAAGATCTTCTGTTCTTTATTACATTGGTAAAAGCACCAGGAATTCAACTGGCTTCGTTTCTGGCCAACTTCAGGTTCCTCTTTCAAGGACACAAAATATTTCTGGGCTATAACTGAAGTGGTTTTGTTGTTCAGGATTCCTCTGGCGAAGGGGATGAGCTCTTCAGTGTTTGAGGTTCTGAGAGCAGCTACTGCCCAGCTGAAGCAATGTTAGTTGCATTCCCTTTAGTAAAAAGCTCAGTAGGAAACAGGTGACTTTCTGTCTTTTTTTTTTTTTTGAATGAAGGTGTTGGTAATTATGACAAAGAGCTCACTTTGAAGGGGTGGCTATAAAACACCACAACAAAAACACATCTGTTTTGTTCCTCGTGTCTCAGGTATCACATCTGGGGTGTTTCTGAGGCCCTGGGATGCAGATGTTTACAGCATTACACAGATCTGATTTTCATGACTAGAAAACTGACACATACCAACACAGTGGTTTTTATCACCTTTATTTGGGTCACAAAAAATACAAAACCCAGGGAAACATGGCAGTAATTCATAATAAATTTTTCAGTGTTATTTTTATAAAGAATGATGTTTTGACCAAGTGAAAGCTGCCTTCACTCTGGTCCCTTTGAGTTCAGCATTGCAAGGGTCTAGCTGAGAAGCTGAGAACTTCAATTTATATTAAAGTTTATCTTAAAGTGCTCTTAAAGCTGTGTCTGTGGTGTTGCACTGCCTCACTTTGAGGAACTGGGATGAAGAACTGGGCGTGTGCTGCATCTGCTTGGTGTTTCTACAGACTGTGCAGGATGATCACTCACCCAGAAAGAAACACTTTCCACTCTACATGAGCATCAGTGGAAATGCAGATAGTTTCAGAGCAGTTCTCTTTTTATCATAGAAAAGTGACATTCTCTATGGACCTGCTCCAGAGCCTGATGGTGTCAGTGAAAGGACTCCCATTGAGTTCAGTGTGACTTGGAGTGGTTCCTAAAAATGGGAACAAAGCAGCAAACTTCATAAATCTTCTGATGTGGTCCTTAAAGCGAGAATTCAGACCCCATGGGGCAAAGGTTTGTGATTAGAAAGACAATTTGGCCTCTCTTTCTTCCTGAGCTGAACCATTCAGGTCTCACTGAAGATTCATTCTTTCAGAAATATCATATGCCAGTCAGCACGAGGGATCGCTGGTCTGTTAAATGCTACATTATGCCTTTTACTTTTCATTATGGTATGAGATTTGATTAAGGCAGTCAATGACCCTGTGCTTAGAAGCAGAAGGGGGGGGAAAAAAAAGGAAAAAGCTAATGGAGCCATAGAGCTAAAATATGTTGCTGAGAAGTGAAACAATCGAAGGTGTGGAGGAGAGAGGAATTATCACAGCACTGTTGGCACTGAAGTGGTGTTGGGAGGCTTTTACCTGCCATAAAGCATATGCTGGCACTATTTCATCCTCCACCTTGGCCATAATGCAGACCCTGTTTGTGTAGGAGGCTTTCCCAGCATGAGAGCAGGGGAGCACACGATGCCCACCCTCCAGAATCCCAGGCAGTGCTCACCAGCAGCTGCTGCTCCCAGCAGCCCAGTGCCTGGTTATGGCTACACCCCTACCCCTTTCCCAGGGAGGTTTTAAAGGTGTTTTGGAAAATAAAAAGAGTTTGTGCCTTTGACAGAAAACCACTTTTATTTTGTTTCCTCCTCTCCCTTTGGACCTCCTGCATGTTGCCCAAAACTTGGTGCTTCACTTGATGTGTCAGAGCCCATTGGGAAGGAAGGACTGCTCTCTGCACAACTCCCTGTCCCAACTCTTTCAGCATTTTGATTCAAGGGAGTTTGGCTTTGTCTGTCCCTGGGTGCACTGGAGGTGTCTGTCTCCTGAGGCTCGTGACGTGAACCCTCGTGCTGACGTGTGGAGCCTCTTCTCCAAGCTGCTCTCTATAAGTCATTCAACCTTTTAATTTGATTAGGAGGTTAATTTGCATGGTGCTGTGCATATTCTTTTACTGGAATATATATACTATGAAATGTATGATGTAAGTTAATCCAAAGCTAAAGAGGCCAATAAAAGCCAGTTCCTTAAGGAGGAAGAAAAAAGAGCAGAGCTCAATGGAAGAAAAGCTTGGTCTGAGTCCAGAGTCCTGACTCATTGTTAGCCTCCAGAGCGTCCTGACTAGCATCAACGTGTCCTGGAAGCAATGTGATTTTCCTACTGTATTAATGAAAAAATAATAAAATGTAATGCTAAAACAATAGGACATACCAGAAAAATTTCCACTGAGGAATGGGGCTCTGTAATAAGCTCATGTCAGAATGATTTCCATCCTGTTTGCAGAATCTGAGCATATGGTGGATTGACATGACTTTGTGCAGGCTGTGGAGAGTGGAGCAGCTCCTATAGGTGTGTAGCCTGTTTCTTCTATACCAAGTGCTTCAGAAAGCTGGGAAACAGAATATGAAACATATTTGTATTAATGGGAGCCACCCAGTCAAGAGAGAGCACTAGGAATGTGCTGTATAGCTGCAGAGAAGCATTAAGAACTCACGAAAATCTGAAAAATGCCTCAATGGCTTTGTACCCGTGTGTCTCCATAACTATAATCTCAAAAAATATATATAATTTGGAAGTGATGGTGTCCTGGAAGCTTGACTAGTGTGAGCTCACAGTTATCTTTTGCTTGATCCTGTGAAATAAATTATAAGCAGCAAATCCCAACTGCAGATAAATTCTTCTCCATCTGTTTTCCTATAAGAGAAAAAAATGTAGAACTGCTTTCATGCAACAATTGCACAAGCAAGTCATAAGCTTAGAGACGAAGGAGAAGAAAGCTAGAATGCTTTCTGGTTTAATGCCAAAGATTTTTAAGATAAAAATTCTCTGAAAGTAACTCCAATAAGCCAATGACTGTTGAGCTTAAACAAACCTCAAGTCAAGTTACATTCAATTTCACTTAAATATTCCTTAGGAGAAAAAGAAAACATAAATGCACAAACCAAAATTTTTATGTCTTAATTGTCATCTTTTTCCCACAATGTGTTCTAAACTGAAATGAGGTCATTTGGATTTTGGTAACCAGTCCAAGTGCAGTGCAAAATATATTTCAAGGTAGAACAAGAGTTCACATCCCAAAAACAAAGGAGTTAGCAAAAATATGAAACTGCAAGAGGCTGAATGCACTCAATGCCTAGGGAAGTATAGTTTTACCTGTCAGAAACAAAAGAGTTTGGTCTGCATCCATTCCATAGACATAAAATAAACTCAGCAAGGGCTGCACAACAGCTGAAGCCTGAGAAAATACTGGTAAAACTTAGCAGAATAGCTCCTAAATCAGAGTTTTTCCTTTTTTTTTCCCAAGAAAATTTTGCTACATTTAAAAATAAAGCAGGTACAATCCTGTGTGAACCAATAATATGTGTAGTAAAAGTGACAAAAGGTGCTTATACAGTTATAATTACAGCTTGCAGGTCACTTAAATGCCTTGCATGGACAGTCCATAAAGAGAATATGACCAAGCACTATGAATGAGAGCCTGAATAAACAGTAAAGATGTAGAAGTAAGGCTAATGAAAAATAAACATTCTTGTTAGGAAGAGAGAATGACAGTAAGAATTAAAGTGATCCAGAGTTTCAGGAGTACAAGTGAGTGAACACGTACTGCCTGCTTTGTGTATGACTATCAGGAAAGGATCTAAAAAACCAAAAAAATTAAATGTTTGGTAGTTATATCTGTCCCTCTTTAATCACAGCATGCTTGTTTAGGACTTTGTAGGCAGTGCAGTTTTTTTTTCCACTTTCATATTTGTTGTGTTTTTTCCAGTCTTTATTAAATGTCTATCAGAAGTGCTCTGACCCCACTGGAAATCCAAACCCCCAAAATGCATGAAGGGAAAGAATCCAAATGTCAAATGCAACTATGAGCAGTTACTCAATCCATCCAAACAAAAGCAATCAAGCCACATCCTTCTCTTTCCTCCCTGGAGACTCACATACATCTAATAATAACCCACCACGGGCACTTTGAGGAAAGGGAAGTGAGGAGGAGCTGTAAGTTTTGACCCCATTCTAGAAAACAAATTGTCTCCAGGCATTTTGGTGAAAGTGCATCAGCTGGTGACACCCCAGTGTAAAAGTTTATGTGAATAATGTGAATTACACCCAGAGATCAGGTGGAGTACACAGTGCCACTTGCAACCTGTGTGAGCAGCTCAGGAGGCTTTAAGAACCCTGCTCTGCAACCTCTGAAGGGTTCCTGCTGCTCTGCAGGAGCATCTCCTGCATGATTTCACATCAAGCTGTGTTGGAAAAGCCATGACAGAATGGGATGAGTTTTTCTCCTGGTGACACAGTCCTTTCATGATTCATGGGCACTGGGTCTCTGCTGCCCTTGCCCATGCTCTCCCCAGGAGCAAGGGATGGTAACAGCACCCATTTAATTCTCCTGCACCCTAAATGTACTTTGGCAGGATGTATTTAGGTGGCAGTTTTGGGGAAAACACTTGGGTTTCTGCTGACAGCCTTGCACCAAAGACACTGGCAAGATTAACTGCTGTGTGGTAGCCACTGTCTGGGGGCTTAGTCTGGCAAATTTGTGGAGGTGATCAATGCCCATGAACTGACCAGGGCTGCTCTTCTGTGTGAAGTTAAATATGTGCCTGCTTGCAGGGTGAGGGGCTTTATGTATTTGTACCTTGTGTCCTTGAAAATCTGGCTCTCATGTGCAAGCACTTGGTTAATGTGGCTTATTCCCCTGCATGCTTCCCCGAATGGGAATTCATTATGAATCTACCTGAAATGGTCTTTTGCAGCTGTGTTGGTTTCAGTTTGTAAGAAAGTTGTTCCTGCTGGTACAGCCGGGCATTTCTTTTGTTCATTTTCCTTTGTTGGAGGCTCACAGCACACTGGCTGCACTTTCCATGTGATCATTCCTGAAATTGCTTCGTGCTTGGACAAATGTGTAGGTGTTCTGTGCAGCTTCTCTAAACAGTGACTGAAAACAGTACTTCACTTCAAGAATAAAGGAATATACCACAAGGTTCTGCTTCTGCCACTTTTGTCTCTTATTCATCTAATGAGCTTATTTTTACTCCCTGTCTTTCATCCCCCACTCTGTATTAAGAAGTTTTCCCTTGATTTCATTGATTCTCCTTGCCCACAATGGCCTTTTAAAAATATTTTATTCAATATGTTTATTTTTCTGAAAGTACAGGCTGCCAAGAGAGGTTGTGGAATAGTCATCACTGGCTCACCTAGACACCCATGTATTAGGGATTTTTAAGGATAAGGAAATCAATCCTTCTGTGATTCATGGGGAGGAGGGGAAGGATCGAATGATCTGGTAGAATACTTCCCTCTAATTTAAATTATTCTGTTCTGGGTTATGTTTCTTTTTTTTTTTTTTTTGTTGGATTTGGGGTTTTGTTTTTGTTGTTGCTCTCTTTTTTTTTCCATTTTTTTCCTTTTTTTTTTGTTCTAAATTCTTTTTGATCTCAATTTCCTAATTTTTTTTTTTAATAATGTTCTCTTGTGTTCATGTTCTTTGAAAGTATGGAGAATTTGCATGAACCAATTTTTATTAGTTCCCTTGAGAATGTTAAAAACTTCAATTAGGTCACAGTGAAGTCTCTTTTCCAGAGTGAAATTCCTTAATCTTCCTTAATAACTTAAATCTTTGAGAAGTGATGTTGTTCTGCAATGCATTTTCCTCAAAAGTAATTATATACCAGCTAAGTTGCTACATAATAGTCAGTGCTGTGTTGTGCTCTGAGTATAATCAGTCCTTGGGTTTTGTAGAGCCTATTAGCCCTGATGGGCTGGAAACACATGACTGTCAGGACAGGGTTGCAGGCTGGGAGATAGGAATTTCCAGTATCCAAAAGGCAGCATTTTCTGTTTGCACAGGAGCCTCTTGCAGTGTAAGCTGATATTCTGCCTGAATTTCTTAGTAGATCTGCTCAATTGTAATTTTGGGATTATTTTAACAACAGCAGGCAGGGAAATCCACGAGGCAAATGTGAGTTAACAGGCTGAGGAATGATGCAAGCTCTGCCTTTTGCTTCATGCATGTATTATCATCCTTGCCCAGTGTTTGCTATATTTTCCAGTAGAATGCATCAAGCTGTTTAATACTGTAAGTAATCAAAAAGCCAAAATCCCAGTATTGATCCCAGGGCAGTAGGAAGCCAGAATCTCTCCAGGCTGGGAGAGACTCCCCTTTGCGGCTGCCCTTGTGCTGTTTCTTCCTTCACTTTTGTCAGCTTTGGGGTTGTTGCATAACCACCCCTGAAACACTTCTACTTTCTGGAATTAAGGGAAAAGAGGCATCCAAATCCTCTTAAGAAGCTTTGAAAGAGCTGCTTGGTTTCCTGTGTGCAGCAGGGAGCCCACCCTTAGTGCATCGTCTGCTTCATTTCCTTGGCCTCTGCTTTCTCACCAGGAGCTCAGTGTGCTCCAGTGCCAGCCTCCAAAGGGGTAAAAAGAGACTCATTGGGCTAAAACATAAAAATAAAGCAAGGCCAAAATGGGCTGTTTCTAGAAGAGCTTTGGTGTCATATCAAGAACAGTTTTATCTCACCCAAAAGTATATAATGAAAATTATGGAGGGCTCTGTGCTCTGTATGGATTCAAAGTTTCCTTCCATCTTTGTTGTAAGAATTAGGGTAATCTGCTAGGAAATCTGTAAAACCATGAGGATTGAAGACACAAGTAAAAGAGATAAGGTGCAGGGATCAGTAAATGATCAAGTTTTCCCTTGCTTGTTTCCTGCAGACTATATTCCTATTTCTGGTCTATGTGATCTTAAAAAGTGTGGGATTGAGGAAAAATCTCACAGCCCAGACACTCTCCAACCTGAAAGGCTGCCATTAAATAGCTTCTCGTTTCTTAATCCTCTAGTTTTATGAGTTCATTTCTTCCCTGGGTGTCTTCAAAATGTTTGCTCATTTTATGGACAACGAGATGCAGATGTTTTGCAATTAAGAGCATAAACATTCTTCTTGAGCAACAAGAGTTTATAATGCCTCTTCATCTCAGCTTGGTTGATGTTATTCATAGGCACAAGGTGGTTCATGGTGAATTTGCCATCTTGGTCAGCCTTTTCCTCATTCCACATACAGTAGATAAAGGTGGGGTTTTTTTGAAAAACATGAGAGTTTTAGTTTCCTTAACCACTTCCAACTGAAGAAAAAAATCAGGGGGGTTTCATAAAGCAGCAAAACCTGCTTCCTGCAGCCACAGTTTTGCTGATGTAACTTCTTTCCCTGCTCTGCATTCTCCTGATGCTTTTTCCACCTCTGGAGCATTGTCTGCTGATAAAGGTACTTCTATAACTCAGTTGCTCATGAAGTCATGATGAGAAGCCCTGCTCTTCCAGCCCTGCTTTTTTTTTTTTTTTTTTTCCTGGAGAAAAGACCCTTTAATCATTCTGTAATAATCACAGCCGTGTTTTGGCAGGAAGAGTTGTTCACCATTGCAACAAAGAAGGGATGCATGTGCTGGTATACAGACCTGCTTTCTTCCAGGTAGAAAAAATGCCCTTCCTAGGCACTGCCAGCCCATTCTCTCCTGAGGTGGGAGCACTTCCATCCCAGCATCCCCCCACACAGAGAAGATTTCAATCATAGCTGCTGATGAGCTGCTGAGGTACAGTGGGTTCTTCAGCCTAACAGAAACCGACTGCAATGGGTGATGTGGAAAAAATGAAATTGTGTCAGGTACAAGTTTATTCCTGTTTAAGAGGTGGAAAACTACTGTCTTTTTTATTTCCCTTGATATCTAGGAGGTGGCAGACAGAATAAAAATGCTGAACCAGGATTCACAGTTTTCACAGCAGGTAGCTTTGACTCGCTGATAGCAATACAAGCTTTGATTTGGAGGAGGAGGAGGAGGAGGAGGTCTACAAATGCATGAGGTGTCAGCTGGCCCTGATGAAGACCTTCTGGCTGAGCCCAGCTGTGGTTTGTGTGTGACTCCTGTGTGCCTGTGCTCAGGAAGGACTGATCTGTAGTTATCCTTTATGCAAACCTTCTATCAGCAGCTTTGGTACCTCCTGATCTGATACTGAGTGACTGTGGCTAAGCTGTGGAACAACGTGATACAGCTTATTATACTATTTGGGAAAGAAAAAGATGGTTCTTCATCATCATATCCCAGTGCTCCTGCTTATGTGTGACAAACTGCTTAATCCAAATCATTAATGACCTTATAACACTTTTTGAAGCCACTCAGCACCATGATTCTCATTTTGCCACATTTTTATGATTGAAACGGTATGGGAGGCCAGCCGATTGCCCAAGCCGGGTTTGCTGAGTGAGTTTTGCGGTGGACAGCGGCCTCAGCCCCTGTGCTCTGCCGGGCTGAGCCTCTCAGTGCCTCCAGCAAACCATGCTCAGCTGAACTCCCAGTGACCCAGTTGTCTGTGCTAATCACTCGCTGATTACTGGCTAATCACTGCCTTGTTTAGAGCAGCCGAGCCAAAGCCACTCTTTGCTTAGCTGCGCTTGGAGAGTGGGATGCGTTTCTTGGTCCTCCCCTCGCTGTGCCGTGACCGCAGCCCGGGTGGGTGGTGAATGTCAGGCTGGTCCCACGCCTGGCCCTGCAGCTGTGGGCAGCCCAGAGGTCTCAGCTGGGTTCCCCAGCTCCTCCGTAGCCCCATGCAATGAAGAAAGCCCCGTTTGTGGTGTTATCTGCCTCTCAGAGCTGTTAGAAGCGAGAGGACAGAAGTGCCTGCTGGGGTTGGTGGAACAGATTTTGTCCTTTAATCACCTCAATCCAGTGGGCTCACCCCAAGGGTGTGGGCTTGGTTCAGGCTTGTCCCGGAGTTCAACCCAACGTGGAGAAAAGGGGCAAGGAAGCCTCACCTGAATTTCTGCCAATGTGTCACTTAGTAGAGCTTGGGACAAAAAGCTCTGCTGAAGTGTGAACTTTTGTTACCAGACTTCAGTGCAGGCAAGAGAGGGAAGTTACAAACCTTCCCATGATACTGCCCCGAGAAAGGGATCCCATTTAGCAGAGTGCTGCGTAATTCAGCAAGAAAAATGTGGCTTTAAAAACCAATATTATGTTTGTCCTTGGCCAGAAGGGTGCAGGCAATGGCTTGGCCTCTTTGCCAGCATGTTTATTAAAGGGTTAATCGGCTATACAAGTTAAATTTCACCCTGGGGATTTTTAGTATGGGCTTTCTGGCCAAACTTATCTTGCTGTCAAACAAAAACCTGCAGTTTTAAAACAGGAAATAGAGATTTCTTTGTGGTTTACAACTTATGATGAGCGAAACACTCATGACATGAGCTGTCCTGTTCTTGCTGATCTAAAAAGCACTGCAGTGACAGCAAGAACCAGTCAATTCAGACAAACCTTCTAGTTTTCACTTTTGAGGTCTTAAAACTTGCTTTTGCTGCAGATACATTATGATCTAATGGGTATTTTTTGAAAGAGTGTAAAATGTGTTTCTTTTCTTTTTTCCCCCCCACTTAATTTGTTACTTCGCTAATGCAGCCACAGGAATAAAAGAATAAATACAAGAATAAAACCACTCAAAAGCAGAATGTTGTGTTCTATAATAGCTCAGATTAGCTAATCTGTGTTATACACACCTTAACATTTCACTTCTTTAAGTCTACATGCAAAGGCATCTGACCACATGGGAAAATTAATTTAATCCACCACATTGCTAAAAACACTATCTCTTCTGATCTTACCAGCAATTTTTGCTCATTTGAGGTGCCAGACAGGAATGACAAGACAAGAAATGAGGCTTATTAGCAGAGATATTTTGTATGAATAAAGTGCTCAACCCTCAGTTTGTTCTCCCTCACCAGTTTCCATGACAGTGAGATGGTTTTTCTGGGTGTGTATCAGGAAAAGTATGCCTGATGGTTTGAAATGCACTTAGCTCTGGTTGAAAACACCATGGTCCCCTACTAAGATCACTAAACCATGGATTTCCATGGACCACAGGGAGTGAAAAGTGGGGCTGAACCAAAAAATCTGCAGACTTCCAAGCTGGCCAAAATTCTGATGGATCTGTCATCCCTAAACTTGGATACACATCCATTCACACGTGCCATGAACAGAGAGTACAGAATAGCAGGGCTAAACTTTGTTTGACAAACTTGCTATTAGAAATATGCCAGGACTTCACAATAACAGGCAAAATGTATTGAAATTTATGGGGTTTAAAATTTCCTCACAATTTTTAAAGTAGGCTTGTGTTTGCTCTTTTGTCTGACCCTCCCCACCTTTGCCACTGAGAAGGAGCCAATATTATGAAGGAAGTTGGCTTTTCCTAAAGGCAGATTTGAAATTTCATGCATGATGTTAGAATTTCCTAGCATTTCTCCATGCCAAGGAGAAGGCTTTCCACTCAGTTTCCCAGAAAAAAACCACAACATTCAAGGTACATAGTTTTCAAAATATTGAGATAATTCAGCTACAAATATTTGCAACATCCAGCCCTGGTTGTTAAAGCAAACATTGCTCAGGAAATGGATGTCTCTGCCAGGGACTAGGAAGACCAGGATATCTAAGTCCCTCATTTTTTCTCTCTGACCATCTTAAGGAAATCCCTGCACCACTCTCTTATTGAGTTTCTTTAAGTGGAAGATTAAAAGTTGCTTTTTGTTATGTTTATCTTTATTATGTACTGCATACAATAGGCCCAAATATCACTATATTTGATATTTATTTTCATGCTATTCAAGAGGTATCTAGCAATTATAAAAACTGGACCTCAATGTATTATGCTTTTTTTCTAAAATTTCATCATGTTCTGGTTTTGCTCCTTGTCCATTCCAGAAAGCTATGATGGACTACTTGCATCTGCTTTTTATCCTTTTTTATTGGTAAATGAACATCCTTCCCCCTTTGGTGTTAGAAGCACTTCTTCTCCTTGGTCCTGGGAATTCCTCTGTTCGTTTCATCTTAAAACTCTCACAATGTGGAGCAGATTGTTTGATAGTGCAGGGTGACACACGTGCTTCTTTAAACAACTGTTGTCCTTATTCTCCTGGCAGCAAATGCCACGGCTGTCAAATAAAGTAAAATTGACTCCCCCAGGAAAGCTGAAGGAGTCAGATACACCATCACAAATTCTGGCATAGACTGCTTGGAAACCCTTTTCCTCTTGTTTGGCAGGACATGTGCTCACTCCCTGAACACCCTGCTCAGGAGCTGTTACAAAATGCAGAAGACAATAGATACTAAGCAAGTTAAAATTTTATCTGCTTTGAGAGATAGGGGTCTGAATATCTGAGAGTTCAATTGACAAGAACAAGAGATCTCACACCACTCTTGTAAATGAAAAGCTCTTAGGCAGGCAGCACCTTCCCCAGTGTCATGTTTTTCTTAGAACTGGGGCATATATTACACACAAATTTGAGATTATCTCCAACAATTATCTAAAATTAACTGTGGTTTTCTGATGAAAAACATTTAGAGGAGGATCTGATAAGGAGTGGGCCTATTTATAATGCCTGCTACAAGAAGGAAAGGTTTGCTACTCTGAGTGAAACCAAAACGCACTGTGTCAGAGGATGAAAGAACATTGGCTTCCTTTCCTTTGCTTATTAGCATCAGCACTGGGATTTTATCACATCTATCAGTGGTTAACTGAAAAAGGCCAGCATGAAGAAGAGGTGTTCCCATTTCTGTTTCTTTCAGTGTGGTACCAGCTGCTCTCGGAGCACCTCAGCTCCCACAGAGCATTCACACACCGTGGCTGTGACACAGGGCAGATCAGAGCTTTTTAACCTCAGAAAGGGGCACCAGCTTGGACAACCAGAGCAAGCTCATGTCTGTTTGCTCCTGCACCAGGGCAAGCCCCGTGTGCACCTCAAGGCTTGGTGGGACGGGGCTGCTCCAGCTGCACCTCGAGGGTGTCTCACAGGAGCATCCCAAACAGCCACCATCACCTCTGCTCACTGACACAGTGGAGTTTGGGTGCTAAAAACACGAGCTCCTGAAGAGCCATGGGGCCAAGCCTTTCTGCAACACCACACTTATTTAGGGAGCCATGCTCTTGTTTGATTCAGAGGACTCCAAAATAGGTGTGGAGTCCAGCTGGATATGGTGTTATCTATCCCTAAATATGAAAGGCTGGAGCAATCCCAGTGCAGGAGGCTCAGAGGGAGATACAGCAGCACAGGTACTCTCCAGATCAGCCCCTCTGGATCTTTCCAGCCTGGAATGGCACAGGAGAAGCAGCAGTGGTGTTACATGGAGTGTGTTTCCCTTAGTCCAGGCACTGGGTGAGAAAAAGTCCCTGTGTTTAGGGAGTCCTCAGGCTATGCAGAACACAAATTACAGGGATGGTTTTTCAGCAGACAGTATCAGTGGAGAGGCTCCTTTTCCCAGGCCACAACGTGTTACAAGTCACAGAATGAGTCTCCAAAGAGATGCTGTGGTTTCTCTCTTGGCTTTTTGCACATCTTGGACTGCACAGAGCTGAGTTTAGGGACCTGATTCACAGACAAGAGAGTTACAGTGAGGAACATTTGAAAGCTCTGGCTTCAAAAACCATCTGAAATTTAGCAATTTCACCATGTGGGTAATGTCTACTTGGACATACATAAATCCTTTCTTCCTTTACATGAACCCAAAGAGAGTAAGATTCACAAAACTCATGTCACCAAAAATGCACTGAACAAATTCACATGCTGATTAAACAAAAAAATACAGCCATTCCACTTATCCAAAAGGCTGATGGATCTTGACAAACCTTTCAATGAACCCATTGTGGCTTGTCATTTGTAGGAGCCACAGAAACCAGGTGGATTTTGTTGTAAGAAATTTTCCATAGTTCTGCTTATCAGTCATGTGAGCATGGGCAATTATTTTCACATCATGTTTGCTAGTACTGATTTACTTTGAATTTGACTGGTCTTAAAAAAAGAAAATCTTTAATCTAAACCAAACAATCCTTAATGCAACCAAATGTTTGGATGAAGAAAGGGCAAATGTCTGTGTGTTTGTGAAAGCAGCACCAATAAAAATAACACAGGCACCATCTAAGATTGTAATGCCACCAGGCAATGCAGAATAACTAAAAGGGCCAGCTGTAACCTTGCAAGGTTGAAAGAAGTTCCACTGTCTCTTCAGATTACTGGGTTTAACCAGAGAAGAGGTTTAAAAACTTTAAAAGCAGTTGCTCCAAAATGTTTGCAAATCTGACTGCTTCTTTTGTTTGTCTTCCATTTTTAGAAAGAACAACTTTTTAGAATTTTCTGCATGAGAAATGTTTTCTCAGCTGCTAAAGCTAATTAAGAGACACAAGGATCAGTTTTGTTATATTTTCCTCTGAAAAGAAGTGAAGTTATTTCATGCAATTTTTTACCCAACTCTGCTGTGTGATGGGCTGCATACAGAGCATTTTATTTATACCACTTTATCTCACACCTGTTTGGATACTGGCTGTTTTATGGTATTTAAACATACTATTTCTTGCCAATTGCTTTATCTCCACAGTTCCTGCTTTTGCTGCGAATGTTTCTTATTAACTCTAGAAGAAACATCAATTGCTCCCTGCACATTATTAGTGAGGACAAAAATAACACAATTGTTAGTTACTTCCAACATGTTATCACTGCAGACCTATAAAGCAGACATTCTTTCAAAATACTGTAGGGGCTCTTCTACTCCATTGAAAATAAATAATACATGCTTTAAGGACTTGATATTTCACTGGAATTTTGTTTTTAAACGGAAAAAAAAAATAACAATCCAAAATTCACGGGGTTCCACTGCTGTGCAGTGTGCTTTCTGAGGTATTTTGTTGAGCACACCTCTGGAGCTGCAAACCTAGAACACAGTGTCAGGCAAAGCCCCACAATGGGGGCACACAAGATTATTCACACAGAACATGTGGGATACCTTCCTCTGGCCTGGGTATTTCTCCCTGCAGCCTCACTTTGTGGCTCAGTGATTTTCAACCCTGCAGTAGGAAGGAGGTGGGGCCACCCCTCTGCAGATGCTGTTTTGGGGCTCTCAAGGATTCCTCTGCCCTGAGCCCCTCTGGGAGGGCTCTGCGATGTCCCAACTGCAGAGGGGACTGAGTCACACCAAGAGTCACTGGCAGAGGTTGGTTTTGGCACAATGAATGTGCCTCTCATACCTTCCCCCTGTCCCAGCAGCTGCAGAGCCACGAGCTGAGCAAGCTGGGGCAATGGAGCTGAGCATATCCTCACCCAGCCTTTAGGCAGCATGTCCTGGCACCACCATTGCCAGGACAGAGGCTCTTTCCAGCCTGTACCCACTCTGAACAGCCTGGGCTGAACGTTCAACCTCTATTAATTGCCCATAACCCCCTATTGTATTGTTGTATTGATGCCTAGATAGAGATCAGCCAAGGGGAAGAGAAGTGCTGAAGTAGGTGTCCCTGGCTGCAGAGGTCTGGATCTTTAGCTCAGCATTTGCAAAGGCTGATTTCAATGCAGTTGTCAGGCAAATATGCCCCGATTGCAGCTGGGACACAGCAGCACTGCCTGGAGAGAGGAGTTAACTTTCAAAGCAAACTGCTGTAGCCAGGATGCCTCACTTCATGCCTGCTTTCTGAAGTAGATTCTTTCATCCACAGCCAGAGCACACACCACCCTCCATCCTTCTTCCTTGGGTGGTGTTTTTACTGGAGGCATTGCTGGATCTGAGCTTCATTTTATCCTGCCTTGCTGCTACTGTTTAAAAACCTGTCCAACTTGAAGACACGTGTCAATGTTGCATCTAGGGCTCCAGCTTATCATCTCTTGTTTCTTTATAACCAAAACAGCACCATTTAAAATAACCCACATACCTGGTAATGAAGGTAGCCCTACATGAGCTCTTCACAACAAAACTTCCCTCACTAATCTGGGATTGCAGAAAAAGCAGAATTTCCAAAGGACAGAATTCTGACCTGAACTTGCCTTCAGTGATCCTCAAAGGCTGGAGTTTAGCTCTGAAACCACAACTTAATAGGGCTGTTTCTTGGCTGGGTATTTTTGTCATTTCCTTTAGGCTTTGCTGTATCAACATGAAACTCAAAAAGCCCAATTTGCATTTACACTCAGGTGCATTTGCACTCCCCTTTGTTAAAACAAACAAACAAACAAGCAAACCAGTTTTTCAAAGCTCACTCCCTACAAGCCTAATGAGAGGTTTCTTCCACTGAAACATCTGGTTTTAGTCATTGCTGGTTGCAATATACTGACAATTCATCTGTTCTCAAAATGCAGGGAAAGCAGTGTTAATCCTGGGCCTGGGGAGCTACCACAAGCCCAGCCAAAATAGCTCTTGTGACTATAATCATTCATTGCTCTTAGATATTTTATGGTGCATCAGAAAATGGATTCTATTTATATGAGCATTTCTTAAACTAACAGTGAGACTTTTGTGCAAGTGAGAAGTAGGCTCCAAACCTGTGCACATTAAACAGAGATGTGTGACTGATGAGTCACACAAGAGCCAACAGTGCCTGATTTCATTAGCTTTATTAATTTCTGTAACACAAGCCATTTAATAGAGGCCTCATCTTCAAGGAAAAGTTTTTAGAGATTTGCAGAGCAGAAAATAAAATTTAACTTGGTTTGGATGAGAGATGTGCCAAGCTACCTGCAAAGCTCAGCACGGCAAAGTGTCTGCTCAAAAATGCTGTAAAAAGGTTCTCTCTGCACTGTGGGCTGCTGCTGGTAAGCCTAGACCTGTAAATCACACTTCAGCCATGAACATTTTCCAAGTACTTTCCAACAATATATCACATTGCTCAACATTTTAAGACTGTCTGACAGGAGACTGTGTGTACTGGTAGCAAGTTAAATAGATACGGGCTGGTGACACCAAACCCATCATCCTTCCATGGTTCAAATTTAAACCTGATTTCTCCCATTTTCGTGGTGTTTTAGTATATTTTTATTCCTTAAATTTGTTACCATTAGGCAAGAATGAACCTTCCAATTGAACAACCAAAATTCATTTGGAAAGGGTCTCAGGGTGGGATTGAAAAGCCACTAAAGTGAACCTTCTCTGGTTCAAATTTAAACCTGTTTTCTCCCTCTTTCATGGTGTTTTAGTATATTTTTCTTCCTTAAATTTTTTACCATTAGGCAAGAATGATCTAAGCTAGATTTTGTAATCTGAACTTGTTTTTTGTTGTAGTTCTAAGTCACTTCCAATCCCAGAGAACCATTTGTATATGTTGTACTTATAATCTCATGAAAACAGGGATTCTTGGAAGATTTTGGCAAAAGAATTTAAAGATTGAGATTTCTCTGTGGTTGAGCACAACCCTTGTCTTAATTTCTCAACTCAAAACCCAGAGTAGCCCTTAGTTGAATCTACCTCCAGACATGAACATCTTTCTCACCATTCCATATTTTATGCTGTATTTATTTTTGACATTGGTTAAAATCAGCCTGGTTTCTTCGGTATGGACAATCCTGTCTGATTCTGAGATGTGCACTCAGTTCTTCACCTCTCTCTGGTTTAAAAATGTTGCTCAACCCACCAAACAATAGATACTCAGGGAAAGAATTCTCAGTGTAGGAGAGCTTGTATATTCTTTACTATCACAGTGAGGATTTAAGTTCCATCTCAGTATTTTCATAACTTTACACAGCTGTTGCAATTATTTATCTATAGTGAGAACTATAGCTCTTGTTTTACTGCTTAATGCTTAAAAATCCTTAACAAGTGTCAAAGCAGAAATGAATTATGTTTTATCTATTTCAGAGCTCGTAATTAAATTGCTTTTTCTTGCACTAAGACAAAACCAGGGGAAAAAAAAAATGAACTCCTACCAGAAATGCTCACTGATTGCAAATTTCCATCAGCACGCTGCAGAAAGCAAGAGCAGTTAATACAAACCTGGGTGTAATTATTTACTGAGCAGTTTGCAGGGCATCCGTGCCCACTCTGTTTGTAAACTGGCCAATGTTCTGACTCACACAGGAGACACATGTAAAATGCTGGATATCTGTCCTCCACAAGCCTCACTGTAAATAAATAAGACTATGTGGGATGTCTCCCACAGCTTGCACCACATCACAGCCCCTCTTGCACAAGAGATCTGTAGGCACAGCAGAGATACCAGCGTGCCCATCTGCACCTTCATCATCCTTTATCACAGGGCTGCTCACAGCTCTCCTCTTTGTAGGAAAGCCAACACCAAATTGTCTGTTCAGCTCAAGCACCAAGCAGGCACAAACCATGTGAAAGCCACCTTCCTCTTCAGCAGGGCAGGCAAAACTTAGCTCAGCTCCCCTGGCAGGTTTACAGCACAGGGTTTATTGCCCTGTGTGCTCTGCTCAGGGGCAGTGGGGGATTCCTGCAGCAGTGCCTGCAGAGAGCTGCACTTTGGAGAGCAGATGGAGACAGGAGTGCCCTGGCTGGTGAAGGAGGTGCCATCTGTGCCTGTAGCTCAAGGAGCAATGTGTACATGGAGCTCAAGCAGCAATGCCAACCAGCTGCTGGTGCTGGTGCCACGGAGGAGCTCCCTTCACAGCAGCAAATGTTGGGAACGTCCCACCTACAAGCACAGCTCTTGTGCTGGGCCAATGCTGCTCAGAGATGAAGGGCTGAAGGTGCTCAACTCAACAACCAAAATTCATTTGGAAAAGGTCTCAGGTATGATTGAAAAGCCACTAAACGAGCAGTGTGACCTGCCACTGGCTGTTGCCTGGTGGGGCTGGCTCACACCAGGGAGAATTGGCCCCCTCCCTTCCAGACCCCTCTGGCTCACACTTTGTGGCTTATGTTTCAAAAGCTTCACATATTTTCAGAGTGTGTTCTCAGCTTTGGGAGGTGAATTGCTGGGAATTTGTTTCTAATATAGGTAATTTAAACCAACTATACAAATATGTGACCTTTGAAAACACTGGTGGATTTTGACATATTTCAGATTGGTGATAAGACTGTGCCTAAAAAACAGTAAAACAAAAACAAAACCAAAAAGCTGAGAAAATACCTCTTTCTGTTTCTCTTTATAAATTGCAGTTATGAGGCAAAACCCCCAAACTTGTCTTGTTGCATCCTTTGTTGACAAACTAGTACCAGTCAGTGAAGGAAAATGGACTTGAAATAAATTCATGACCTTTTTTGTTTCTGAAGGGGGAGTTTCCTTGGGAATATTATTATTTTTCTAGAAGCCTGCTGCAGATAATAGATGTGCTTTATCTCTTTAATGATGGTTGTTGTGAAGCTCATAGAAGAGCAATTGCAAGCTACACTGCCGCTTCAAAAAGTTGTACTTTAACACACCAATTACTATTAATGAAACACTTGGAAAAAGATTTACAAAACCAGGCCATCTCTTTAATTATTACCCGTGCATTTTTTCATTCAGTAGTTTTCTTCCTGACCTCACGGATAATTTCGGGAAATCAATTAATTCTGTTGAAAACTGTGGAGCTCCATTGGTTCATATAAACCTGCAAGGAAAAGTTTCTTCAGAAAAAACAAAAAGCCACATTAAAATATATGTTAAAACACACTTAAAACATACCAGAAAAGCTTCATCTCCATTAAAGTTTACTTTTTGGTCCTTTATGATTTTCAAGTCTTTAGTAAGAACCAGATTCTGAAGTAAGATTAGAGCAGTGCATCAGTTTCCAATTGATTGCCTTACAGATGTTTAAAAGGAAGAATGTTATCAATAGAGATTATTATCTCTATCAAAATATTCAGTGAATACTAATGTTATTCTTTTCTCATTTAAATATAAAGATCAAGCCAAGACCCTGCTTGCTTGAAGTCAAAAAAACCCCACTATCAGTTGAGCAAACTGCTCCATGAATATTTTTAATAGATTTTCAATTTTTTTTTGTTTTTCATGCAGAATTCAGATGTGATTTCATGTCCTGTTCTAAGATCGGTATTTGGAGTGAGAACATTGCTGTCTCACATACACCTGGACCTGAAAAACTAAAATACCCAGAAGGAGAACTGATTTCAAATTAACTTTCTTGAACTTCTTTAATTAATTAAATATATAAATAAATATTTTTTTTCTGAAGTATTTCTAGCCCAGAAATCTATTACCCTACAGGATTTGGGAGGGAGATTGGTAAATAACAACATATTTTAAAATGGTGTCAACAAAATACTTCTTAACTCAAAACATGAGTGGCTACCAACATTTTCAATTAGTGCCAGCTATATCTGGTGCAGCCATGAACATTAATCAGGAAAGAGCTACTGATACATTTGCCACATTTTTTTATTTTTTGCTCTAATTTCACTGGCCACTTTTTCGTGGAATTTTTCAGGCCACCAATGGTCAAGAGACCAGACCTGATTAGCACAACTTTGGAAGGTAAAAGTCTAAACGGCAAAACCCAGCTGAGCTCACCCCGTATCTGACTTGGCCTCAGAACAAGTCAGCAGGGGCTTCTTCCTCTGTTACTTGTGACTTGATTTTGCTAACAACTGCTTCAAAACTGAGGCAGTTTTGAAGGGGAAATAGAGGGAATAAGGAATCTTTAGAGAATAAAATTGGTTCAGTGCCCCATTGATGGACTGAATCATAAACCCCCCTTAATCCACCAGATTTTGTCTCTGTGACTTTGCAGAGGGTGAGCCCAGGGAAACACAGTCCTGGAGCACACCTGGGGAGAGAAAATGAGTAGCCAGGGGATGAAATGGGAAGCCAGGATGTGAGGTACCAAATGTGAGCACAACCTTGCCCTGCCTCATCAGGAGAGAGGACAGGAAGAGGAGAGGGAGAGGAGCCTCCAGCTGATGGCATGGGGGCCCTACAGCCCCAGGAGTGGGCAAAAGGCACCGCTCTTTATTCCCTCAAGGACTCCACATGCCAGTCTGTGCAATCTGATTTGCAATCAATTGCAAGTGATTACACATTGTTTATCATCGATTGGCACAAGGAATCCTTGAGAGAATAATGAGCTGCAGCTGATGACAATCAGAGACTACTGTCTCATTGCAAGTTTGATTGCACATCCTTCCACTGGTGCAATCGAGCACCCACCAGCACCACAAAGCACCCCTGAAAATAAATAAATAAATAAATAAATAAATAAATAAATAAATAAACAAATAAATAAATAAATAAATAAATAAATGAAAAACTAAAGAATGGCACCAGAAAGCAAAACATTAAAAGCCCTTCTGAAAAATAAAGGCTGAGTGGAAGCTCTTGAGTGTAATATTAGAAAGTTTAACATCGTTAGAAAGCTTTGGGTTAGAAATACAATAAAAAGTTTTCAGTAGATCTTCCAGCTTTTCTTTTGACAAAAATAAAATCTGGACAACAGGCAAACTTTTCTTTAAACAAGCAGGAGAAATTTTGGACCAAGGCATCTAAAGGAAATCTATTATTTTGAAATAAAGCCTACAGTCAAATTAGAAGTTTAGAAAGAAAGATGGACATTTTAAGAAAATTTGCTAATAACTCCTGGTTATCAGAAACTCACCTGTTCTTCTCAACATGGGCTGTCTTTCTATCAGCAAATGCACAAAGAACAAAACTAAATGATTTTATGCTGCTGGAGCTGTGAACTTTATCAATGCAGTGTGCAGCTCCTTGCAAGTGAAACACCCCAGCCTCTCTGCTTTAGAAAAGAGCACCTGAAATTTCAGTTAGCAGCAGATCTAGACCAATACTCTCATGAAGGGGAGCTCATCCCTGGCATTATGCTGTGATTTAGAGACAGGAGCCATTAAGGATGGTGTACTCATTCTGTGCCTGGCATGGTGTGCAGGACAACCAATGCCCGCGACAGATTCTGGACTTACAAATTTACTTAAAAGGTAACAGCAAATGCAGTCATGTCTTGTATCTGTCTCAGTGCCAATGATTATGAAGAAAAATATACAGATCCCTTCATTAGGGATTTAAGTTTTGGAAGTTTACTTTCAAGTTAGGTTTTGAGAACTGTTTTGCTGTGCCAGCAGTGTCAGCAGGAGCTTTGCCATTGCCTGTGCTGGAGCTGAGATGTTTGCCTGAGATGTTTGCCTTATCTGTAAATCAGCTCCATGAAAATAAAGAAAATCATTCCTTGGGGATCTTGTGTTTCATGTGGCTATCACAGATCTCACTGCCTCCCTGGTGGCCAGCTGTCCACCACCTCCAGCATGGGTTCATTCCCTGTGTATGTTCTCCAGGATCTGGGATTCCTATTTTTAGCATTTCAGACAGCATGGATTCCAGGTGGGTTATCTCATTTAGGAGATTATTCAAAAAAGCCTCACTATTGTGAAATATTTTGGAGTAACCATCATCTGGTGGCTGAATCAGATGCCCAGAGATATCAATAATTCTATTAAAATCAGGAGATATAAATTGTTTCATTACATGCCAGAGAAACATCCAAGTGACCAGGTTTCATTTAGACCTTGTTTTCCATTGGTCTCCCCATACCAAGCTCCACCAGAGACCCTCATTGCAGCGCTGTGGGCCCTAAATAAAATCCTGGCACTCTCATTTAATCTTCCCTCTGTTTGCCCAGGCAGAACAGAGCCCAGCTCACAGCCCAGCGTTTAAATACACCCACAAACCCAGAACTGTCCAACAAAAGCCAAGCATGACTTAGTTCTCTCCTTTGGTGAGAAATGTCAGGTAGAGCTGTACCAGCTTGTTAGCACAGAGTACAATGTGCCTGGTCTCAAACTGTTAATCAATATCTCTATCTGAGAGGTGACATTTCAACAGCTGTGGAACGCTGGAGCCTGTTAGGATCTCTTTTTTTTTTTTTTTAAGTGTCAGATTATAAACTTCATAAATAACTGATGAGCACACCTCTAACAACACCACGTGTGTTTGTGTGTGCCTGTGTCAGCACCTTTCTGGATGTAAGCACGGTGACCCTGGAAAAAATAGAATGTACTGCTTTACACACTTGCCCTGTGCTGTAAAGTTCTGATTAAGCTCTGACATACCCTGAGCCATTCAAACACCCCCAGACCCTGGAGGAGTGAAAGGAGTCACAGAAACACAAAGCTGGAAGAGATCTGGAGGGGGTGACTGGTCCATCCTCTTGCCCCAAGGCCAGATTTAGGAAATTCCCAGCACATCTCTGTTGAATTCATTCCTTAAAACCACCTTGAAATGGAGCATCCACCACCTCCTCAGGCAATCTGTTTCTAATGTCCAAACTATCAAAGAGGATTTTCTAATATTTAACATGATAAACCTCCTGGAGTTTAACCATACAGAAAAATAACCAAGAAAGGCGAGGCAAAAAATGGTGGGGAGAAAGAGATTGGTGTGAAAAAGGGAGTTGGATGAAGAAAAGAAATATGTTTAACTGGAAAATTGACTTGGAAGGAAGTGAATGTCAAGAGGAAAGGCCATGCAGAGGAGGACATGCAGCTCTCTGCACAAGGCTGTAAGGAAACTTTTTCTGGGGGGAAGGAAGACAGTCTCTGAGAGTAAAAATTTTCCTTTCAATGTTTTTCCCTTTCCACTTTTATGTTCTCTACTCCTTCTTACTTTTGCACATTTACATGCTTCTCAGTATTCCACTTTCCCACTGTGCTGTAGGGTTTTTTTCCTTATAGTTAGAGGTTTTTTCTTCTCTAGGTTTTATTGACCAAACAATGTATTAAATTGTCAGGATGCAATATGCTCAGGGAATTTCTGAGGCCAAACCAGCACCAGTGACTGTAGATGAATGCATACTCCAGTACAAAAAAATTTCAGACATCTTTCTCTGCTTGTACATATTAATACCTACTTATACATTGTGAAAAGCTCAGGAATAAAAAAATTTAACCAATCTTACATATTTCATATACAAAGTTGTTTTTGAAAGGCTTTTAATTTTCTTTGCCCTCTCAACACCTCCCTGAGATATTGGCAGTCCATCTTTACATGAAATGATAAGAGCAATGCAGGTGGATATAAAAGGAAAAAAATGAGAAATGAAATTAAATCAAAGAGGAAATTCTACTAGGAAAATATGTCTAAGTTGTCATTATCAGGCTTGTGGTGCAAGACAGAAATAAAGTTTGTTTATGACTTTGACCTCTCATATGTTGCAGTGACATTGTAATTTAATCAGAAGGTAATAATTTACCAATTCTCTACTTTTGAGTAACAGAGAGCCATTGTGAGAACAGCAGTGAATTTTCAGCTCCACTTGTGTCTTCATCAAGGCTATAAAAACTTTTTACAAAAGACCACAAGAAAACCAGTGAGGTGATCACACACAATAGGAGAGCTGAAGTTATCAATACAGTAATTTACAATAATTGTATTTGCAAATCAACATCATTACAATAACAATAACAATAAAATCCCAAAAAGATACTTGATGCTCTTGAGTAATTACATGCAATTAATTTGTATCTAATTCCAGACTCTGGCACGCTCTAGCCTAGCCTTTCTCAGAAATACTTGCTGGCAATGAAAAAATAAGATGCTGCCCAGGCCACCTCTGCTGGGAAAGCTTTGTGTTATGCAAGAAGGGCTCAGTTTTGGCAAAGAAAAACACTGCATCTGCAGGGAAACCTCTGCAGGATCCCAGTTTGTCCCTTGCACACGTGGTACCAGCATTTATGGCATTATTCCTGTCGAGGTCCTTGGCTCCACCTCTCGTGTCCCTTCTGCTGCCTCGTGCTGAGCTGTGCCCCCACGGCAGCGTGGACACAATTATTTGGCAGTGGCCAAACCAAGGCAGGGAGGAGAAGACCTTCTGCCATCTCAGCTGATGTTTTCCTTTCCCACGCTGATGAGTGAGGAGCAGGAGAATTTGAGCCTCCCCTCCCCAGCCGGCGGAATGTTTGTCACCAAATTTTTATACTCCCACATCTTAATTGAAGAAAGGAACTAAGGATTATTTCTGGACCATAGCTCTTCTTTTGGCTGGTTCTGGGAGGGTTGTGCAGACCTCCAGAGACAAAGAAATCTAAACAAACAGAACAGAGGGAGAAAGGGAGAGTGTGGGGACTTTGGAGAATGCAAAGATTTTAGAGTCCTAAAGTAAGAACAAATCAAAATGCAAGGGCTTGGTTTAACAAATGTATATTATTCATTAACAATCTCTATGTCTTGGCACAAAGTTCTATGTTATATCTCACTATGGATATTGTTTTCCATCTCCTTTGCTCTGTACATGTTCAGTTTCAACTTTTAAAGGAAGAAAGGGATTGAGGCAGAGAACAGTGCCATGAGGAAGAGGATAACAGACACTTTTGCTGCTTTGCTTCATGATACACTGACCTAGTGGTGGCTGAGATTGTCATCCATCAGTAGACATTAATATTTTTTTTAATTCAGCCACTGCCAGACACAAGGAAAAGTGATGTGTCTCTGTGAGCAGAGAGACATTCCAGGTGTACCTGTGGACTGGCTTGATTGGTTTTAGGAGCCACTACCTGTGCAAAAAGCTGTGATGAAAATCTTTCCTGACCTACAGAGATGCTGGAAGAGAGGAACTTCTGCCCTAAACTCCTGCTGGGCTAAGTTGGAGGAAAAAGGGATTCCCCTGGGGCAGAGATGGTGGCACCTGTGCAGGCTGCAGTGCTCAGGGTGTGACAGGAACCTGGGCAGGGCACTGTGCAGGCACCTGTGTGGGTTTCAATATGAAAGGTGTGTGCTGCAAGATCCAAAATCACAAGCATCAGTTGTTGTTTGCTGATATTATAAACAGCCCCACACTGCTTTCCTCTTGGGCAAGAGTGTGTGTGTGTCTGTGTGTGTACACATATATATAAATACACACATGTAGAGGTATGCAGATCATGTAAATAAAACCAATACCATCTACAAGCTTGGCTTTGATGTTAACTCAGTGAAACAAGGTGTTTTATTTGGAGTAGCTGGTGAATAAATATTGTTGCAGGCATCACATAACAAGCAAACTTGAAACTCCTCAGCACTGCAGCATTGAGGCTCTGTATAATTAGGTCACTGTTATAGCTAAGGAGGGGAGGAGCCAGCCCTGAATGATGCAAAATCCTGAACCTTCCAATTAGAGAGCTTTTTCTGTGGGGGTACCTGAGCATCACCTCTGCCTGGTGTTGAGGGAGGTCTGTGCAATGTTTAAGGTTTTTCTGGAGGGATCTGTTAAAGACAAAGCTGTGACCTGTCATTCTTTGCTACTTGGAGAAAACTATCCAAAAGCACTCCAGATGCAGAAATGACTGCCTGAATGGAAGAAATGGTGGGTAGAGGGTAAATCTCCCTGAAAGAGAGAGCAGTGAACTGCAGCAGAACATCAGCTTGCAGGTTTTTACATTCTAGCATATGCATCAGCTGCTCCTGGGAAGGGTGACACTGAGAAAAGAAGTTGTAATTATTTGTTTTGGATATTAAGTTATGTGTTAAAGAACACATGTGCCTTGGGACTTCTAGCTCTAACAGCTACTTAAGTTTCACTAAACGGAGTGAACAAATGAACTGAGTGAAAATGAGAAGGAAGCTTTTGACTCACATCCTCTCTCTCTCCTGACTGTAATAAGAAATGTCTTGAAAGCAAAATGTATTATTTTATGCTATCAATAAACTCCCCATTGAGTTTGTGACAGAGTTATTTACCTTCATCTGAACGTGAAGGAGGGGTTGGGGATAGAAAAACACACAATTTTTTTGAGATGCTTCCAAAATTTGGTTGTGTGCAGATCTGAATGAAGCTGTGCTAAAATGAAACAAAGTATAACCTGCGAGAACATTAATGATAGCTGCATGACTAGGGAATTAACTTGGCAGGTCAGAGACCCAGACAAGAATCCCCAAACTTCTTGCAAAACCTTTGTCTCAAAACTCATACCTTTTGGCCAAAAGTTGTGATTTTGACAAATCAGCTCTTTTCAGCAAAGGTATTTTAACCAGCTCACCAGCATGCTAATTTCCCCTCTTCTCATTCTCCACTTGACTTCCTCCAGTGTTTTGGGTTGCAATGCCAGAGCAGCAGCAATCAATAGCCCAGAAAATTGTAGTATTGCATGTCGCTGTAATGGCTTGAGCGCTGGTATCTGTGTTCACTCCTTATCTGGCTCTGATGATGCCTCCTGATTGGAAAAGAGGGGCACTTGCAACAAAGCTCCTCTGAAATTATCCTCCCAATGTGTGCATGAGGCAGCTGGGAACCTTGTGATAACAAGCCAGTCAATCCTCACTTTCTCATTGTCTCTGTTCAGGTGAGTCTATCACCTGCCCAGAGGATTTGGCAGAGGAGCTTTCCTGCACTTGGCTCTAGAAAAGAGGGTAAGAGGGACAGGGTTCTTCTTCTGGGTTAGGAAGCTATTACTCCATATTGTCTGATTTTTAAGTCCCATCCATTTATTCTGTGAGACAGAAAATATTGAAATGTGATTACAATGAAATGTGAGTACATGTGAAATGCACAAGCACTGTGTTGATTGTGGCTCCTCGTATTTTCCTGTCAAATCTTGCAGGTGCAATGGGGTTTATGGTGGAGTTCTCTCTCTGAGGAAGATCTCTCCACATCTCTGTCTCCTGAATTATTGTATTCCCTGGTTTCCAGTTGTGTAATATCCGAAAAGTGCAGTAAGTTGTGCTGCTAATCTCCCTTACATTTCATACAACTCTTGTGCATGCACAGCACAGGGTATTGGGGAATGAGGCTCCAGCTCAGTGGGAAAAGGGCTGGGTTCAGAAAGATTGCTGATCAGGAGAGGTGGATTTTCTGTGAGGGATACAAGGAATTTGGTGGAACAAGGAAAATAGTCGAGTTTTGGCTGTATTTCCAACTTTATGTGAGCAGCAAATGCACAGAGAAGGCTGTTTAGGGGATTCTTGGTGGAATAGAGTCACCCCACTTACTCCTGTGGGTTAATAGGGGACATAACCAGCCTGTTAGCAAAAGGGACATGTACTGTTTAAGGGATTCTTTGTTCTTCCTCGGTTCTTGTACCCCTGAGGTTTTATGAGTGATGAAAAAGTTATTCTGATAAACTTAACAGGAAGAGAGATAGAAATCTGATTTATTTGCTTTCTATACTGCTTTGAGAAGTGTTTTGTGGTGGTTGAATAGGTTCAGTGGTAGAAGTCCTTACAATTACTCTCCTTTGCCTTGTGCTCTCCAAAGTTTTGGGAAGGAACATGGTGCAAATGTGGTTTTTGCTGTCCCTGTCTCTGACAGTTCTCTGGAGGAGGTGGAGGCAGCTGTTCAAGCACCATTTAGCACTTTTCAGAAGTAAAACCCCCTTCAGTGTAAACCCAGGCCAGGGTTCTGGGCTTCCTTCAGTGGCAGAGATGGAAGATGTCTCCAGCCAGATCCCCAAAACGTGTGTGTGTGTGTGTTTTCCATCCCCAGCCAATGCCAAGTTTCTTCTAGAGCTCACAATGGATGCCTGTGGGCTGAGGACATCACTCATGGTGTGATGTCACCAGGGCAACCTTCTGAGAGCCAGAATGAAAATCTGGTGAGGTCAGATTAAATCATATGCCGTGCTTTCAATAAAGCACATTTTCTTTACCCCAAATTAGTCTTGGGAGATGACAATGAATTCCTTTGATAAAAATGAAGAAGGAGCGACTTCTGCTATATACTTTTGTAGGAGCTGGTTTTAATTCTTCTATTTTTTTTTTTAATCTGCAAGAATCCCTCCTGGGTGTGCTGCTCTCATTACATACAGAGCTGTTCCCCCAGCATAGTTGAGATACAGCATTTTAAAGCCTGCAATCGGTGTTTTTTCTCTTCAAGAGGGTGTTAACAGAAGGTTACAATTATACATACATTTTAATATGTAACCCTCTATTGTAAACAATTCACTCTTAATATGTCTGGCTTTTGTTTGCCATGAAGTTATACATTATATCTGGATAAATGATTCAGTTGGCTGTATAGTAGTTTCTCCATATAGGTACAATCTCACTCCAGTCATCCTAGATTATTTTTTAACATAATCTAATTTAAAAAGAAAACCTCCTCCCTGTTTATAAAAATATTATTTGTTCCTGGCTTTCATACATATATTTGGAGGAAAGAAATGAGTGATACTGAATAATGACTAGCACTCAGTCTCTCTAACCACAAATTATGCACCTCTATTTGCAATTTATTCTAAATGTTCATTGTTGTTGGGGTTTCTCTTTGTGTGTTCTCTCATCTTGCCGTGCATATTCATGCTCACAGCTCCCCTGAATCCATATGCAGAAACACAAGTACCTGAGCTGGATTGTGGAGTGTGAGCTCCTGTAAAGGCACAGACACTTCTGTGGTTGCTCTGAGATTGGGTTTAGACACAAAAACCAGTGGGTGGAGAAATACAAAGACCAACTATTGCACCATCCCAGCACGACAGTCTGTATAGAAATGGGGGCATAAGTATCTGCTGTTGATATTGGAGCAAAGCAGAAATAGGGAGGAATCGTTTCTGTGCTGTCTCAGAAGGGAAGATCTTCCTCCCTCTTCTTTCTTGGGGTGTGTCCTTGAGATACCATCTAGCTCTGAGAGGGAGAACACACAGTCTCATCTATAAATAACAAATATTTCTGTAGCATAAACGCAGATGCCTATCTGAATCACATCTCTCTTACAACAAGTTTATTATGTGGCAATGTAGGAGAGGAACCCCTGGATGGAAACACTGGAAAACATTTCTCTTCCCACCAGAGGAAAGCCCTTGCTCCAGATGCTTTGGTTGCCAGGTTAGGGTAATGACAGCAAAGAGCTGTGGGGGTTATCCCACTCAACACAAGCCCTTTGTGTTCCCTCAGTGTTTGAGGAGTGCTCTAAAATCAGTGATCTCAGTGTCCCCACAGAAGCAGCAAAGAAATGGGGATAAACCCTCCCTGGCTTTTGTACTCCTGCATTTTTGTCACTGGTGTTTGTGAAGTGAGAAAATGGCACCAAAATGTTGAAGTTTCTTGCTGAGGATCCAGAGACAGGCACTGGGGCCACAGAACTAGGTTTTAGTTTGTTTAGTTAGAGAAGAGCACAGTTTCTAATCCCATAGGTTTTTCTTTCACAGACTGCAGAAATAAATGTGCTTTAAGAAGTCAGCTCCTTGGACATCCCTGGGTTGGATCATGCAGATGGATGGTCCTGAGCAGCTTCACATTCTGGTGTCTGCATTCATGATTTCTTAATCTATGGAGTAACTGCTCCAGAGAAGACCCAAGCTGGGTGAGAGGAAGAGGAGCAGCACCAGGCAAAATCCTGTCTTCCCCAAAAGCAAGGGCAGCATTCCTCAGATAACAGCTCCCACTAGTCCAGCCTCCCACATTCCCTGTTGCCCCAGAAGAAACATTGTGAAATATGAAATAAATAAATCAGTTTTGCTTAATGGTATTCTCTGGTCAACCATAGATCTAATACCCACAGAACCAGAAACTCTGAATACAGAGGTTTATCACTCATGAAGAGGGAAATGCAGCTCTTTCTTCCCAGACAATGCAAAGGACCATTTTTTCAATGTTAATTCCCTATGTCGAGGTTTTGCACAGGTATTAATTAACTTTAATGCACACTTCATACATAGTTACTAATCTACTCTCTGTTCTTTCTAAGCAAGAAAAATAATACTTTCCAATTCTATCCTCAGAAGATTGCAGGCCCAACATAATATTATGAAATGGAGAGGACTGTCTCTATTTTTTACCCAGAAATAATGTATAATGTACTGAAGTCCAAAGCCAAATGAGCTGATGGCATGGAAATGGTAGGCAATTGTCGGGTCCGGCTGTCTGTCTCTGCCCCGACACGGGTAGGGTGGTTCTTTGGTGGGCGCGATGCAAAGGACGAGTCTGGACTCTTCAGCTTTCGGTCTTCAGGTTGTTTATTATTTCTTATCTACAAAATTTTTCTGTCTGCCCAACAGAGGTCTGATCTGCAGGCAGTCACAGGCACTCTCTGACCACCCACGGGGCGGTCATGTCTTTTTATACTAAAATCTACGTACACAATATTTACCTTTATTTCCCAATGCTTTTCACCCATGTTGGCAAGTGCACCTTCACTAGAAACCAATCCCCAAGTGCCAACATCATCACAGGAGATGGAGGACAAGAAGAAGAAAGAAGAAGGACAAGACACGCCCTGATCCCTCCATCTTGTCTCCATAACCCCCCTGTACCAAAAACCTTAAAGTCTATATCTCACCCTCTAAATGTGTCTCTTTTACATCTTGTACTCTAAAGTGATTCTCTTGTCCTCAGACTCTTGTTACTTCTGTGGATGGATCAAAATCAAGCCACCAAGCACTCTTGGCAACATTCCAGGGTTTTCGAGACCCCCAAGGGTTCTCCTGGCATCTCTGGACATCGGGAACGATGTGCTGAGATCCCACAGGCAATACATCGCTTTAATGATCACCACTGGCTCCAGAGTTAGGCAATTCCAGCATGGAAAGACTCCAGGCAGCTCTGGAGTCCAAATGAGGAGTTTGTCAGCTTGGGAAATACGAGCATGGGAGTTTATGGGACTGAGATGACCTTTCATGGGAGCAGAGTGTGGTTAAGAGATGAGTGTGCAGGCTCTGGGTTGACTTTATCTCCCATCTGACTTCCCTGCTGAGGAACATCAACCTCCTGTGCATAGCATAAGCTCTGCCCTGATGCTCCTGTGCCTCAAGCTAAAAAGTCAAGGTTTCAACTGGTTTGGGACTGTCATAGGTGGATGAGAGACATGTTAAGTTGCTATTTAGGGTCAAAAAACCCAGGGAAAATGAGCCTGTAGAGCTAAAGGCCTGCAGTTCACTAGAGCTGAGCACACACAGGCAGAAGGTGTGTGGATGGGGAAACAAATCCCAGATGAGTGGCTTGAAAAAGACCAAGGGCAGAGAGGTGACTTAAACACAGCCACAGAAACATGGACAGGAATGGTGAGTGCAGCTTCCTGGTGTGTTAAAGTGGGACAGTCTCCTCATGAGAATTTTCAAAATGTACTGAAAGTTTTCTATTCTTAAACAAAGGAAAAAATACTGCAAACCAAATTAAGAGCTTTGTTTTTTAACCTTTATGTTAAAGGCCTTAAAAATGAATCTTTCAGTATTTATTTTCATGGGCAAAATGGGTAAATTAGGTATGGCTGTGATGGTGAGTGAGAAACCAGGAGCACTAACCTGCCTTCTTCCCCTGTCAGTCTGGTTCAGTGAGAGCAACATGGGGCTTTGCATTGCTGAAAGTGAAGCCACTTATTTGGGAGAGTTGAATAAACAAGTTTACCTGCATCTGTACCTTGAGTTCCTCCCTCCAAGGCCCATGCACATTCTTACCCTGCTTTTCATAGCCTCAACAGATAAAATGAACTGTAATTACACCTCAAAGATGTTTCTTTCCTCTTGTGGATGCTCTGTTGGGCAGCAAGCCCTAACAGCCTGACTCCTTACCATGCTACTCCACCATTACACTTTGATATAAACCGTTGGGCCAGTGGTCTCAGGAGTTGGAGTAATGGAACAAAATTATTTCTTTTGTACTCCCTTATGCTGCTGTCAGCTGAGTTGTTGCCTCCAGTCTAGTTGTTTCCATTTTCTGAAGACATCCAAAAATCCTCTGCAATTTTTTCTTTGCTTTCTGGCATATTTCATAGAATGGTTTGGGTTGGAAGAGACTGTAAAGATCACCTAGTTCCAATCCCCTCTCAATTTCATTTGTTGAAATTGAGAACATGTCAAAATTCTCTCCCAAGGTGGGAACCCTGAAGTGTTCATTTCCTGAAAAGTTCAGCTTTACTAATCACAGACACTCCCCAACACAACAGGTCCTCCTGGGCTTGTAACAGCCTTCTCAGAAATCTCACTTCCCATCTCCTATGATAATATTATCTTGATGGTGGCTTTGAGTCATTTTTGTGGATATTTACATGGTATCTACTGAAGTTCCTCCTGCATTTAAGGGCCTCAACCAAAGTCCAGTGAGAGATTTTCCACTCTCTTCAAAAAGAGTAAGATAAGGCACTTGAAAAGATCATTCATTTAGAGAAAATAAGTTCTCTTTGCAAGTAGTTACATGCTGCTGGGCTTGAATCTTTGCTGAAGGGATTGCAGGCTCTTATAGTGTGTGTGAGTCATGCTGGTGAATCAGAGTTTTCCCTGGTTTTCAAACTGTGGTTTTCTTTGTAATAAAGCATACATTGTATTTTCACAGCCAAAGCTCCACCATCACATCCCTTTCACAGATGTACATGCTAAATTGGAGAAGCTAACCGTGGGCTTAAGTATCTCACACCAAAAAAAAGGGGAATTACCAGAATTACACACTTTTGTTTGTTTGTTTGTTTCCAAATTGTCTTTTTTAAGGTGCAACATCAGTTTCTTGCAATAGTTTCAAACAGGACTGGTTAAACTGCTCTGTATTTTGGGCAGGAGTCAGGCATTTCTGCCAGCTAAGTTACCTTCTGTAAATCTTCTCTGGGGAAAAAATGCACCCACTTTTCCAGGGAGTAACTCACTGCTACTCTGTGATGAGTGTTGAGCTCAACAAAAAGCATATGAGATACTGCATGGTGCTAATTATCTGATATTTTGCTTTTCTGTCTTCATCCCTCTCTCTACAATATTAATCCTCTAGGCATTTCTGTTGTGGAAATAGTCTTGAAACCATAAAAACAAATGCTGTTTAGGATGTTGTGCTCAGGTGCCTGGTGAGTGTAAATCAGCCCTGACTGGAGTATATTTATATTGCTGTCCAGACTGTTACCATCTTCTTTGGCCTTTCACCAGATGACCTGAGACCAGCTCCCAGAGGAAATGGGAGCCTCTCACCATGGACCCTCCAGATAATCATTGATGGGAGCTGAACCAGATGTACCTCTAGGTCCTTTCACTGATGGACACTGTGATGCATCAAGTTAGCAGCACAGAATTAGATCACACCAGATTAAAATTTTTAAAAAGACCCAATTGCCTTAGTCATTAGCAAGAAAAAGGAGAACAGAAATAGAGGAGAGAAAGATCTGAAAAGATTTTTGAACAACAGTTTTTAGGGTGTTTGATTTACTATTCAAGTGTGCACAGCTGCTGCTCGGGGGGGAAAACGGCACCATGCCAAGGAGGAGAGACAAGGGAAGAACAGCAATGAGAGAGGAGAAGACTGTTTGCAGGCTGGACTGTTAAATGAGCTTGGAAAAAGTCCCTTCATTCCCCCCTCCATAAAAAAAGTTGTCTGCTTCAGTGCCCCAGTAGCTCACAGATGTGCCATTTAAGTTTTGTTGTTGCCATGAACTGATGGCAGGACCAGAACCCACCCTTCATCCCTCCAGCCTGGTTTTCCTCAGGGGCAGCATTAGCTGCAATAAAAGCTCCTTTATTGGTGGCATCTCCCTTGTGCTCTCCCTCTCACATGTTCGAACAATCAGCTTGAGTGGGAGATATATAATTATTCATTTTGGTGAAACAGCAGCAGTCAATGCTGCTTGTCCACAGCAATCCCAGCTCTCAGTGTGGCAGCAGCACCATCACACAGGATGTCATAAAGCTCCAGCACCCAGCATCTGATGGGAGCAGCCCAGGTATGGATTAGAAACCCTTCCCAAAACTGATCAAAGCAGCCACTTCCTTACTTTTCAACAAGGTGAGGGATGTCTCCCTTTGGGCCCAGAGATTTGTCATCATCCTAGCACTGCTGTACTTGTAGAGACACTGATGGACTCAGTGTAATGGCATTGATTGTTTCACTCAGGTGACACTCCTACAGCATGGCTGCTCATCCTGCTGCTCTGCCACCTTCTCTCTGCTTCCTTTGATGCTATTTTTGCTGTTCCACCTCCTTGGCTTTGCTCATGTTTTGCACTGCCAGAAGGTTTCAACAGCACTCTGGTCTTGCTGTAAGGGACAAGGGCACAGGCAGCAGGGACAGGTGCCTGTCACTGAAAGGGGTTTGACCCACATTTTCATCTGCTCCACACTGACCAGTGCTCAGCAAGGCTCTGTGTTACTGGTTTGAATTACTTTGTTTATGAGAATCTTGCTTTTGGTGATTAATGCCTGTGCATTGTACAAGAGTGGCTTCAAATTTCTCTTTGAAACACGGCTCTAGAAATGCTGCCAGATGATATTTCTACCCAGGCAAATGGTTCCTTTTCTATGGAAAATGGGAATGCTGTGGTGGTTGCAAAAGACCCTAATATGGTACAAATTATCATCTTATTTACAAACACAGCTTCTTTGTTCCAGTAAGAGGTAAGAATAAACTGTTCAAACACTGGACTGTTCAAACTTACCATAAACTAAGCAGGCACTGCCCTCCCAAGTGACCGGTTCAAATGATTCACCAAACCAGCTATTGAATTCCACAGCCAGGGCTCTGGACACAACATCTGCTTCTGCCTAGGCTCTGCTGGTCACAGCCCTCTGATCCTCCAGCACTCACTTGGGAGCAGGCTGTGGATGAGCTGGAACTACTTCAGTCTGACTTAACAAGATATGGGGGTATTTTTCCCTCCCTGTGGTATGGTCACAATTTCTTTTACCTTTTAGAAAAGAAAATGGTTTAAGGAGACATTTATTTAATTCCTGGTCCTGCTGGATTTTTGAGATTCAATTTATCGTGCTCAGTGGTCATGACAAACACACTGTATCCAAGTTCAGGGAGAATTATTTGAATGCAGATTGACATGAAGGAAAAATTTTCAGAGGAGCTTATGTGACTAAGGTGTACAAATCCCATTGACTTTGAAGTTTCTACCTAATATCTTTCTAATGATCTTAAGAGTCCAGTTGTCTGGTTTACTAATTATGAAACCAATTTCAAAAGCGTCTGTCAGACTTTTTCAAATGGGACTTAAATTCTTAAGTCACTAAAGAACTGCAGCTTGTGTGTCAGTGGGAGCCTGGGTTTTAATTGAACTCAGAAATACATCAATGTGATTAACAGACAGGTAGACTGAGAAACTGTGTGTTAGGACCTTGATTTCACCCCGCTGCCTGCTCAGGTGGTGTTGGTGTGTGTCTAGGTGGTGTCTGTGGGCACACAGCCCAAACCAAATCACCTATGATACATCTCACTTCCATCCAAACCACTCTGCTGTACTCTTTGTCATCTTTCTCACAGTTTGTATGTTTGTTTGTTTAAGTTGCTGCATACTATTTAATCTTAATTCCTTGTCAATTAAAATATTACCGTGATAAAATTTTGCTTTTCTTTGCCATCATTCTACCAGTGCTTGAAGATACTCTTGAGCTTTTATTCTATACAGTTTCAAAGGACCCATATAAAATGAGACCCTTTTGCCTCACTTCCTTTTGAAAATCATTGCTTGGTGTAATATTGGCTACCATTTGCCAATTTTACACATTTTCATGCAGAATGTTTTTTTTATTTAATTGGATTTCATTCTCTGTCTCGCTCTTCTTGAGTGACCCCCTTTTCTTTGAAGTTGTACAAATTTAAATCCCACTTTGTCACTTGCTGAGTGTAGCAGGATCAATGGTTAAATATGTCCTTGGAATCAAGTCTCTTGAGACTTTTACTCTCTAATATTGTTCCTGTAGAGATTCCTCAAATTTATTGAGATACTGATGCCAGTGTTTGAGTAGATGCAGTTTTTTGGCTGACTCTTTCATCCACAGCAAGATACCCCTAACGCCCCAAACTGCTCTCACTGTGATTATTCTGGGGCAGTTTGAGTACAGATGTTTTAGAGCAGGTTTGTTTTTTTTGGTTTTTTTTTTTTGCTTGCTTAAAAACATTCTGTGTAGATGCATCTGCGTTGCAATCAATGTGTGCTCGTTTGGCTGGTTATCCTTTCCAATAGAGCAATTCAGCTGCTCTGACTGATCTACTGATTTCAAATAGCCAACATGACATTAAAGGGCAAGTCTTTTTGTGAGGTCACCATTCTATATCTGGCATTTAGAAAAGAAACAGTCTTCTTAATAAAAATTGTGAGTTTGGATTTTATTTTCTTTCCATTTCCAGTGTGACACATTTTTTTTTTTACAATTTCTATAAATAGCACAGCAAACTGAATGAGAGTTTTGATCCATGTTGTGGTGTTTCAATCAAAGGCACAGGCTGCTGTTCATTATTTTATGTATATAATCCTGGACACACATACACACCCTTCCCCAACAGAAACTCCTGATATTGACACATGGGATTTCCTAGGGTGACATTTGTTTTCCTCAGAAGTTACTCATCCTCCTTTTTTAAATGCTAACAGGTAATTACAGACATTATCCTCTTTGAAAATTCCCTGAATTCTTGGAAATGAACTGGTAACCAGTATAGCATTCTCGTTTTCTGTAGCATTGATATCAAATTCATCAGAACAATCCAAACACTGATTAAGACAAAGTATTAGTTGATTTTGGTTGAGTCATCCTTTGTTTTTATCCCTTTCCTATCCGGTATCTCAATCTCATAATTGCTTTTAAATGTCACACATGGTACCAGAACTGAAACACTGTTTGAAATAAAACATGACCAATTATTTGCTTATTTACTACTAAATGAACATTGTCAAATTAAAACATCTTATTTTCCACATGTAGTAAAGCTGAAGGGAAAGCAAACTAAGGGAAATGGTCCAAATTCCTTTTCTGCAGGGATTTCTGAAAAGAAATAATTTCAAATTATGTGAAATATGCATTTTTTCCAACAAAAGACACAAAGACATTCTGTGATGTAGGGAGTGTTGTTAGTATGCAGCAATAGAGCTGAGTGTGTCCTTTCATCTGTGATTTTTAACTGGTTTCCCAATTCTTTGTTTTGGAACTGGGTTACCACCTTCACATTCAAAGCTTTTCTACAAAGATTTGGGTTCCTCAGCCTGTGGACCAGTCCCTCAGTAGCCTGTGGGGGAAATATTGTGGAAAATATTTGGACTAAATAATAATGGACTAAATAGTTTATTTGTTCACCACAAAGCAGAAGAGGATAGTTGAAATCTAGGTATCTCCTTGCAAGATTTTGAACATGGCTGAAGCTTGAAAATTAGGGAAAAAGCCATCAGTCTTGCAAGTTATCAAAATTTTTTAATGACAGTCATGCAGATCCATACTGGGAGCTAGGAGATACCAGAACCAGAGTGATCTGCACTGGATTCAGATGAACTTCCCAAATAAACCCACTCCCACAGGATCACCTTGCAAGGGCCAAATTGTGAAAACTTCTTTTGGCTACCCAGACTGAGTGAGCCAGTCAGCTGAGCTCTCCTTGGGACAGCTGTGAAGCCATAAAACATACCTCAGGGGCTTCCAGGGCAGCAGAATTGCAGTGGGACTTCTTGAAGTGCTTCAATGCATCTGAGCTCACCAATAGCCCTTGTATAAGGGAGCATGAGGCTGTTAAAGGGAGTTTAACAGTGTAGAAGTGAACCCTACATTAAACCAGATAGCAGCCACACGAGCCTGCTTCATTGCAACTCAGCTGAACAACCTTCCCTATATAATAGGCATCATTCTCTGTGTAGGAAAACCCTTCCCATAAATGCTGTTAATCTCATTCTAACCATACTTTTGTAAATACAATGACATGGTCAATGGTCCCTGTGAGACCACATTTCCCAATAATGAGGGAAATGGTATTTACAGGAAGGACTTAAATATTTCTTTTGTACCGGAGCATGCATTTTTGCATGGAGTGTATGAACCCCCTAATACAGCTATGACTAATGTACCCATCTAATTAAATTTTTACAGCATTCCAGCGTGTCAATGTCAAATATTTGCATCCAGTTACCCTCCTCATAACACTGTCAAATAAACTTCTGCTTTTTATATTTAGCGTCTGCTTCCCTCCTTCCTCACCATGTGAAATCAAGGCATCATCATCATCTTCATGAAAGACAGGAGAACTGCCTCCTGCTTCCTCTTGTGCCAGCAGTGACCCCATAGCTTTTAACTTGCCATTTCAGATATGCTGTTCTGCAGGAGGATCTTAGGCACTGGTATTCAATGCAAAGTTTAGAATTTGGAGTTATAAGATTACATGCATTTGCAGACAAAAGGAAACAAAACATATATAAAACTTTATTTGTTTCATTTCTTGTTTTCCCTGCAGAAAAGTGAGGCTTTCCCACTAACCAGATAGCTGCTTGGAAACAATTTGGGCACAGATAAAACAGGAAAACAACAAGCTTAAGGCTGGTAACTGTTAGGACATCAAAGCCAGGTGAAAAGGTCTATAAGGCACCTCTAGGTTATATCCCTCTAAATAACAAAAAGGTTTATGGGGATAAAGTGGGATTACTCCCCCAAATCAGATATCATCAGAAAAATACAGACATTGTTTAGTTCAGTCTGTTTAATCTTTCCTTACAACACAGGCAGTTCATCATGCAATCTCCCTGAATCCCTAGGTAAGCACTAAGTTGTTGCCTTTAATTAGTCTGCAAGTTATAGTTTAAATGCAGTGGCCTGACATCTCAATTAGGTATGCAAGATAAGATCCCAATAAATGATTTCTCAAGTCTAATATTCTGCAGTGGGGCCTTCTGGGGTGCCAACACAATGGGTGTTCTCCTGCCCATGCAGGAGATGCAAACAGGGCCATTCACAGGGCTCTGTTGTAAAGGAGCACTGCATAGTGCTTTAATCCCTTAGTTTAGATGCTTTTTATTTGAACAGGTTCTAGAAAAGAACCCCTCATTAGTATCATGAGGAACAGACTGGGGCCAAGCCCATTAGCTGCCTCATGGCTGTAGATATGGTTGGATCTACATGACAATAAAACATTGTTTGGGGGAGTTTATCAACCAACTGCAAATGAGCATTTCGAGTTCAAAAGTTTCTTCAGCATCAGATTTTCAGCAATGAGTAAACCAAGAGGAAAACCAGGACTTCAAGTGACGCCCACTCCCTCCCCCTCATGGAGAAAATCACAGACCAGGTTTTGGTACAGACTTGAGTTCTATGCCTCAAGGTTTGTATTTTGTGTTTAGAGAATTTGGGACATTTGGGACACTTTTTTTTTCAAAGAGTGTTGAGCCTTTGACACTTTCAAGAAAACCACCAAGCAGTGACAAAGACATCTGTAAGTATGATGGGGCTTCACACAGGAGAAATTGGGCAAAATGTAATCCAAGAAATTATTGCAAACAGGTCAAGCTTGTTCTGAGACTGAAGTATTTTTTCCCTTGGACTACAAAATAAGGTTTAGGTTATGTGAAAAGAGATTAAGATGCAGTAAAATGGTTCCTAAATTCAGGGTGCTGAGAAATCCTGACTTTGGTGCCTAGGTCTCCAGGGGAAGTGTCTGCAAAATGCTCAGAGCCCAAAAAGGGGATTCACACAGATGGGGACAATCAGCAGGAGACTGCCTCAGTGGTCTTACAAGGAAAGACAAGTGAAGGTCTGGATTTTTAAAAGATTTGGGGGCTTTCCTCAGGACCAAGCAGAGAGCTTTTCTGGTCATGTATCTTCCACGGACATTTGAAACCTGAATCTTTCCCCTAAAAGTGGAGAAAAGAAAGCTCTTCTCTGCTCTGAAATGCAGCAGTAGGGAAGGTGGAACCAGCCTGGCAGGCTGAGAGCACCACTTTCCTCCTGACCTCCTCCTCAAGGCATTCAAACCCACAGCTCTTACCTTGCTCTGCTGAGATTCCTCCCTGCACCACGGCAGGACTCGAGTCATTTACCGCCCTCCCCATGCAAAGTGCTCCCCTTCACACAGAGCACTGCAGCCTGCAGAGAGGAGGAAACCCGTGCCAGGACCCCAGCAGCTTTTAGCCAGCTCCAAGATAAGGAAGGGGAAGCACAGAGGCTCTAAACCAGCGCATGAAAAACCCAAATGCTATCTAAATTTCTCATTTGGTGATTAAGTGGTTGAGAGAGAGAACCCGCACTGCCGTGTCAGTGGGTAAGCACTAAGCTGGTTCAAACAAACAAGTGCTTTTCAGCAGGGGCTTACTCATAAAAAATTTCATATCTCATTAACCAGTTGATTCTGCAAACCTCCCCCACCCGTTAATTTTTTCCCCCCATCTCTTTCCCTTGGCATGCTTCCTATTTCTCACAGAAGCAGCTGCACACAGTTGAATAGTAAATCAAACACCCTAAAAACTGTTGTTTTAATACAATGTCTAAGATTTCCCAATTCTCTTTTCGCCCCTTATTTTTCTTGATAACCATTCTGGCTCATCTTTGTCTGGTAGTAAAATAACTAAATCTGGTAGCGAAACCCTGACCTGTATTTTTATTTTTTGTAGAAATTATTGGGTAGGTTAGTAAGTGAAAAGCAAGTAATCCACAAGCAGTTTAGATAAGAGGATATTACAGGCTTGTGTTGTTAAGTGGTATTAAATACATTTTTTAAATTACATTTCAGTAGCAAATGACTTTTCTCATCAGACTCTCTTGTGGCAGAGCTATTTCTTTCTTCCTCGTGGTTATAAGTCTTTGGAGAAATCAGTGTATGCATCCCCCGCAGCCTTCATTTCATCCTCTCCCTGGGCCGTGCCATCTGGCAGTGTCATCTTTCTCTAAGTCTTCAGGTGCCTCTGTTGGCTTGAAAAACCTCCTGAAAGCAGGCTGAGTTCACCACCTCTGAAGAGACATCCTCTCCAGGGCAAAAGCACCTTCAAGAGTTCCTGGAGGTGTCTGGAAGATTCCCAGCCCATGGTGCAGCATCAGAGGTGGCTTCCTGGCTCCAGGAGGGGTGAATGATTCCCCCCTGGCAAGGCTGTAGCTCTTTGAAGCAGATTGTTCGGAGTAATCAAGTGCTCAATCTGCTGAAGGAGTTATTGAACTTTTGTTATCTCTGACTTGGCTTGTCTAGTGTGGGATGTGCAACTTCTGGGTCGGTGCTCACATCCCTGATTACACACAATACTGGGGTTTTTTCAGTTTTGTTTTAATCTGAGCAGTGCAGGGGAGCCAGCCAATGGTAAATCCATCTCAGTGACATGCTGTCTGTTATGAGTTAGGAGGGGAGCTGTTTTGATTATTCCTGTGATGTGCAGACCACAGATGACATTCTACTCACTGCCAGGGACACCACCAGAGCACTAGTGGGGAAATGCCCTTCCCTAAAAAGCAGCCTCTGTGTTCTCTTCTCCTGGGAGAGGGGACTGTGAACACTGCTGAAGGCAGAGGCAGGGGTGTAGACCCAGCAGTCACATCTTGTGCAAGCAGCTTTTTCCAATAACCCTCCAAGAGCAGACTCCTTAGTGGAGTCTCCGTGCTGCTATCAGTGAAGGCAAAGTCAAGACCACATCCTTGACTCCAGCCATTCTGAAAAAAGAGATGGATAAGAAGACTGAGAGAGGGAGCACCAGCCTTAGAATGGGTCCTCACAGATTCTGCTGGCATCCCTCAGAGCTGAAAACAGCCATGGCCACGGGGAGAGCAGAACTCCTGCCATTTGTTGTTTGTTTGCCCCTGTAAGACAGCTCTGGCGAGGTTAAAAGATGTTCCCAGTACTCACTGGAAGCAAAAAATCTTCTGCATGATTACTTGGAGTCCTCACAGTATTTCTGTATCCCCTGGTGGAAGCTGGGAACCCTTAAGGGGAGCTGGAGCAGCTCTGGGAACTGAAAGGAGATGTGGAAATGTATCAGAAACCTCCTGGCTGCCCACTTCTCTCTTTCCACAGAAAGGAATCTGGGGAAATCTCTACTACTATCTCTCTTTGTGCTCCTGCTCCCTTCTTGTAGGACATTGTGTTTCTTGTGGCTTTTGGTCTTTTGAAGTTAGGTTTGTTATACAGTCTTGGTGAGTGCTTTGTGGCTTGTGGTGGTGTGTAGGCGAAGAAAAAGGACAGAGCTGTGCCGAGGGCAGTTTGGTCTCTGTTGGTAGAACCTGCTGCTAAAATCAAAGCCTGTTTCCTAAGCCATCCTTGAAAACCACTCCAGCAAGCTCTGCTCCCTGCTGCTCGATGCCCCTGTCTTCTGAAGCCACACCACCCGTGCTTGTTTTGGCAGATTCTTGCTCTCCTCCGCCTTTCCCTGCTGAAGCCTTAACTCCAGAGCCTCCTCCCATGGTCCCAAGCATTGCACTGCTTTCTGCTGGCCTGGCAATAAAAATGGGGCTGGGAAAAGTCTGCAGACCTCACTGGGCTAAATATCTGTTCTGTGGGACTGGGCTGACCGACCAGCCCTGGAGTACATGAGTTAACAGTGCTCAGCACTGGAGGCAGCATTAATGATTTGTGGACAGACCATAGTACTCCAGCTAACCAGATTAATGCCTCACCTGGTGCACAAACCCTGTGTAGCTGTCAAGTTGCACACTGTCCCCAAAAGACTGTGACAACCACTCTAGAGCCATTACCACCTAACTAGCAAATAAATATTTGGGCACGCAGGCTCATTTGGAAATGTGGATTATTTCCTGAGTGGCTGCAATGGCTCCTCTAGGTAAACACTAGCTCAGGGCAGTCTCTGCAGCCGAGTTTTGACCCAGTGGACCTTGGCTGGCAGGCAGGAGTGTGTGCCTGGGCAGCGAGCCCCAGGCTGGGAGCAACGTCTTGTTTCATCACATAATGTGTCTTCCCCTTCCCACCCCACTCCTTTTTTCCTTTACATTTCTCTTCAGAAGAGACAATGGTACTTTTCCAAGCAAGGAACTGACAATGTGTTTTTAAAATGTGTTTGAGTTTAAAATTAGAGTTTTTCAAATGAAGCCTTGAGAAATTCCATACTGGAATGGAATGGAATGAAATTCCATGCTGGAATCTCCTTTTCCAGAGACGTTAAATTTTGTTTTGCATTTAAGGGCGGTGTTTTAGTGGACAACTAACTTCTGCTTCCTCCCTCACAGGACACCTCCATGTTGGCCCTCAAAAGGCTCTTTCTCTGCGCTCCAGCTTTTTTTTGTTTTTCACTCAAGTGCCTCCAAAGCACATTTCCCAGGCGGAGGAAAAATTAGGGGAATCGGGTAAGCATTATGCTCCCGTTGGAAAGATGGATTTTGTGTGGAAGTTAAGGAACCAGACAAGCTCAGGGGAATCTAAGCAAGATTTGGGGTTCTGCCTCCCACAGTGCTCATCTCCCTCAGTTCTGGCTTTGGGGACTCGTACCCCAACCCCTGCAGATGGTCTGGTGACTCCATTGACATCAGCTGGCTTCAGTCCTCGGTGCTGGAAGGTGTTCATGTTGTAGGATTCTCCACCAAAATAGGTTTCTTTCTGCTGAATTATGCCCTTAAGGTGAAAGCAGAGTCCCTGGCAAATGGCTAAGCACTGTCCTTGTTTCTGTCTGTCCCTGGGGGAGGAGCGTTTATGACAAAAGCAAAAAAGGAAAATGTAACCCTGAGAACTGAAGATGGTTTTGTTGGGACAGGTGATGTTCAGACATGCTAAATATGGTCTGCACAAACAGTATCTCTGAAAATCAAGGAACTGAATTTGTGTCTCTAAACATGGAGATTTAGGGCTTCACTTTGTGAAGAGGTTTCAAAGATACCCAGAAAATCATGAACCTATTTTAGGCAATGTTAAGTCCTCACTGCTCTTCTGCAGTTTTTAAAAATTTTCCCATCTCCCCAAATTTGAAAACATTTTCTTCAAGTGCTGTCAAGCTAGAGCTACTCAGTAATGCTAAAATCCACTTGAAAGAATGTATTTAAAAATGAATACACTCAAAGATTATGCATTAATTCATATGCATGGATTCAAAGACATTGTCTCATAGACAACAGTGGCAGCATATTGAATCTCATATTGGGGAATCATTTCACAGCATTTTACTGTGTGTTTTAGCCCTATCTCTTTGCATCTTCATCAGAAGCCCATATATGTCACCATTCATCTCTCTCCTCGAAACAACAGAATTACAGAATTTGCTGAAAAGTGTTACTGTAAACTTTTTTTTTCCTTTTCCCCCCAGTGATCCCTCTGGCTCTGGAAGGACAAGGGACCTGTGTGGGGATTTGCCCTTTGAGGAAGGTGAAGGGTGCAGCTGGAACTCAAAACCATCTGGATTTGGGTTTTATCAGGTTCTCTGCGGGCCTATGAAGGCATGAGAAATCTGGTGGATTAATCTGCTGTGGAGGGGGACTCTTTGCCACAGATACCAGACACACAATTGTGCTCAGGATGTTTTTTGTTATTAGAACTTACTCTCTGCAGGGAAGGGGAAGCAGGGGGAGGGGGCCTTTGAGCAGGGGTGAGCATCAATTCCCATCAAAAAATTAAAGTCTTTGCAAGTATCCTCTGCATCCCTGTACAGAAAGGGTTCTTGGGGAGATTTTTAAAAAATCAACAGCAAGAGTCTCTTCTCCCCAGCAGTATTTCTTGATGATGACAGAGCCCCTCTTTCCCTTCCCCCTTGCTATCAGCTGGCTAATCTGCCTGCACATTCTGACACACAGCTGCGAGAGATGAAAACTGTACTGTTGATAGATGAAACTTTGGATAAGATTACATGGTTTTGAATATCTTGATGACATATTTGTCTGAAAAGTCTTTTAGAGGACAGCCTAATATAAATGCACGGAAATGTTTCTAATGACTAGCATTTGTCTACGTACTTGGTTTGGAAGATTAACATTCACGTGTTCTTCGACTGTCATTTGCATTTGTATGTGGAGGCAAACTTTTCAATAATCACTTCTTCATGCCGAGAAGAGTTAACAATTTATTCAAAATACACAAGGCCAAATTAGTCCCTTCTGTGAGGCTGGGAGCTTTGGTGGAGCTGCACCAGTGGTGGGTTTGGCTTCGCTGCTCTCGGCAGCAGCCGCAGCTCCGTGCCCAGGAGACCTCGCCTGTGGTAATGACGAAAATCCCTCCCTAAGAAAGCTCAGCAGAAGGGTGGAAAAAACCCACCACCCAAGGTCAGGACAACTGCATCTTTCATCTGTTTGGCTGCACTGAACTCTGGGTTGTTTTCCATTTCACACTGATAAATGAATGTAGTAAGAGTTGTTTTTTTTGTTTTTTATTCTTATTTTCACAGCACTCTGTGGTGTGGTTGGACCTCCAGAGTCCCATTTGTCAGCTGGGGAGAGGGCAGAGAGCACCTGATTTTGACACATATTTCACAGACCAGTCAGAGTGTAGCACCTGGGTGCTTTGAATTCCTGCTCTTGACTAAGGTTTTCTGAACCTTAGGAGTTTTGTTGCCTCAATCACCTTAGACAATTGACCTTCAAGACTCTTGAAGAAAAGAAGCATCCATTCCTAAAATATGGAAGTAGCTATGGAAACCTGGTCCCCTTCAGGTCACAGCAAGTAGGTATCTGTATCCCTCTGTCTCAGTTTTGCTCTGATGCAACAAATGTTGATGGAGGGATTTCCTTGCTGAGGGTCAGAAAGGACTTTGGTGGACCATGTGTTAACATGCACATTTACATCGCCCACTAATTAAACAAAAAGTAATTAGAGTTCATCTGTGCTGCAGTAAAGTGAACCCTCTGCCTTCCTCCTTCTTGCATGCAGCATAACATGAAGATACTCCTCAAATCTGGCCTCTATATGATACATTCCAGATGTCTGGGCTAAAATAACGTAACTGCAGAGCTGCACTCCTGAAGTGTTGGGGTGTCCTTTCCAAGAGCGTGCAGGGAACAGGGCTATGGGAAACCTCCCTGCTCACAGCACTGGACAGAGCCCGGCACAGCTGGGAGAGGAGGCAGCACGTGGGAAGGGGAGGTGCAGGGCTGGATATTTCATGAAACGTGGTTGGGGTGAGGAAAGATGAACACTTGCAGAGACTGGCGGAGCTGTGCATCCCTGAGGGCTTTGGCCAGTTGCTGAAACATAAATGAACCTTTCAATCTGCCTCTAGTGATCTCAAATGGGGAAATGAGTGGGTATCACCAGGCACAAGGAGCACTGTCTGTGCACTGATGTTGTGGTCCCTTGGTTCCAGGAGGGGACTCCTGCCTGGTGTTGCTGGCTGCTGGTCTGATCTGCCCACAGGCTGTGCAGACCCTCCAGGAGAATGTTGCACCCTCCACTGACCAGGAAAAGGCAGGAAGGAAATCTCTCAAGGACAGTACTGGATTGTTCAACAAGCATTGTTCACCTCTCCTCTTCTTTAACACTGTGCCACTCTCCAATCCCCTTCTCTTACTATGGTGAGACTTCCTGTTATGGGTCAGGTATTTAAAAAATTTATTTAAACATTCCCTAATGCTTGAAAATACCCCAGCTACCTGGTTGCTTCTTCTTGAATACTGCACATGCTTCTTCAAAGGCTCCTGGGATGAGCGTGTCTTTGCCCAGCAGTGTGGTACAGCCACAGACACCGAGTCATTTCTGCTCCTCTTCTCACACCACCCTGTCTCTGCAAACTTGCTCTGACACTCTTTTGCCTTTCAGAAAATGTTGACATCTTGATGTCTTCTCCATAGACTCACACTGACACAGTGTTAGGGACTATGTGATGACACCACAGCCCACGTTAGGGAATGGTGAAATAGCCCTGTCACAAACTATACCGTGAAATATCAAAACTGTTTAAAAATGTAGTTTTCTAGGAAAAAAAAAAAAGGAAATAAATCCCAAGGGTCTTAAGCTTACCTTGAGGACTGCTCTGCTCAGTTAGATATAAATATTGATGCTTAAGTAAAGCATTTTAACCTATGACAAATATAAGTGGTATATAATGTATATGTATTTATATAATGGCTACACATTATCAAAATTCGGGAATGATGTTCATGACTTGTGGGCACACCTCATGATATTTTTCCAATGCAGGTGCTTTGAAACTCTGGCTGGACTGATACTTGACAATAAATGTTTTGCTTTTTTCTTTATATGAAGCACAATGACCAAATTTGAACTGCCACTATCTGGGATTTAATTTTCAGTTATGAATACTCTTTATTACAAATTCAGAATCAGCTATTATTCCTTTTGGAAATGGTGGCATAAATTACTCCAGTGCGCTTACTTAATTTCTTCTGAAATTGACTCTAATACAGAGTATTAATTTCTGCTGAAAATTACTTTGAAGCTTGACAGGGCTCTGTCAGAGTTTATCAGTGAAGGCCTCACTATGTGTGGCAACAGTTGGTTTCTCTGTTTCTTTTGACAGTTATGAGAATCTGAAATAGGTCAGATGAAGATGAGTGAGATTGCCCAGGTTTTACTCCTTTGCTACTCTTTTTAACCATTAAAGACTGCAACCAGTGCAGCATAAGACTGAAGAGAATAACAGCTTTAAAATAGGTGCAGCTGTTACAAAGAATTTTTCCCTGTTAATATTTGGGATAGTCTTTATATCTGGGATGAGATAACTTGGACAAATCAACAAGTTAAGATAAATAGTTTTGATTTCTTTGTTTGTTTATGGAAAAAACACACATTTGCTTAAGAATGTTGGAGAGGTGATTTTGTCTCTTGATCCAAAAAGTGATTAATAGTAGGGCAGGCAGACATACAGTTGGAATTTGACCACACAGGACAGAGTTCATGAGACAAATTCAACCCTGCTTTAAATATTACATGGTCTAATGAGCCTCAGTATTTAGTTATTTTCTTAAATGTCTGCCTTGCAGACACCTCAGATCTGGAGTCGGAACATCCAGCTGTGCTCTTGCTGCTTCTCACAACACACTGTAATTAGAACGTGCTGATAACTTGGTTGATGCATGAGAGATAAAAATCCATTCTACCTCATGCTGGTGGTAAAAACGTGGTTTCATCAGGAAAGAGAACAAATATGAATTAAAAACACACTGAAGACGACAGTATCATTTTCACCAACACACTCCTCTGACATCACCGGCAGCAGCGTGTGTTGAGCTCTGCTGCTTTATCCCTGGCATGGCATTGATCTCAGCCCATGAGTCAGGGCTCAGTGGTACCAGACACTGCAAAGAATAAAAAATAAAATATTCACAGCCCTGGAAAGAAACCCTCATGTCGAGAAACCATCTACCCAGTGGCTCCTGCAGCAGAGCAATTTGTGAAGAGCTCCTGCTGCTCCAGAGTCAAGCCTCTAATGGAGCTAATTTTTCTCCTGCATCCTGGGATAAACTTGTCACACAGCTTTGTTTTTATGAGTAGGGGACATGACATCTAGTCAGGTTTTCCATGCTAAGAATTTCATGTTACATATTGTTAAAGATGACTGAAATAGGTTATGTACACATCAAAATGAGTGAACTTTTACCTTTCCTATTGCAAGTTATCCGTGACATCCTTGGAAATCATTGACTTCTCAGCTATTGACATTGGTGGGGGAAGGGGAAAAAGGTTCATCTTGCAAGAAATGCTGACTCAGAGATTTCTCAAGAAAATCTACTTTCTTAGCTGAAGAAGGAAGATTCATTCTTTGCTCATCTTGGTGAAATCTAATTGTGATATTTATATTCTGTATTAATTTGATTCAGTAAAGATTTCCAACATAGGCAAAGAAGCCAATCGTAATAATTTGTTCTGAAGCTTTTATTACTATTGTGTTTTGAATGCAGGTATTAAAACAGCAGTGGAGCAGCAGATGCTATCCCTTGCATATTGTTAAAGATGCTACCTATGCAATTCCTAAAAGCATGAGCCCTTCTAATGGGAGGAAGCAGCAAAACACCCATTGACTTCAGCTGGTTATAGATTTCATCAGGTAAATATGGGGCAGTGCTACTTGCTGGGGAACAAAGTCATTTGCAAGGAATAGTTTACAGTAGCTTTTGCTTCTCCTTTGTACTTTTTACTTTACAAAATAGAGTTGAATTCCATATATAAAAGTGACTGCTTTGCATTAAAAATAAGTTTTTCTTTCAAGTTGAACAAGCCTGCTTAAAAAGAAGAGACATTTGGTACCAGTAGCTGTGATTTAGTGAATATTTTTTCTACTTTTTCAAGTACTCATTACAATTCCTACTTATTTTTTAGCAATGTCACACAATAAACATTTCTTTTCTGATTAAGGGATTGAAGGAGAACTGAATTATAAACAGTATTAATATAAGAGGGAATTTCTATCCTGTGCTCTGTAGGCCTGAGTTTATATGACCTTAAACAATCAGTCTGAAGAAGTGACATCAGCTGCTGTACACATTCCACATTACTGAGGAATTAAATTAAGCAGCTTTAATATCTGTGAAATGGCACAGGCCTGAAAGAGAATCGTTCCAATTTATGGACTTTGTATCTGATTTACTAGTGCATGTCTAGCAATTTCAGAGCCACCAATTGCTTTAAGACCACCTCCAAAGTGTTTTTATCACTTACAGTAAATGTGCTAACATAATGTTTTAATTAAACATTTAAAGTGCATCAAACAAATTTATTGATGCTGCCAGAAAAAAAAAAAAAAAGATGGAAAGAAGAAGAAGAAGAAATTCTGCTATTTGCAAAATAAACCAATCTCCACACTGTTTTGTGACCCTGGCAAGATTGGTCTTAAACATTTCAGCTAGCATCTATAAATTAACAAAAAGATTCCCCTCCCCTCCAGTTCCCTCATTTTCCATCCTCAACCTTCAAATCATACTTTGTGCATAAAAACATGGTAAGAGCTTTTTGAAAGCTATTCAGCTATAATATCAAATGGTTGTGAACACTGCATTTATTTTTTCTCCTTGAACATAGGCCTGATATTGAAAAGATATAAAAGTCCCAGCAGCACTTTATATTGATGTTGGCATTAAAAATGCTTTTTCTGTTAGTGAGAGAGGAGTTCCCCCTTAAAAAAATAAAAGCCAATACCAGGCCTATCAAAACTTTATCATCCTGTTACCACTTTGGCACTGTATTAAAATATTCACAACTGAAGCTTGTTTTCATTAAAAATCCTTTTCCATCCTGCACAGGGGATCACAGTCCTGACACAGATCCAGAATTGCTCTAAGCCTTTAAAAAGCAGAAAAGCAAGCATTGCATTGACATCACCTGAAAGCAACCCCCACATTCAGACTGGGTCCCAGTTTGCTCCCAGCTGGGCCCTTGCAGAGATGATGTGTGGTGGCAGGGGCAGCCGTGGCTTCTCCTCGCCCCCTCCTGCAGCTCTGCCCATCTCCTCCCAGGAAGGTGCACCTCGGGCTCTGGGGCACAGCAGCTCAGGGCACAGAGGCTTTTTGCAGAGGGCTAAATTGTGATTTATGCTTTATGGCACCAAAACTACGGGCATGTTATCTGTGTGACATAACATAGCTTAGGTTTTTCCTAGCAAGGGGGAGAGTGTTTTTGTCTTCCTGAGTAAGCATTCGTTTTGGAGGCAGATAATCATGGCAGGTTTGCTTTCCTACATATATTTTCTTACATACATCTGTCGCTGTGTATGAGAGAACAGCTAAACACAGTGGGTCATAATATGAATGGAAAGCATCTTTCCATACCAAATCACATGTGGTCTCAAGGATTCTGGTGCCTGGAGATGGGATTCTAAGAAATTCTTGTTAAGGTCAGGACTGCTGCTAACAAGCTGATATACAAATGTAGAGTACATTTCATGTATATTATTGTATTATATTACACTGTATTACATATCATCTGCAATTCAATTTACTCTATTTGTTCAAACATGGTAACTATAAACATCATGTGGTTGGAAAGGAAATGAGCAAGGAACCCCATAACCATTGGAGCTGCCAGGAAACAAAAGTCAAGGCAAAACACCATGGCAGAGCTGAGAAAACACCATGGCTGTTCCTGGGAGACCAATCTTACCTTTGTTAAGAAAAAAAAAAAGAAGAAAAAAAAAACTGAAAAAAAAAAAGACAAGTGAGTTCATCATGTGGGATGAGAACCCTCATTTCTGAGCATCATTCAATCATGGGTTGCATGAAAGCTGTCCTGTCATCTATCATGATGCAGGATAATCCTTTCAGTGTGGTAATTCAGTGATGCGAGAACCACCACTAACCCTTCGTCCTTTGTGCTCTTTTGTCACGTCCTGAGTCACCCCAGCTTTGCTTCACTGCACCTCAGAAGACAAATCTACTGCAGGCTCATGGTAGCTGTGGCTCATGGTTACCTTGTGGTCCACATCTATTTTTGTATCTGTTATCTCCTGATTTATATTTAGCTCTTTGGGCATTCTAGAATTTAGCATAATGGAGCCCAATCAATGATGTGAGCCACTGAGTAGCGACACAGTGTGACTATGAAGAAATAATAATTGTGGCTTTCAGCATCAAGGTGGAGACATTTTTTCTAGAGAAAAGAAATAAAGACCTCAGAAGAAGGGTGCAGCATTTCTCTTCATATCACTTCATCGTGCATGATTTACCATTGTGTTCTAGGGGACTGATTTTCAAAAAGAATGAATTTTGCATTAAATTCTGAGTATGGTTGCTGCAGAAGATATGATATTTGCCTATTCAGATGATGAGCTGGATGCATAAGTGATCACATCAATGGGTAATATGCACATTCAGCCATGAGAAAAAATTTGCATGCCCTTTAAAGGCCTAAAAGTTGAACATCTGGCCTTTTCTGTGGCACCTCAATTTTTTATCAATGTCTTCCCTTCTTTGAAAGGTTTATTCCTAAAACAGTCAGATCCTCACAGGCGTGATACAACATTCACTGCACCCTGTTCACAAATGAACCAGGCTCAGCTGTGGTGAGAATAACTTTAATTGTTCTGCATTACAGAGGTGGTGTTTACCACAAAGTCCTTGAATTGCACATGACTGGACACTCGTGAGTGCTGTACTTGGGACAGTCTGTGTTCTGTCCAAATGAAAAGTTTCATTGAACCTCTGTAGCACACGCTTTAGGTAGAGTTGACAGCCAAAGGGAATCAGATGTCAACTTTTTCCTCCTCACCAGCTCTTGTATTTTCCTGAAATAAATAGTTAATTGTCAGTATGAATTATGAGGAAAGAACACCTAAAATGAGATAAAACTAAGTACCAGGCACTGCTCATTTCCTCTCAGTTTTTTTCTGCTCTCCTGATCTGATCTGATGCCCCATCCCTGAGTTTTCTGCTGGGTTTTCTGGTGAGACCAATAGCTTCAACTTTCCAGGATACTGTATATTTTTTCCTGTCTTACTAATTTGGACACATGGTGATGAAAACTGCTTTTAACCAGAAAGTTTGATGTACTAAGCACTTTTCTTGTCTGTTTACTACTACCGGGCTGGTGATGCTGAAGAGCATTGATATGTTATGGGTGTTCCCTCCTCAGAGCAAGCTTCACATATCACATCTTCATTTCTGTAATTTTGCCCTTTCCCCAACCACTCCAAGCCTCTAAAGAAGTTTGGATTTGGGCTGTTAAGATATGAGTCATAGCAATATTTTCACATATCCCAGTATATTAGTTAGGGGACTTGTGAAACAGAGGAAGGACAGAGTGTTATTAGTTGAAATTCCCAAATGAAGGGCCAAATGTTGAAAAACTTCCTCTGTTTTTATCCAGCCTCAGATGAGGCAAAATTCTTATGTAGCATCAATAAAGAGTTACCTGCTAAGTAATGAAAGAGGGTTTTCTACTACATTCTATTCATCAGACTTTCAGTCTGGGTACAATGTTGGGGCTCATGGCTTTCAGGTGCCCTGCCTGGGGTTTGCAGGACTAATATCCAGAATATTTAACCCCATTTTTATGCTTCAAATTGTGAAGATATGGAAGCCCAGTTTCTACCCCTGGCAGCTGCCATACCGGTCCAAAATAAAGGAGGATGGTCCTCTCCAAACCTGGGTATTGTTAAAAGAGGTGATAGGGAAGATAGCGAGGGGGTTTAAACATCATCCTCGCTTAGGCAGACTTTGCATGCTTGTACTTCTGACCCCAAGATCAAGTTCCAGATAGTGATGAATGCAAAGTTTAGTTATCTTTCAGAGAAGCCACCAGAAGCCTAAAACTGAACTTATTTTTTTTTCCCATGAGGAAATCCTGTAGCAGCCCTCCTCTGCTCAGATAACTGCAGCTTTGCAGCACCTTTGCTGTGAACAGGCATCAGAGGAATTCTTGCTGGTGTCTGGCCAGCAGGCAGAATGAAACTTCTATGAAAACAGACAAATCAAAAAGAGGGGTCTGGGAAGGGAAGGGCAGACACTTGGGAACAGTCACCTCCACTGAGCTGACAACAGCTTGCCCAGCTGAGGCTTGGCGTGAAGTGTTTACTCATCTGCCTTAGCCCTGGAAAACGAAAAGGAGGTTAAAAATTAATCTGTGCAGCTGGCAACTGCTGGAGTGGGTTGACATGGGGGTGCAAATTTTTATGTAGCAGCAGGGTGAGCAGGCATCAGGGTTCACGTGTGGTGGCTTGACCCGTGCAATACAAGGCACTGCATGACCTTTGTGGAGTGAAGTGCCCTCTTTTGTACTGACCTGTTTAATTTTGGTGACACAAAGGTGTGGGCATCCCAGTTCTTCTGAGATGGTGCCCACCCAGCTGCAGCTTTTCATTCCCAGCTGTGCTTGCAGAATAATGTGGCACAATGGATACCTTCCCTTTAAATTTGAAAGGCTAGATTTGGTAATAGCAGGCTCTTTGAGTCATCTGGGAAACTAGAGAAACCTTATGGTATATCACCTGTTTATTAGTGGCTCCTAGAGCTTGATTTTAGATCATATCTCACAAAAGGACCTTGCCAGGTGCTGCTGGAATCATCTTCAGGCTGAACGTTGAATTTCAGGCAGATAAAAAAATGAATCCCTGTTAGAAGAGACTGCAGGAGATGGAATCTAAACCTGCTGGGGCTAAACTAACACCAGAAAGTGCTGGCCTGCCACTGCAAGAGGCCAGTCTCTAAGTAGTTTGGTAGTTACCTTAACAGCTATAAAAGGTGTAAATCTGTAGAGAGGACAGAAAGAATAAAGAGAGAAACTGCCCTACCTGTCTCCCGCTCCACAGGGAATAACACAAGCTACATTCACAGTAACTGATCCTAGTAACTGCTCTAAATGGAGAGGAAAAAGCTGTGGCTGAAATGTCTGTACAAATTACAGGGACACAAGCCTGTATCTCCAACTCTCTCTCGAATTCTTGTGCTGCACCACTGCTAAAGAACTTTAAGCCCCTTTGTATGACATAGTAAATATGCAACTAAACAACTTCAGGCATAGGAAGACCTCTCCAGCAGCACCATGAGGTTATTACTGTCTCCCAGAACAATGCATGCAGCACAGTGTAATAGGTGTGTACTGCCTGAAAAAAACCATATCAGACTTTACATTTAGGAGAGGCAAGAGACCACCTTCTTTGTGTTATGAATACAGGTAGTTGTAGAAATGTGCTCACACCCTGAGCAGATGGTTCCTGGGGCACAGGGAATAGTTTTTTGCCTTTCACAAGCCAAGCTGGTCCTCGCAGCAGAGGAGAATAAAGCTGAAACATTTCAGATATTCAGAGCACATCACGTGTGGCCATTAGGGCAGGATTAAACAAACATAATTAGAGAAAGTCCTTCTGAAAGATGGTTCTGCTAAAGGATTCGAGTGCACACCTATTCTGCGCCCTGCTTGAAGTCCTAATGCTGCTCCACTGCTAGAAGCAAATGCCTTTTGAAGGCAGCTCAGAGCCACCGAGCAGTCGCTTAGCTTTATAGTTTGCTAGCTGCATGTCATCTTTGAAGGCTGGGAAATTGCAGAGGCAGTGCCGTGATTCCCAGCCGAGTGAAGCAGACACTTGACACATTTCATCCCTTGCAATTAAGGGAGAAAAGCAGAATCAGGGGAAAATTGAAGCAGCATTTTAGCAATAGACCACTCCCTTATCAAGATGAAGTACAAGCATAGATATATGCAGGATGGATGCTAAGCACAGACAGTAATAAATGCATGTGAACTTTGCATTAGAAAGCCTCACACTTAGAAGACTTCTTTTATTGCTCTTAGTCATTTACACACATCCTTCTAAAGCGAGGAAGCTCAAACATAATCAAACTCTGTGTGCAAATTACCAAGTCAAATGCTGTTGTTCTGTTCTGTTGTCTTTTAATAACAGAGCGCAAACTTCCCAGTGCAAAAATACAATCTTGTGATAAAATGACTAATACATGACTAAAGCCAGTTTCCATTGTGCAGGCATAGCTCTGGGGATCATTTGTTTTTCATGGTAGATCCCTCAGACAGTGAATTCCTCTGGTGGTTGGGATTATATTAATGACCAGGACTGTTAGTCACCTCAAGGGAGCTGAAATAGGATGCCACTCTGGTTGCCATTATTAATTCCAACTGCAGGTGTGAAAATTAATTTCATGGGTATTTTTATCATTTCCTTTTAGTTAAGGATTAGAGTTTCCGAATGACCCAGACTCCGGATGGAGACAAATCTGAACCAGGTCTGCCCAGCACTCCTATAACAGTGGACCAATTCTGAGGGTGTAGGAGGGGAAAAAATGGGGTATGAGGCTTTCCATCCCTTGCTTGAAGACAATTAATGGCACTGAAAGATATCAGATGTCATAATGACATACACTTCTTTGCACCAAGACTCTGTAAAGCAATCCAGTAAATTGCAGGTTGTTTTCATTTCTGTGAAAGAATAACACATTTGCCAATCGTGGGAGAAAAAAAAAGTTAAATATATCAAACCAAATCAAATGTAGCTGATTAGAAAGCTACAGTTTCCATTTGCTGGCACGGGTACTGTTTTCACATAGATTTTCTGACAGATGCTGCTATATCTCCATAGTCAAGACAGCTCCAGCAGCCAAGCTCCTGCCTGGCACCCTTAACCATAGGTGGAGTTGGGCTGTTGAACTTGGGGAATGGGAGGGGAATGGCTGGGAGGCGAGCTGGCTCACCTTGGCTGGAGAGGGCAGGAGTTGGAGTCAGCTGGATCCGTTCAGGACAGACAGACTGGGAAGGAGGAAACCCCCCCCACTTCTCCCCCTCCCCACGATTAAACCTCCACTCCTGCCAGTTGAACTGGCAAAGGTGTTGGCTCCAGAGCTGTCCTGTATTCACCGACACCTCCTCCTGCCAGAGCCCCATGAGTAATGCTCAGAAGATAAGCAGGTTAGGCCAGATTCAGTCAGATAATTAAGGCTTGGAGGTAATGTAAGATCCTTAGGCGCTCTTACATACATACTGCTCATCTGGGGTTTGGATTTATAACTCATAACCACCTTCCATCCGACAGCTCTCCTCGCGTCTGGGGCATCTTTGCCGTGCTGGCAAGCGCTGTGCCTGCCCCACAGATGGACAGACAGACAGGCAGGGGCGCAGGGCTCGGAGCTCCCTCCCCGTCCGTGCCGCAGCCATCAGCCCTCCATCTCTCTCGAAGTATCTCTTCTTATTGCTGCCGTGCGAGGTTTTCCCGGCCGATCCCCGTCCCCCTGCCCCTCCCGGGGCCGTTTCCAGCCGCTCCATCCCAGCGCACAGCGGGCAGAAGCTGCCGCTTGGAATTGGCTTCGCTCTCCCCATCCCTCCCTGGCTGCCTGCGCCGGGTGACCCTCCCCGCTCCGAGCTGCCAGAGCCGCGGGGCTCCACGCCAGCCCTCCTCTGTTATAATGAACCTTTTTAGGTCATGTAAGCCAAGAACCTTGTGTTGCTAAAGACCCCATCAGTTACTTTAAGCAGTTATCGTATTTTACTGTTTACAGGGAGTAAGTCCAGAGCATGGCGCTCAGCCCATCGCATGCAGCACAGTTTATCACCAAAAATTAATGAGTTTGTGCCATCTCGCACTTCAAGGCATTAAATCACGGTTTTGTTTAAAATTTACTGAAGTTCACAACTTTTAATAAAGACCATCTCAACCTTCACAGTTACACATCAAAACATCACGTCAGAATCATGCCCTCCTCACCATTTATTGACAGCAGACTCCAAGAAAGAGATAGCATATAAAATGCACTTATTTTTTCATGCTGCCACTGCAACCATTCTTACTGTTGAAACAACTTAATGCAGAGCAGAAGGGAAAAAAGCAGCAATAATTTTTCTGAGCTAAAATAGATACAAATGCAGTGTGCATATTGCAGGACATTACCAGGATAGCTCAGACACATAATATTAATGTAATAATTTTATTCCCTCCTCTTAACTAATGCTAGTCTCTAGAGTTTTCAGTTTTATTTGTGCAAGAATTTTTACCAGATTCTCCATTTACCCACTTCAGCTAATTTCAGAGAAAAGTCCACACTGTATAGCTGAACATGATCATCCAGCTTATAAATGACAAATTCCACCATAAAGCTGTATAAAAATCTTTATTGCATCTTAAGTCTTTATTTCTTTTAAATGAATATATTTTTTTCTAGCATCAAAATGTCTTCATTGATTTTTACATTTAGGCAAGAGCTGTTCATGAAAATTAGTAAAGTGGGACATGCATCAGGGAACAAGCACAGTGCAAATCTGGTGATGCCAGCCTTTAGCCACGTCTCAGAGTCACTTGCAGTTTTTCAGTCACACCTCTGTGCTGTCTTCCCTTCAGAGAGAGAAATTGCCTCTACATCATACAATGTTATTTGCAATATTTTGTAGTATTTTATGAAGTAGTTATTTGCAATATTCTAGTATTTTATGAACAGTATAAACGAGCAATGAAAATATCCTGATTGCTAAAAAGTCTTCTCTTCATTTGGACTCAGAGTAGACAGAGCAAACTCACACACTCAAATGTAGCACCGATGCTGCATTTTCCATATAGTGACTGTCAGGCACTTCCAGGGGAATAAAATAGAAGCAGCTGCTAAAACCTCACAATTCCTAGAGCTAAAACACAAGCCCTCTTGGATGTGACACAAAAGCAACCAAAATGTGTGTTTAAGCCTGTCTTTTCAAGCTACTTTTTTTCTAATTTAGCCACAGAAACTTTACAGACAACTGAATAGAGGTTGTGTATTCATGATCTGGGCAGAATGGCCAAATAGGAGACTGTATAGGGAAATAAATATTTTTATTTTCTCACCTTCTGCAGCTTTGAAATGCAGCAAGTCTTGTGGATTCGGTAACACTAATACAAAACTGGAAAGCGAAGAGAGGAGAAGCAAGTTTCATTAAGAGGGAGAATTCTACATAAAATATACTGGTGCTGATGGAGGAAAGGAAGAGACAGCCAAGATGTTCAGCTGCAAGTGGAGTCCAATTTGATGCTCAGCATGAGTTTAAAGGGAAGATTTTCTCAGCCTTAAAATAAAAGAGCAGTATTGGATGCGTACGGGGCAGAAAACTGTCGTCACAGAAATGGATTGTGCCGGGCTTGGGAAAAGCGAGAGTGGCAAAAGTAGCTCATTTTGCTGTGCTACATTTATAGATGTGCTCATTTGAATGCTCCCAGGAGGACCAGCTTTCTGCGTCCAGACAAAATTATACAGGCATCCCACCATGCTGCATCCCGGTGCTAAAACCTCAGCATAAAGGAGATCCACCACAGCTCTGCCTTTGGATTTTGGGGAGCAGACATGATTTCCTGCCAGCAGATCTGCTGCTGTCTTTCATTTCTTGTAGGATCAGCCCTCTGACATAAACAAATTGCTAACATCAAGGATCTGATCCTGCTTCCACTGAAATCAATACAAGTTTTGTCATTGGTTTCAATGGGATCAAGGATTCAATCCCACTGTTTTTGAAGTCAATAGGGTTGGGGTTTTCTCTGAATAAGCAAGGTTGTGTTGATACTGCAGAATGGGCCTAAATTATATTGATTATTGGGACATAAACCCAAGCATAAAAACAGGATTAGGGGAAAAAAGGGAAATGTATGAGAAGGTGAGTGTAGAGCAGCATCCATTCCTGGCGTGCAGCGGGTCAGCAGGAGCTCAGCTGGAGCAAAGGCTGCAGTGGCACAGCACCAGAGAGCCCAGTCCACCCGAAAATTTTGGGGGAAGAGAGAGAAGAAATTCATCCAGGTGATACTTTTTCATCTGCTCCTTCTAAAGCAAACCTTTTGAGTCACTCACTCTTTATTAAAAATAAACAAAATGTCAACAGAAGAAATTATTGTCACATATACACACACAGTAATTGGTTCTGCTTCTTCGCTGCTCCTTCTTTTCCCTCTTCTCTGATACAGGGTTGTTCTGTGTTTCTGTAACAACTACTGGCAAATCAGAATTTATTGTACATATGTTTGTGTTCCACTTAATAAAAAATATACTTATATTTTCAGATAAACTTTGTTAGTAATTCATGAGGTAAGTGACTATTTATGCTAATAAGGGAGAAATATATTCTCAAGCATAATGCATTACATAAATTTGAATGCAAAATGTTCAATTATGAAGTAAATACAGGTAATGCAAACAGTAAATTACATCCAATAAAAATATATAAAGAATGGGTCTTCAAAGAGAGAGAGGCTTTTATTTGCATCTGTGAGTTGTTTAAAGAGAAAAGAATTAATAAATACTGAATTACTCGTATGATGATTTAGCTCATAATTCAGCAATCCATAACGACTCCCAGTAATCAGACTGTTGTTTCATACCCTCCAATATAAGGCAGGACTGTTTCCTCAGCAATTTTATCCCTACCAGATTATCTCGTCTGATTCTATTAATTCTCTCCCATAAATCTGCTAACAGTGATATGTGATTTACTTACCCTGTTAACTGATCTGAAGACTGTTAAAAGGATTTATCTAGCTCTGCACCTAGGAGTAGTTTATGCCTTATCACTCTGTTACCCTGCAGAAGTCTTTCTGAAATCAGTTGGGCTGGTTTCATAGTTAAATTCAGCGGACACTGTTTAGTTCCACACCATAAAATAAGACACTAGATAAACAAAAGGAGCAGTAACTGTACTTAATGTGTTGGTCTTGATACGTGTTCAAGTTATAACAAATGACTCTGTGAGTCCATATAACACGAAAGCTGCACGTTTGCTCCTGCTGGATGTGGTGTGTGGGACAGGCACACGCGCTCCAGCGGTGCAGGCTCTGCCTCTGCTGCTGGCGTGCTCCACGCAGGCCGACCCCAGAGGCTCTGCAGTTAATGTTTCACGTCCCCCTGCACGGTCTGTCAGAAAACTCTCCCACAATAAATATACATTAGTTTGGAGGCTCATGAACCGGGTCAGCAGCACGCTGGGAGCGAGCAGGGCTCCATGGGTACGTCGTTGAACGGAGATGCTTGAAAACAAACCGGAGCAAGAAGCTGTGAGAGGGACAGAGGAGTTTTCCCTCTTCCTGGCTCGGGGCAGGATTGTTACAAACAGTGCTGGGAAAAGGGAGAAGTCTCAGGGAATTGGCCTGCGATAATTGTGGAAAAACTGGAGACTGAATAGCTCTAATTGAAATGAAAGTGTGTGATTGTTATGGAAGAAACACTGTTAATAGAGGACTGTAAATGTTTAGACACCCATTGTGAATAGCCAAATAATAAAGAAAAATACTACTAAATCGAGAATTATATACTGTAGGGAGGAGAATGTTGCTTCTGAAGGTTATCCAAAAATTGCTAATAATCTTTTTTCTCTGCTGCACTGAACAGTAGAGACATTTTGGTGCAGCAGTTCTGTGTAACAATCACACAAGAACAATATTGTCCAACTAATAATTTTACTTGCTGCTCTGGTAGGTCAGAGCTTCAATTAATTTGCAGTACTTGCTTACATTGGTATCAATTAAGAGACGGTCCCCATTAGCTCACACAATTTCATACTCTTTGTCTAGAGTTCAGAGTTTACTCAGGAAATTTACTCATTTGCAAATGTAGCACTTTGAATTTTCACATCCAAACAAACTGTTTTATGGGGCTGGAGCCACATTTCCATAGCCATCTACCACACGGCCTAGGGAAATACTACAACTGTACATTCTGAAATGCAATCACCAAATTTTAAATTTTTCATTTAAAAATATTAGCACACACTTTATGTCTCTCACAGGTAAGCATGTTAAGGGGTATATAGTTCTACATTCATCTTGCTCAGGAGAAAAAAAAATACAGGGAAGTGGCCTCTCCTGGGGGGATTTATGCTGTGAGCCTGAAGTTTTGTTGATTCCAACAAAGTGAAGAAATAGGAAAGTCAGCCCGAGCAGTTAACTTGCATTAACTTTGTCATGGATCACCATCTCTAAGGTCCAGCTGCAGATGTGCACGGCTCTGTGTGTGCGGGTGTGCTGCGGGACAGTGCACAACCGTATTTTGATTTTGTTAGAAATGTTGGTAGCATTTTTTACCTTTACAGAATTGCCACTATGATAATTTCTAGATCTAGTTATCTTCCTAAAATTGCAGTATGCCCTACCCCTTTCAGCTGCCAGGAACAGTACATGCTGTATGACTTTCAGATGTTAGTACTGGCACTCACACTGATAATGGCATAGTCAGAAGATGTTATCCATTCGTAAATCCACTCGCCAAGTGCTATTTCCTAAGCAGAGATTCTTTGGCTATTGCAAATGATGACTTTCACAGTCGGTGAAAAATCACCCAGAGTCCTGCCTGCACCTACAGAGTGATACCCTGAGCGGGGTTATAAATAGCAAACTCCAGGGGGGAAGGGACCGGGCTAGGGGAGAAGGGAGGATTTGAAGTACAATGTTCAAGAAGCAGGTTTAATATATGACCAAGTGTCAGAAGTCAGGTTTCTGAGAATTACTTTTCAGATAAACAACTTTATAGCACCGCACTTAATCTTACTTACTAGAGACATCTCATTTATCACGGAATTACAAGTAACTTTAATTCTATCGATATTCCCATAAAGCCCGGTCGGAAAATCGAGCCTGGCAGCCCCGGAGGCTGCGGATCTCCCCAGCCCGAGATGGGACGCGGCGGGTGCAGCCGGGGCCAGGCGGGACCGCGGCGGCTGCGGGGGCGGGCGGGACACGACGAGGGGGGCCCGTCCTGTCCTGTCCTGTCCCGTCCCGTCCCGGCCCGGCGCTCGGCACTGACCTGCGGACGAGAGATGGCGCTGTCGAGGTTCGAACCGAGCCGCTCCGCCGCTCCGCCGCTCCGCTCCAGCCGCCGCCGCTCCTCGGCCCCCGGACCGGCCCCAGCCCCCTCCCGAACGGGAAGGGAAGGGGGGCTGGGGGGGAGGCGAAAGTAAATACAATTAGTTCTAAATGTATTAAATTAATTAGTCCTGGCCCGCACGCCGGGTGCGGCGGGAGGGGTGCGGGGGCAGCGCGGGGTTTGCAAACTTGCGGGGCTCTCGCACCTCCGGGCGGGCGTGGGGGATGGAGGGATCGATGCACCGTCCCCGTAAGAAAATAATCAATAAGTGACCGGGGCGCTGCGGGGGTGCGGAGCGATGACCCGCGGCCGGCACGGGGCAAGGGCCGCCCGCACGTCCGCAGGTACCGCGCCGGGCACGGCGGAGCCCCGCGCTGCCCGCTCCCTCCCGGGCGCTGCCGGCTCCCCCGGAGTACCGCGTCCGGCGCTCCCCCTCCCTAGTCCCGGCCGCCCGGAGCTCCCCCGCGCCCTCGGGTGCCGGGCCGGGCTCAGGGGCAGCCCCGGGCACTCCGCCCCGGGGCAGGGCGCTCGCCGCGGGCGCGCACGGTGCGGCGCGGGCGGAGCGGGCCGGCGGTGGCCGAGCCGAGCCGAGCCGAGCCCAGGCGCGGTGCCGGCGGCCAGGAGGGGGTTAAGCGGGCGCTGACAGTCAGCTGAGCCCTGACTGACAGCCCGCAAAGTTTCCCTGTCGCTAGACTCTTATGCTAATGAGGCCGGGCGGCGCGCGCCCATTGGCCCGGCCCCGAGCCCGTGTCCCGCCTGACGTCACGGGCGCTATAAAACTCCGCAATGCTTTAAACTCTCCTGCCGGATCAAACCTTTAAATATTTTTCATCTTCTTGCTGTAGCTTTGAGGCCGAGTTGTATTTTTTTTCTCTCTCTCTCTCTCTTTTTTTTTTTTTTTAACTCTTATTATTATTATTATTATTTTGGTTGCGATACAGACTTTGATTTTTTTTTTTTTATTTTTTTGCCTTCGCTCTCTTTCCCTCCTCCCTCCCCCGATGAACCTCTCTCCTCGCTCTGCACTTTGCAGGAGAGAGCCCAGAGGAAAAGCACCATGAAGTGTTAAAAATAACAAAACAAAACAACAACAACAACAAATTTACTCGCAACAACACCAGCTAACACTTCCAGCTGCGGCTCGCGAGCTGCGAAAGAGCGAGAGGAGAGAGAGAGAGAAGGGAGGGAGAGAGGAGGAAAAAAAAAAACCCTCTATGCAAAAGGCGAATAGCGTGAGCCCCGCGCTCTGATGCATCAGCGGAGCCTCTGCGAGGGATAACGCGGAGCGGGAGAGGAGCCGCCGGGGCGGACCGGATCGGAGGCAGAGCAGGAGAGCGGAGCGGAGCTCGCCAAAAATCAAGCTGGCTCACCCGGTGGCGACTCAGAGCAGCCCCCTCGCTCCCGGAGCGCACCCTTTCTGGAGGACTCTCGGCAGCAAAAGGATGGCATCAGAGCTGGCGATGAGCAGCTCCGACCTGCCCACCAGTCCCCTGGCCATGGAATATGTTAATGACTTCGATCTGATGAAGTTTGAAGTGAAAAAGGAGCCGGTGGAGACCGATCGCATTATCAGCCAGTGCGGCCGCCTGATCGCCGGGGGATCGCTCTCCTCCACCCCGATGAGCACGCCCTGCAGCTCCGTGCCCCCGTCCCCCAGCTTCTCGGCGCCCAGCCCCGGCTCCGGCTCCGACCAGAAGACCCACCTGGAAGACTACTACTGGATGACGGGGTACCCGCAGCAGCTCAACCCGGAGGCGCTGGGCTTCAGCCCCGAGGACGCGGTGGAGGCGCTGATCAACAGCAGCCACCACCCGCTGCCCGGCGCCTTCGATGGCTATGCTAGAGGGCAGCAGCTGGCCGCGGCCGCCGGCGGCTCCGTGCCGGCCGAGGAGATGGGCTCGGCGGCCGCCGTGGTGTCGGCGGTGATCGCCGCGGCGGCGGCGCAGGGCGGCGCGCCCCACTACCACCACCACCACCACCACCCGCACCACGGCGGCGGCGGCGGCGGCGGCGGCGGCGGCGGGCACCCCCACGCCGCGGCGCCGGGCAGCGCGCCGCCCTCCTCCGCCTCCTCGGCCGCCGGCTCCGGCTCCGGCGGCGGCGGCGGCGGCGGCGGCGGCGCCGGGGGGCTGCACCACCCGCACCACGGCGGCGGCGGCGGCGGCGGCGGCGGCGGCGGCCTCCACTTCGACGACCGCTTCTCCGACGAGCAGCTGGTGACCATGTCGGTGCGGGAGCTGAACCGGCAGCTGCGGGGCGTCAGCAAGGAAGAGGTGATCCGGCTGAAGCAGAAGAGGAGGACCCTCAAAAACAGGGGCTATGCCCAGTCCTGCCGCTTCAAGAGGGTCCAGCAGCGGCACGTCCTGGAGTCGGAGAAGAACCAGCTGCTGCAGCAAGTGGAGCACCTAAAGCAGGAGATCTCCAGGCTGGTCCGGGAGAGGGACGCCTACAAGGAAAAGTACGAGAAGCTGGTCAGCAATGGCTTCAGAGAAAACGGATCCAGCAGCGACAACCCTTCCTCTCCAGAGTTTTTCATGTGAGTTCCCACAGCCTTGCCACCTTAACTAAAAGTTCTCCGTGTGAGTTGTTGTTGGGGGCTTTGCTAGAGCCACAACCCCGCTTGCCACCTTCTATTACCTTTTTTTAAAAAAGAAAAAAAAAAACTCAAAACAATTTTAAAACAAAGTTGTTTTTTGGGTTGGTGTTTGTTTTTGTTTTTTTTTTCCTTTTTAAGGTGGGCTGGCTCCGTGTTGGCCAACCTAAAGTTCTACATGAGTTTCTTTTCTGTTTATTATTATTATTATTATTATTATTTTTAATTTTTTTTTGTGGGGGCTTGCTGTTGTGTTTTTTTTTTTAATTTGAAAGATACAAACTCGCCACCAACTCAGTTCTTCATATGAAGCTTGCTCTTCTTTGAAACCTGCCATCCACATTATATTATATATTTTTAAGTTCATGAGGTTTTTTTTCTTTTGAGCTTGCTGTGTCCAAAAAGTCAGATTTTTTTTTTTGCCATCCTGAGTTCTTCATATGAGATTTGAGCTTTGCAAAAAGAAAAATAAAATAAAAAAAAAATTAAAAACTAAACAAAACAAAAAATACAAAAAAAAAAAAAGTGAAAATTTTAGACTCCAGCTTGCTGAGTTCCATCAGTTTTTAGCGTTGTTGTGCAAAACTAGAGATATGCCTAGATCAACCTGCCAAAATCAAGCCTGCATCAACCTTCGGTGTGTTCATGTGAGTTTTGGCCTTAATCTGCCAAACGTGAGACTTTAGTCTGCCATTAGAATCCCATACTCATCTCATGCATTACGCTTGCTATTTTGTCTTAGCAACAATGAACTATAACTGTTTCAAAAGACTATGAAAAAGAGACATTATATTAATAAAAAACCCTGCATGCTGGTCATGTACGGTATAATTATTTTTTTTTTCTTTTGCTTGGAAATGGACTTTTGGAGACTATTATGGCATGGCATTCATCCTTTTGTTTTATTGCCTCATCACTTTTTTGGGTTGAAAGCAAAAAAGTGCAACCTTTGATCTTCCTCCTCCTCTTCCTCCCATTAAAGTTTGCATCTGCTCTAAAACTGCTTTGAGTTACTCAAAACTTCAGACTTCCTTTTAAATGCACTGAAGCATTCCCTCTCAAAAAACCTGCCAGAATGGATTTTGGTAACCTAATGTGGCAAAAAAAAATTAAAAAAATAAAAAAAACCCAAAAACACAGAAAGAACTTTGGAAAGATGTTCAAAAACAAAATTCACATCCCAATTGGGGGGGACATTGAAACCATGCTGTTGCCTAAAAACAGTCTAAAATTAATTTTAAGTGATCTGCCCCATTTTTTTTTTTCATTTTGCGTTTGGTCATTGTCAAATGTGGAATGCTCTGGGTTCCTAGTATATAATTTAATTCTAGTTTCTGTCATCTGTTAGCCCAGTTAAAATGTATGCTACAGATAAAGGAATGTTATAGATAAATTCGAAAGAGTTAGGTCTGTTTAGATGTAGATTTTTTTTTTTAAAGATTGATGCACTAAATTGTTTACTGTCGTGATGTAAAGGGGGGTAGAATTTGCAACGGGACTGTTTTAAAAAGTAGTTTATGCAGCATGTGCTTGCAACTTAAATATAAGTTGGGTATATGTAGTCCTTGCTATACCACTGACTGTATTTGAAAACCAAAGTATTAAAAGGGGGAGGCACCCCTGTTTATATCTATAGGGGTATTTTACATTAAAAATGTATGGGTTGTTTTTTTTTTTTTTTCAAAATTGAAGTATTTGGGACTGAATTGCACTAAGATATAACCTGCAAGCATATAATACAAAAACAACAACAAAAAAATTACGAACCTGTTTAGAACGCTAATACAATTTATGCAGTTATAAAGATGGCATTACTGCACAGTTTTAAAATGATGCAGATTTTTTTACAGTTGTATTGTGGTGCAGAACTGGATTTTCTGTAACTTCAAAAATTCCACAGTTTTAAAGGCAATAATCAGTAAATTTTATTTTCAGGGACTGATATCCTGTCTTTTAAAAAAAAAATGGAAAGTAAATCTTACCACAATAAATATAAAAAAATCTTGTCAGTTACTTTTTCTTTTACATATTTTGCTGTGCAAAATTGTTTTATATCTTGAGTTACTAACTAACCACGTGTGATGTTCCTATGTGCTTTTCTTTCATTTTCAACTCTATGGTTATATCGAAAGAGAGAATAATCTACAATAATAAACTGCATTTTTTTGATTCTGTACTCAGTTTCTTAGTGTGTAGTTCAAAGTTCCATAACTGCGAGCGCAGTACTTCAGCGTGCTGCCTGCCGAAGGGGCGATGCTCACCCACGAGCTGGACTCAAAAATGTTCAGGAGGGGAGAAGGAAAAGCATAGCTTCGTGTAAAATGGAAAACTGTCACCTGCTAGGACTCAAGTTCTCTTTCAGGTAGACGAAAAAAAACCGTGAGCTTTCAGGTGCTGCTTCTGACTTCTCAGTAGTGCAGTGAGGGCAGTTTCAGTGACTCAGATCATCCCACCAAGTTCTAGGAGATCTCAAAGGGGAGGTCTGCTTAAAACCTGATGACACGATATGGCCCTGTATTTTGATTGTTTTATGATGGAGTGAAGTGAAAGAGAAGACTTCACATCCTCTTATCATCTGATCCCAGCTAAGCATGCCTGTCTCTAGTAAGAGATGACACTGCATCAAGCTTGGCTTGTCACAGAGCCACTTAATTCTAGACTGAAAAATTTCTTACCATTTTGGTCCATACTACCTCCTTTTTTCTTTTCTTTGCTTTTTCACCCTTCTTTTTTCTTTTTTTTTTTTTACCCTGGGGAATTTTTTGTTTTGTTTTTGTTTTTTTTGGTTTTGTTTTGTTGTTTTTTCTTTTGCTACAGGCCTTAGAAAGTCCAGAGAGAGCTGAGGAGCGGAGAAAAAAAAATCCAAAGGACTTCCTCCAACTTTTGAGAGTTATTTGCTTTAAACAATCAACCCCAAAGGTTAATGTGCTAGAAACATTCAGGTCTCTGAGCCCCTCTTCACTGCAGTTCCCCATGTCAAAGGGCATTTGAACTTTGAAAGGCTCCTCAGATGCTCGACCCGGTTCATTTAAAGCCACCTTTCCCTGAGAGCCTGCAGTGTCCCTCGGCAGAGCGCTGTCCTGCTCTCTGAATGGGATTATCTGTCCCCTTTCTGTGAGAGGCAGAGGCCTCTCTGAAGGATGCTCCAGCCTCTCTAGGATGGGGGGGTTATCTCCAGACCCAGGCTCATAAACCAAACACCTTTTTCTTCTCCTTTGTGTTTTTCCCCCCTGCAGCTGGTGCAACTTCTTCCCAGCAGTAAGGTCATCCCTCCTGGGTGCTGGTGGCCCTGAAGGGACAGGACCTGTTGCCTTCCCTCTGCCTGGCTGGTCCAGCCTCTGTCAAGGGTCGAGCTGCAAGGTCAAGGTGTGGCTCTGAGTCCCCCTGCAGCACTTACACCCACGACAGCCTGTGTCAGTGGGCAGTGGCTGGTGCTGGTCACTCTGCTCCCGCTGAGGTCCCTTTGGCAGGGGTGGACACCAGCCTCTCTGTTGGTGACAGCAGTGGCTTGCTCTCCGAAGCCGATGCTGTGTCTCACCCCTCCCCAGTGCCGGGGCACCAACCTGCCCTTTGGCATCTGACCTGCTGTTGCACCAGGGTTTGAGTAATGGTTCAAGCTCCAGATTCTGGTTAATTTGAGTTCCATTTTCTGGTTAATGTGTAATCTGTGGGTAAACTGGTTGCGATTGGCCGAGCTGGGAATTATCTCCTCTCATAAAGACAAGGCTGCTCGTTATTCTGTCTCCCACCTTCCCTTCCCTGACTGAGCCTTTACCGACGCCCAGGTGTTTTTGCAGGGACTCTGAAGCTTTCCTGCTGCCATTGCTGAGAGCAAGGAAGGGAAGGGACAAGACCTGTCATCAGCAGAGCCCCCGCTGAAGTGGTGCTGCAGCCCCCAAGGGAGCACAGAACACCAGGCTGCCCAGAGCAGGACCATTTCTGGTCCAGTCTCATCCTCACACCCTGCTGTCACTTCAGGCTTCCTTGCAAGCAAAGTTAGAAGCAGGCAATAGATTTTAAAAGTACTGTGAATTGAGTACTGAGTAGTGAAGAGCGAGGAGAGCACTGCTGCCTCCCTGAAGTATCTTCTTTCACGGAGGGAAAAAACCAAACATCCTATTTGAACAATTTGAGAGATAAGAGAAAACCTTCCTAGAAACAGACTTCCTAGAATAGGGTGACAAAGGGAAAATTCCCATCACACCCCCAGCCTGAGAGGGGAAAAAAGCTTTCTTCCAGTTTGGCATTGTGATGACAATCTTGCTTTGCACGTTAAAAAATGCAACCTTCCTTAGGCTGCACTTGAATTTTAGCCTGAAACACGCCAACTGGCCAAGTGAAGGGGAAAGAAATAAGGTACACATTTTAATATTCACTAAAGCAAAGTGAGTATTGGGGTTCTCTGTATGAGTCATTGCAGGGGAGCGCCCACCTTTGCCGCAGGACTGCTTGCTGAGGACTAATTGGAACCGCTCTGCTCTGAATAACCTACATTCATTAATCACCCCTTGCTTGACTCTGGCCTCAATCCTGCTCCCATTGAACTCAGAGGTGCAATCCTGGGGATTTCAAAGGGGAGCAGGATCCCACTGTTCTCCCACAGGTAAAAACTGGGTGGAATGCTGCCCGGGCCAGGCAATTGGGTGTCAAAAGGTGTGTGTGGTCTTAATCTGGCCATCACTAACAACATCCTATTTTTCCCATAGTCCTGTAGTGCCTTTCCATTTATTAACTACATTACAAAGAACTTTCATGTGACTGGTGCTGGGAGATACGTGCATGCACAGCAGCCCTTTGCTGGCTGGGAAATGGTGTACACTGAGGCTCAGCCCCCTCCTCCCTCCCCAGCCCACCTTGCCCCTAAGCTTTTTTAATTTCCACCCCCTAAAACGAAACATAACCTCTCCTGCCCTGCCTCCAGGCTTCTGCTGAGCAGAGGCCGAGAGTATTTTTTTGGTTTTGCTACAGCATTTTCCCTGCTTGAAAAAATGTCATCCTGGACTGAATCCTAAAAAAAAGACGGGAGAAGGCAGGGAAATATCCCAGTCACACCAGTGCATATTTATTTCCTGAATTATTTCTCCCTAGGCATGCAGCGAGAAGTGCCTGTTTGCAAACTGAGTGGGGAGAGCTTCTATTTATTAGAAAGTCTTCATCACCCTTTTAAAACAAAAACTCCAGTGCTGAATCAAAATGTCACTTGAAAACTCCCCCCACACGAAACATGGCAGCAAATTTTTAGTTTAAAAAATGAACTTTCCCAGGTCTTTTTTTCTTTTCCCTTCCGAAAGCTTTTATGCAGCTGTTTCCTCCCCCTCCCTCTGCGTAGTGTGTAGGAAGTTCTTGATCTAGAATCATTCATAATTTTAATACCAATTTCTATTTGACATAATATACTAATATCAGATAGAGAGTGTAGCTGCTTCCTGGATTTAGGGAGGAAATGATGCATATATCAGAATTATCTGCTCAGATGCCAGAACTACATTGGTGTCATTTCAGCATGTGCTGTGTTGAAAGGAAATCCTCTATATTTATTACTCCGATCATCAGAGGAGCTAAATGGACCCACTGTTTCTGACACCTGTTCAGATGGCTGAATTTAAAATTTCATGCAGGAAAAAAAAAAAAAATCCTACATACTTCAATGTTAGGAATTAAGGTTTTTTTAATACACTTTTTTCCCTCCCTCTTTCCGAATCGCTGTGTTGTGAGCGGCTGCCATGAGGCTTGGGCATTCTGGGGGTAGCTATGGAGAGCAGGATAGATTTTGTTTGCTCAGCTCTGACAAAAACCAATCGTGCTTGAACACACACACAACACACACACACAGAGTCTGCAACCAAATGCTTCAGATCTCTGTTTTAAGTGCAGGTCTCAGTATGAATAACATGATGTAGCACACCCCAGAACGTGGCAGAGGTGAGCGGCCAAGAAAGAACTCGTCTTTTCAGGAAGGAGCTGAGCACCAAACCACTTCATAATTTTAAGGCTCTTCTAATGAATTTTTTTGGGCACAGCAGGTACAAATCAATAGATTAAAATACTGTACACTCTGCTGCATCTAATTCTTGACTGCCTGAAATTGCGGGGGAGGACCGAGAATAACATTTGTCACTCTGAGGGCTGAGTGCATTCAGATTTGTGAGCTCTAAGCCAACACAATGCAAAAATAGTCCAGGATGTGACTTAAGTTATCAAGTGAAAAGCAAGAGGCCAGGGATCTGCGAGGCTGTAGTTGGCAGACAGGCAGCTCCATCCCGAGCTATCTATCACCGTATCGGGTTGACCCAGCACAGTGTGACAACATCTCAGTGCCCTCGATGCACGCTGCCTGTATTTCAGCGCTCTCTGAAATGATCATTTTCGTTCACTATTGCTGCACCCACTTTTTTCCCTCCAAATTCTGGCTTTTAAAACTGTGTCACTTGCAACACACAGTGAAGCGTGCAGGCCTGTAATCGTGGTGCAGTGAGTGACGAGGACAGAACTTGCCCTGCCTCTCTCCTTGCTTGTTTTGAAGCCCTGTGGACTTTGTGCCATGATTTGCTTTTTTATTTTAATTAATAAATGTCATTGTTTTATAATGCATCGCAATGCAACGCTTTACATGGAAGGAATCAAAGAGAGAGCAGAAGTTTTCTAGAACTGGTGTTTCTCCTCCATGCAGAAAAAAAAATCCCCAGTAAATAACAAATCGAGCAGTGTCCTCAAGTTTGCAGCGGGGGTAGAGGTTGGAGTGTCCCTGGGTGCTGCTCTCAATTGTTAATTCATAAAGACCCACAGTCCTGAGCAATGCTGCCCCAGCTTGTCCTGATACAGCAGAGATGCCGATGGCTGTGGACGGAGGCGTTGAGCCTCAACACCCTGTTCCAGCGAAGGCTCTGGCATCTCCCTGACCTTCAGTCCTTGGGCTTTCCATTCAATCTGGGTGTCCCCGAAAGGCTGCAGGGTGTGGGGACAGCAGGGTGTCGGCAGAGCTCGGAGCCCACACGCCTTTGCCTCCCTGCCGCCAGCCCGGCCGGGGGAGCAGCAGCCCTGGGGCGGGCTCTGGCACGGATTTTCACCTCCCTGCTTCCAGCAGCTCCTGATCGCCCCGGCCCGGGGCTGTCTGTGCAGGGATGCAGCCCCTCCCCGTCCCTCATGGCACCGGGGCCGCGGCCGGCGGGGTCGCTTGTGGGGCGGCCGGGCCCCCTCGGGGGCTGCCCGGAGCCCGGCCCGGCCAGGCCGCCACGTCCAGGGGCACAGCCCCCGGCCCAGGCACAGCCCCAGATCCCGGCAGAGCCCTGTCCCCGGCACAGCCCCGGCCCCGGCACCACTTTCACCTCGGGCAGAGCCCGGCACAGCCTCGGCCCGGCACAGCCCCCGGCCCCGGCACAGCCCCCGGCCCCGCCACAGCCCCCGGCCCCGGCACAACTCCCGGGCACGGCCCTCGCACCCGGCACAACCCTGACCCCGGGCACAGCCCCTGTCCCCGCTATAGTCTGGTCCCTGTCCCAGGCCCAGTCCCTGTCCCCGGGCACAGCCCCCGAGGGCTGCAGCGGCCGCCAAACCGCGGGTCCCGCCTCAGCCAGGTGCGGGAGACAGGCCCCGCCGCCCGGGAGGGGCGCGAAGGTGAGGACCGCATCCGCTGTTCGTTTGTTTCTTGTTTGTTTCTCTCTAAATCCCATCCCTGAAACAAAAGGGGAGTCTGGGCGGAACTATGGATCCGTCTGGCCGCGCATCCAGAGCGGAGCTCCGGTTGTCACCCGGCGGCTCCCACGGGCTGCCCGGCCCTAGGTATGTCCACAGAGCACTTCCCTCGGCTTTGGTCACAGTATTTCCAAATTTTCTTTTTCTTTTTCTTTTTCTTTTTCTTTTTCTTTTTCTTTTTCTTTTTCTTTCTTTTTTTCTCATTCTTTTTCTTTTCCCTTCTCTTCCCCGTTTTTCCCTTTCCCTTTCCCTTTCCCTTTCCCTTACTCCTTTCCCTTTCCCTTCCCCTCTCCCTTTTTCTCTTCTTCTTTTTCCTTTTTCTCTCTCATTCTTTTTCTTTTTCCCCCTTATTTTTCCTTTCCTTTTTCTATTTCTTCCTTTTTTTTTTCTAGTTCTTGAATTTCCCCCCTTTTCTTCCTTTTTTTCTCCTTCATACCTGCGCGCACAGAGACAAATCTAAACGCAAAGGCAATCAAAGAGATCTCTTAAAATGACTTTTTGGATCAGGCCTCGAGTTCTCTGCAGGGAGCAAGAATGGAAGCAGGCAGGATTTACATTTCATGGCTTTTAAAGAATCTGAAGTGCAGGGAACGGCGTTTGCCGAGGCTGAGTTTCACAAGTCTGTGTGGATGTGCCTCGGAATGTGTATATGATTAAGCTTAAAGCCCTCTTCTGTAAGAAAGCAGGCAGATTCCCTTTCGTGCAGCCTGAGCCCTGCTTCTCCAATTTTGAAACAAAACTTCTTGCCAAGGCCTTGGCAGTGGGATATCACTGCTGAAGGGGATGGGATCAGGGTGTTGGTATTGTCTTCCAAAGCTGAGGTGTCTCCACTGCAAACAGCCCCTGCTCCCTCAAGCACTGAGAGCCATGACAATAAAAATGATCCTAAAATTGAACCAAACAAGACCTAGTATTTTTTTTTTCCTTTCCTACCCCTTCCCCCAGCTCGACTGCTTCCAAACTCCCTGATGAAAGCATTTTAATATGTAGGAAGAGCTGCTGGAGTCTGCAATGCAATTCAGTGTTCTGTGGTGTGGGATGAACAGATTTTCCTTTCTGTAGGGTTTCCTCCTGCAAAGTCATTGTAGAGGAGGGAATACTGTAAGATTAAATCTGGTTAAAATACTATATTCATGTCACACCAGATACGGTCTCCAGACTGTGCACAGTCTTTCAGCTTCCTTTATTGTGAAATCCTTTTAAAATAGCACAGTATAGTGTAGAGAACTTATTGAAGTATAACTGTCTTACACCAACTCTGTCAGATAAAATGAAGGAAAGTGATCAGGCTTCTTAAATTAATAAATCTGCTTAGTGTCTCTGGTTGCCTTCACGCTCTCTTACTGTCTTTGACTCTTTCCTTATTAATGAACTGATAGTTAAATAAAGCTGCTAAGTGAAGCAATGCACCTTGTCGGTGGAAGAGGGTTGGTGTTCCAGGTGTGCTGTGCTGGGAATGGTTGTGGGTTTCGGGCAGGGATGGCCACAGCAAAGACTGAAAGCAGGCTGACCACATCAGTTTCTAGATGCTCCTCAGGTGTGAGGCTTGAGTACCTGTTCCTCTCAGCCCCCTGCATTAATAACAGGATGAATTAACCGATTGGCATGAAAGGAGAGGTCGTCCTGAGAAAAATGACACCAAAGGTCCACAGGAGTCATTTGCTTTTAGAGATCCCGGGCCAGGTGCCAAGTATTGCATTTATCTAAGCACTGTCCTGTTTCTCAAAAAAACCTCAGAAAACAAAACAACAAACTCCAAACCTGAAAGAAAAAATTAAAACCAAAACAAGAAGGCAACATCTCTTTCAGTGGCCTGTGGGGTCCTTTCAAAGAGGGGTGGGTTCTTCGGAGTGGGGAGCTTGGAGTGGGATGTGGGACAGGGATCATTCAGCTGGCTCTAAATGTGCCCACTTTTGTTTTCAGAGATGCAGAGCTAATCTGGAATCAAAATGCTGGAAAAGAGCCTACAGTTTGTCTTGCCTTTTTTTTTTAATTCAAGTCAATCGGGCTTGTGGTTTATTCTTGCTCTGATTATGCTGCACGGTTCCAATAAATGCACGGAGCTTAAGCATTCCTGCAGGCACTTCATACATGTGTGTGTCTGTGCATGCACACTCAGGGAGGGAAAGTTGACTGTAAGGGACACAACAAAATATCCATATTTAAGAAATGTGGATTGACTCACTGACTTATCTCACTTATTGTACAAAGATTCACTCTATGTTGATTTTTTTTTTTAAATTAGGTTTTAAATATGTGTTGACAGGATGAATTTGTACAGTGTGAGTAACTGCAGGGGGAAATGACAGCTCTGCTTTTGTTATTAAACTACTGTCTTGAAAATAATGGAGTGTGTACAAAAATTGATTATTATTTTGCCAATTACATTAATGCAGCTAATAACAATCATTAAGAAAAAAGTACAGAAAGCTTTCAGATATTAGAAACTGATATTCACCGGTGAGGCAAAAAATACATATTCTTAAGGCAATTTGTCAGTAAGAATCTTCTGTTATTAATGTGAAATAAATACTAAATGCGTGAGCTAGAAATGTTTCACTTCAAACTGTGTTCATTTCTTCTTCACTCAGCCAGAGTTAATAAACAGTACAAGAGACTTTCTAAATTTAATTTAAGATTTGCATATAAAAGGTCCTATTCTGTACCATAGTGGCACAACAGACAGGCTTTATGATGTTAAATATTCCTTTTAATAATAGTTTATTTTAATATATTTACTAAATTAGGTACCCGAGAGAATCATCTACAACGGTGATGTGAAAATCCCTGTTACCTGAGGTCAAAAATAAAAGGTATGTTTTCCTTTTCATTAGCAATTTGCCGTATTTCAGCAGGGGTGGTAATTTCACTGCTTTGTTTTCTGCTGCTAAGATGGTGCTTTTTGCTCAGCCCTGGGGAGCCGGTGACAGGCTGTGGTGCAGTTTCCTGGGCTTTTGGGTGAGGCTGATTTCAGGTGCCTACAAGAACCACTTGCAATGATGGGGCTTTGTACTTTTGTCAGCCAGGCAGCTCTCTGGTGTCCCACACCTCATATATAATCCTTTGCAAATGTTTTCTTTCTTTTTCTTCAAATGCTAACGTTCAGACATCAGCTACGGGGATTAAGGATGGGTCTTCTGAAGATCTCCCTCAGATCTTGACGAAAATCATGAGTCTGTGTTAGATGACTTCAGTACTTACAAATTACAATAGAGTTTAATTCACAGCACTGCTTTCCTCTGGAAATTCATGTTCATTCAATCTGTCAACATTGACTAAAAAATATGCTGCTAATGAAAATGTGGGAATTAAAACTTTCAATCCCTTCCCCTGCTAGACTCAAACAGGCACTTTATTTTTTTTTTCCCGTGGAATCTGACTTTTATTGACCTTGACTATAAAAATACTAAGTGGGTTAAATGAGCACCAAGGTTGCAATGACAGATTCCTGTGTGAATTTTTTTTATGAAACCTCCTATTTTAGTTAAGAACACAGCCTGCCGTACAGCCTGCCACGCTTTGATCAACGGTTAAGTGCTGTTAGAAACAGCTGAATTTTATTAGCTCATGGAATTAAGCTTGTTTAAACAATAGATTTATTTTTTATCTTTTAAAAGAAATATAAATAATAAATTGAAATAATACATTTCTTTGTTAATTTTGAAAATAAATTTACGTAACAGATTTATTATTTAAAATTTAAGTGAGGATAAGAAGGATGTAACTGGTGCTGTAGCCTGTACATTAAATGGAGCTGAGAGGAATTTTTGATGGTGTATGGGTTGTAGGAATAGATTTCTCAAGGAACACTACAGGACCTTCATTTTAAGCCTGATGCTCCTCTTACTTCCCTGAGGAACACCCTGGATAGGGTTTTGCCTGCATTGCATTTTTTTTTTCTGTTTTTCACCACTGTAAATGAGAGGGAAGCCAGACCACTTGGATTTTTTTGTGAAAACTTAGAGTACAATGTGCTTTTTTTGCAAGAATACAGACAGCCAAGTTGCTATCAGCTGAAGTAAATACATGAAGTGTGTATTTTAATAGCAAAGGTGCAGCACTTGTTTAATCAATTTGCTTCCTGTAATTCATATATGTAACTATTAGATTTATATAAATTAGTGATATTTATTCTTTTTATCCATATAATAAAAAAGCAAATATTTTTCCCTTATCGACACTTGTGATCTCAAGACTTGCTTAGCCTGCTGTTTTCTGGGACAGTTCCTTGTGTCTTCCCTTAGTATTTTGTGGTTATATTTTCCCATATTATAGACAAAAAAACCCCACAAAACAACCAGCAGCAAAATCTGTTAGTTTTAAGCAAATAGCTCTTGGGTCTTGGAAGAGTTAACAAACTTTTACGGCAAGGTTCAGGCAGTTCTGACCCCTATGGTAATATTTCATCTAAGGTTACTGTTGGGAGAGAAATCAAATTTCAGCTGTGAACATGATTGACAGGTGAAAGCAAGAGAGAGAAAGACATCTGGTCAGATGGGGAATTTGGGCAGGAGAAGGACAATTCAGGGAAGTGTCTCTGTGATATTAGGAATAATAAGCTTAGATATGAAAACTCCGATCCTCCACGCTGTCTGGAGGAGAGCTCACTTGATATTCATGGAGGTGGCTTGGTTGGGGGAATTTAAGACTGTACATTTATAGTAGTGGACAGTAGTCTCCACGGTCTGACTTACTAACTTGGCTCCTTTGAAGGAATTATGTTATTTCTGGCAAACTTTAAGGATTTCAGGGCCATTTATTTAATGACTGTGACAGGAATATTTGGTGGTTGCTGGTTAAGAGGTTCTCACCATGATGTCCCTGGCAGGTCAGGCGGCAGCAGGGGTGGTGGAGGCCGGTGCTGGTGTCACTCTGTGTCCTCCCACTTCTGACAGCTTTCAGGGTGAGCACTGCAGGATGAATTTTGTGTTTATGATATACACTCATACTGGCAACAAAATCAGTTGCTACCCCATAAAATACCACTAAGAGTCCATTGTGATGTTTTACAAAGCAACTGTTATTTTTGTCTTATTCCAGCTCCCAGCAGCACCAGCTAACATCCCTTACAATACATACATAACCCCAGGTGTGTTTCACTGTGCTTCAGTGTATTTTATTTGGTGCAGAAAAGCTTCTCCATCCTCCAATGTCATGGAACCAATAAGAATAAAATATCCCTGTATTTCCTGATCAGCATGATGATGTTGGAAAATAGAATTTACTTCTGACATAAAATATGTAGCCAAGTTTTTTCTTAAAAAGGGCAAGAAAAAAATCTGTTGGTTTTTTTATCACTGTGTGTAACAATGTTTCAGTTTTCAAAGAGGCTCTGAAGGACCTTTTTAGAGCTCCAAGGAGAGGATGAGGCAATGATGGACCCTAAATTGCATCCTACCTACATCCCAGGTGAGAGGAGAGATCCTGGGTGAATTTCTGGCCCCACTGAAGCCTTTGGTAAAATTACCCTTTAATTCCTGGGGCCCACACTTCCACCACAAAGGAATATCTACAGAGGAGGTTGTAAAATGAAAAGCAAAATCTGAACTTATGCGGAGGTAGCTGAGCTGTGAATTCCCAGGATGGATGTTCTTATTTGGGAGTAAGGGTGGATTTCCCCCTTCCCTAGTACAGCTAAGCTGCTTTCAAAATAAAATAAATTAACCAGGAAAATCCACTCTTATTCTAGAATAGGAGTGTCCACCCAGGCAATGACTAGCACTGCAGTATAGTTTATTTCCTAATTTCCCCATATGGATGAGACCTGAACTAAGGGGAGAATAAGGAGCAGTAAAGAACAGAAATGTATTTTCTGTTCCTTTTCCAGTTTGCCTCTAAGACTTTTCACACAGGGGAAATCATGGCGCTCTGAAAATACACATTTACTTACTTTTCACTGCTATTCCTGTATTTGCACATGCATTTTTAAAAGAGATTTGTGTTTTGTGCAAGACCTTTTGCATTCTCATACTATTCACGTGTATTTTTGATGTGCAGTTGAGTCTGTCTGTTCATGATATCATTTCTCTTTTCATGGCCGTGGCCTGGGATATCAAACTACCCAACTTCACTGGAAATTAGATCTTGTTTTCCTTCCTAGACTGTACATCTGATAAATTGAAAATTAAAGCTGAGAACTGTAAAAACAATCAAATTTCTTTGTGCATGAGCAAGTTATTTTTAACTTTACGTTGTTGAATTAACACTCCTTGTAAAATGTCTTTATTTTCCGAGGCTGATAGCAAGATAACTTCCATGAAATATTATTGGCAAACTTCCCACAGCAGTCAATGGGAGCCTTGTATGTATTTTTCAAGCAGATGTGCTGTATTAAGCCTAAATGAGAATCTTTTTTTATCAAATGGGATGCAATATGTTATTCTTGATTAAAAAATTCAGAGTAACCTCGCCCCCTCCCTTTCCTCTCCCCAAACATATTTAGTACAATTTACAGATCATTTTGCATAGGTAAAAAATAAGTTCTTGAGTGTTTATAAAAAGCAGGATTTTACTGTGCCTCAAATGCCTTTCTAGCTCATTCCTGTGAATTTGAAGTATGAAAATGTCTCAAATCTTTATGAGTGAAGAGAAAGTATATTCCATATGTAACAGCTTTTACTCCCCTAAAATTCCCAGGCAAGTCAATTTAATACTTTTCCCTGTGTTTAAAGTAAGCTCTAAAATATTTTCTGGTGATGTAGCTCTTGCTGTTGTTTAGGTCTAATAAAGGATTTTAAGTGCTAAAAAAAAAAAAAAAAGTTATATTTTTAACATCTCTCCTGGGTTTTCTAATTTGTGCCACTTACCAAATGATTCGCACTGTACCAAAATACAGGAGATTGATGAGACAGGAAAAGTACTGATTTAACATCCCACATATAAAATTACTTCTCAGGCTCCACATATAGTCACAATGTTTAGAGAGTGAAGAAAATGGGAGCTGGGAGTCACAGTCTGACTCACTTGTGAGACTTTGACCCACTTATTTGATTCTAGATTCAGCAAAATACTGAAGCACTTTAAACTTGTTATCTGAGGTTTCTTCTAAAGGTCTGTTACCGTTGATCTCTTTATATCTCAGTTTACACAGTTATAAACCTAGATAATTAATTCTTACCTTCTAGGCTTTTGTGGGAGTTAAAAAATAGCTGTAATGTTCCTTGAAGCCCTTTAATGAAAACTGGTTTATTGAAGTACTTGTCATTTACCTTACTTCATACTGTGGAATGAGAAATCACTGGTGTTGCCCAGGTCCCACGCACCATTTCTACTGGGATGGGAATTTACTCTCCTGAGTTCACTGGGCCAGGACTACAAAGATCAGGTGCTTTGGGAGCTGGACATTTTCTGAATCACACATAACTTTACCCTGATTTTGAACGTGCCAAAATGTAGGCAAAATCAGTTATGTGCCCCATCTCTCTCTTAAAGACAATATATCTTTAATACCTCTATGTACAGAATAGCTCCTGTGCACCTGCAAGGCATGCAGAGGTCACACTGTCCTTGTAATTCCTCCCCTTCCTGCCATTACCTTTTTTTCCCAAGGTTTGAGCCATTATCATTCAGCAGTTGTGCAGCTTTTCTTTTCTTCCATCCCCAAATTATTATTGTTTCCCTCCTACCTTCTACCCCTTCCGAACCATAATGGAGTCCTCAGCTGTAAATTTGCTAACTATAAAGATTTTTGCTTGAAATGTTTTGAAAATGCTGTGAGAAAAAAAAATAAAAAGAAAAGAAAGCCTATGAACAACACGCTGTGCCATGCTCCAGCATTGCACTTCTATGGGAAAGATAATAAAGATATTAGCACTCATATAATTTCAGATAGGAAATGAAACCAGACATGAAAGAAACACTAGCTCCAGCTGTTGAGTGGGAATCAAACTAGCTATGGGAATTACAGGTATTGTCACCGGAGACAGCCTGACTTCTGAGAAATGACCTCAGGTGTAGGAGCTTGCTGTGGCCCCTTGCAGATATTAACACCTAATTAACAATCTGCGAGAGCATCCTACATCTTAATCACCAGTGAGGTGAGAATGACAATCACAAGGAGGAGAAGGAGAAGGGAAATGGTAATTTTTCCTCTGCACGCATCATCTAATAACCATGGTTATTCAGATGCAGCTAAATGCGATTTCCTTTTAGTCATTTCTGTCTATTGGAAGGCACAGTAAGTTCATTTGCTAGCAGGTAGGCAGCGGAGGTGAGAATTGAATTGATCTGAGATACTCTGAAAAATTGACCCTGAGGTCATTCCTAGTTTAAATTGGGAAGTAAGGCTGAGCTCGTGTCTTCCCTTTCTTCTCTCCCCTCTCCCTATTCCCCCTCTTTTTGTGTTTTCAGGCATATTAGTCTGTACTGCATAATTACTTGAACATACTCTGATGGTGGGGAACCTTGTTCCCTCAAAGTTAATCAAAATAAAGAGAGCTTTTGTTAGCAGTGATAGGTAATTAAATCTCGGCGCGGCTTGTGCAGGGCCTTTGTGCCGGGTTATTGACGGCAGAGCCGCGCTCCCCGGCCCTTCTGCGGCAGCACAGCCCGGAGCAGGCACCAAGATTCAGGCCCGGCTAAATTAGGAAATGGGGTGTGAAGGCCTGGGAATCTTAACGGGCCCAGGTTGTAAAGGAAAGGGGTGCTTGGCAGCACATCCTGAGTCTCCCAGAGGAAGGGCAATTTCCCTGGGGAGAGGTGCACGTTTTAAAGAGGAGAAAATCAGAGGTGGCACCTCTGCGTTTCTGCAATCTTCTGACTGTGGTTTTAACCAGCAACTGCTGTAAGTGTGGATAGGAACAACCTACTAACCCAATTTCAGATCCAGTGTACACACCTAGGGCCAAATTCTGCTTCCTATTACCTGGTGTAAATGCTCAGGAGCATGGGGGAACTGATGGAGAGGCTCTGGGCTTAGTCCCATACCAGAGGGCTGGTGCTAGTAAAAAGCAGCAAGAAAGTAAAACAAAGACCAGATTTACTTGATGCCACCGAAGTCAAGGCAGGAGTAGCCTCCCTGGGACCTGTGGTGATGCTCCAGCTTGCCTCTGGATCACTTGGGCAGGATCCAATGGCGTTGTAATGCCTTTTAATGGATGCTTTTATGCGCGCTTCCAAACAGCTTCCACTTTCAAACGTCTTTACAAGAGAGTTAAAACAAGAGGCAGGCAGGGAATGAGGAATAAACTCGTCGGTACATTTGTAGTCCTCATTCTGCAGAAGCTCTACCCATGGCACTCCCTTGCTGTGCACAGGAACAAACTCTTCCTATATTACTTGGACCCAAATTATATTCTAATAAGGAGAGAATCGCAAAGTGAAGACAGCATTATATTAACCACTCAGCTTCCATGGAAACTCCCATCATTTTCTTTCCCATGACAAGAGATAATCTCTCTGTTTTTTGTTATGCTCACTTCTTCGACTCCTTTAGCTTTGTTTTCATGTGTTGGCCTTGCACTAAAAAATATAACTTGACATCTTGTGTCTTCTCAGCTAAAAAGGTATCAGTTCCTGGACTTAATGTCAGCTGTACCCAGATCAAAGGCAAGAAACATAAAAGTTGACATATATTATTTATTTCATGGTTTACATCAATGATGCTTCTCTCTATCCTTTTTTGTTATTATTGCTGATGTTTTGCTCATAATGTTGCGCTCACTTCTCAAAAGTGTTTGTCCCCTACAGACAAATATTCATATTAATGTAATCCATCAGCAGCTAACAAATGCCAGCTCACTTCAGCATTTCCTGCACATCCAAAAATCCCATTGTTTTTGCAGGACTTGGGTGTGCAAAGAATGCAGGATCGGGCCCAGGGCAGGAATTTGGGAGCTGGAGACTTTCTCCCTCAGCCCCTGCAATGCCCGGGGTTGGCTGGAGCAGCCTGGGGCGCTGGAGCAGGGAGTGGGAGCCGCTGCATTCCCTCCCTGCATTGTGAGCTGCTGCAGAGGCGAGACGAATGTCAGGCTTTGTGGGGAGCAAAAGCTCTAAACAGACTTTTTCTTTTTTTCCCAGTAGTTTGGTTTTTTTCCCTCTACCTTTCCCCATCTTTCTTGTTTGCCTTCGGAGTCCTGAGTGAGTAATACAGGGTCTGTCTTACAACTGTGTCCAGAAAACCATCTGAGATCAGTCAGAAATGCTGCTCCAACCTGTGTTTCCCTCTGACTGCTCCATTTAGTGTAAAACTTTCCTTTATTTCTCTCTTTGTCAACAATTGTGGCAGGTTTTACTTCCTGAGTTACAGACCCAGCTGAAATGCTGAGTCTGATCTTGCCCCCTACCCTCCCACAAGCTATTTTTTTCTGCAATGAAAATAATAATGCTTGAGAACCATCCTTGGCTTTTTTTTTTTTTTTCTTTTGTTTAGTTTGGGTTTATTTTAAAGCTTGCTGACAATTGTCAAATGTTCATTCTAGCAAAGAAGTCCTGGGAGGGTCTAGCCTTGCTGCACAGCCGGCAGGGGTAATTTGCAGCGCTCCTTGGAGCTCAGCTATTCAGCCAATGTGTGTCGCTTTACTATTTCTTTAAAATTTAATTGGGATCAGGCAATCAAGTGTCTCCAAATTTTTTGCCTCTTCAGGCTGCAATAAAGCCACTTATAATTTATAATCAAAGTTTGGTATCGTTAAACTAAACTGTAAAACCTACTTCAGGGCTTCAGTCGTAAAATAAGTATACGATAAATATTGCAGTGGGGCTTGAGTAGCACAGCTCTACCAACAGCACGTGAATGAATACACACACACACATATTTTACACTTCTTTCTTTTTTTTTTGAATGTGTGTGCATACGTTTAGTTCCAGAGGTAAGAAAGATGTAAATAATAGATAACTGTCATGTATTCTTTCTTGGAAGGATTGAAGCTAAGATAGATTTATAGCCCAAGCAGTTAATTTAAATGCAAAATGAAGTGTTAATTCATTAAAGTCATTTATGCATCAACATTATTTTTATGTCTTTATTTATATTTTCCTGTAATATGCAGCAATGTAGTATTCATCCTGGGGTTTTTTCTGTCTGTTGACTGTACTGCTCCTTTGCTTAGATTTTTTTCTAACAAGGCAGCTCATTTAGAAAGAAATGTTTATGTGAAGTGCTTGTCAGTTGGCATTTTTACTAGTGTGCTAACCCAAAGGTAAAATATAAAGGCACGTCTTTTCCTTGCTGGCTTGTTGCTACTAGAAGGGTTCCTCCCTTGTTAGCTTGATAAATAATTTTACTAGCGGGAATCTGCTGAATTTTTATGCTTGCTGTCTATTTTCTGCTTGCTGCAAATAAATTCCAGCACTCAGAGGGCACTAAAACTCCAAACACATGGTATTTTCCCATTTTGTTGCTGGTTGCCCTGAAATATTTATTTCATCTTGTGTTTTTAATTAAATCTTTTTTTTTTTAAAGTGTAGGAAAAAATCCCTCAAGTTATACAATTATTTCCAAATTAATATTTTAGTCTGAATTGTATTTAATATAAAATCTTGAGTTTAAATAACACATTATCTCAGGTACACTAAATGGGTAGTGTTAAATCAGTCATCACTCCAACTACCTAATGGTTTTCAGATTAAGTGCAAGGATTATTTATTGGTATATTATCCATTTATACATTTCTTGCAATTTATTATGTACTTTTAGTTTTCCCAGTTTTCAATCAAGAAAATTAATTTAATTTGCCACATAAAAATTCGAGTTTGACAAGAGAATGCACCAAAAAGCTTTAGATTACGGGTTGTCATGGCACGTATGGCAGAAAAAAGTTTGCAAGAAAATAAACTGGGAAGAAAGGCTAAAGTGGAAGAGCAATTGGTTCATGTTTTTACTTTTTTTTTTAAGATTTATGCATTTTAAAATTTAATTTAATTCAACAAAGCAAGAGTCAAACCCAAAATTCTCCCCTTCCTCCACCATAGCAAACTCTGCTTGTCAGAGGGTGTCTGTCACACATCTGGAGACTCGCTGCTCCTTGCAGCACATCCCCTCTCAGTGTCCCAGGTGCTCATGGCAGCACATCCCCTCTCAGTGTCCCACGTGCCCATTTTGGGGGCTTTGCAGCCTTGCATGGATTCAGGAGCTGCTTTTTGCAGGTCTGCCCGGGGCCAGCTCCTCCTGCCATGCCTGTGGGTGCTGCTGTCAGGGGAACAGATCCCTTTGCTTCCAACAGGATCCCTGGCTGTGGGTCCTGTGGAGCTGTCCCACCTCTTCCCAAAGTTGCAGGGATGCAGCCAGCATCGATTCCTTACACACCTGCAGCTCAGGGAGAGAGCAGAGAAAGGACCTGGATGCAGGCTGAGGCTGCTGCCCCTCCCATGCCCACCCCATCCCTTCCAAGAGAGGGCATGCAGGGCAGCCAAGCAGCAGGACCTGTTCAGACTTTCCCTCAAACAGCAGAAGGATAAATGTCTTTGAAGATGGCAGGCAAATTCATACAAAATTTTAGAATTATTTGCATATTTTTAGCACAATTCATCTAAAAGCAACCTCGAACTTTGGCCCAAATTCTTGCATTCCTACACCAACTACCCTCCCATTCATTTGCTTATTTCCATAAGAATTAGGTGATGGATCTGAGCAGTGTAAGCTCATGCTGCTGCCTGGCTGCCCTGCAGACATCAGCCTTTTCACTTATATGAGCACATCCCAAATCAAGTAATTGGCTGGTGGGAAGAACTGATGCACCGGCTCTGAACAGATAAAGGAAAAGCTTGGGCAGTGGGGCAAATTACCCTTGGGGCCTCGGCCATATAAAATCCTAAGTGAAACAGGGTTTCAAGGAATCTCAGGAGGTGATGTAATCCATCCCTTTGCCATGAGGCAGGGTCAGGCAGGCTTACTGTTATCCCTGATGGATATTTGCATAACCTGTTGTTTAAGCCCCCCATGGAGAGTGTAACACGTCCATGGAGCCTCCCTGGCAGACCTTCATCATCCTCCCTTCTCAAAAGCATCTCTCCCTGTCTAACCCACAGCTTAGGTCCCTCATGTCTCCACACCAAGGACAGCCTGTTCCTTTCCTCTTTGCTCTCACCCTTTGCACATTTGAAGGCTGTTGTTATGGCTTGCAGCAGTGTCCTTTTCTCTAGACTAAACAGCTCCACGTTTTCTAGTCTTTCTTCATAGGTTATGGTCATGACATTGTTATTTAATATCTTGTCTGAAGAGTCTGCGTACAGTAAACTTGCTGGAATTCAATTTACCTGTGTTGAAAAGGACTGTGAGGATGCTGCCTGCAGGCTTTACAGCATCTGAAAGAGGAATAATTTAATTCTCACTCTGATATTCTGTCTTATGCAGGATGGAGGGTACAGAGCATTTCTTTACCTGGGAGTGTTAACTGCAGCCTCCCCATGAATTTACCCTGGTAACAGGAATATTGTAGTGTTATGTGCAGCCAGAGTGTAATGACAGGCTTCAGGAAACATGTTTGAACATTTTCTAATTTTATATATGAAAGTAAGAATGGGAGATAGGATTCTGCCTCTGTGGTTGTAGGTAACACCTTGGGGTGTACAAGGTGCTGCATGCATAATCTGTCCCACAGGTTTCATGAATTTCAAAAGCAGCTGAGCAGCTACAGCCACCTGCACACCACCTTTCCCTCTGCTGGTATTGCTGCTCAGCTTCAGTTTGGGTCTTCAGAATCTTCAGATCAGATTTTTCATTGTGACAGAAGGAAGTTTGCCCCAAAATGCCACAGATGAAGGTGAACTTGAGGTTTTCTTGGCCATCTGGGTGGACTTTGCTCTTGGCTCTAGGTTCCTTTTTTAAAAGTTGAAAAATACATTTTGTGCTTTTTCAGTGGAGATTCTCTTTGCTCCCTGGGGGAAAAAAAGAGGGAAAACAGAACCTGCTAATTTTGTTTCTCTCATTGACTTCCAGTGTCTTGCCTGAGAGGTTGGTAGGGAGATATGCTGGAGCAAACCAAAAGTATTTACTTGTGAGTAAATATTCCCCAGGGACTTTTCTTCTCAGATGTGCTGGCACAAATTGCTCTGCCGTGGGATTAATCTGCATGGCAGAATACCAGGCAGCATCTTCTGGAGGTGGATTTAAGTTTTGTAGGATTTTGGCTTCGTAACTGAAGGCTTAACCAAACCTTGAAAAGTGATAATGGATGTACACACGCTGCCACTTCACTAAGACAGACCAGGTGCCACTTCTGGAGGTAAAATCTGACAGATTTTTAAGGGTGATAGTTGGTGTATTCATACTCATAATGTACTTTTATGAGGGGAAGATAAGAATTTCCATTTCTGATACAGATATCTCTTTCTTCTTTGAGCTTCTACCTCTGCTTTGCAATGTATAAATCCCCTTTCTTATAAAACTGCTTTGGACATCCATATACCCCCAGTGATCACCTCATCAACTTAAAAATTGTCACATCTAAAAGTATGAACTTTCTGTACACTATGAGAGTGTATGTAGAATCAGGGAAAGCAGCAATCAAATCAAGTAAACATTTTACACTAAGTGTTTTCTAGCTCTAAAGGAAGACCTTGTTGAGAAATATTTACAAAATGAGAGTGACCTTGCTGAGCCATTGGCTCAAGTCATAGATGTAGCAGGAGAAGAGAAAATATATGCTTCCCTCCTTAAAGAATGGAGTTAGGACCAGTTCTTACCATGGGAAAAAAGAGAGAGGGAAATGTATTGTCTTCCTTTCAGTGGTTCATTTTTCTTTGCAAAGTGATTAATGCATTACTATAGCGAATTTATTGTATAGCCTGATTACCATTGCCTAATAAATCTAAACAACTGTGACTGTCATGGTGATAAGGCTGCCATGATTTTGTCTCTCTTAAAAAAGGTTTATAAGTTAAGCTTAACTTTTAGCTTTCTGTATTTCTGGGATAAAATTTATTTTGGCCATTACAGCTCTATCTGTTTGAAACTGCACCAAAAGGAAATAAGTTTTTCAAAAGGACAGTATATTATAGGAAGAGTTTTACCTTCACTCAATTTGCAGAAGAAAGTGAACATCAGCATTAAAATGGAAATGAAGTTCAGGAGAAAATAATAACTCAGTTGTTTAAAAAAGGTTTTAACATTTAAAAGGGACTTTGCAAATATCAAGGATGGACAACCCAATTAAATTAACTGCATTACAGTCACAGCCGTTAACACCTCGGGCTCAGCTTTTCTCAGGCTACTGGAGTTTGCTGAGGGCTTGTCTGTGCCTGGATGAGAGACTTGCAGGGAGGAAGGGCTTGTGATAATGAGAGCCATTTTCTTTGAACCACAGGGAAAGTGGTGCTCCACTGTTGGTGCTGTGGCCCTGCTGAGCCAGACACTGGGCAAGTGCTGGGGTTGGGACAGATCTCTTGGCCACACAGGCACTTCCCACTGCCCACGCTCCACTCCATCACTTCAAACATGGACATCAGTCCTTTCTTTCTTTCTTTGCCCTTTTCTCTCTCCCTGAACACGTGTGAAAGAGCTCTGCACCTCTGTGCTGCAGTGGTTCACGACTGTTCTGGCTGAATGCTATGGTAAGCATCACTCTCATGAGAACACCCAACCTTTGGAGGGTGTGATGTGGAAAAAGATCAAGTTTCCAATGGGGATGTCCATTTAGACCCTTCTTTTCCCATCAGGCATAAGGAACCAGTGCAGGGCAATAGCAGGGTGTGTTAGGGGAGCTTCCATGTCCTGGGTTTTCCACTTTTTCCCTCTCCCTGGCTCCTGCCCACCACCATGTCTCACAGTCTCTCCCTCAGAGCAGCACCAGATGCTTTTGCAGAAGCAGAGATCACTTGGGCATCTTTGTACATCTTGGTCCACCATTCCTTTGTCTTCCTCCAGGTCTTCTGCACAAAACCTGGGACCAAGGCAGAGAATGTGGCCTATTTAGTTGGTAGAAAACTCAGCTGTCACCTGAGATGTAAGTTGTAAATTGCAATTTGCTTCCAAAAAGGTGCAGCTAAAGTTTCTTGCATAGTTGTGTGAATTTTGTAGTATAAAGAAAGACCAGGAAAAGATCATGAACCTTCCTACATCCTTCACCTGTTCTGGTGACGGTCTGAAGACCTTTCACTTTGCATTACCTAGGAGACACCATTCCCACTGACAGTCATCAGTGTTGTTTGATTTGGTGTGGCAATACTGGAGTTTGGGTCTGGGGACATGAATTGAATGTCTCAAAAACATCAAGGCTTGCATGTGGGGCTGGCAGTAGCTGGTAGTTCATATTTAAAAAGTTGAAGGTCTTTTCCTGATTTTAAGCCCCTGAACTCCTGCCATTTTTTTCCTTCTTTCACGTTTTTCCTCGGTTACATTGTAGATTATCTTGAAGCCAGTAGAGTTCAAAAGGTCTCTATTTAGATATGAATTACTTCATTCAGGAATAAAGGAGAAAAAAAAAAGAAGTTACTTGGTACAATCTGGTACAATCAAGTATCATGAAGGGGGAAAAAAAGCCTTAAGCTTTAGCATAAGCTTTCAAGGACTCAAAGGCTTCTTTTTTTCCCTGAGTATGTTGAACATCTTGAAAATAAACCAGGGTGTTTCAAAAGAGAAGATAGATGTGTCTGTTCAAATAGGCATTGCATTTGGAATTGGTGCCTCTGGTTGTTAAACAGAACCCTTGTTTAACGTCCTCATTAAGAACTGTGACTTACCACCAGTTTTATGAAGATCAAGTCATTTACTTTTAAAGTAAATTAAAGCAAATTTCTCTGTGGTGACAAGTCAATAAAACAATGGAAGGCTCAAGTTTTTCAATCAACCAACATCTGTTCCTTGTTTTCCTCTAGATGTAGATGCCCTGTGTGCAGCAATAGGTGAACAGAGTGAGAGCCAATAGCTGTAATGGTGGGGGGATTGTTCTGCATATTTTTGTGGGTGGTATGGGTTAGATTTGGGTTTTTTTGCTTGTTTCTTTGTTTGCTTGTTTGTTTCAACATGATGTTTGCTTAACACTATAAGCTCTGTCCACTTTTGGAAAGGATAATTGTGTAGTTTCCTGTGGCAGCACGTTCAGAGCTCTGGTGACACATGAGCGGTGACAGCCAATGGCTCCGATGCTGCATTTCTCTGCTGGAAGCACAGTAAGCTTTGCAGGGTAGTGTAAGTGGTAAACCACTTCTTGGAAACACAGTCAGCACAAAAGAGATCCCATCTTTTGTCCGAGCCACCCACACCAGCAGCAGACACCTCTGAAACTGAGGGATGTTCTCTGAGCTGTGGTGGGAACTAGGTTGTATAAAAATCTCACTGAAACCACTTCCATGCTGTAGCCACACGTAACCTCTTTGTCTTGAAACTCTGTCTCAGAGAGAAGCCAGCAGCTGAAACCCAAGGTATCAGGTCCATTTTACATTTCAACAAGTGCAGGATGCAAACAGTGCTGTGTTTGTTTTAAGGGTTCTGGAGGGTTTGGCATTTGCTGGTGTGAGAACTGGCTCCCTGCTGTGTGAAACGTTCACATGTGGATTTGTGCTGTGTGGGAAATGCTGGCAGAGTGGAAAAGAGAGGGGAAGCTCTGCTGGGAAAGTAAGAGGGGGCTGAATATTATTCACTTGGGGCATAAGTCTTTTCCTAGTTCCTCTTGAGAGGGTAGTTTGTCTTGGACAGCATAGCATTGACTTTTGGAATGGTTGAGGAGGACAGGAAGTCATTACTGGATTCATATGAAAATTAGGGAGCTCAAGATCATTTTAGACATTTCAAAAAATGTCAGTGAACATCCAGAGGCCATTGCTGCTCTCATCCTTTGACATCTGCCTGCTCACTCACATGTGGTAATGGACCCCATCTTCTGAGGTGTAGCTATGTCTTTTATCTCATGGTGTCTTCTTCTGAGCCCTCAGGTTGAAGACATTTGGTGGGAATGGTTTGCCCTCATTCAGACCTTTATGGGGCCAGGAAATAGGCTGCTCTACTTTATGGGAAATGAGTAATTAGGTTTCCCCAAATTCAAGGTGCCTGGCTGTGGGAAACAGGCAACTTCTGCTCTGTTAGTTTTTCTAGAAAAGAATTAACAAAATTTTTTGCATGCTTCTGCTATGCTACACTAGATTTTAATATACAGAAGCACATAGATTTATTGAGCAGTTCTGAAATCTCTGTTTTGTCCAAAAGATGAATAATATAATTACCATAATTAAAACCACAAAAAACTCCAACCAACCAACAAACCAACCAGAACGGAAACCCAAAACTTGGTGAGTTTTGGATGATAAAAAAAATGGCAACATTTAATCCATCCCAAGAATGGTTTGGTAATTGCTGCCTATTTGTATCTTAATAACTGAATATGGGAAAGTATAAATTTAAATAGCTTTCTCTGCTTTCTCGTTGTCCACATAAAGAGATGCTGCACTCAGTCAAAGGAGGACGAGTCAACAGCCAAGATGCAGCTTTCTGGGGTATGAGCTGTCATGACATGGGGGTACCTGCTCAACCCCTTTTTTCCATGGTTTTGGTGGGCTTTGGAAGGATCTGGGATGATCATGCTTGGACTCTTGATATGCAGGAGATGAACACCCAAAGGCAATGCACAGAGGCATTTTGGTAGGAAAAGTGTTTCTTGGGAGCACTGACCCACAGTGATCTGCAGCCAGCACAGGGAAGGAGCCTGCTGTGGGAAGGGTCAGGGACAACTACAGGAACAGCCATGCTGCTCCCAGTGGGGACATCTTGGCAGCTTCTTGCACCAGGGCGCTGGCAGCACTGAGGTCAGATCTTTTTAAGGAAGCTCATTTAAAACTGAGAGCCTGTGTTTTGTTTTTTAAGTGTCATGGTGGTTTTATTTTTTTAAGTGTCATGGTGGTTTTTAGATGTCAAGAGAAACCAAGGGGATCAGGCCATCCCGGGCCAGCTTCCTTCCTTGTGTTGATGATTGATAGAGATGAATTTCCAACTGCAGCACAGATTGATCTTAATGCAGAGCCCTGTGCTCTACCTAAGGCCAACAGCCCCAGTTGTTCCTGCCATGAAGTGTCCTGTGAGAGGTCAGAGAGGAGATCTCCCTACATTGTAACAACAAGGCATTGTAGCAACAACTGCCAGGTTTTTACTCCTTACTGCCAGTTTTACTACTACTATTTTATTTATTTGGCAGGGCCAGAGGTGGGACATACATCCTCACTTTGACCCTGGCAACTCCAAGTCATATTCATCTCTATCTCTTCCCTTCTTCTTACTTTTAGTCATGTAGCTAGAAGGAAGCTGTGTAAAAACCTCAGATCAGCCCTGCCCATTGCACACCACTGCTCCTTCCATTTCTTCTTTCACCAAACTCAGTGGAAAATCTTCTTTTGACTTTGGTGGTGGTTGTTCTGAACTCTTACCAAAACCATAGAAGTGTCCTAAAGCACAAATGGATATCCCTCAAAGCCAACCCTGTTTTGTGAGCATCTCCTGCTGCATGAGGAGCACTGTCCATTTCTCTGGTGTTCAGCTCCTCCTGGGACCTGCTCAAGCCTGGGCAGGATGGGACCATTTGTGGGGCTAATTCTGAAATCCATTCATGTACCTGTTTGAATTCCCCGGTCATACAGTTTATCTAGAGATCTGCTCAGAGGTGAGTGTGAAATAATAGTGCTTTGCACTTCCTGGAGGTCTTTCATCTTCCCAAATATTTATTAAATAGCCCTCAAAACAGCGCTGTGAGGCAGATAAGAGATGGATGGATATGGTTCCCTTCATGCACCAGTGGAACCCAGCAGCTGCCTGGCTCTGTAAAACAGCCCTGCCCCCAGTTTGGGGCAGATTAAGAAGTGGATAACAAACATGTATCTTGTTGAGGGTGTAGAGGGAATTTAGTTAGGTAAAATTTAATTACCTGTACTGGAGCTTGGCCAGAAAGTCGAGGCTCACCCTCCTCCTTTCATTGCTTTCACTGTGGAGTCTCTAGCTCCATCAGGTTCTCATCCTGTTTGAAGTTTGATCTTGCACCTGGTTCTGTCTTGAGTGGATGTTGAACTCAGACCAGGGAGCCCTTTCTGGAACTCTGCACCTGTCTTTTTCCCACAAAGATTTGGCCCTGTGTCTTTTTTCCTGACTAAGTTTTTACATTGAGATTCCCTCTCTGATATTCCCCGAGCACTTAGAGATGCACAGCATGAATTCTCTTTTGTTTGCCTTTGCAGTGTGTAACTCTAGAGCATAAAAATGTTGAAGCTAGAACTCAAATTTTACCTGTTTTGTGTTAATGCTTTTTTAAAAATCTCCAGGCTCTCTTTAAAGCTTCACAGATAGCAATTTATTGTAAAGCTACATTTACTGTATTTTATGTCCAGTGTAATTGCTTGTTTCATCTAATTCAGATTATACTGGCATATAAGAAAGACTATCCCAAGATAAGAAGAGATGAATTATTAATCAAGAAAGTTTTGGAATTAAGATTTTAAATGTATATTCCAGATATATGTGTAACATTTAGAAACAGATCTGAAAAGACTTGTGTTATGTGCTTTAATCAAATTTGAAAAGAAAATAACCAGTGTATCAAACGTTAGAAAGGAATTGACCAATAAGTCAAATCTGGAAATGGAAGTGATGGATAAATCAGGTTTAAAAAAGTAGACAACCAATATGTCAGTGTACAGTGTTTTTATTAAAGTAAGGAATTGCTTGGATGTGACTGAATCTGTGCTACAATCACGCAATTAAATGCCTGAAATCCTTCAGTAGCAAATTATATGTGCAGGTGTACACATACACACGTGCCTCTATACATGTACACAAAATAAGCACATGTATTTTTTTGTAGTGCTTTCAGCCACACAAACAGCATATGATATTCTAGGTGTACCCAGGATTTCAGTTTGAAATGTCTCCATTTCAATATTCTCATGTAACTGGACCTGAATACCTCATGTCTCCAGCTTTTATAAATAGTAATAGTTAGTATAGCCCAGATTTAAAAAATGATGGGACATGCCTTGTTCTGAAAGCTTTCTGCTTTTGTTTTCTGTTTCTAATTGTACACTAGCAGCAACAAAAATTCCTTTGGCTAATTCAAAGTATTTTGATAGACAGCTTGGGCCCAAAGCATATTTTCAAGATCAAGACTATAAAAATCTCACTATGGAAAAATCATCATTTGCCTCACTGACTTTGATTTACATCTGTGTTACAGAGCCATGAAATTTAAAATAAGATGATCTAAATTGTCCTATAATAATGTGGGCATGAATGTATACTCCTGGTGGCAGAGTTTCCCTGTCACTATACCAAATGAAATCTAGTTTTTAGTGCCAATCAGTTAGGCATCATTAACCCTTTAAGAATGGCATTAGCATTCTCACAAAGCTTTTCATCATGTAACAAATGTTTTCAGACTAAACTTCTTGAGGTCAAAGAATCCAAGCCAGAAAGATTTAGGGCCTTTTTGTCCTCTGCAATATTATGTATACACTCTCCATCATACCAAATATAAATTATTAGCAGTGGTTTTTAAAAGCTTGCAAAAATGTAGTATTTGAGTTAAAAAGCAGTCCTTCATAAGCTGTCCCCATGTGCTCCTCCCCCTCATCCCTTTCTTGCTGTATAGTAGAAAAATTGCTCTGTACATGCATCCTCCAGGATCCAGAAATGAAAATTGCTTTGCATTTGCTATTACATTATGGTGCTCTCCATTCTGGTTTTTTTTTTTTTTCTCAGTTCATGTTGTTCTTTTTGCAATAAGTGTATGTTTGAATTGAATTGAAGAGTAGCATATTAAAGAACTGGTTTTCATAGCTGTTTATGTCCTTTCATCCAAAGAAGTGTGAGAAAAGCAATCAAGGCTTCAGATTGACATGCTAAAGCAAGAACTATCAGAAAAAGCATCTTGCCGTTGGAGTGTGGAATATTTGCATACCCAGTGTGTTTGTATTAGATCAGACCAAACCAAGGTATTTATAGAACCAGCTTCAGCCTGTGGTCAGGCCTGTAATGAACAACTGATTTAGTTTCAGGTAAAGTAATTATTAATCTATTCCCCCCCACTTTATGCCTCTGAATGTGTCAAAATGTAGCATCTATAACCCTGACTCAGTGTATTATTCAGACTTTCCATCACTCTGTTTTTCAGCAGATGGCATCTTGGTGACTTGTAGTCTTATGAGTGGGATTTATGAAGTGAAATAGAGAAGCTTAAAAAGTAATTGCAGAGACAGGAGGAAAAATTAGAAATTAATATCACTGTAGGAAATGGAAGCAGCCTCATGTGGAAGTGAAATTCTCAATTGGTAGCTTTTACATCAAAAGTGGTGTTTGATTTGTATTTATTGCAGTATAAATAATGTGATGCAGGCAGCAGTATTGTATTGAGTAATTTCTCTTGCAGATATTTGGGATGAATTTCCCATGAAAGACGAGTAGGGAGCTGTAAGACTGCTACTCCTCTGCTCACAGAGAGCACCACATCTTTCAGCTGGGATTTTGGGAAAGATGCTGCCTGTGCAGTTCAAGTAAAACATCCTGTGTTTTTTGGCTCAAAATAGCTCACGTTAAGGTTTTGCTGATGAATCGATGTGGCCCATGGAACAACCTGAATTACTCACTGAGACAATGTGAATGTGTGTGAACTCAGGCTGGGTAAACAGTTTTAAGGGCAGGATGAGAACTCAGAAAATCGAGAGTACAGTTCACATGACTGGCTGAAAGAAATGTTTGAATGCTATTGATGAATTTAAGCAATATTTATCATAGATTTGCACAGCAGCAGTGGTACAGAGAGTAATTTTATCTGCAAAAGGGGTAGTGGTAGCATAAGGGATCAACATCATGGGTTACATGATCTGCACTGCTGAAATTCAGAAGAAATAAATGCCACATTTTGCTTAGGAGACAGTTTAAAGAACAACTTTCCTTCTCTGAGGTGCCTATCCAGTATGAATCCCGTGTCACCAGTGAATAGAGATTCATGGCAAGCTCCAGGTAATCTGTGCTTAGAGTCCTCCAGAAAATCCCAAGGGAATATGTTAATCTGGACTTGCTGTATGTGTGTTGGCACTGTGGTGCAGTCATGATTTTGAGAGAAAGCATGGATATGACGGGTGATTTGTTCTTTCAGTGCTAGCTCTGCGGGTTTTTTGGACCAAAATCCTCATGTAAGTACAAAATTAACTTGATCTCCAGCCTCTCTGATCTGAGTCAGACTCAGCTATATGTGCCTGTATGGACTTAACACTTTAATGAATCAAGATCTAAATTCACATCTTCCTAAGACTAATGCTCAAGAATGAAGAGGTTATTTGTCTGTCCTAGTGGAATCCTTTTTGGTATAACACATTTGACAGCTCTATGTAAATTCACAGTGGTGTATGAAATACTTTTCCCCATCATATACTGTCTTTGTCACTACCTTCTCTTAACCTTTATCTCAGTAGAAAAGAATATTTAGAAAAGCACACTTGAAAAATGCGGGCTAAAAACTTACTGCCCAAAAACATAGAAATTGTTTTAACTAAACCTTTTTGAGGCTTAAGGAACTTCAAAAAGAAATTTGGAATCATAGAAAATACTGAAGGTATTCCTTTTTTTGTTCTTGTTGTTGCTTGAAAAAATGAAAGTAATGGCTTCAAAATGTGTGCACTGAAGAGAGGCTTTTGTTCTGACAGCTTGTACATCAAATTTCAGCATTAGTGGGTTTGAAATGGTAAAAGTTAGAATTTGATAAAACAGGCTTTTGGGGGTCCTTTCTCTAAAACATTCCTGCATGAAATATGAATCCAGAAGAAAATCATGGAAACAAAGAGGATGTTTTTAACTGTATAGAACTGTTAAGAAAATAATAGTGCAAGATGTGCTTTGAGATAATGGCAGGAATTTTGCAGTTGTATTGTCACTGTCAAAATCAGCCTATTTGCTGCAGTTCTATAGTGTTTAGGTGTTAAAGTGTTAGCTTTACCCAACCCTTTCCCAGCACAAAAAAAAAAGAATGTTTTTGAAGTTTGATTAGTTTCTTCTTTCTTCAGATTTCCATTTTTGTACTCTTTCTACATTTCTCAAGCACTGTGACAACACCTGATGAAATGTAGAAGGTTTTTTTAAAATGTTTTTGGAAGTTTTCTGTGCTATTTAACATTAATGAAATGAAATACGTTGCCATCAAAAAGCAGAACTGAAAGATACTTCTCCCATATTAGCTGTTATCGTGTAGGTCCTGTGTCCCAGGGTCTGGGACAGTGCATCTGTGGGACTCCAGCCAGAGAAGCAGGTTTGGATTTGCACGTGGGCAATTTCTTGTGAAGAAGCAATGCCTGAACATGGCTGAGGAGAGTGTGGTTGAGGCTTGAAAATTTGGGGCAGGTATTTTGAGAAGCAGAGCTGTGATGCTCAGCAGGAACGTGGGGCTGGAGCCAGGATGAGGGGCAGCCCTGCTGTGAGCTGGGAAAGCTCTTCTGACTGGTGCTGAACACTTGGGTGGCACCAAGGTCAGGGGACATTCCCCTTCTTCACCTCAGGTTGAAAAGAAGGTGTAAAGAAAGTAAACCTGCTCTCCCTTCCAGGATAATCCAATCTGATGGGTTGGGTTCTTCCCAAAGAGAGAAAGAGCAGAGCCTGAATTTCAGGGAGGAGATGGAAGGGGCTGGAGCCTTCAAGGTGATATCCATATCCCCTTCTTCTCAAAGAGCTTAGCAAAACAAAATAGAGAAAGAAAAGCCTCCAGCAGCAGGGAGCGAACTGCTGGAATTTCCTTAATATTAGCTGAGCTTTAGGCAGCAAGCCTTAACGTGGAGAATTATTTTTAATTAATAGCTTTTCCCCTACTTTGGAGCTCAGCGGGAGGATCTTCTTTGCATTGCACGAGGAGGGGAGATAGAAACAGTCCCGGTTTTGTAACTGGTAACTATTTCAGGCCAACTGCATTGCCTGGAATAACTTTGTATTCAGAAAAAGAATAAAATGTTACATCAAAAGATACCTTCTTCTGGTTCTTGGATTTAAATTGCCTCTCTCGATAAACCCACAGCCTGACCAGAAATGAGTTGATGGATTTTAAAAATCTCCAAGCCAAATTATTCTCTCTCTCCTTTTCTTCCTCCCTCCCTCTCACCTCTGTGTTATCAGCATGGCATTTGGCCCTTAGAGGGGACGTTCCAAGGATGCTGAGCAATCCCAGCTCTGCCAGGGTCTGAGGCCCCAGCACTTGTGCTGGGTGGCAGGGCCCTTTACCCAAACTAGCCCAGATCCAGATGGAAAAAGAGGCAGGAAGGTGTTGTGAATTTGTATTACTTTAACACAATGGGTTTGTTCAGAGACAGTTTTCAGGCAATAAATGGCTCCTTTGTGTTCCTTCCCTCCCCATGGTAGCTTTCAGAGCTGTATATGTGCATATCATTTTGCCTGTGTATTAACAAGCAAGAAGGCTCCCTGGCTTTAGGCTCCTTCCTTCTCTTCCTCTCCCTCTCCTTCTCCCCAGCTTACAACACCCTCTGCTGCAGCACACAATTAAAACAAAATTAGCAAAATAAGTACAAGTTTATGGCAGGGGAAGGGGGGGGATGGCCAAGAATCCTTTCTTTTTGCTTCTCTTATTTGGAGTATTGTAAGAGGCTGTAGTGCCTCTTTTTTATGAGAGGCTTCCTGGGAGTCGGGACATTTGCTTGTTATACTGTGGCACTGCAAGAGGGTGATCGTCATGGACTATAAAGTAACGGGAAGTCTCACAGCCCCTCCAGCTCTGTAACACAGTAGCTTGGCTCACACAGGAGAGAGGGATTTATAGCACTGCCTTGTATTTTTTAACATATTTTGACTGCTTTTTATTTACAACCCAGCCCAACAGTTCTTACTTTGTCCCCTGCCTCCCTGTCCTCCTATCTTAATTCTGTTCCTTGTGGTGTGTTGAAGCCCCAGAATGGTACAAAAAAAATCACTTTAGGTGGAGAAGCAGCATGGATAAGTGCTGAACTTTGGGGTGAGCACATTCCCCTTCAGGCACTAAGTGCAGGATAAATATCTGATTTTCTAGGCTATGGGGAAGGCAAGGAGAGTATGGAGCTGGGAGGAAGAAGCAAGAATATGAAAAAGAGTATTTTCCTTGTTATCAAGCTTGCCAAGCTATTTTCCTTATGAGCTTTTGTGAAAGCCCAGTGTCTTTCTCTTATTTAAATAAGTCTAATCTCTGAAGGAGTTCTGAGTTGCTGCTTTTCAAAGCAGTGGGGTGTAGTTCCGTTTTATTAGCGGTCATTGAAGATCTGATGCAGTCGTGTCAGAAGCTGTAAATGCCTTGATGCTGTCAAGCCAAAGCCGTGCCTGCCATCCCTGGCACTGCCTTTAGAGTCAGCGTCTTCCATCTGCTGGGGCTCACAAGCATCATCTCCCAAATTTTGGCCTGGATTTGGCAGCATTCATGGGTGGCCATGCTCTGGTGGGGCTGGAGTATTGGTAAATCAGAATTACTATTTACAAGAAGGGGGAAGGTTTTGAACAATGCAGGCATTGCCTGAATAATTGAGCAGCTTTTGGGAGATTTTGTCTCTCTGTTAGCATTGGATCCTGATCCCAGCTCCCTTCCATTTGCTCTGATGAGGCAGTGTGGCATCATGCTGCTGACCACAGCTCAGATTTGGGGTTATCTGCTCTCATTGAAACAATTCCCCCAGAAGCTGCAGCGATGAGTTAACCATCTGAGGTCAAGAAGAGGACATTAAATATAATTAGCAGCTCCCTTAATCTTAAGTGGAGAATCCTCATTTGCTTGAACGTGTGTACAGATCAAAGCTTGATAGGAGCCAGGATGTGATACAAGAACAGCTATTTCCCAGGAAGGATTTTTTTTTCTCCTCTTTTTAAGGGCAGAAAGGAAAAGCACCAGGAATTTTGAATTGTTGGAACTTTTCCTCTTGTGGTTCAACTAATGCAGTGAATCAACTGCACTTGACCAGTGCTTGTACATGTTAACTATCAGCTAACATAATCTGAAGCCCTAGGAAAATAGGTTGTAGCACAGATGTAAGACACTGAAGGAAGACAGTAATTTTTTCCTGTAGATGGGAAATGCATATGTTGCCTCACTCACTTGTCATTACTGAAACTATAGGTAGGGACAAAAATAGAAACTACTGACAGCTTGATTTCTTCATGCTGGCACTGAGCTACAGCAGAGCTCTACAAGACCCTATAAATATGCAAGCGAAGGGAAATCCTACACAAGTGCTATCATACTGCTATAGTATACTGAATAGAATTAGCTTTATTGCAACCAAACAGTATGGACAGAGTCTGCTATTCAGAGCTCCCCTATCTCAGGAACAATGTAAAATGTGAACCAAAGGCAGCTAATCTGGCCTGTTTACTGGGAACAGTTCCAAAATATATTGTTGGAAATGACTAGAAAAAGCTTTGCACTGCACAGCTCTTATGGAGAAGCCCTTTCTTCCTTTTAAAGTGAAATGTCCTTGCAGAAATTAAAAGCTGTTTCATAAAAAAAAAAAAGGGGGGGGGAGGAGGGGGGTAAGGGATCACTGTGGTTCTGTGGTTTAAACCACTTATTAAAATTTGTGAAGGATCCAGCATGCATTGAAAATGCTGCCCCTGCCCCCAAACCTAAACCAACAAAAACAAGCCAACCCCATGAATAGCTCTTCCTAGCTTCCTGCACATTGAATATGCATGTTAAAGGACAAGGAGCCAAGAGTCGCTCTGTTTTGCTTTGCTTGGAATATTTTTTCTATGAAAATATTTCCTATTTCATTTTCATATTGCTATTTTTGATATGTCAAAGTCAGGGGCCATGCCAAGGAGAGGCTGGTGAGCTGGCCACAGAGGAGATTTCTGCCATGCTCACAGTGGCGAACAGAAGCAAGATGTTCCCCACTGTGTAAATGATGCTCCTGCACCTATGAGCAGGGTTTAAAGACATGTCAAGAGCAAAAAACACTGCTGCTGGGGCTGGGAGGGGAGTAGGTGGGGTGAAACAAGAGTCAAGCAGAAATCAGGGTAAAGGGACCCCCAAAATTGGGAAGTACTCATTAGGCATGAAATCCTGTAACTTTTCATTGTTCTCAAGAGAAGATACTACTTGTGCCATCTCATGAGCTGTGACAAGTATGTCTCCCTTCAAGAGTAGGTCCTCCCTCTTACTTTCATTCACATCTCTAAAGTGGCTCCATTTTTCTAAGCTGCTGTTGTAGTTTGCTTCATGATTTAGTTGCTCTCACTTCTTTTTCTTTGGAGGTGGCAACTGATTCTTCCTTGTTAGAACTGAGCAGTGTATACAACTACAGAGTAAACATTTCTGTCTTCCTCCTGGTTCAAACAAAAAACCTTGACCCCCATGCCAGTAGAAGTGAAATGTTTCCAAAACACACAGGCAACTGGAGATGTGGCTGTGGTTAAAAGCCTCCAATTTAAACACAGTTCTCCAGGAAACCATGACCAGGCGAAGATGACTCGTCCCTGATGAAAGGTCTGACTCTGTAACAATTTGTTGGCCCACTTGTACATTGTTATTTTATTGTCTGTACCATGGAGCACTTACCTCTTAATATGTCTGATAATAAAAATCCCACAGAAGTTTAAATTAGTGTAAGGCTCAGCGATCAGGCTTAGCTGTGATCTGGGGTCATCAACTCTCCTATCAAATTATATCACCTTCATTAATAACTGAACCATTGACCCTGAAATTCAAGGAGCTTTCCTAGGATTTCCTAAAATCTGGAGCTTTTATCCTGTCAGCCACAAACTCTTATGAGGCAGTGAGATTCCCACTGGCTGGCTCTGTCCTTCTCCCAGGTTCTCCTCTTTTCTGTTCTAATCTGGTTCCTGGCATTTTTTGCATTGGTGTAATCTGCCCCAAATTTGTCATGTAGTGGGTACTGTACAACTGCTGCAGGCTGAGGCCATGCAAGGGTGAGCACTGAGCAGGCTCCTGGCTGTCCAGGTGCAGGGTGTGCACTGAGGGGCTGCACATTCCCTTTCTTAGAGAGCTGACCTTCTAAACTGGTCTGATTGCTGCCAGTGTTCATAGCAGGGAGAACAGAGATGGACCTGTAATTTCATTGTCCTGTCCCACACACCAATATCTCCCACATCCCTCCCCCAAAATCTTTCCAGGGCTGCTAGAAGTGAAGAGTTCAGTGGTTTAATTTTCTGTTGTCTTGCCAAGTTAGAATGGGATTAAATGCTCTCAAGGTCTCTGGACTATCACTTTACCCAAAACATCCATCCCAAGCATTCAAAGAGGCATAGAGGCTCTGCATAGCTATTTATTTTAAATGCCTGATTAAAATTTCATGAAAACAGGAAGTCAGGGGAAAAGAATAGATTGCAAGAACGAAGAAATCCAGGGCTTTGTCATTTTTAACTCAACAACACACAACATTGAAGAAAAAACCCCAACACCCAGCACATTCAATTGTAACGGAGGAATATTTTCACAACTGTACTGAGGCCACTAATAGCATATTTTGTCATTGACAGGGGAGTTTATGAACTAAGAATGAAACCAATTTTTTAACTGAACTTATTACACAATTTTGATTGTGTTTGTAAACTATCACCTCAAGGTAACCTAAAATTGCTGTTCTTAAACCCTGCAAACTTTAAGATTTTTTTGGATCCTCTATTGTTTTTTCCTATCTCAGCAGCAATAAATACTGCAATATCACATCCTTAACAGAGCAGCAGCTCTTCTGTCCTGATATCTTTCTGGTTTTCCATTCTTAAGCATATCTAATTGTCCAAATAAAAAATGGGGGCAGAGACAAAAGACTGATTTTTCTAAATATTAGTCACATGCAAAAAATGCTTTTTTCTTAATGGTTTTTCTGGCTTCTAGACTCATTTTTTTCCCGTATGTAGCTTGCATGTTTTTGTTTTTCCTATATGCCCTTGTTTTACAAGGAAATATCCTCTTTGCTGAAAACATATGAATCAGAAGCAGTGTTTAGCCAGGCTGCATTACAAAAAGATTTAGAGTCTGTTGGGGTCTTCCTGCCTTTTTAGGCTGTGGGAAGCAGGACCCCCATTAAGAGGCTGCAAATGCCCCTCAGCCATTTTCCAGTACCACTGTCACCTTGACTACCCATAGGTAGTCGTGGGGTACTTACAAACCATCAGTGTCCCAATCTGTTCTCCTGTACCAAGCCCATCAAAAATAGATGGATGTTAAAATTCTGTATTAGCCTCTCACTGCAAAGGCAGCATATGTAGGGTTCTCAGCCTGGGCATCCGGTGGCTCTGGATATGGTATAATTATGATAGCTTAATGACAAAATAAGTTTTCACTTGCCAATGTCAAATTAATCCTGTCAGTACATACGTCACTGCAAGTGCATTGCTCAGTGTACCCTTACAATATGCATAATACCATGTCTCCTTGCTTCTGCTTCTCATCATGTGGTCCTCTTGGTGCAGATGCTGTTCAGCCACTTAAAGAGCTGTAACACTACCAGGGGAAAGAAGAAAAAAAACTCAGTATGTTATACTGGAACGAATATAATGAGCCTAAAACCTTGGAAGCTTTCCTTTGTTCATCATTCTTGCTGCAAACAGTCCCAGCCTTGTGTATTTCTCTATTATTTCAGCTGTAAAAATCATATTGAAATTTGATGGGAATTATTTCTAGAGGTAGTTAATTGGCTGACTAGGTGTATATGTGAGGAGAGGTAGCAGGGAGCCCATAAATGACCTTTTCCCTTGTTAGATTGCTCCCTGGCCAGCTGGACATTTGGTATCCTAAGGTGAAGAGTTTTTTAAATTACAGTTTCACGGCTTTGCCCCTTTACAAGACAACAATTTCTCTGTGTTAATTCACCATATCGAGGGGAGGAAAGAAAGTCAGCTGCTGCAGAATATCCCTTATGCTTTAAGAAAGCACGGCACTAATTGCTGGGAGACTTTTGCAAAACAAAATCCTGTGTGGCTCAGTCCACGGCTGCACACTCCAGTCGTCCCCGCTCCGTGCCAGCATGTCACAGGTGCACACCACAAGGGACAATGCAGCAAATGTAATTGGGAGGCAGGTGGCAATAGCTTGGACTCCGTAACACATTCATCTCAAGGTGCACTCGTGCATCTGTTAGAAAGTGAAGTAATTTTTTTTTTTTTTCTTCTGTAATTCAGTCGGTCTAACAGAGATTTGAGCCATAGGAAAATATTTCCCATCTCCTAAACACACCAGGAAAAAAGTTATGAGAAGTCCTCGGAGACGGCAAGCGAGGTGGAGTGGAGGCTGCTAATCTTGGGGAAAAAGCAAGGGGTTGTCAGTTTACATAGAAGTGGGTCAAGTGTTTTTAACACACTTGAGAGGGCTTTTTCCTCCTCTGCTATCGCTTTAATATCAGCACAAACTTTTCCTTTCTAGATATGAGCCTTTTGTAATTGCATCAGTACTGTGTGCTCTGACCGAGTCGGTCACTCTCCTGTGCTCAACCTTCCCTGCATCTTTCCAAGAGCCAGGGCAGAGCCTCTCGACGTGGGAACCTTTGTATTTCTGCTCCGAGTCCTAACAAAGGGTGTTTATTCCCTCTCTAAAACACAGAAAGGACCCCAAATGCTTGTACTCTTACAGAGAGCCTGAAAGTAAATCTTGCCAAGCTGAACTGCAGCAATCTCTGGGGTGGAGTATAACAGCTATAGTGCAGCATGCAGAATCCCTCTATAGGAGAGGGAGGCTGGTGCCAATTCCAAGCAAAACTATGGGGAATGGGATTCAAATGAGCACAGATGCAATGTGGCTCACGGACAAAAAACGAGCAGCACAGTGCTGCAAAAATGCACGTAGGTTTTAGTAGCCTTTGGTGGACAAAATACTGCTTTTCTATGAGGGATACCTAAACAAGGCAAACAACATAAAAATTATATCACACATTTTGAATGCCACATGCTTCCTAATCCCTAGGGGAGTATTTTCCCCATCTGTCTCAGTTCCTATCTCCACTACTCAGCTCTCATTTTAATCTGGAGTTGGGTCCAGCCGTAATCCAGAGCTCTTGGGGGGGATTTGCATGTGGAGCTGCTGGGAGGGTCCCATTGCTCCTCTCCCAAGGTCTGCTCCAGCCTCTCCCGGCAGTTTGCAGACTTTGTCCTCCTGCTGCATCTCCAGCTCTTGGCTGGTGGCAGGGCCAGGTAAATGGGAAGTGTGAGGTTTCGATAACCTGCAGCAAGTGTTTTCCGTCTCCCAGGAGAGAGCTGAGCTGGAAAACAATTTGGAAGACAGGAGCAGAGATCTGGTGTCATTTTTGGTGCAGCTACTAGAGTTTCTTGCTGTGAGCCCTTATCAGTGGAGTCCTTGTAGAGCTGCTCATCAGCAGAGATCCTGGGAGCGAGAGCAGCATTATTGCTTCGTCCCATGTGGCTTTTTTTATCAATGCTGTTCTGGCTTCTAAACCTTCTGGAGACGCTGTAATTGGGTACTTTGGGGTGGCTTGGCTTTTTTTATAGTGCAAGTTAAGTTTTTAGACTGGGCTTTAGAAATAAAAATAAAAATAAAATAAAGCAAAAGAAAGCAAAATAAAAGCAAGGAAAGGAAAAAAAAAGGTAAAAGTTAAAGGAACTAAAATGAAAAAAAGTGAAATAAAATAAAATGAAAAAGAAAAGTAAGCATCTGTAGTTAGAAGAAAAGAAATGAAGTTCCAAATAAATAAATTCTACTTCTCTTTCTTGGAGTGATCTAGGACAGCTGATGGAGATTGACACTCTTAAGTTACATGAATGTTTTGAACGTGTAAAGAATGCTTTATAAATTCAGCTTGGTTTGCTGTGATACACTTTCCAAATTAGGATACTGCGGAGCAGATTGTGAAATGGTGATTTACATGACTTGAGGATTTTGCTCCTTGTGATTAAACACAATAGCACTTTCTTTGGTTCCCTTTGCATTTTAAAAAATGTATTTAAATATATGTAGAAATGTATTTAAAATGCAGGTTATTTCCACAAATATAAAAATATCAGGCAAAAAGTGCATTATTGAGTGCTGTGTAAAGTACAGCTGAGCATGTCTAGAATTGCAGCATTCTAAAGGAGGAAATAAAATTACAACCAAGAAAAATATTCAAAGTACCATTTTTTTTTTCTGGCAGGAAAGTGAAAACATGGAGTTTTGTTGGCTCATTCTTCCTTTTGCAAAGGATTTAGTGCTGAGCTTTTACCTCACTACATGATATACTGCAGTGAAATGCACAGAAATTTGGGATTAGATATGAGTTGTAACATTGAGTAAATTTTATGTTGAGAAATTTAGAGTGTGCCAAGCAGCCAGCTCCTCGGACAAAAGACTAACATGAATAGGTTAGAGAATTATTAGCCTCTAATAATAGATGATATACTATATATCAAGTAATGACTACTTACTATCCTGCATTTATCTGTTACACGATGTCCTTTTTAATTACCTACCCTGCCGCCACGGGGGCCACCAGCTGGTGCAAGAAATGCTGCAAAGCTCATGCCTTCTTCCCTCATAAAATGAAAATATCTTCCCAATCTGTGCCCTTGCAGTTGTTATACATAGGTATCCCAGGAAAAAAAACCATCCAAAGCTTGTCTTTTTGGACAGTAGTTTTTAAGGAAGGTTGTGTTACTGAAATTGTGTTTCAACACAGTTACATCCAGCGGAGAGCAAAACTCTACCCGACTGTGGCTCTTCCCTTCAGATTTTAATTCCTTCTGCTGCTTGTCTAGGTGAGGAACGGATAAAAATAGATTGTTAGATGAGGCTGTTGCTTTTAATTATATTCATAATGAGCATTCACCATCCTTAATTCAATAGTGCAGTATAACAGGGGAGGGCAGGGTAGTTTAACCTCATTTCCTAAGGAAATGAGGAATATAGCATCCCACCACCCACCCACCTGGACCCAGACCTCTCCTAACAACGAGTGAATGCTTTCTAAGTGGGCTTGAAAGGGGACAGACATCTCAAAGGTTACATTTCCTCATGGAAATTGGGGTGAGTGCAGGGAAAAGCTCCACACTGGTGTGCCAGGCAGGTAAGTTCAGTCATTATCTCTGCTGATGGCAGCCCATGGCCGGTGACATCCCCTGCCTGCTGGGGAACAGCAGGGCTGGAAGAGCTGGGCATCAGGCTTGCTGCTGGGGCTGGACTTTGGGATGGGCAGCACTGGGCAAAAACAGAGGAAATCACTTTTACTCCCAATTTGGTTTCGGGTAGGAACATAAATTCTGGGAACCTCATTTTACACTAATTTTCTCCAGTGTAATGTCAGTGCAGGCAGCCTCCTGATTTTGGTGAAATCAGGGCAGAATGAGGAGCTGGTTTGCTCTCTGGGAGCAGGACAAAGCTCAGTGAAAATTAGCCACTGTGCTTTTGGACCTGCAGTGTTGCAGGGGACCTTTCCCATGCTGTGCCCCCAAAAGAGCAGTTCTCCCCCCTGCTTCCCTCCCTCCATCTGCTCCCACACCGACTGCTCTTGGAGCTGGCAGCACATTAATAAAAAAATGTAAGTTTTATGGGACAAAGTAAATAAGGCAATTCATATATCATTCCTAAGACACACAGAAAGGAGGCAGAGAAAAATAACCAACCGATATTTTATATGAGGATATTTCCATGAGTCAGCTCATTTTCACGTTTCTGGGCTTCCAGCTGCAAGCTCTGCTGTGTTGGCTTATCTTCTACTCGAGGCCTGGCATGTGCCAGAAGTAGCTTATAATTGGCTGTGTTTCCCCTTTGTAAATGGTAATAATAGAGCCTTTATCAGCAGAGAATGGCTAAAAATTTGGATGTCTTTAATTTCATCACAACTTGTAATTTTTTTCAGGTCTAATATTACACAAATAGATCTCAGAGCTCCTTGTTCAGGTTGCAGGGCTGACAGCAGAGGGGTTGATTTTTGTAGGTGGGGTATTGAACTGCCCTTCAAATGTTCCCTAGGCAATGGCCAGAGAGCTGAATTTATCCTTTAACCCTTGTGGCAGGGGTTTCATTAACCACTTGGCTTAAGAAAAGTCATAATAGTTATGGCTCAGCCTGGCTGGGCGAGGCTGATGCATTTCTTGTGGCAGCCTTGGCGTTTATTGCAGGGCAAAAATGCAAGGTATTTTCAATGTATTTTAATTCATTTGAGGTTTTCAATGAACTCACCTCAGCCTTCTAAATTCCTCCTGAGATTGCTTCCTGTGGATTTCAAAATGACTAAATTTAACTGGGTTGGGGAGGGGGGGAAAGCAGCTCATTCAATATGATTTCTAAAGACAACGATGCAAGCTTTATAGAAAATGAATTTTAAATTTCTACATGGCAGAAGAGTTTGGTTGATCACAGGCATAGGAAGGATGTTGCAAGATTTATTTGGCCAGTCACAACTTGAATTTTGAATAAATTCTGTCAAGCTGTTAAAAAAAAAAAGTGGAAATACATCACTTGACGCATTCAAATCACAAATATGTTTGAAGGGAACTGCAATCTGCTCAGAGATGTCCTGTGAATAAAAAAGATTTCACATGTGTTTAATATATTCCTTTTTGAGGAATTAATTGTCCACCAGCACTGACAAGCATGGGGGATGGAGGAGCGGAATGGGAGCGATTTGCAGTTCTTAGTGGGAATTAGTGGCATGACTATATTATAACAATCATAATTAAGCTTTGTACTTGAACAGTGCCTTTCCTTGGGGAATCTCAAGGCACTCTGTCAAATTTATGGGGAAATCCCAGGGAAATAAGTGATTTCCCTACAGATCTGCAAAAATTCAGTGGCAGAGCTGTGAGCAGACCCCAGGTCTCCAGTCTCCTGGACTCTGGCTCCAGCTCACAGCAGGAGCTGCCTGATTCCTCTGTCACAAATGGGGCAGGACTCAGGGGCTCTGGGAGCACAGCCTGGGGGTGCAGGTGGGTGCTGGGGGCACTGGGGTGCCTCCCTCACCTGGGGCTGTGCAGGGAGCAGTGACACAACATGGGTGGGGGGCAGAGGGAAGGTGAGAGCAGGGACTGGCAGCTCACATCAGACAGCCCTTTCAGTGGAACCCTGGACCTCAATAAAAATAACAGTGGGTACCACACTTGGATAATGTTGCGACCTTGGGGAAGTCCTGACTCCTCTGTGCCTCAGTTTACCCACCTCTACAATTAATATGGTGGCGCTGTGGGAGGAGTTTGGTGGTGGACTTTTCATGAATAAAACAAAACAATCAGGAAATCTTACATAAGTATGTGGTGCTTTGAGCATCATTTGAAGTTTTTCATCAAGGCCAAAGTCCTTACTAGAAAAATGTGCTCTACTTTATCTCAAAATTCAGCATTTGTGCAACAAATACACAGAGAAATTATTTGTGTGTCATGAAGAAGACTCTGATAAGATGATCACAGGGGTCTGTTCTTTTTAAAATCCCTCAGGTTAAAAATCTGTACAACTTAATGTTTCTAACGTGCTTTGAGACCTTCAGAGGCAAGGTCCCTTTGGACTCAGTAGGATGAATTGGCCTCCTCGAGTAAGCTGAGTTGAATTTTGTACGTAAGACAAGCAACATGTTACGTTATGGATTTGTTTGCTCCCCTGGCTCGTTTCACCAGTTTGTGCAGCCTGGTGAAAAACCAAACAAATTCACCTGCTTGCACAGACAGAGCAAAGCCAACAGTAAGTTTTTTCAACAAAGTGCCTGCAGAGGATGACAAAGTGTTCAAAAGACAACTGGACTTGACATCATTGAGAATGTTTAAAGTAAGCAATAAAACCCTAAACATTGAGTTGGTGTTTTACTGGAACAAATAGAGAGATTTAAAAGTAGTGGTTAGATGCTGAAAAGCACAGCTCCAGTGAAAATCCCCATATTTGCTCTGAATAAATCCTCTCCCTCCTGGGAGCAGGCTGAGTGTGGAGAGGAACAGAGTTATTGGCTTCTCTTGTTAGGCCCAGGCTGCTCACTTGGTTTGGTGATAGGCAAAAGGATGTTCTTGGGTCCATGTGAAGGAGCCTGTCAAGGAGCAATGGGAAGTCCTCCTCTGGATGGGAATATGAGGTGTTTTAGAGGAAGCTGAGTTGTTGATCCCAGGCAGAGAAATCCCTCCCTCTGCCCTGGGGCCAGGGGTCATGGCAGTGGCCTGGTGAGGGGCACCGCTCTCCAGCAGCACTGCTGGAATCTCTGCAAGCCCTGGGTCAGAGGACCAAGGGTATCCCACCAGAACTGGGACAGTTGGCAATCCTCGTTCTTGTGCAGACTGTGTGAAATGCACACCATTCCCCAGAGCTTACAGGCACAGTTACAAACGAAGCAAAGATGGCAGGAATGACATTCCCTTGCTAATTATAGTGTGGTCCCATCTGTATATTTGGTGTTATGTCACCAACTCCAGCCTGCTTTTTTCTAGCAGGGAAATACTGCTATAGGTCGAAGCTCAGCACAAAAGGCTCCAGACCTCTAGTAATGTTATAGTTGCTTGTTTAATGGGAGCAAAATTCTGTTTTTAAGGGCTATCAGTTGGAAATCTGAGAGCTTGTTGGGTAAGGTGCTTTTTGGGTAATTCAACAGTCTGTGTTTAAAAAGCACTTGGGTGTGATTAAACATAACAGAATTCAATGGCTGCACATTTTATTGAACCCTGCTGGCTCCACTGGCACCTTGGGCATGGCAGCAAAACTGTGAGCTCAGGTCCATCCCTCCTGCATGGAAAAGGTGGGAGAGCAGCTATCTCCCTGGCCATCAGCACTCTTCTTGGCTGCTGACTTTTTGGTTAGTAGATAGACTGTGAAGAGTTTGGACTGTAGGACCTGTGCATTACCCTCCAGGAATTCCCTCAGAGAGATATGAGGACAGAAACTGCCCTACTGAATCATTCCATGGGGTATTTCCTTTCAATCCTCTTGAGGCTCTCATGTGTCCTCCTAGGGACACAGATACAGTCCTGGAGTTCACGTCTCTGTTTCTGCTGATGGAGTTTCCTGGGTCCTTGTAAAATGGTTGCAGTTTAGGACCTTAAAATTGCTCATGGAAGATGCCATTTGTCCCTCTGAAGGAGCCCATGGGGTGCTTCTTTCTTGCACATGGTACTTGTGAGCAGTATTGGTGAGCCTCGTGCTAAATCATACAGGACTGAGATTTTTAATTAGGGTAGAGGTGGGAGCCTCCAAATCTCATGTGATTAGAGAGTTCTCATAACTTTTACATTTATTATATAGTCCAATTAGCATATTTCTTACTTTAATGTCTCTATTGCCCTGTTCAATGCTGAAAATCCAAAAATAAGAGCACTTGCTAAAACTTTAGCCATTAAATGAAAATAGTCCAGAAACAAAAGTAGAAATGGGTGTACCTAATTTAATTCACTGTTTGGGCTAAGAACAATTAATGAAACTTTGGCAAAACAAGAAAACACCATAAATAATGACAAGGAAACTAAAATCTGAAAACCATCCACTTCTCCCCCATCCACTGGTTGTGGGAATGGCAAAAGAAATTTTAAAAAGTCAAATAAGCCACCCCAAAAGGCGGCTTGTGTGAGGAGGTGGAGAAGAACTGTGCAAAGATGAATCTCTCAGGGCTTGCACCTGGACCTGTCCTGTGAGGTTAAAGCCCCTCTCTGCCCCCTGGTTTGCTGATACATCCCAGGGGTGTTTGGTGGAGTTCATGTGCAGGAGGGGAAGCAGATCCTCAAACAGCTTTACGGGTGAGGGGCAGCTACATGAAGGCCGTGATGTCTCTGAAAGTCAAGGAGAATTTGTACCAGCAGAAATAGGCTCCTGGTTTCTTGTCATGCAGGAAGCCGTTGGTGGAGCCAGAATTTAACAAGTTCACAACTTAACAAGTCCCAGCCTAGTGTCTGGACTACCAGAATAGATTTTTTTCTCAAATACCCCCAATCGCTCAATGCTTTTGTCAAATTTCTGTCTCTCTGTACCCAGTGTCAGCCTCAGCTTAACAATGAAGGTAGTCCCAGAAAACTTCTCACAAATAAGCAACCTATGCTCCCTGTTATGAAAGCAACCTCCTACTGTCTTGTATATTAATTCTGTTCTTGTGAGGCGCTGTAGAGGTTGAATTTTCTCTGCCTGGCATGGTAACTCATTGCTTTCATTTTTTAGGAATTTCAAGTTTTTGAAAGGCTTAGAGCGAGCCATGAAGGCTCCACCTCTTTCTTGGCCCTGTAACCCGTGAGCAGTTCAGCTGAGGCTAGGAGATTTGTGTATAATGATTTGGGAAAGTTGTGAGTATAAATAGTAAGGAATTTGAGATGTTTTTCCCCTCTGTAATTCAACACTCAATAGCTTCCCCTTCCACCCTGCACATAAGGTGCTGTACCAAAACCATGGAAAGAATTTGTGGAGCTTCAGATCAAGGAAGTTCATAAGCTTGCAGGCTTTTTTTTTGCTTGCTCTTTTAAAAAAATCTTATAATATCATCTCCTCTGGAGAATAGCATAGCCAGAGGACTTTACAAATTTTCACCAGATCCTCTCACCAGGAGCATTTGCCCCAGGGCAGGGGCAGGACAGCCCTCTGATCTCTCATGCACAGTGTGGTAAGGGCAGGAGCCCGGAATAAGTGTTCAGCCTCAGCTTTTTCCTTCCTTTTTTCTCCTTTCTCTTTCTGGTAGCAGCTAGTGCTGAGAGAATGTGTTCAACCTGCTCTAAGCTCCAGCCTCAGCATTCCTTATTCTTTCCCATTCCACATCTCACAGATCTACAGGGCCAAGGTATTGGGCTGCAGCACATAGAATACCAGAATCACTTAGGTTGAAAAAGGCCTCTCACACCATAGAGTCCAAGCTGAAATGACCAGGGTCATCATTCACCAGCTCTCTGATGAAATGCCCATCCCTGGAGTCCCAGGACAAGACATTCCTGAGCACAGAGGTTGCCATTACATGTGGCAGCAGTGATGGAGCTGGGGACACCCTGGCCCGGGCATCTCTGTAATGACAGGTTTGTTTTTAATTGCCCTGCAGGTTCCTTTCATCTCCATAGGCATCTTTGTCTTAATTTCTCTTGTGCTTTAAACCCTGCACATAAAATGCAATGTAAACCTCAAAACACCCTCACTTATTCTAACAGAAATGTCATCTCTGAGCAGTATCCATGCAAATTCTCTGTAGCCCCTGTGATTTCAGCCCAGAGATGGGTCTCAGCTCTACACTTCATCCCCAAAGCTTGACTGAGAACCCCTCGTGCAGCTCTACAATTACACGGACTCGGGCACAGGTGATGGACAATCACAGCATATATTTGTGTACCTTCATTGCCAGGCATTTGATGTATGGTTTCATTTTTGAATCTCGACTTTATTTTGCATCATGATATTTGAACATGCAGATTTACAAATCAGGTCCCAGCATTATTGTTTAAAGAACCCTCAATGCTTTTGGTAAAAACCTGAGTAAGTATTTGTTATATTTAGAGGCAATTCTGCTTATTGTTTCTCCATACCATAAGCTTTTCACTGACCTAGATTTTGCTATTTCATTTTCCATTTGCTGTCCCACAGTACATTTGCATGGAAAGAAAGTCTTTTGTCTTTTAGTGTTCTCTTGCACTTGCTATTTTATCCACCAGCCAAAATCACACTCACTGCCCTGTGATGGTGTGAAGAGCTTCACTGGAAGTGATTGTGTGGCTGAGGATCCTGGCTTCAAACTAGAAGCAAAAAGCTATTGCAGCTTTTAGCTTTGTAGAATCCTTGGGCTGAAGAGTGCTGGAGGACCAGCCTGCAGCAGAAGAGCATGCAAAGAGGAGTGGTTTGTGTGTTTTCCAGCAGTAGCAATTTACAGAAAGAAAAGTGGACAGAGTCAGAAACTGGCTTCCTTTCAGTCGGAGGGAATGTTTCTCTCCCTGGATGTATATTACAACTATAGCTAAAGACACAAAACAACATCTTGATTTTAATTCTGGTTTCAGTTTTAGCATGTCATTAAAGAGATACCTGTATTGACAGGAAGAGTTTTAATGCTTTTGGGGAGTTGTTATTATCGTATTACACGATTATGGTGTTTATTGCGGTGGTGCCTGAGGGCTGAATTTACAAACGCTGCAGATGGATTACATGGGTATTATGCTGCACACAGACATTTTGCTGCATGTTCATGTTGAAATCCTGTGAACTGGACAATGTAAACAAATTAACATTATCAGGGAAAACCTGTTTTTTAAGTTAACTTTCCCTGCAGACTATACTCAGCCAAAGGACACTTGCTCTTGCTCTTACATCTCCTGCATCTCAACCATGTTCAAAAATGTTTTTACTAGCACATGTTAACCAAAACCTCCTCCTTTTCAGAAAAAAAAAAAAAAGCAGGCATGTTTTAAAATGCATTTGATCCAACCAGCTAGTATATTTTTAAACACAACAGTGTTATGTTTAACAGTGTGTTAGCATATGTCAATTAACTTGTTTCCGCAGAGTGCTGACAGAAGTGCCCCTGTCACCGCCAGCCCTGAGGGGCCCTGGGCCTCAGTCGAGTCAGCAGAAGGGAGCCTGTGCCCACACCTCCAGCCCACTCAAACTCAGCCCTGGCTCTTCTGGACAGTATTAGGGTGCTGGAAGAGGGCAGGGTGGATTTGAAGTAATTTCTCCTTCTGCTGGCTGTGATCTGCAGGTAAACCCCCATGGTCGGGGAGATGCACCAGGGCTCCTCTGTCAGCACCCCAAATGATGTCTCCTGTCACACACGTGAGCTGAGATGCTCTCACTGCACACAACGCCCTTCCAGACAGAATAAATAGAGACTTTTTCTCACACTGTCAGGAGATCACACCACTTCCCTGTGCCAGATATAGATGAGATGGAGGAGAAAAGATGCACGCGCACGTGCATATAGCCCCTAAGTCTCCCTTGTGCCCAGAGGAGGTGGTGAGGATGGCTGTGCATGTCTGGGGTGCTTTGTGTGCCAAGCCATGGCCATGGCCATGGGGGGTACTCCTCCCCACTGCTCTGGACCACACTGGCCAGTGCAGAGGGAGCACTTTAACCCATTGTTGGAAAGCAGCAGAGACCTTTCTGTCTGGAGACTGGCATGTGCTCCTGGATAAAGCTGTGGGAATGTGGGAACTAACCAGTGGTATCCTGGCAGGACCTTCCTGTGCATCTCAGCCATGAAATTGTGCATGATGAGAAGTAATTGGAGTGGGGAGCACACAGGTCAGGTCTCAGCAGCAGAGCAGGAATACACACTACTTTCCCACAGGGATGTGGAAGTGCCTGCCCATGCGTGGCAGCTGCAGAGACACTGTTGGGTGTCTGATGGGGCTCATCTTTTATTGCCCATGCAGAGGGTGTGGGAAGGGTAAATACATGGGCAGTTATGGCAGAAGAGGTGTCCAGAGCCTGTATCCCCATGCCCTGCTGCTGAGGGCTGCTTGGTGTCCCCATGTCCCAGCCAGACTCCATGTGCAGGAGCAACCCCCAGGCAGACAAACCTGCCTCTGCTGCTGTTCCTCATCCAGGGAATTTGGGCAACCTTCATTTCTCATTTCAAGATTAGCAAATGCATGAATGATTCCCACGTGTTCTGGGACAGTGTTAATGGGAACGGTAGAAATACCTAGAATAAGCAGCATCCAAGAATAGGTCTCTTGTCCTGCCAAAGTCTTGCACATGTTCTTAACTTTCCTGCCCTGGGAAGCAACTCCTGGCACCCTGCAGGGCAGGAGAGTTTTTCCATTTGCTTCAGTGGGTGCGGGATTTCATTCTGCCTCACAGACCTGTGGATTTTAAAGGGACTGTCCATAAGGCACACTTGAACTCTTTGCAGGGTTGAAATATTTTATATTTTTAGCACTGACACGATGGTCATGAGGGAAAAGCACGTATTTGCCCCGCTCGAAGGGCATGGTCAGACATGCTGCTCCGCTGGGGCTGCTTGGGGTCAAGTTGTTACTGGCCCTGAACCATTTCTTCGGGTGCTGCACCTTCCTGCTACACAGCTTGGCTGCCATAATTGGAGCCGTGGAGCTGACCTACACCAGCCGAAACATGTTGGAAGTGGGGTTTTATAAATAGACTGTGTGGACAAAGGGTGTCTGCTCCGGGGTGTTTATGGGGCTGGGAAGAGGAGTTTGGGGCAGGGGATGGAGCCTGACAGCTCCCAGTGAAGCAGCACAGCCCTCTTTGCAAAACAGGGAGCGTGGTGCTGGCAGAGCCTGCGGCAAGCCCTCGGCACAGGGAAGGACGGAGAGGCCGTGACCCGGGGTGTGGGTGCTCAGCTATTTTCTCCCTGTGAGACTGGCTCCCAGGCCTTTGCTCATGCAAACCCTGACAGATCCCATCTAAATGAGTAGTTGGAAATTATGTGCTCCCTCCCTGGTCTGGGCTGGAGCTGAATCTTGCTACCAGTCTCAGGGAGAAGCTTTTGCTGCTGAATGCAATTAAAAGAACCAGAACTCAGCGCTGTGGGATCTTGCCCAGTGCTGGTAGTCAGGGTGATTGACACTGAATCCTTTGATTTCTCCAGAGGCATCATAATATTTTAAACTTATTATTAATTACCAGTGTATTAATCTCAGAATAGTATTAACAGTATTTCAAAATATAATTTTATCCTATCCAACCCACTGGGGAAAAAAAAAAAAGCAGTTTTGGATGAACTGAACAACTTTATAGACACTGTGCATTATAACCAGACAGATTTTCCCTAGTTAGTTCCATTTCCATCTAATATTGGGGAAGATTAAAGATACTGAATCAATGGCTGTAAAAGCTTACATTAAAAATTTGCAGTAAATGAGAAGAGGAAAATTTCATTAGAAACATAAATTGTGGCAACTGGAATGCCTGCAACTTAATTTTAGTATTCTACTGACAGTCACACTTGAAAGCCTTTTTTTTCCAAATGTTTTCTTTTCTCAGATTAAAAAAAAAAAGGAAGAAAATGACCTCTAATATTTTGAAATATAGAACTAATTACAGTACAGAGTGATCCTGGTCCCACTGAAGTCAACTGCAGCATTCTTTATGACATTGCACGATAGTGCCTCTATTAAGAAATAGTAAGGAAATGAGATACTTTAAAGAGAAGGGTTTAAAATGAACTGGCTCTGTTGGCCTCTTTTGTAAAAATACCTTAGAGCCACTTTTATCAAGTCAAAAGGTTCATTGAAAAGAGAGAAATTAAAAGATGCTGCTCGTGGAGCCTGGCAAAACCTGAAGTTAGCAACAAATATCTCTCCAACCCAATTATAACATTCAAATCAAGGAGGAAAAAAATTATGAAATATAATGAAAGCTTTCTTTCTACTGAAAAAGTCTACTTGGAGGTGTCCAGACCTAAGGGAATTACCAAGTCAGCATTAGAGTGGAGAAAAAATGTAATGTAAATGAGAGTGAAATAATCAAATTTTTCTGGTGGAAATAAGTGCAGTTGTTTGATGTAATTTTGACACACAGCATAATTTCAGCATCAACAGTGAAGTTTAAAGAATCAGTGTGTCTTCATGAGATTTCTGCACAGAAAAGCCATTCAATGGGAAAATCTAAATCAGACTTCAGTTTGCACATTGGCCCCTCTATGAGAGAAAGACCTGCATTATTTTAGTTGCAAATAGAAAAATAGAGATGACCCTTTTTCATTAATTTCTAGACATCTTTTCCACTCAAAAATCCAGCATGATTGTGGCATATAAATCACAAGAAATGTGATGTGTGACTGGTTTTGTTCTCACAAAAATTGAACTTTAGTTTATATCTCTAATACCAGCTCAGCCATTTAAAACTGCACAGTTTTCCACAGTGAGCTACACTGGACTCATGTCACCGTGCTTCTTGCAGATGTAATTTTTCAATATCATGAGGATATATCCCAAACAATTAAAACAATTAAAGCAGGGCATGTCTTCAGTATTTACTCAATCTCATAGTCTGTATGAAATATATTTGTAATTTTGTGTTCATTTCCAAATGGAGACAGATTCACACACCCTCACAGCCAAACTCAGGACAAGAACCAGCAATTAAATGAAGCCTGAGATCCAGTCCAAAGCAGGCATATACTCAATTTAATTTTTAAATAGCTTAATTAATAGTTTCAGCTAAAGCAAAGAAGTGAAAATGGGTCAAACTATGTAAACATTGGTTAGAAAAATACACTGTCCAGCCAAAGCATTGTAGAAGAGCTTTTAAGAAGAATGGTCTTTAAATTTAATTTAAACATGGGTTTCCAACTTAGGTAAAAGCCCAGTTCAGACAAGGCCCAAGCCACTTTTTGTGCCACAAAGAATTACCGAGGTATGCTGAGAGTTTATTTAGTCCTTGCTTGTTCTGAGGCCGTGTTTCACCGTGCAGTCATCATTTTCTCCTGGCTGTCAGCACATTGTTCCCTCTTGGAGCTCACGGCCGCCGGGACCCGCGCGGGGGCTGCGAAACGTTCTCCGCAAATATTGACCGGGGTTTTGAAACGGGCTGGGAGGCGCTGCCATTGCACGCCGGGTGTTTGCCTTCTGCACACGGCCAGGTTCAAGTTCTTATTGACACGGCTCAGATGGGTGCTGGGGTGCCTTACATAAGCCTCAAGGCCAGGAGGGTGATTTTGCTCCGGAGTAGTCAAAGCAACGTCGTGTGTCTTATCTGACCAGGCATTGCTCAGCAGTCCTCACTCCATGGGAACATACATTGGTTAACTTCTTGGTAGTTCCTGGATTCCAGAGGGGCAAAATTATAAAATGCAAGCAATTTCTCTCAATCCAGACAATTACTGTATTACAGAGAAAACTATTCTTTACTCAAAAAAAACCCCATTTTTTGGAATTTTTTTCTGTGATACTTATATTTCAGTTTAAATGACCCAAGGATGTCATTTGAAAGGGATAAGAGTGTTGTTTTTAAAAAATCATTTTTTAATTATACAGTAGCACTTACATGACTCTATATATTTGTAGCTGGAAGTTTCTGCTATACTGAGTTCTTTGCAAGTTTGCTGATTTGCAGTTAACTTCCAGGATCCTAACTTTTTGGTTAAAATAACTGAAAGGTTTCTGTTTGCTGGTGTAGTTTTGGGGTTTTTTTCTGTATTTTTTTAACTTTAATTAAGTTAATAAAAAGAAAAAAGAAGAATAGAAAAAAAGTTCAGAGGATAAGTACCAAGACCAGCTCAGGTACATTGCTTTAGGAAGATGTCACTGCCATCCCCTTCATCATCACTTCTTACTGCTATGATAAATTTGGGAGTTTGATTCCAAACTTTGGCTAACTTTTATCACATGAGAACTCCCCCCCATTTCTTATGTTTCACCTTGATTTGTGCAGAGCAGGTCGTGCAGGAGAAGTTGGCAATGTCTGAAGGTGTCAGTGCTCTTTGCCAGCCATCCCCTTTGGAGTGTGAAGTCAGGTTTGGGGGAGGAAGTCTGTGGTTGGTGGCTTTTTGTAGAGTACGTGGCTGGCAGATGAGAATGTTTTGGCCTTCCTGATCTGAACACTTTTGTTTCCATTGTAAAGGATGACACAATCTGTGCAGGCAACAAAATCCAGCTGGTTATCCTCTTCACCTGCAGAACATCTGCAGCAGGAGGGGAATGTATCAGAGATCCTTATAAGGAATGACAGTTTTTGCTGTTTATGTTCAAAAGCAAAACCACAACAGGAGACAACATCCCTTTCATGAGAATGAAGAAAACAAACATTTTGGGCTGGAGAACAGGCTGGATGAGCTGGCCTACTCCAGGGTGTTTGAAAAGTTAAACGTGTCAAAGGTTCTCCGCCAGGCAAAGGGAAGATGTAGGAGAGATTTTTATAAATGGCAGTTGGGCAATTAATGTTAACCATCAATATCAGAATGGCTTAGATTATATGATTAACTAGTAAGAGTTTTGAGCTGGCTGGTAATTTTAGATTAAATAGTCAGGCAGCCAGTGACTTGAATATTGATGAATATCCGGTGTTTTATTAATATGCATTCTCTATAAATTAGAGGCTTAGTACACAAAGAAGAATCCTAATGCTCTTGCTATTTTTCATTGCCACAGGTAGAGCTGAATAATTCATAACAATTAATTTATTTCACTGATTTAGCCTTTTGGGGCGGGGGGGAGCTAGGGGGGGAAGTTGAGCACGAGTAGTCTGCAGGTAATCTTTTCCATGTTTATTTACAATAAATAACCTACCAGAGACATTTGAAGACTAATTCTTAGTTGTGGGGAATTTTCTTTTTTTTTTTCCTTGTATTTTAAATGAAGAAATTTGGAGGAATATGGGCATAAGTGCAAGCAACCTGTCAGTCAGTACAAGAACCCAAATGAATTTTAAATTGTAGAAAAAGCCCAACTAATTGCAAATACAACATATACAGGGTCAGGCTCATGTTGATTTGTATTGATTGGTGCAATGCTGGTTACATTGCATATTTCTGCTCTTCATTTAATTGATTCTAGTACTTCAGGACCAAGATTTCTTACAAATATTTCTATGGGCAAAATTCATTGTCTGTATTTAGTCCCTAATTCACAGGTAAAATGCTGCCCCTTTTGCAGCCAAGGGAAGTTTTACCCTTCATTCTGAAATATCCAGGATCCTACCTGCTGATGGCAACATTCCTGAAAATCCTTTTTGAAACACACCAAGCAATAACACATCCAACACAAATGACATTTTATATTTGTGCAAAGTTTCAGAATATCCATTTGCAGATTTTTAAATTATGTTTTTAGGCAGTGGGAGATGGTGCTGTAAATACGAGACGAGATGTTGCAGCACAAAGATCATTTGCCAATCCTGCAGCTCAGGGAGGCTGCAGCCCTGTCTCACACTCAAATCCTGAGCAAGTAATATCCAGAAACACACAAGGAGGAGGAGGAGGAGGAGGAGGAAGAGGCTGCATGATTACTGCCTCTCCCTTTCTCTGGTTCTTACAACACACTCACAGCAGTGAGACTTCCATAGCATGCCATAAATCATTGCCTCATTATGCTCCTTCTGGAGGTTTGTTTAGGGCACCTATTCTAGTACTGGCTGCAGAAGATTATTTGTTCTTCCCAGAAATTCCTCTCTGGTTTGATTTGCACACAAGGAAAAAATCTCTACATCTTATTTTTGAAATAATTTCTTAGTGTGCAGAATAATTTACATTACAGAACTGCCTAAGAAAGTAATTTCAGCAATGTCTGGAGGTGGGTGATTTTGCTGAGAACAGGCAAAGGTTACTGAAGGTTTTTGTGTTTCTGTGACTTATCATTATGAAGTATTAATAAATGAAACAGAGGTTCTTCCTCTCCTCCTTTCTTCTTTCCTCCCTTCTTGCCTGCCTTCCTTTTTGCTTTCCTTCTTCCCTTCTTTCTTTCTTGTGTACATAAAAGCTGTTGATCTCTTACCTAGCCAGATTTTGTTGAATTATTGTAAAAGAAGCCTAAGTATCTCGTTTAAAAAACATTGTATGATCTTCATGCACTTTTTCTGTATGTCTTTATCCAGCCCTAGTTCATAACTGGTGCAGGATTGATTGATAGAATAGGGATTTTGACACTTGGTTTTGACTTAAGGAGACAAATTGTCCTAATAAAAGGTATGCATTAGTTAGCCTAATTTACTAATGAGGAGCAGTATTGCTGATTTTGATAAAACAGTATTTATTTAGCCTTGCACCAAGTAAATGCTGGAATAACCTAGATTGTACCTGCAATGGATTGGAACGGCCAGAGCTGAGACTTTGGAGAGCAGGTGGGTACACTGCAACACGGCTGGGTTTTGCTGCAGTGACAATGTGATCTAGGATCTGATCCAGGCTCCTCAGAAATCAATGGAAATTCTACCCTTGACTTTACTGGGCTTTGGATCCTGCTCCAATTGTACCAGGATGGAAATGAAATTACGCCAGCTTGGAGGAAGAATTTTCTGGCTTAACAGATTCAGGGTTTTGAGTTGATGGATGCGTTTGTGAAAACGGTCCTGACTTCAGGTTTGAGTGTTTCTGACATGTGCTTTGCCATGGTCCTCCCTCCTAGTCACAGCTCCCTGAAACACAATAGATTTCTGTTTTGTGACCACTCACAGACATCCCAGATGTACAACAGCATTTCATAGGTGATTGTAATGTGAAACTCAAAATCGTTGTAAGCTTGCTCAAAATGTGACCTGCCTTCACACAAAAGCTCCCTAAGCTTTCTGAACCTCCCAGCAAAGCTGGATGTGTTCACAGCCATAAAGAAACACAAAGCTAAGTCACTTTGGTGTGTTTTGAGGTTTCACTGCACATCCTCCTGCACCATTGTATCTCAGAGTCCTGGGTACAATTCTCATTTGATCTTAAACTCTTACAAAGAGCCTAGGAATAGAAGATGTGCTGAGGTAAGGGCCAGAAAAGACTTTTTCCAACACCCACTGCAACCTGAGTTCCCCACAAACAATCAGGACTCAGCGAGAATTGTACCCAACTTTTTTTGATGGAAGTGCAGTGGTGACCTTCTAGATTGATTAAAGATGTGACATTGATTGACTTTGAAGGGAGCCACATCCACCCTTCTTCTGCCAAAAAGGCAGTGGCTGCAATGTGAAGCCTCAAGAATGGGGCATTGCTTTTCCAAGTACATGGAAGACATCCAAGGGTAACGGGATAATGCAGATAATGGGATAGGGTTTCTCCCCTCCTCTCCCTCAAATACCATATAGCTAGATTTTGGCTATCCAGCCTCATGCCTTAGAAGACTTTTCTCTTACAGCTACTTAAAAGATGAAATAGCTGAGGAAATGAGCTCTTTTTGCAGGTTATTTAGGATGTTTGGTGGTTGAGAATGTCAAAAAGGACTGGTGGTGTTGACTCTGCAGGAATCTTTAATGGTGGTGGGGGTATGATATTGTGAGGACCAGTGTCAGTGGAAGGGATGGTGTGGTGGGGGAAAGCTTTATTCCTCATGCCAACCCACCCCTGAGGATTGTTCACACTGTCACTTTGGGGTGTCAAGTTTGAGAGGTGCTAAAATGGTCCTATTTGCCAAAGATATAGAGTATCTTAACAATATCTGGTCTCTTGAAGGCACCTTGAGTTGGCACTGAGGAATATTGGCCTCCAAAATTACCACTTTTGAAAATCTAGGCCACTGAACCTGATATGAACTATCAGAAAGCAGAGACAAGGGAGCACTTATGTTGGAGAATGTATAGTGGCTTGAAAACTACAAATCAAAATAATTCACCCTTTTATGTGTAAATCTTCTTCTCTTTGATACACAAATTGAAAAGCTGTCTGGTTTCCTTGTAGTTTCCATAAGCAAGCAGTGTGTGACTGCACCCTCTAGAATGCTATTTAAGCGTTATTTAAAGTGCAGACCTGTTAAAGTCAAGCAAGCTGATCTGTATGCTAGAACTGAGCCCACCAAACCTTACACCTAAAACCAGCAGGGAAGGGGGTCTCGAGTGCCACAGCTCCCTCCTGACAAGGGCATGGAGTGACAAACAATGGAGCACCAAAGGATCAAAGCACTTTTTCAGGCACAACAACAAAATCAGAGACAGAAAAACACCAGGTCCTGGTGCAGGTGTCTGCTCTTCCAAAGCAGCCTTTGTCAGGTTTGACACAGCCAGATCATGCCAAGGGGATGCAGGCAGGAGCTGCACACTGGCAGTAAATAAACATCAGCAAATGAATCTCCTGTGTGCATTTCTGAGCTGGGAGAAAGGCTGGAGAGAAACTGCATGAAGCCCACGTGGAAGGGATTACTGGGACACACTGATCTTACAGGGAGGTTATTGGAAAATTTAAGTGCAAGTATGGAAAGACAGTGTGATGTGTTTTGCTCATATCCCAGAGTTGTTTTCCCTGGCTGAGCACCTCAATGCAGGTCCTGTGGAAGTCAATAGCTGTCTTGCCTTTCAGAAGGATTATGGCCCTAAATAGCTTCTTTAGGAAGTGTACTTTGCTTGGTGATAACACAAAGCAGAGGGTGGATGATTAACACCAATTAGGATTATTTACAAGAACCTAGAAAACAATAGGTCCATAAATCATTGTCTTATCAATTGTAGTTCCTCCTGAGTAATTCAGTCATCATTGGGCACACTGTGTTTGTTAAATACAGATCACACTGATGTTAGCTGAAGTGTGTGCAAATGATGAAGGTACAATATGACCTAAAATAGCAGCATGTTACAAAAAAAAACCCCTGTTTTCAACGTTTTTATGTTCTAAATCCCCAACAGTTTACGCCCAGATATATTTAAGGCAACTGACAGTAGCTTGTTTCTCTTGGGTTGTGCTACAGCTCTGTTTACACTTGTGTCTCCCTTTGGGGTGGTTTTGTAGTAATCTCCTGGCTGTCTCCATTTGTTGGGCACTGGTCCAGCTGCAGAGCAGCTTCAATGCTCACATATTCCTTCCAGAGGAGAGCCAGTGGGGAATTCTCTCCAACAGCAAGCCAGGGCTTAGTGGGACACACTGCCCTGATCCAAGGGGCAGCCACACCACAAAGTCCTTCAGGGTGTCTGTCACCCTGCTTTGCAAGAGGAAGGATGTCAAACTTCCCAGAGCTCCAGTGCCAGCCTGGAGGGGGGCTTGTGCTTTAGGGAGGGTCATCTGCTTTATGTGCCACCCTTTTTGCTGGTGACTGGCAGCTCTTGAACCACTACTTCTCTTTCTTCCACCAAGGCTTCTCCTGGCTCATTTTCCTCTTTATTTAGTAAATGCCCAGTCTTCTGTAGCTGTTCCTCCTTGCTGCTGATCTTTTTTACTTCTACTTTTTATCACTTTTTGTGATCCCTTTTCCAATTTCCAACCTTAGTCTCCCAGAAGACCCGGAGTGGTGATGCCTGGATGCAGAGGAGATCACACTGCTTATAGATCTGCACCATGAGGAGGCCAAAAGTTTCTGCAGCAGCAGGAGGTAAGCCAGGACTGCTGGTGGGTGTGAGGAGCAGAGAGCAAAACCACCTGAGCTTGAGAAGAAGGCAGCAGCACCCTGAGGATGGAGACTTTGGGCCAGTGTCATGGTCCTGTACAGAAAACTTGAAGAGACATTGAAAACTTCAGGTGGGAACACACCACCCAACCAGCTGCTTGTGTGGTTTGGTCCATGGACCTTTGGTGTCTGCACACCAGAGACTGAAAACTCTTCACTTACCCTAAATTTCCTCTTTATGGACTTCTGATGTGATAGGAATGGCACAAAAAAATCCAATATATCTTCACCATAGTGTTTCCAGCCTCCTAACTTTCCCAGGACTACTTTCTGCTCAAATGACTGGAATTTAATTACATGAGGTTTAATTTCAGTTGCTTGGCCAGCTTTAAAAACATATATTCAAATTTGAACCACAAGGACAGAATTTTGGGAGCCTCTTTGTCCTCTCACTTTGTGTTAATTTAAATGAGGAAACTGTGCCTGTGAATCTCTGCTTCACTTCACCTATTCCAAGTCAGTGTCAGCTCTGGAGAGACATCCCTGACTCCCAGCAATTTAAAGGAGAGCACAAACTACTCCTTATTGTTTTAGTTTATGTTTTTGAAACTGTGCAAACAGTAGATATTTGTCTTCTGCTTATGCATTTTCTTGTAAATAAAATGTATTGAGACCAGAGATGGAGTTACACTGACTTTACACCAGATAATGTATCGACATTTTACAAGAAAGTGTTGTATTATCCATCCATTTTACAAGTTTATCTTACAATGTTTAATTATAACACACAAAAAAAGAAGTGGAAGGAGAACCAAGGGAGGGACATGGAGACAGAATGCAAAAAGACATGGATGAGAAGTGGTGGAGTTGGAGGATAACAGCACCTATCAAGGCATTATCTGAGAATTCCTATGATTAGGACTTATCTTTCTGGCTTCATTATTTCATCATAATCTGCTGTTTACCTGATAAGTAATAAATGGCCTCCAAATTTTATTGCATTTGCTCACTTTCTTCAGATTTTGCATCAGTTCCCCTCTTAAGGTCTTATTTCTGTTAAGGAATGAAGATTTTATGGTTTTACTGGGGTTGACTTGTTCCTCTGGTATTTCAGGGTTGTTATTTAGCTAGCAAGGGTCCCACAGCAATTCCTTGAATAACCCTTCCATCTATCACATTGGATGATCAAGGATACATTGCAGCTGATGTCCAAACACTGTTGTATACCTGGGGTTGGGCACCCACCTCCAACTCAGCAGATATAAAACTCTCCAAAAAGCCAACAAAAGAGGGCTTTTTTTAAACACTCCAACCCACTAGTGGATTATCTTTAATGGGTTGGCAGCATGCCCCTTCCTTCCTCTACAGGAATGCTGGCCTGGCTCAGCACCCTGGGTTTAGGTTTTTGGTGGTTTTGTTTTATTTTTGTTTTTTCTGTATTACAGCATGCAGAAGAAATAAAGTGTAAGACTGATTTGTAATAGTTCATGATGTTTTTTTTTTTTCCTCTGTTTTTTTCTTTTCCCTGGGATTAACTTATTTATCTGCCAGGAGACAAATGTAGCAACCAGCCCTCCTCTTTGGGGAGTGACCCTTGCCAGCATGGCCCTGCAGGAGAGGGCTCCTTGCATGGGCTGGCTGCTGTTTCTGGGAGCTCACTGACACACCTTCAAAGGTTGAGGGTTCAGCTTCTTCTGCGTGAGAGAGGAGAGGAAATGACCTTCACCCAGCTGAGCAGGGAACAACAGGAAACCCTCATGGTCCTGCCATTTCCCACCCCCAGGATCCGGAGCTCAGGGACCTTTTTGACAAACTGTCAGTGTTTTTGTCAGGGTTTAGCTGCTGAAAATATATTACCAAAGTATGTTGATGATTCATGGGGAAATGGTCTATGCTGATTTAAGTGATGGACTAGCCATTCTGTAATGGATTTGAGAATTCCCAATCAGATGGTACTTAGTTTTATCAAGCAGGAAGCTGGCAGGCTGTGTTTAATCAACTGATAGCATCTCTTGGCAATTGGCATCCAGCTAGTGGACAGAGTACTTCTCAAAGACCAGCTCACTAAGTTACAAACAGTCACAGCCACTCAGATCTCTCAGCTTTATCTCCTATTTTTTTTCTGTTCAGCCTGTTTCTTTCCCAAATGAATATTTCAGCTGGAAGTGCAGGAAGATGAAACGTATCTGCTTCTCTTTCACTGCTGTTTTAGGGGGAATGGATGAAGCAGAATACATTTTCTTCATCCCCCAGAAAGCTGTGCTGAAACAAGCCCCTAAATGTAGCATAAAATCCCAGAACAAGACAAGGTCTAGGATTTGGTCCTGACGCAAGTTTTTGGAGAGCTCACATTGCATAAGTGTAGTAAATCTACAATATGGGCCCACACCAGGTAAGACATGGCCTTTTCCCCTTTGATTAGGCCATGACTCATTATTCCATGACTCATTATCTATTGTGTCACCAAAGACATACCCAATGTTCTGACCTGTACCAGCAGATATCAAGAATGGTTCCCTTCCCTGATAAAACTCATCAGTCTATTCATTACTTCTGGGAGACACCAGCTCCTGCAGAGCATCTTCACTGCCCAAACCCCAGATGCCACAGCTACCTTAAATAATTCCCTACTCAGGATTCATGTTTTGTCACACTTATTGAGCTGTGGAGCCATCCACACTCGTGGAGCTGTGCTCAAGCACAGCATCAGACCTGAGGAGCTGGTTTGTTGTGCCTGGCTCCTGTGGAGTAGTTACTGTACTTAGCAACCCACCTCCAATATAAATATATCTGCTACTCTGAAGAGCAGGCTTTGAAAAGCACCAGAAGGGATCACTCCCCCATAAAGATTTTTTCCAACATTGCAGAGATTGTTGGGATTTTCAGAGAGAAATTCTTCTCCCAGTTAAGCATCCCAGCCAGAGGGGTGAAGATTTCACCACAGGCTGACAAAGCTCTGCTGCACCTTTCTTCAATGGGCCATGAACCCCCATTTAAAGTCCTGTCTGAGCTGCTCTTGAGCACTGAAGGCATGGAGGGAGCTGGAGAGCAGCCATCCATGCAGGTGGGATTTGGGAGCCATCCCTGATGTCTTTGCACAGGGGTCCCACAGCACCGTGTGGAAAAACAGCTCTGAGAGCTGAGTGCTAAAACCACGTGGGTTTGAAACTGCTTCAACATTTGGAACCCTCAGAAGAGGCTGATGATTGAAAGGCTGTAAAACAATCATGCTCCCAAAAAGTAATAAAAATAAAAGTGAGGTGTAAGGAACAGAGAGGAGTGATTCATTGGGAAATTGTGCTCTTGAAATTGTGTGACAAATCCTGGGTGAGGGAGGAGCTGTGTGTAAGCACTCAAGGGCCAGATCCTGGCTTGTCCAGAGGAGTTGAAGATCCAATGAAGATTAACAATGGACCTGTAGCTGAAAGGAAAATTTTAACTTCCATCTTAGATATTTTCTGTTGACCATTATCTGAAAATCAGAGAAATCAGACCCCTGTTTTCAGTGTCATGTCCCATGAGGGTTTCAGCAGACAATGACCCCCACTGCAAGAAATGAAGTTTCCAATGCCAGAAGCCCCAAAAGAACGTGTGAAAACAAAGCTGAAAAAAATCTTCTCTCTTTAGGGTGGAAGTATACAATTTCCACAGGGTCATTTTCTGTGTAAACATTCCTATTTGTATGCTTTACAGATTGAAACAAAAATATATCTTCCAAACATATTCAATAAGTCAACTTTAAAGCAAGTTAATTAATGTATCTAAGCTTTATCACAGAGCATAAGTAAGTGGAAAAAATCCCCCAGCCAAATGTGAAGAGTCCAATCTTGATTTTCTCACTCTTTGAGTTCATTTATTACAATGTTTGCTCACTTCTATAAAAGCCATGCTCATGTAATAATCTAATTTCTGAGACCATCTCCAGGGACAAGAGATCACATTACAATATCTACATTATGTGTCATTCAGGCAGTATCTCCCAAATCATAAAACCTTTGGAAAGGGAATGACACTTGAATAGCAGATTCCTCCTCCTTTTCTTTTTCCCTTTCTGAGCATTTTTTTTCCAGCCCAATGCTCTCTTCCTTTTATTGTCCGACTTCCTGCACCCAGGCTGCTCATCTCCATTCTGCAGAGAAACAGGCTGTGGTGCACATCTCTCCTTGCTCTACCTGACCACCTCATCCTGTCTCACACTGTCTTTCACACAGTTTGGGATTTTCCCTTCTGTTCTGGGCTTTCATTTGTGTCCCCTCACTGCCTGTGTTTTGTGCCATGGGTTCTTCTTTGTGAACTGATAAACTGGAGCAGAGAACTGGCCCTGCTGACAAAAATCTAAAAAAAAAGCCCAAGTTTCAGATCAAGAATTCCCCTGGTCTGACTAATTTCATTTCTAGCCAAAACTGTCCCAACAGAGAGACAGGACCTCTCCAGCTGCCTCTGGTGCCACCTCACAGACCCATTGTCCTGTCATCTTCATTTCTTTCAGCAGCCTCAGGGATCTTGATAAAGACCTCAGGGGAGGCTTATATGGTCTTAAAACATTTCATTGATCCATTCATGTCCACACAGTCCAGGGCTTCCATTTTTAAGATTCCTTCCCTATTATCATGGAAACTGGTTAATTACAATAGAAGCCTGTTAGGAGCCTGCTTAAGACACCAGTGTTGTGTTGCCAAGCACTTGCAGCTTGCCCAAATCTCAGTGTGCAAAGCTATGGAGTCCTTGGGATGAAAATAGGTATTCTAGGAGATAATTCTGCTGCTCTATATATCATTTTATCATTCAAATCTAAGGTCACAACCTCAATCCTAGCTCATCCTGTTGACCACACAGACCATAATCAATTTTATTTCTTATGATACATCCATTCCAAACTACCATTGCCCATTTCTTCATGTAGAAGTTGTGCACCAAATTATCTAGTCTGATTAATACCAGGTTACTGTGCCTACTAGTGCACTAACAACACAACTTTGCAATGGGAAAATAATCCTGGCCTTTTTAAACACAGAGGCAAGCAGAAAAAAAAGCACAACATGAGAATTAAACCAGTTCTGACAATTTCTCATTTCCATTTATTCAGAAAAAGTCATAATTGAGACTTAAGGAAAAAAAGAAAAGCCCTCCATGCCTTTAAGTGTAAAATCCATTTTAGTAGCAGGAAGCTGTTATATGGTTAGAGCAGTTATTTTTATTGTCTGTCTGGGTATAGTTTTTAACTGCAGGCACAGAATAAATCAATAGTGTCATAAAGCTACTCTCACCCTCTGCCCTTTCTAAAGGGACATTGTTCAGTGTCTGTGCTGGATGTGACACAGACTGTGCTTTGATGCACAGAATTATGCCTCTACTAATGTTCTGGGGGAGAGATCTGTGTGACACATATTTACCTGCATCTCTTTGTCCATATCATCTCAGAGTCATCAGATTAAAAGCAAAATGAAACACGGATATACACACAAAAATGCACAGAAGTTTTTATCAGAAGAGAGGGAATTTTTCTGGTTATTCTCTTGCAAATGATATTGTCAATTATTTGTGCATTCATAAATCCTCTCAGGTGGTGTATTTCCAAGACTGTCTGAGAAAAGATGCAGTGATTCATAGGACAGTGCACACAACTTAAACCTGACCATTACCTGCTCTTTAATACAGCGAGGAAGGATGGAGCAGGATCTGACTGTATGAAGCTGGTGCTAGAAAAAATTGCCCAGAAAGTGTGCCTTTTTAATAGCAAGAGTAGTTAATGGCTGGAACATTTGGCTTAGGAATGTGGTGGATTGAGCATTGCTTTCAGTCTCTAAATCAAGAGTGAGTGTCTTTCTAAAGCTATGCAATAGCTTCAGCAGAAGTTATGGCTTTGATGCTGAAGTGAGTGGGTGAAGTTCTTTAGCTGTGTTACATAGGAAGCAAAACCAGATGACTGTGATGGTCCTTTTCAGCCTTACTAATCCATTAAATCCTGGTTTGGGGCCTTTCACACGCCAGGGTTTACAGCAGCCTCTTAGGTTTTCTGTATGGTTTCTGCAGGCAATACACGTTCCAGAGCTGGGTCTGACAAACTCCATATAAATGGGTGTCGGGAATTGACACACTTTATAATTTATATATAAATCACTGCCTCTAAATGCAGTTCCAGATCCATTTCCCCATGCAGCTGAGCTCACTTGTTCTGTTCTGTGCTGTGGGGATTTTCCTTTGCAAAGCAGATATGCATCTGAGCTGAAACACACACCACGTGCTGCTGGAGACCCCAAAAATTGCCACCCCTATCACAGACCACAGTGAAACAAACCTTTATGGATCAAATTCTTAAGAGATTTATCAGCAGCAATTCCTGTTGTCAAGTTAATTCATCGCTCCTCTCCTTGCTTGCTCATTGCAACTTCCCCAGGTTGACACTTCTGACAGAGGCATGAAAATTGTACTTGTGCTACAAGTGGGAGGTGGAGACAGCAAAAATCTGTGCCCTGTCTGTGGGACTCCATGCTGAGACAGCTCTATTTTCACATCTAGTCACAAGCCAATTGGTATTACCTCAGTATTTGTTTAGAGGATGGCTCTCAAGAAATGCAATTGGAGTTTGGATTTGGTAAGATTAGAGGAAGTAAACCCTGAAATAATTCAAGTGGTTTCTGAAGGCAGCAGCACTCACATGCAGCTTGGTGCTGGACAGACAGAGAGGCAGAGAGTCTACAGGAGTCTGTACATGGTGAGCATGGTGGGTACCACTCACCTGGGTAACCAACTGTTTGTTTGTCTTCTTTCTGCAAAATGCTTAGTGCTGGATTTTTCTGTCTGTAAATACTGATTTTAATTTCCCTTCCTTCCTTCCCCATGCTGCATTGCAAGCAAAGACATCTCACCCAGCACCATTTGCTGACTCCTTCCCTTCTGCTCTTCCCTGTCCCCCAGTGCGTGAGCGCAGTCACGTGCGGCCCCTCGGTTTCCCCTCAGGACACTGGCACTTGGGAAGGAGAATAACAGATGTTGGGGGAAAAACAACACCCTGTCAGGTAGAAAAAAACACTTTAGCAAAAAAACCCACCAACTCTATGAACTTCCCAGCTTCTCAAACTTCCTTATGAATAGCCAGTGGCTGCTGGAACAGCAGCAACAGTAATAATAAATTACAGTAAATATCATCCTGTCATAAGTGACAGCAAACCAAACCCACTGCTGTTCAGAAATGAATTGGAGAAAATATTTCTTAATCTCTTTTTGTGTTATTCAGTCAGCTGTAATGATTTATAGTACTCCAAAGAAGTTGTGGTACAGAGTTGTTTCTTAATCATCCATTTCAGCACCTTGCTAATACCCACACATGTCTGTGCTCTGGTGGGGACTCTGGCACTGCTGGATGCTGCAAAATGCTCAGCCCAGGAATAAATTATTTAATGTAAGGGACTTCTCAGCCTTTCTCCGGGACCCTCCTGCCTATGGGGACAAATCTGCTACAAGGAGGAGCAGTGCTGAGTTAAGGGGAGCCCCATAACAGTGCCTTGAAATAAGATTGTTTCCCCAGAGCCATCTGGTTTGAGCCTGTTCAATCCCAGCTCATCCAGCTGGCCACACAGACCATAATCAAATTTATTTCTTATGATACATCCATTCCAAATTACCATTGCCCATTTCTTCATGTAGAAGAAGAACTTCATGTAGAAGTTGTGCACCAAATTATCTGGTCTGATTAGTACCAGGTTACCCTGCCTACTAGTGCACTTACAGCACAATTGCTACAAGGAGGAGCAGTGCTGAGTTAAGGCGAGCCCCATAACAGTTCCTTGAAATAAGTTTGTTTCCCCAGAGCCATCTGGTTTGAGCCTGTTCAGTCCTGGCTCATCCTAGCTCTGGTTGGAGCCTACTCAATCCTAGCTCATCCTGTTGACAGCACAATCCTAGCTGATCCTGTAAGTACCCACATGCAGGGGACATGGAGGGCTCTGGTGCTGGAGTGCATCAGATGGACACCCTGCAGACAAGGCTGTCTCCCTGTGAGTCTGTGAGCACACTGGGGGTCAGTGGGAAAATAAAATGGTGGGAGATAAATTGAGCTGGGAACTTGGTATCAATCGCTTCTGTCTTTGTCTACTTATTTCCAAAGATTTATACGTGACAGTGTGAGGACTGCTCAGTGACACATTTTAATTTAATTAAATTTCCTGTTGGATTGATGTCTGATCAATCAATAATGTTAATGTTTTTGCAATTTAGAGATTAAAGCTTGGATGAGCGGATATTGAAATACTCTCACATCCAGCTGCCTGGGAATATCTCTTTCTGCTTCCATTCCTCAAAAAACCCATTTTGGGTGAGAATGCATCCTGAGGATTGCCATGAACCTACACCAAGGCTGGAAGCTTCACCCCATTCTAGCAGAGGGTGAAGGAGTCATTCAGGAGCAGTGTCACTTCTTGGAGAGACAGACTTGCAGGCAGCTAAAACCTGGCCTTGTGCAAAATCTGTGTGGCTCTGTATATTTTCCCTCTGCTGGGAATATAGGGAAAGAAGAATGGGGCATTGCAGGTGTGACAGCTCCCTTTGCTACCTGCTCCTTGCTCAGGAAATCATCAGTGCTGAGGCTATACCTGGGGATTTGAACCTGATCACCACCAGGGCATCTCTTGGCATCTGTTTTCCTTGTGTCCTTATCCCCTGTGGGTCCCACTCATTTCTCTGGCCATCCCTGCAGCAATGAGCTCCCTGCTCAGCTGATGCTTTCTAAGCTGCCATGCATGGGACAGCAGGATCCTGGTCTGGAGCTGAATGTAATACTGATTGAAGCTTCTTGCCTGCCCAAATTTCTCACAGATGAGCTAATTGTGCTCCACCCTCTTCAGGCTGTGAAGATAAAGAGATGCTGTAGCATGTCCACAGAACATTTTTTTTTTTTTTTTTTTTTTCACTTATGCCTTGTTTCATTTAGTGCCTCAAATACTTTAGTAGTGAGGTCAGGAGAGGCTTTAACTTATTCAGGGGAGTTATTCTGCACTGACTTTTCTGTGAATCTTAGGCAGTCCTTTAAAAACATATGACTCAAGAAAAAAAAAATCCACATTTTCAAATTTGTAAAAATGTGAACCCAAATTTCATCTGAGTCTCAGGTATGGCTGTAGTCACAACAAGTCAAAGTAATTTGTCAGATCTTAACACTATCAAAACTTGGACACTGAGAAATCCCATCTGGGTAAGGTCTGAAGGCTCCAATGTCCATCTCTGGTCTCCAGGTCCATCTCCAGAGCTGCCTCTGTGTTATTTGGGGTGCTTATATTCTTGTTGTATTCAGGGGAGCCTTAAAAGGGCCAGTTTCTTTCCCAACTGTATTTTAAAATCTGTAAAACTTGTATGTCCTGTCCCTTAAGGATGTTCTGGGGGCTGTTTGCTGTGTACCTGTCCCTAAGAAAACCCCAAAGGAACACACAGAAGGAGGAAGACAGAGAGAGAGAGAGGAGGAGGGGAAAGAAAGAGCAGCTCATTTTCCACTTTAGCCCAGACACCTGAGGGGTAAAGTCAGCAGTTTTTTTGACGGTACAAGAACTTGGTAACTTAAAACAGGAAGCAGAAGAAAAACCACGACCAAATAACTTTGCCTTGACCTCCTCCTAAGAGAGTCAATGACTTTAAAGTAAACTGGAACTTCTTGCTGGAATTTATTTGGATGTTGGCTGCTCCTTACCTCATTAGCACAGCAATATTCAGAAATGTGCCAAAAGATTTAGGCAGGCTGGAGGACGCAATGAAGCTAATTTTTTTTTTCCCCCAAGGGAAGGCTTCACATATTTGTGTCTCACTATCTAAATACTCTTCAGTGCAAGAGTTTCTTCCACTGAAATCTACTGTGTGCATTGGGTTTTGTTTTGCCCTCTGCTGTTAACTCCACCAGACCCCATCACTCTGGGGGTGAGGGCAGAGTGCCCAGGGTACCCACCCGTGCTTGGGTGGGGGTGCTTGAAGGGTAAGAGAATGTCAGTGTCACTCTGTGTGTGCAGGTGTGTGGGGAAGGAAAAGGAAAAAGGGGAAATTGTTCCTTGGAAGGGAGGGAAATAATCTACTGCTAAACCAGTGATTTTTGTAGTAGATCAACATTTTTATGCTCAGTCCCTGGTATAACGTATTCTTCAAGGCTGGCTTTCATAGGCAGGACTGCTGTGAGCTGGTTCACCTTGATTACTGATCCTTCCTTCCTTCCTTCCTTCCTTCCTTCCTTCCTTCCTTCCTTCCTTCCTTCCTTCCTTCCTTCCTTCCTTCCTTCCTTCCTTCCTTCCTTCCTTCCTTCCTCCCCCCCACCTGTAGAGGGAAAATCACCCAGGACACTCTTAGAATGGGCACCCCTGGCTGTTGGGGGTTTTTGCTGTGCCCTGCTCATCAAAAGAAGGAGGTTTCATGCAAGAGTTTTGTTTGAAGGAGCAAGGGCTGTTCTCTCCATCTCCCAGGTCCAAGCTCTGCTGGTTCCAGCTAAGCTGTTTCACAATCCAAGAACATGATGAGCCCTGAGAAAATGGTGTCCTAAAGAGCAGCCCAAGCTTTTGCCACGTTCAACCATTTAGTGTTTGGGGTCTAGAATTCCCATTATGGTGCACTACACCACCTTACTCACCAGAGCAGGCTGGAGCAGGCTCTGGCCAGTTGGCTACTTTGGTGATTTAACCTGTCAGGAACGTGGGAGTACAGAACAAAACCACACCATAAATCCCACAATCCTCATCCTGCAATGAAATTCATTTGGACAGCATCATCAGGCTACTTTTTAGAGTTGTTCATCTTACCCTGAACAGTAAATTCCTATAGGAAAGTAATTTATGATCTGGGAGGGCTGTTACTTACAAGCTAGTAAAATAACTTTAGCTGGACTTTTACTACCTTCAGCAGCAAGCATCCATGCTGAAGCCAGGAATGAGCCTTTTCTTCCTAGCTGTGATACAGTGTGATCTATCACAGAGCCACATGGGTTTTTGGCTTGCATTCATCTTGCTTCCATGCAGTGTGTTTAAAAAGAAATCACTGATTTCTACTTGTATTGTTTACAGTCAAGTCACGTTATTTCAGCAACTGCAGGAGCTTCCAGTAATTTATGCATTACTAGGATCAGGGTGGCTTCTGGCATAGCTTGGGCATCCTGCTTGAGACTTGTTCAGAAATCAGCAATCTCCTGCATCCAAATCCTCCAGGATCCCTCCATCTTTGGGTGGCTGATTTACCCTTTTGAGGCAGTTTGTTTTTCTTGTTGACTGCAAGTGGAGTTGGACTTGGTGCCTAATCTTTAGATAATCAACAAATGTCATCACAAGTGTGTTGTGTTATAACAATCACTGTTTTTCTGCTCCCTTCCCCTACTGTTCCTCAGGCACTCAGTACTTTTGGGTCTCAGCTCCAGCATGGAAATGGCCTCAACAGGTTGCTGGTTGTGGATCTCATCACACCTTTTCAACAAATAACTAAAACCACAGAAGCACAGAAACACAGCCCCAAGCCTCCCGTAAGGAAGAGGTACATAAAGAATTACTGAAGCACATGCTGGTGCCACTCTGATAGGAGGGCAAAATCAAGCCCATTTCATCCCTTATAAAACATTCCTCAGGGATGCTGCCTTGGCTACAAATTTCTGTTCAAACTGACTCTTTCTACCCCTCAGAGGTTTCTAACCCTCCTGTACCCTTTTACCATATTCAGCATGAGAAAGGACCTTCTCCAGTTCAAATATTCATGTGCCAGTCAACAATTAGAATCCAGATTATTACTTTTATACCATGATTTTCCTGCTCTGTCTCAGGCCACAGCATGTGTGTGGGAGCATACAGGAACATTTAGCATTTGAATGCTGACCATGAGTAGCCAAAGCGTTTGGAATCTGCATTATGGGTAAAGAAAAGTAGGTCAAAACCCTTTGCAAGCATCTATCCTGTCTGCAGGAAAAGCCTATGGTTTTAGCCTTTATGTTCAGGAGTTGCCAGAAAGTCATTGCTTTTGTGATTGTGGCCTCAAAAAAAAGTTTTGAGGAGCTGTGTGCCCTCCACTGTTGTGTGAGCCATGCAGGCACCTCTGAGCTACCTGCCAAGGCTGGTGTTGGGCTCTGGGCAGGCTTTGCTCATTTAGCCTTCAAAAACTGGGAGAGATAAAAGCAAAAATGAAGCTGCAGAGAAAGCCCCAGCAGACTGGGCTTCAAGTCCCATACTCAAAAGACAAAAACTTAGGGATTAGGTTCAGATCAGGAACCACAAAAAGTGGTGTGAATGTTGGAAAAAAATGGCTAATTTATCCGAGGGAAAGAAATGATCCAATTTTGACACTGAGGCAAGAGGTCTGGACTTCCTAGGTGGAAGAGAAATAAAGAAGGCCAGATATATGTGGGTTGAGCTTTCCATGTATATTTTTAATTATGGCACATCTATCATTCTTAGCACTGCCTTGAGCAAAGAAAGATAAAACAGCAAAGCAATAGCAAGATTTCCACACGTGTAGCCAGTCTCAAAATCAATGGGAGTTTGGTATCTAAATACCTTTAAAAACCTGATCAGTTGTTCCCTGAGGCCCCCCCTGAATATCACAGCCTTAAATCCTGGAGGATGTGCTGGCATTGCTCAGCCTGTGCAAAGCAGAGGGGTGCACTCAGGACAGCATTTGGTTTGTAATATGAAGGGCTGAAAAATTGTTCATTTAGGGTTGTCTGATAAGAGCCACACAGGATAAGATAAGACTCTTATCCTTCAGCATATCTTTGGTTACAGGCAGTGTGTGACTGGGCACCAGCAGCCAGTGACAGGAATTTGGTGAGTCCCCAGTTGTTTTTTAGGAAATGTTAATTACCCCCACTTTTAAATAATTTACAGGGAAAATGCAAACCTTCACTAACTCTTGGTAGGAGACGTGGAACAAAGGATGTTTACCTATTATTCTGCATACAGATAGAACCAATAAATATTCAGGCAAATTTAAAAAAAAAGGAAAACTGTTTGCAGTAAAGATGGGGGACTCTGCTGAGGCCTTGCCATGTGGTTGGAGCTGAATGGGAATTCTGGCCATGCCCCCCTTTGCCTCCTGCCACGCTGGCACCACTGCACTGCTCTTCCTGCTGCTGCTCACCCAAGGTTAGGCTACAGGAGAGACTTGCTAAGCCAAGGTGACTCCTCTCGTCTGTTACATATCCCAGGGTTATAAATAACAGAACAACCTCTGTTTGATGGGGGGGATGCTGACAACCCCCCTCCCTCCTTCGGGATGCTGAAGCAATTACAGGCAGGAGGAAGCCACAGAGCCCTTGTGCTGTTGCAGCAAACAGAGGCTTTGGGTTGGTCTTTGCTCCTCTTTAATTAGAGTTTATTGGTAAAGCAACCCCATTTTTCTGTTCCTGGAAAATCAGGGCTGTCAAGGCCTAATTCCTTGGGCCTATCAAGTGTGAGATATGTTTACCAAGTCTCTCCAGGATTAGCTGGGTTGCTATCAAAACTGAGGAGTGTATTTCTATCAATGAAAACCGCTATGACAAGGTCTGTCCCCTGAGACAAACGGCCTGTTCCATGGAGGCTTTAAATAGGAGCAATAATGGTAGTGAGCAGCACAGAGTTGAATAATTAGATTGTTCTTCATAAATCCTCAAGTGAAGACTTCCAAGCAGGTCCATTATGTGTGTCGTATGTTAGCACTGAGCTTTATGTGGTGTGGACACCGCTCTGCGCCGGGCTGCTGTGATGATGGGTGAGTAAATCACCAAAGATTGGGACAGGAGGAGTACAGCTCCTGCCTCTCCTGCCTTTTCCCCCTCAGAGATCATCTGCTCTCGACTGCAAACATCCACATTATTTATCTCATTGCTCAAAGAGTTTTTGAGAGGACTAACTGGAGTAATTTCTGAATATTTATGCTTTGTTTGTTTATATTCAGAGACTGGAAAACACACATATTTTGTTCACGTCCCCAGACTAGTTCATTTACTGATTTACTTAAAACATCCTTTCAGATCCATTGAGAGATAACTTTTTCCTCAGAGGGATGCAGTGGTATAATAGCAGCTCAGTATTATCTCCCTATATTCTTGGTAGGATTTCCTCTTGCTAACTGAGAACTGATCTTTTCTTAAAAAAAAATATTTTGCTCCATCCTCCCCTTTCAATTATTAAGGTTTTCTCTCTCTTTCTTGCTCTCTGTGCCAGTTACAGAAAGAAATCTCAGATGAGCAAAATGTCATTTAACCCTAACACAGATTGGTGATTTTTAGACACTTTGTAGGAAATCCTGGGAGGCAGCAGCATCTGCAGGCAGGGATGTACACCCAGCCAGTGCACAGTGCAGGTGCCTGCTCAGGCGAGCACTTCTGCTCGACCCAGCTGCACTCCATTCTCTCAGAAACACGTTTGTCAGACCTGGTTAAACAATGCTGGTAAAAAGAACAAGAAATCACATTATTCCCCCGAGAACTGTGTATACACCTAACTATTTTGCCTGCCAGTAAGAATCTTGTGTCACTGTAAGGTTTATAGGAGCTGACTGGCAAAGGATGCCCTGATGATAAATAAAATACCCCTGTCCCATGTGCCATGACTCTGTGCAGCTGAGCAGCTGTGGTGTCCTTTTCACTTACCTTGGTATGAAGATGTGGCATCTGCCTTTGCACCCGTTGTTATGGGCAGCTGATGGGGTCCCACGAGGGGACGCGTCATACAACAGGGTCAGGAACAGGCACCAGCTGTGAGCCACCTTCTGATAAAGCTCTAGGCCTGCTGTCAAATTCTTCAGCTTGCACACAAGCCCTGGGATGAGGTCTGGGATTGGTGTCATCCAGCAGCTCCACTGTGACCCACCATTCTCTGGTACCAATTGCTTTGCTGCCAGGTCATCCTTCACTTGGCCCTGGTGGAAAAAGTTCTCCAGTGTTAAAACACTGCCAGGATAAAGTGTTAAACGTTTTATAAGCCAATTTAGGTGATAATCATCAGGGTAATAGAAAAATATTATCCATATTCATTTAAAGGTGTGCTGTGCTTCCCTTCCCGATTAGCGTATGAAACTCCTTGCCAGGCTATGAAAATAAAGTGACTGTGAGAATTTTTAAAGGCACATTCCTCCTTGCATCATAAGAGCATGAATTCCAGGAATTTCCTATCCACAAGGAGTTTGCATTCCTGGGACAAAGTGATTGCACCCTTGCACACAAACTGCCCTGATGTTGCAGCAGACACCAGCCCTGCTCCTTTCTGCTCTGCCTGGGCAGCCAGGGGTGCAGAGTTTCTCAGCTTGACCCGAGCTGCAAGTGCTGAGTGTGGCCAAGAGTCAGCCACATCCCTCTGAAGATGATTTTCAGTGAGATGCCTGGGAATTTATGCATGATTTTCTTTCCTAAATGTGGCCTTTCATTCAGCTTGTTCTGTTTTGTGCCAAGCTGCTCAGAGCCAGGTGTGCTTTGTGCCCAGCAGGCAGAGCCAGCAGAGAGGGTTTCTTCCAGTGGGTTTGTCCATATCTTCTCTGAGAGGGGACAAGGGGCACAGTAGTGATTCAGGTGAGAATAGCAGTTTGTGAATTGATTCATGAGGTGAGAAACCACCTTTAAGCTTCCCCTGAAAAAAAGCAGCTTGAGATATTTTAGTGTCTCAGGTTCTGATCTGTACATGGGTGAGGAGGCATTGAGCAGAGCTCTGACAGATCTGGGGACTCCTGTCCCACCTAGGGCAGGTCAGAGCACACAGCGCAACCCAAAAATCCTGCACCAAAAGAAATGTTCTACAGAGGTGGAGCTAGCTAGGGCTTCTCAGCAGGGTCTGGTCAGGTAATACTGGTCCCAGTTTGGAGGCAGGACTGAGTCAGCAGCCCCACTCCCTGCTGAGCCCTTTGCTCCTGGCACCGAGCTGCTGATCTGTAATGCAGCCGGACTGAGGCACCCAGGACACTCAGAGGAAATGGGAAATGTGTCTGGACAGTAGGTGATTCACAGCTGCTGGCAGCTGAACTGAAGTTTTCTGGATTTCAGTTTTGAAGTCAGGCACCTTTATTCCACCCTGTTCCCACAGTGGCACCTCCATCCTCTCATGAGCCTGGGCTCAGGGCTGTGTTAGTGCACAGCACCAGGGGCACTGCCTGCCTCTGAGGCATTCTCAGGAGCTAAAGAGCCTTGAAATTGGGGCACTTCAGTTCCAGGACCTTAAATACATTGATTTCATCTTCCAGAGGGTAAAGTCCAGTTTTTAAAAGGTCCTGGGAAATCTCTGCCTAAGCCAAAATCTGGTTAAATCACCACCCAATTTCACTCTTCCTCCATGTATCTGCTGTATCTGTATCTGCCTGGCCTGGTACCAGGCTTCCCCAGTGCTGTTATCTGTCCTGAAAATAAGGCAGTTTGGGTTTTTTATGCATCAAGCACCCCTCTTTTAAGATCAGGAAATATTTGCTACAAAAACACAAGGTGTTCTTTGTTCTCCAAAGATTACTTTATAAAGCTACAACATGCCAGGTCCCAAAATGTTTGTAGATTGCCTGACTTTCCTAGAGTAGGTTTAATAAATAAAGAGTCAAGACTGAAAACACTGTCTGTTTGTAGTAGGATTTCTCATTACATTTCATGTCTATTGCAGCTTTATGAGGATATGCTGCTTTAACTCCTTTCTGATGCAGTTTCTTAATACAAGCAGATTTTCTAGATTAGTAAAGGTATAGGAAGCAAAAACCTGGAATTAGATTTGCAGAAAGTCTGTTATTTACACTAGATAATGGACATTAAACCAAGACAAAAGAAATGCACTGTCACAATAACAAATCCATTTTAAAATCCATTTTCAAAGCAATCAAATCAGTGCAGAAACCCAATGACAAGTACATAACAATAATGTATATTTATGTAGCAACTTTCACCCCAAGGAATCCAGAACCTGAGGAAGCACCAGTGTGGGAGGTGGCTCTGGGGTGCACAGATCCCAGGGAGTGTCACAGGGGTTCCGGAGCAGCCCTCACAAGGTCACTGGAACAAACTTGCCTTCATCTAAGAGACCCCCACATCTCAGGAAATGTGAGTTATGCTTCCAGTTGAGCTGCTGTGCCTGTGGTCAGCACGCACGTGAATGAGGGCTGAACTTTGCCTCTTTTTGCAAAGGGCTGAACGACAAAAAGAGAGCAGTTTCCCCTTTTAAGGTCATAAACAGGATGAAAGTGCTGCTTCAGCCCGTGGCTGTCCTGCTGTGTGAGGCTGCCCTGGCTTTGGGTGCACAGTCAGAGTAGTTCTGCAAGGGGATTTTTACAGCCCTCTAAAAAACACCAATATTTTTGCTACATGTTAATGGAAGCTTGACTTGAAGTCAGCCTGAGTTGCAGAACAGTGCTTATAATAATGATTTATGTATTAAATGCAGCTGATCTGTTATTTTTATTATCTTGATGCGTTTTTGATGTTCAGTTCCCTGAAGAACAGCAGCCAAGTGGCACTGAAACCAGCTTTGAACATGTGCATGTGTGCTTGCCTTAGCAAACACAACTCATGGATGATGTTCCAGTCAGGGCTCTGAATAATCAGGGGCAAGAAACGAGCAGATCTGGGAGGGAGGGCATCACTCCATCGCCTCAGTGTGACACAGTCATCTGCAGTCAGGAGGCTTTGTGTATTATCTGCAGGAGCTTTCCTGCCTTATCTGTGGAAAATTGATCCATACAGTCTCTTTAGAGACCTACATCAAATATTAATTTTGCCTATTTGTTCAATGTAATTAGCAGGTGTGATTAATCAATTAATCAATCTGCGATTCCTATCTGCGGCGCAAACAGCTGTGCTGGGAGGGGACACTGGGAGCAGAGATCCCCCAAACACCTCCCCACTCCCCACTGCAGGGACACCCCTGGCCCCAGGTCGAGGTCTGCAGTCACCAATGGGTGACTCTTGCAGTGCAAAGTGCCCAGAGAGCACAGCCCAACCCCTTGAGGGGGGCATTGCTGTCCTTGTCCCCTGAAGATGGGGACTGTGATGGCAGTGCCTCGCCATGGGGCTGGGGGGCAGGAGGACGCCCCTAGGTGGGGTGTGGTGGCCCCAGTGAGCCCCCTGGGCAAATGGACTGGTGGGGCCAGGGCTGCACTGGTCCCCTCAGCATTCAATGTCTCATTTTGCCTGTGCCTGGAGGGGACACAGCAGGAAAGAGTTGCCAAAAGTGGGTGAACTCTTTGTGGCAGGCTTTTGGGGGCATTCCCAACCCGATTTTGCTGGTTCAAAGAATGCAGGTAAGTTGTGTGAAGTTCAGGCAGGAATAAATTCTTTTAGAAATGCCAGACTTGCTGAGTGGGCAGCAGACAAAATCCCAGCCCTGTGCTCAGGGACTCAACAACTTTTTAAAGCTCCCGAACTGTTGCTGAAATTCACGGAGAGTGGGGAGCTGGATCACGTTTCATGAGGGATTGAGCACCTTTGGGTGTTCCCATTGCCTGGGGCCCTTATTTGGGGGCAGAGGGAGGAGTATGACCATGGGTATTACAGGCAAAGCAGGGAGACATGTCACTGTGCTAAATTGCCAGGCTTGAGACTTTGCATTTCCTGGTGGCAGGAGGTGAGGGCCTGGCAGAGCAGCACAGCAGGACCCCGGGCTGTGCTCTGCTGAGGGCAGGAATTTGAACCAGTGCAGGTACAGGAGCCTCCAGCCCCCCTCCAGAGAGTGGAGAATTTATAGGGAGCCCTATAAAGCCTTTTCAGTGGGTCCAGAGTTTTTAGAGGACATACTGAGGGACTCCACCACAATCTCCAGCATTCACAGGGTTTCTTCCAGCACTGTGGAAGCTCATGCTCTGCTTTTTAGTAAATGTGGCATGAGCAAGGTGCTGGGTCACCTGTCTGAGTGCCCTCTGAAGCACTACCCCTTGTTCAGTGACATATTTTGCATCATCCCCATTCTGTCCTTCCTGGTTTTCTCTGCTTTTCTCCTGCCATAGGGAGAGTTCTCCTCTCTTGCACCTTGCTCACCATCACCCTGGGGAACCAGGATCCAACTGCTGAGATAAAATAGGAATATAATCCAGGAGTACCCAGGGGTGCCAAGTGTTGGCAGTCCCATTCAAGGTCTGCTTGAAGTTCTTTTCCTGTCCTGTGATCTTTTAGCTCAGCAAACCCTTTTGCTGTAAAATAAATCCCTCTGGACAACCTGACCTTAACCTGGCCTAGGGTGGGGTGCTTTTTTCTCATTTATTGGGCTCATTGGGCCTGATTTCATTCCTGTGCACTGAATGCTTTGCTGACCCAGGAAGATTTGATGTTCCACAAAGGCAAATGCCCCCCAGAAGATAAACTGGTCTTGGTTTCAGTGTGATTTTTGGATTAGAACTACCCAGAGTAGCACTTTCCTCAGAATAGTTTTTCTGAGGAGTAAAAAGTATGTCTCCATCTGATGCCTTGAAGTGTCATCATAATAACCTCAAATATAGCTGTCTTCACCACATCACCGTCCTCCTCTCTGACCCATAAAGTTTTACCATTACAACCTGCCCTTAATCACCTAACCATTTCCTTAGTCTTTCAAGGACAATGGTTTTTATGCCATACTTGCTAACCTTAGGTATTAGTCTACCATCCTGGGCTGCTTTTAAATGACTTTTCTGAAATCTATGTGGATTAGCTCCACTGCCTCAATCCTGCATGTTTTCCACCTTAGCTCCTAAAACAAATTCTGCCAGATTTGTCAGACAAGATTTACCCTTTATGGAGCTGGGCAGATACATTTTTATCAGTTCATATTTCTCCAGATGTTGGGTGATCTCATTCCTGTTAACATCTCTAAAATCCTGCTTCTGATTAAAAAAAAAAAAATATTAAAAAAAATCCCATTCTGCAGGTTTGGGGCCAGACTTTCAGCTGCTGGGAGTGAGTTTGTGTGTGTGTGCACCAGATTTCATGAGCATCTATATTGGCTGATATCTATTGCAGATATGCCTTGGTTTCCACCTATCTCTCCTCATAGATGCTCAAAAATCTTTGCTTTGTATCAGTTTCTCTTTACCACTTTTTAACTCCTGAAAATGACTCAAACCCCCTGTTACTGGGCACTTAATGTCTCCTGCTGTTCCATTAAGCAGTGTGGGCTAAAGGTACACTCTGCACTCAGCCCTGCCTCCTTCCCCATGGTATGAGTTTGCTCTGGTGATTATTCATGCTCTCAGCATTTCCCTGCTTGGCTGTCACAGGAAACTTTGCTTCTCAGTCCCTCTCCCTGTGTTATTAAGCTCTCTTGACCACCTCTCAGTGGTCTGGAGGCCTCCCCGTTAATCTTGTCTCCTTTACCTATTTAAAAGTAATATTTTATTGTTTTTATTCACCCCGTGGGCCATTCATCTCTCTTTGTCATATTTGGTTTCCTAATCAGCTTTTTACATCTTTTCAGCTTTGTTTTATAATCCCTTTCATCCCCTTAATATTTGCCTTCTCACCCATGTCAGCTGCATCTCTTGTCCCTCCGATAGCTTTTATGACTTCCTCAGTGCTCAGCCTCCATCAGAAGCAGGCTCACCCACCCCTGCCTGACAGAAATGGCTGTTTCCAAGTGCTGCACTCATTTCCTGAGTACAGTTGCTGTGTATGTAAATGAGAGCTGGGTGAAAAGGAACTGGTGCCTCTTATATTGACTTTTATTTCTTTCTCGCTGCTGTTTGCTCATGAGCAAATGGCACTATTCTCACATGCACTCATTGCTCCAGTTTGCTTCTGAGGAACTTGGTGATTTTACCTTTTTTCCTTTGCAAATGGAAGGCACCCCCAGCAGAGAGTCGCCCATACAGGCTGCCACAGACCTGAGAAATGGGAAATAATATTCTTAGAGGGACTTTAGATACTGTGGGACCATAGCTGGGCCATCCTGCTCTCAGAACAGCACTAAAATCCCCTTTGCCATCAACACACCTCAAAACTCTTACAAAGAAAGTCAGAGGTGGTGGATGGAGCACAGGAAGGGAAGCAGTGAGTTAAATGACTTGCCTAAGGCCATCCAGCAGGTAAGTGGCAGAGACAAAAACAGACTCCGCTTGTCTGCCCGGGACTGTATCCACTGAGCCAGGATAATTCCTGGCAAAGCAGCAACAGTGAGGCCACAGACTCAGATCATTACTCATTTGGTTTTATTTGTTCCAGCACTAGGTGATGAAATGCAAATGGTACAGGCAGATGCACAATTTCAAACCCTCTGTGTGTCACGACTCCAATATCGGAGCAGGCTTGCTCTCCCTCTGCAGAGCTGTGCTTCTGAACCTCCACGGGGGCATGGAAAAGGGTATTCCATGGCTTCATGTGCTCAGGGAAACCTGAATTGGCAGAAATTTCTTTCCCAAGCAGATTCATTCAATTGTAGTGTGAAAAATGTGTAGTTACACACACACACAATATTTATGTGTTTTCAGCAGTCCAGGTTCCAGTCTCTATTGTAGTCTCTTAATCTTTAGGCTGAGGAACTGGGGAGAAGGGAAGAGGCAGAACAGGAGGAGGACGCAGGGAGATCTGTCCAGCCCCACACCCAGTCCAGATGTGTACATCTGGCAGCCCCAGAGCAGGGTGAGGCTGCGGGGAGAGGGAGGAGAGGGGCACACCTGGTGTGTGGCCAGCACTGAGCAGGGAGATCCCTCCCTCACCAAAACCCTTGGGCCAGTGTCGAGCAGAGGGCTCAGCAGTGGTGTTTGGGCAGCAAAGTGGGTTTTTAATATATATTTAAAAGAAAGAGTTGGCACAAAGAGAGGTAGGAATGAGCTGCAAGTGTGAGAACGAAACCACACCTTTGTTCTCCTAATGCTCTTTCCCCTGCTTCGTGGTGATTAGGGTTGGTCAAAAACTTCTTCATGCTATTTACATTTTTGACAGATTTTTTTTTTTTTTTGCTTTCTTGCCAGGTTTTCAGGCTTTTTCACAAAAAGAAAAACTCCCAAGCCCATACAGATTTAAGATTTAATAAACTGTTCTGTTTCTTGTTTTTTTTTTTTTTTTTACTTTCTTTCAGTTCTTCAGCAGAATCATGTTGCAATCAGAAAGAAGATTGTTCAAGAAAAGGCACTAATTAACATTTTATTGTTATAATTATTTCCATCATATTCCCTCTGCTGTACAGGTCCTCTCTTTCATCATTTATTACAGTGATGTAACTATACAACAGGGCTTGTGTACAAGACAAAGACAAAGCTGAAGGCTTAATTCAGCATCGCAAGCGTGATGAAAGGAACAAAGGATGATGCAGCTATGCCCTGATCCAGCAAATACTTATGCACATGGATAACTTCACTGCCAGGAGTATTTCTGCTGGCAGGAACTGTGCACTAAAGTGTCAGCAGACTTTAAGTCATAGGGCCTGATTTAAGCTCTGCCCCAACGGTGCACGAACTCTGACACGTTTCAGCAGGGACTTTGCCAGTACTCACTTAGGGAAGCATTTTAGCGCTGCTGAGTTTACTTGCAACCTAATCCTGAGCATGCACAGGCTTTTCCGGGCTCCGAGCACACGCTCCAGCCACCCGACGTGACAGTGATTGATGACTTGATTCATCACCATTCTGTAAAATTACCTCTGGCGGGCACTGCCAGGTGCAGCAGCACAGCTCAGCCAGGCTGTGCCAGCATCGCGCTGGCCCCGGGGCAGGGATGCCCGGGGATGCTCCGCAGAGCTTCCCCTGCTTTTGTCCTGGTCTTCTCCAGAAATGATGTCTGTGGTGAAGGAAACTCCCAGGGACGACAATCCCATGCCAGATAGGCATTTTCCAACCCTGCGGGGGACGTTTCTACACTTCAATTAGCCCCTTAATTGAGCTATTTGCAGGGGAAGGCTCAAGGGAGATGAACACCTATTTCCTAGCAGTTTAACTACCACCAAATCTAAAGTCCCTAAATAGGAAGAAATATAGTGTCTCCAGAAACTTTGTCACAGTGAACTGCCTAATATTTTCCTAATAACACAGTAATGTTAGGATCATCAAACTGTGGTATGAAAAATATTCATTTATAATTGAGTTTTGATTTCGTGATTTTTTAAAAAATGTATTTTTAGACAAAACAGTGGGCATTCCCTCCAACTTCTAAAGCAAATAGCTAGTTGAGTTTTCAGGCCAAATATTATGGATTCTCTCTTTGTGTCAAGTTTAAAAATAGTATAATCACAATGCTTCAGTGATATAAATTTATTGGGGAATGAGAAGGACAACATTAAAACTATCCTTGAAACTATAATAGGATGTGTACCTCAGGTAAATATATCAAGGGGATATCTGGAAGTTTTAGGCCTAAGTTCAACTGGACTTTGCTACCAGGGCTGCTGCAGGGCTGAGTGCAGCCCTCAGCCCAGCCTGTCCTCCAGTCCCTCTTACAGAGCAGGTGGTGGATGTGCAGGAGGCAACAACCCTGAATGGAATTATAGACTGGTTTGGGTTGGAAAGGACCTTAAAGATCACCCAGGTCCAACCCCCTGTCACGGGTAGGGACACCTTCCACTAGACCAGGTTTCTCAAGCAAAACATCTTCTTCAGAGCCAGCACCCCAACCTGCACCAAACCAAACTACACAGAGCAAATCAGGTGATTAAAACCAACCCTCCACAAATGTCTGTGTGTCTGCCTCAGCAAGAGCTCTGTGCTGAGGTCCTTGGTGTGCCCTGGATGTAATATTTCTTTATGGTCCTTCCCATAGCAGTGGGACTGTGACTATAACCCTAAACCTGAGCTGTGACTCTTGGGTCGAGCTTTTCTTTAGAATAATTCCCACAAGTGTTGTCAAAGCCAAAATTAGCATAGCTATGGGGCCTCTGCAAGTAACTGCCACAGAGAAGCTGAGAGGCTTTTTTATGATTCTTCAGTAAACCAGACCAACCATGCATTGAAAGTCATCCCAAAGGCAAATTATCTTTACGATCAAGGGACTTTAGTTGTTCTGGGCAGTTTTCCATCAGGGCCTTACAGGGAAAGCTGCTGCAACATCTCACTTCTCTGTGGGATGACTGGACACAAGTAATAAACACCCGAGACTGGTGCTTGCCCTGATTTTCATCTCCTGTCTCCTGGTTGAAATAAATGTGCTGTCACATGATAGGAGTAGCCCATGAGACTTTTGTATTATTATATCCAACTTGAAAATTAACTCTAATGTGAGTTGCACACAACACCAATGAAAGTAACCATTAATTGTTAATATAAACTATTAATGAAACACCAGGATGAAGGTCAAAGTGCATGACTGAAACCTTCCAGCAAATGAAAAGATTATTTTGCCTCTTGCTGGGCATAATTATCATCAGAATTTCATCGACTTTCTGATCAAACCACTTCCCTCTGCACTGACCTGTTCCACCACTGCGGTAAATCTGCTTGCCAGAACTGGTATTTGCTTTTCCCTGTCCACCAAGGTTTTTATTAGCACAGTGGATGTCTGTGAGAGCAGAGAGCTGGCACCCTTTTGCCTTTGTTCCTATGGGAGCTTTTTTCCCCCTTTCCATTGTCCATTACTCACAATAAATTTGCATTGACCTGGCTCCCCATAAATTATCCTGTCTCCTGCTGGTATGTCCTTTAAGTGTCCTGGTTCACATGTCAGAGGGCCATGACGTGGTGGACACACCTGAGGGCAAGCAGCCCAGAGTGAGAGCAGGCCCTTTCCCACTTTATGCAGGTCAAAACATCAGGGAGATGACAAGCTGGGGGGGATGCTTTGGAATGACTGTCAGTTTTTCCTTCCTCCTGAGCAGGACAGTGTGATCAGTCTCCCCCAGCAGTTTAACTTCAGTAATTTCTCATACAGGCTTTGACTGCTCAGGTACTTTTGCTCGATTTTTATTTATTTTTTTCCACACACAAACACAGACAAGAAGTCTTTCCCCAGAGAAGAGTTTATACACTTTCTTTTTCCATCAGAAATCCTAGCAAGTGAAAAAGGCTGGATGTGAGGGTAGAAATATCCTGGTGGATTTTGTTGGTAACAAACCCTAAAAAATTTTCAGGGTGCAAGAAAGATGCTCTTTATAAACACTCATTACTGTGAGGAAATCTCAGAAGTGCTGATCTGACTCAAGATTGCTTAGCACTAACATCACTGCTGCAAAGGTTTGCTGTTACCATCCTTGCCCAAGCTTCAGGTGTACTTGGAGGTGGACTCTAGGGACATTGACTTTACCCTGCCCACCTTCTCCATGCCCTGCTGGGCAGAGAAGTGCAGCATTTGGCTCTGTGACCACCCAACAGTGCTTGCTGGGGTGTGTGGATTGCAGGGGACAGGGGTGAGGCCATGCTGGGCGGGCTGAGCCCAGCTGGGTAACCCACCCCTGCCAAGCCAGGCTGAGACAGCAGCTCCCAGGACTCAGAGCTCTGAGTTACAGGGGCTTAAGCCCACTCCTGGATTTGGATACATTTTAGTCATTTTTTTTGAGTTTCCTAAGGCAGAAGAAGTGCCTGGGATCAGTCAGTCCCAACAGCAGGGGTAGGTGCTGCTCTTGAGCAATGTCACAGCTGCGGGTGGGTAGAGGTAGACCCAAGCTGGATGGGAGTTGTATGAAGTCCAAATGCCCAGTAAATATAAGTTCCCATGGCTGAGATTTATTGAACCAGTTGGCTATGGTGGTTATGTTGGTGAGGACTTCAGCAGGGCCTGCTCACCTAATTAATACATGAGATTATGCCAGTGGACTGCTGGGAGTCTTATGCATGTTTCTGTTTGCAGGTTATCTGTAGAGTTACCTGATTTTCCGTGAAGAGCATGACCCATCTGCATGGATCTTTCTTGGTTTGGTTTCTTTTTATTTTTACTCTGTATGCTTTTTTTTTTTTTTTTTTTTTTTTAAGGAAGCAAGAGTACAACCCTTGGGTTGCCTTTACCAGGGGAAAATGCTGTGCCGTTTCTGTTAGCATGGGCATGTGTGAGCTGCTCCTTTGAAGAGAAGGTCCTAATATGTTAAGGTATGCCAGGCTGTGACAAGCTGAAATCTCAGCTGAAGAGCCCTGTCAGATCTGTTCTCTCATCCATGCCCTCCCTCCGTTCAGACCCTGACCTTCCCCATCAGATAAGCAGCACAGATCTCGGCCCTGTTCCCTCTGCAGTCTCAGCTCATTAAAAATTCATTGCCTAAAGTGAATCTATTCTGTTGCTGCTGAAGTGTTATTTACCTCGGCCCGGATTTCCTCAGGTTCTGACAATTAAAGAGGGTCCAAGGAGAGGGCTGAGTCACGGGATTAAGGCTTGGGCAATAATTCTCTTGTAGCAAGAGATGATCACGTAAAGCCATAATTTCCCAGCTGCGTTTTGGTTCCTCTTCAGTGCTTCATTAAAGGTGGTGACTCAACAGAAAGGACTGAAGCACAGGTTAACAAGAATCCCTCCTTTTGTGGGATTAGAGCCTAGCATAGCCAGGGTCTTTCAAAGGCAGGAGATGTTGTCAAGCATCATTAGGAAGCTGTTTTAAACAAGAGTCATAAAGCACCCTTTTCGGTCAGACCAATTTATTAGAGAGGCGAGTGAGTGGAGGCAAACAGGGTAGGAGAGAAATAGATGAACAATTTGCACGGCATTGATAACAAAGTAGTTCACCAGATCCAGAGCTGCTACCATTAGAACAACTTAAAAGGATTTTGCAAAAATCCCAGGGTGTTTTTCGTTCTGGATGAAAGCGGAGACTCTGTGGATGGTGCTGGCAGACAACAGCAAGTCTTGAAATCAAGGTTTGTGTGCAGGTTAACTGTTTCCCAGCCTCATGGTTATTCCTTCCAACAAGTGAGAGTGGGAAGAAACTGGCCTCTTGTTGTGCCCCAGTGATCCTGAAAACCCCCACGAACTCCAGCTTGGATGGCCCTTCACAAAAGCTGAGCAGCTGGGGGAGGAATCTGGGGCTTTTCCTCAGGGAGCCCTGGGGTAGGAATATAACCTGGGTTCCTTTGGGAAGGTGAAGTATTTACAGTAATTTCTCAGACAACTTCTGCAAGTATTTTCCAGCAATGTGCAGCTTGAAGGGCTGTTGGAGAGACTTCAGACATTATTGGATCTTTGATAGTGTCTGGTTTTGGAAAGAAAGCAAATACTCTTCTTGGGTTTGATATGAGGGAGAAAAGAGGGAAAGAGGGAAATGAAAGAGGAACAGATGAATAAAAGCTACTTGTTTGGAAGTAGGTAACCAGCTTTATTATACAGTTAGCGTGATGGACTATGTACTGTGTTTGTTTATTGAACCAACGGCATAAATCTAAATGAACCAGTAGCTCAAATCTAAACCAGCTGTGGCTGAAGGTAGAGGAATGCCAGATACTAATCATCCAGACAGCACCAGTCCTGGCCACAGGGCTTCCCCCCACCCTCGTCATTGTTGAGAAATGTGCAGTAAAATCCCATTTTCTTTGCATGATGCTTGGGCCACACAAGCCCTGGCTCTGGCAGGCTGATGGGAGCCCCATGGAGAGCCCCGTGGCTCCTGTGTGTATAAATGTTTTTCTGCCTGGGGGAAGGACAGAGGCTGGCAGTGGGACAGGCAGGGCAGGAGTTTGGATGGACTGTTGTTTTTGGAGTGGTTCCTTCCACTCTGTTTAGAGGGTTCTTGCTGGAGCATGTTTGGAAAGAAGCAATGCTAATGTTGCAGAGACACGGACAAAGGAGCAGGGTAATCGTGCTGTCTCTTCAGACACTGAAGGGTAGCTGTTCATCAGGAGGGAGGCTCTTTGGAGTGGAAAACAGTGGTCAAAAGCACATCTCCTGGCTAGGAAGGGTTTTTATTTTGTATTCAATTATTCATATGTGTTAGCTGGTTTGCAGATGAAGCTGCATCTCCTCCTTCCCTCCCTCCTTCCCTCCTGCCAGTGCACACCAGGAGTCTGCAGTGTGGGGTCGGGAGCTGGGAGTGCCCTGGCTGCTCTTCTGTGCTGGGATGCTCTTGGACAAAAAGGATGTTGAAACTGAGGTATCCAATTTTGGGATCCCTAATTTCTTTCAGGGCTCTCTTCGCATTCTTCCACTGCATTTGTGTTTCTCCACCAGAAGCCTTTCTTCCCCTCCTATCACCCTGAGCCCTTTGCAGGGAATTCCCGGGTGGGTGCTCACAAATGCCGATGGTCCCTTTTCCTGGGCGGCAGCAGAGGGGAACAGCGCACGGCTTAGCACAGGGGGCCCCGGCAGAGCCAGGGAGGGACCCGGAGCATTGTCTGGATATAATTTAGGCACTATAAACAGAGGCAGCAAGGGGTCACGCTTTCTATTCTCATTGTACCCCCTGCAATGTCTCTGCTAACTGGTGCATACAACTTGAACTCTTGTAAAAATTAGCAGAGAGCACAGTACCGGTGACAGAAAGCTGAACTTTTCCAACAGCAGGCTCTCAATTCGCCGTGTGCACTGAATCCACTTAAACTTTAAAGAGACAGCCTGCTTCCTACTCTTTCCACCGCTTAGCTTGGAAATGACTGCGGCACTAATTAAAAGCAAATTGTTTAATCTCGTTGCGTCAGGAAGGGAGTCTCTCTTCAGAGAGAGGACGATGCCTCCTGCCAGGGGCCCGGCAGCGCGGGACCCCCGCGGGCGGCGGAGCCGAGCGAGCGCCGCTCCATCAGTTCCGCCGCGCCGGGCCGGATCGCAGCGCTGCCGCTGCCAGCAGGTACCGCGGCCGCGATAATGATATTTGTCTTGACTCATTATATAATAATAATCCGAATTTCCTTCGCCAGGCGGCCGCCGGATGCCGGGCTGCTGCGGCAGAGATGTATTCCTCGCCTCGGCGTTACCAAGGAGCGCCGCCGCAGCGCTCGCCCGTGCCGGCCCGGCTCGGCTCCGAGCGCCGGCGGATTTAACGCTCAAACCCCAAAGTTTGTGTGAAATCCACCGTGAACAACAAGTGCTTCGTCCCCAGATATCCCATGCGTCCTGGGGGGAACAGAGAAAACTCCTCGCCCCTGCACCCACCAAAACTTCCAGCTGATGCACTTTTCCTCACACGGAGAAGCATTATTTATTTTTTTTTTTTCTGATGTTCATATCAGCCTGCACTAATGATTTCATATGACCTCAGCATAATAGAATAGGACCTTTTTTTTTTTTTTTTGCTTTTCCCCCAAGTTTACATTTGCACGCAAGGATGTGTAACAACACAGAGAATTGATTTCTTCCCCTGTATTATCTTTGGATAACATGCATACCATCTTTGCTAGCTAACAAAGAAATAGGAAACCTCTCTTCTTTTACTTCAGGATACCCATATGACACCCTGTTCCTGTATTTACTCTAAAGCAGCTGGGCATTGATAGCAAATTAACTAAAAGCCATAGAAGAAATCCATACCCATTTTCCTCCCTACCATGTGTAAGGAGAATGAGTACAATGCACCTTTTTTTAGCAAGATTTTTATTGAGTTAGATAATATGTCAATGGTTTTAAATTTAAGTCAATTGCGGCAAGGCCACATTTTTCCTGTAGCAGGCCGGAAAAGAACAGTGAATAGAGAAAATTGGAGTCACTGTGGATTGGAGCGGGGTTTGCTGTGTTCAGCTAAAGTCCAGTATAAATTGATGGCATTTTGCATCAATTAAGAAAGTTTCTTTAAGGCAGGGAACCGGTTTGGATGGGTAGGATGGTTGGGTGCAGGTGCTGCCTCTTCTCCATCAGATCCCTGTAGGGAGGAGCCTTCAGGCTGATGGATGCTGTCCCTATATATACCTGATTTTGAGTGATCTGGGGTTTCTTAAGTTTGGGTGACAGCTGAACCTTTGTACACAATGCCCTCAATATCTTTGTGCCTTCAGCTTGAAGGAAGGACTGGGAGAACTTTGCAGCTCCCCAGTGGCAAACAGGACAGCAATATTTCTGAATTTCAATGTATGAAGAGCACTCAAAGTTTCCATCCCATCTCTGCGGGGACGCCCAGGCTGTGCTCAGCACAGGACATTGTGGGCTCCCCTGGAGCTCCAGGACCAGCAGCTTCCCAGCCCAGCTGGCCCAGGAAGGACAGATGGCATCAGGAATCACACCTCTAAGGTAGGAGGCTGCTGGAATACCAAACCAATGTTCTGACACGTGAAATCTGCACTACCAGACTCTTTTAGAGAAAGGTCACAAATGCAAATCAGAGGAAGGTGGCTCCCCAGCAGTTCCTTGGAGAAAAGGCTTTGTTGATTCCCAATGTGATGTGACACAGTGCAGCAGACCTGGCATGGCTGTGAAGGCAGGGCTGGTGTTCCTAGAGCAGGTGCTGTGTGTGGCAGGGCAGGTCTCCAGAGCTGCTGTGGTGGCCAGGTTCCTTTGTGCTCTCTGCCAAGAGACTGCTGGGTAAAACCAATTTTTGGCTCCTTCTTTTGCTGTAAGAGGATGAAGACAACTAAACTGCTTTGTACTGTGACCAGCTTTGCAAAATGGTGTTGTGGCTGTGACAAGGGGGCTCCAGGGCACAGCCCATGTGGGTGACACTCCAGTGACACTGTCTGAGCTGGATCCTGCACCAGCTTTGTGCTGATGGGATTCCCTTCACCTCGGTGTTATTTTAATTTACAGCAGTGTAAATTCAAGCCTGACCTCGCTTAGTGGCTCGGTGTGTTTTTCTCATTCCCTGTGTAAAATGGAGATCTCTCCAGGAATTTGGTGGCTGTAAGTCTGGTGTCCAGCTGTTTCACACAATATCTCTGGTAGAAAGGCTGAGCATCATGGATTTTGCTGTCTGCACCTTTTAGCAGAGGAAGCATTAGTTTTAATGGGTAGCAGCCTATGAAATAATAACTATGTCTTCATTTATTCGAGCGCTGCAGCATCCTAATTAGGCTTAACAATATTATAAGGCATGTAATGTGAACCAAATCAGATATTTTGCCAATTTCAATACTTCTACTTATTAAACCTGAAGCCTCTCCTGTTTAAATGTCTATCCAGGAAGGCTGAAGTCAAAGCAATGTTAAAACCATTGTAAGAGGGAGGGAGGGAAATGAGGATTATGTATAGACTCCCTAGAATTGAGTCCTTGGTTATTACACTGTGTGTTATTTATGCTCCCCTCTTATAATTCTGTTTTACACTCCTCTTTTAGTATCTGTGCTCCCACTTTGTGGGTCACTGTATATCCACTGTATAGTACCCTGTGAGCACTTCTAAATACATCGACTCCCACAATTATATTTTTTTCATTCCTAAAGAATCCACAGCAGAGATAAAGATTTTTCATATTTTTCTGCATTTCACATCTTTAAACAGCAACTTGGTGACAGCATCTGCTTCAAACTTTCCAGAACTCTGCCATAAAGTGAAGATAGACTATTACTGTTATAGATTTTATGTTCACTCTGTTTGCTTTGAAAGGGTGTGCGGACTTGTATGCACAATGTGTGATTATTAGAAATTCTCTCCTACATTTGTAAAGCCCCAGACTTTTGTCTGTTTAGTGATATATCATGGAAACAGAGCAAACCATTGCCTCGTGCATGAATGACCCTGTAGTGTTTGTGCTGATCTTTATATGTTTTTTCAGCACGTGAAAAGAGAAGGCTGTGAAGTGATATTTTTCATTTCCTGATAATTGTAGTAGGCAGTTACCCAGAGTGAATGAAGTGAGCTGTGCTTCAAATGTGCATTTTCTCTTCAGATACAATCTTTCATAGCATTAGAGTGGGGCATTGCTGCATTAAATGTTGCTGTTGTAGATGGCAAATGTGGAGTCCCCAGTGCTGATAAAGAGCAGGGAGCCCATGAAGTGCATGATGCAGTGACTTGAGAGGGGAAAACAGATGCACATGAACAGAGGAGTGATTGCAGTGCTTTGTGATGATACAGAGCAAGAAAACATAATGGAGGGACTGTTTGTGACTGTCCTGGGTAGTAGGTGATAGGATTGGTACTTCTGAGTTTCTCTGTTTTCATTCAAATAGCTCTGACTCCCAGACCCAAAAAGGAAACAGAGTTGAGGCAATGTGGGTGACCAGCAATATTAATTACTAAAATACTGCTTTTTGAGCAGTCTGACTAAAGACAAATTGAGAAGTCACCCAGAAACTGCATCATTTCACAAGGTCCAGAAGTGAGGGCCTTCAATGGGAAAGGTGGGACAATCTCTGCCTTGATTCACTAGAGATAAAATATAATACTAAAAGAAGGTATGTAAGACCCTCAATGGGTACAGGCTGGCTTAGCCCACCTCAAAGGCAGTGCATCAGTTTATATCAGCTGAATACTCTCGTTTCAACAGAGATTAGGTTGAGAACTTTTTGAAAGAGCCTCCTCTGAGAGTCAGAGTATCAATTCCTACCTTTGTTAAAGGACCCAGACCTTGAGTTTCCTCTTAATCTGGCAAATTTAACACTTCTGCTCAGGATTTTTATTGCCAGGGCCTGACAGAGCCTTTCACACTGAGCTCCCTGGCAGGAGCAGTGACCATTTCATTGCCCATTTCTTGCTGCAGTGCCACGTTCCCATGGCTGGCTGGCACATCCTGCTGTCCCAGGTCCTTCCACACCAGCTTCCCAAGTGTACCCTGTGTCCCTTTGTGCCATTTCTATTTTTCACATACTTTTATGTAAAAATAACACTGCCAGCCATCCCAGAACTCTGATCCACATCTATAGATGGTGCAGCTGGCCAATCAATTTTATTGATTTCTTTCAAGTGCCTCTGTCAAAATGATCACACAGTGCTAGACTCTTTTCCAAATCTGCAGGCACACTACTGGACTAATACATTCTTTTGGTATCTCTACATGTCTCCTCTCTTTTAATTTCTTTTTAATAATGTCATCTGCATTTATTTTACTTTTTTTAGGAAAAGGAACAAATCTATTTGGATAGCAAAGAATTGATTATGTCTGTCAATTGGACTGATTTGTTTGTACACAACAGAAGTCTATGCAACATGATCTTTTAAAACAGTTGTTCATGTGTCTAAGTCAAGGGGTGGGCTATCATCAGGTGTAATTCAGTGGTGGATTCAGTGGCTTTTAGAATAGAAGGGTGTGTGAATAACACTATGAAGTTACAGCTCAACTGGGCAATTCATTTCAATGTTCTGTTAATGATGGGTGGAATAAAGTTGCTCGCAGCACTTTCGCAGTTTTGTACCTTCTTCTGTGAAGATGATGGACTTAAGGCTTATGTTTTGCTTTGCAATTATTATTATTATTATTATTATTATTATTATTGTTATTATTATTATTATTAGTGCTTGTTAGCTATCCCCTTCCTGTCCCAAGGAATTGGATGGTATGAGCTGATGTTGGTGGTTGGGAGAGCAGATAGAAGTTGAACTGTTTTTCCCCTGGAAGGTAAAATGTTGCCAACTGCAAAGGCAAAGTGTGTATGGAGGAAAATACCTCTGAGAGGGGAGAAGTTGAGCACAGAGGTGCTGAGCATGATCATGATTATTTCCTTCCTGTGATGCCCTGCTAATGGTGACAAGGCCTTGTCCTTCGTTAACACCTGTCAAAGACAACATCCAGGGCTGCAACCCAGCCAAAACTCTTGGCAGATTTTTCACTTCCTCTTGTTTACTGTTTTCACTAAATCTCCTTATTCGTGGTGGTCCTGATGTAAGTGAAAGGTGAAGGCTTGTGACACTGAAAGCCGTGGCAGCTTATCAGCAAAACGTTGTGATAAGGCATTTCCTTCCTTGAAAATGCACAAAGGCTCGGGCAGGGCTCTCTCCAGAGCTGTGGACTGGGGAGTTCTGCTCCCCCCAGCCTGCAGGGATTCCCCTGGAAATGTGCAGAAGCCACCTGGGGTTGTTGGGCTTTTTGTTAGCGCCAAAGCTTATGTGTTTCCTGGAGAAATGCTGTGGATGCTCTGGAATTTAACTTAATAAATACAGATAATACAGTTTCATTAATGTATCACAAAAGAGCTGGAGTAGCTCATCTTAATTCTTTAATTTCCTGCTTCTCTTCTTGGTCCTTGTTTGTCTTGGGAAGGGAATGGAAGCCATGAATTTCCCTGTATGCCTTGGCCCATCCCTGCTGCTACCACAGTCCCTGAGCTTGGTATCTGTGCTGGTGGCCTCGCTGTGCTGAGACAGTGTCAGCTTCCTATTCTGCAGAGAATGGCCCTCTGTGTGTTTGCTTGGGTTATAAGAATATGAAAAATTGCTGATCATAGATCATCTCCATAAATCTTACAGACAATAAGTCATAAAACCTTGTGTCCTTACATATGGCAGTAGCCCAGGGACAGCTTCACCAGATGTGAACAACAGCCCCAGAAACAAAAAATCGGTTGAAAAACTTCTCCTGCTGTTTACATTGCCTGGAGTTGAAGCTGTGTCTTGGGAGGGCTGGGGCTGGTGCTGTTACTTTTCCCTTTTTTCTTTTCTTTAATACCTTAGAGTTACACTGACATGTCTATTGCATGGTGAGAATTCCCCATGCACTAATTAAAAAGCACTATCATTTGTTAACTTCTCCTCTGCATCAGCTGCAGCAGGACAACAGGCTGGCAGGCTGTGAGGAGACCTCCAGGTACTCCTGAGTTTCATCCATCTCCCCCACCCAGCATCCCTCCTCCCACCTCCAAACCCAGCACAAGTGATTTTCTCCCAGGCAGCCTAAAAGAAAGGCAAGCAAGTTATGGTCTGGAGATTGTCTTCTGTCAGTAAGAGAGACCTGGCCAGGTATTTCCTCCCCTGCTTTGCATATCTATCAAGGCAAATTAAAAAAGACACAGGAAGGAGTCTTATTGTCTAATAATCCTGCCAGGTTTTAGATCCCTGTTCATGAATGGAACTGAAGTGTTCCAGCAGCAGCAAGCAAAACCCAAGTGAAGTTAGCTTTGCTCTGCATTTGCATGTAGTGGTTGAGGCTGGGATTGCTTTCCCCCTATGATGTATCTCTGCTTTTATTGTCATTCTCTTCCCTTTGTGACTCTGTCCACAAAAAAAATGAATGTAAATGCAGCCGACACTTTACAATAATTCTCTGTGGGGTAAGGATTGAACAGAGCACTCTGTGATTTACCATTTCAAAGTGCTCCCGCTTCCAGCCTGAAACGCTGGAGCTTTATCACAGAGGGGATGTTGTCCCTGCCTGCACGCAGGGCTGGAACCACAGCCACCTTCCCCCAGTGCCTGCAGAGGGACCCTCCCTGCTCCTCAGCCCTGCCGGAGCTGCAGGAAACCCTCAGTGGTGTGGGGAGAGATGGGCATGGGGAATGGGGTCTGCAGGCTGTGTTCTCTTCTTCCTGCTGCCTGCCCTCTAAGCCCAGGGATGCAATTTCCTTTGCTCTCAGATTTTTTGCTCATCCTCTCACTGCTTCACCTGGCTGTGCTGGTGAGGGAGTGAAATGACCTGTCCAGGGGTCCAGAGCTCATCTGCCAGCCTGGGTCTCCCTCCTGCATCCCTGACTTCAGAGGATACTTTGCTGCTGCGAGAGATCAGAGATTCCCCCTTCCAGTTTGGGCAACAGTAAATTAATGCAGGAGAGTGGAAAGATTTCCTGATCTTGGTAAACATACAAATCTCCCCTTTGCACTTTGCAAAAGTGGAAAAGGCAAATTCTTCTTTGGTGTGCCTCTGGAAGTGCAAATTTTAAGGCTGCCTGAAACCAAGGGTGTTCTCTTGTGTCTGGCTCCTGCTGATGCCAATGGGATCTGAAGCTGAAGCCCTGATATCCCTGGGCTGGTGCTGCAGTTTGGAGCATGGGGATAAGAGGCTCCTGCCTGACCAGCTGGTACCTGTGTGTGACCTCTGAATGTTACACCCTCCCTGTGTGCTGCAGGGCAAGCAAAAAACAAAATATGGCCTTTGGAAATGTGATGTGCTTCAGTGGGAACCTGCAAAGGAAACCTCCTTTCTGCTGCCTTATCTGTTCAGTCACAGTTGATGACTGCAGAGCCAAAACCAACTTTTTAATGCGGTTTATTTCAATGAAGAGACAAGGAGTAGGGAAATTGGAGGGTGCACACCTGCAGAGGTTGGTGGAGGGGGTGATGGGGGCCAAGACTCTGTGCTGCAGGTGCCTCCTGACCACAGCTCAGGCAGCACTCATCTGAGTGGTTGTTCTTTGAAACTTTTCTTTGCAGAAGCTGGTTCACAGAGAAAACAATACTGAGCAGAGGCATCAGAGTCCTGGTTCTGCACCAGCCTCTTATTTTCTCCCTCCTTCCACTTCCTCCTGTAATTGTATTTCCCCTGTGCACTGACAGCAAATTGGAGTTGGGTGTTAGAGGCACAAATTAGAAATACATCAACCAATGTAACAGTGACTCTAACATCTGTCAAGTGAAATCTGTTATCACTCAAGTATTATTTGTTGCTGGATTAAATCAGCTTGTATTTAATATTGCACAAGCAAGTAAACCTAATTCCTCCTTGTTCTTTTTATAAAAAAAACCCCAAAAACCAAACAAACCCTTGTGTGACCTTTTAAAGGAATTATATTTATTTATCTTGTGGGGGATCATCTGATTTGGTCCTAAGCCTTCTCAGAAGAGTTCTCAACATGTGCTGAAGTGTTGTTAATTGTTTTCACCCCAGTTAGCAATGAAAGGTAGATCTTAAAAACAGCTGAAAGCCCAGATGAACCAGCTTTTGGAAGAGGCTGGGAGAGAAGGGAAGAAACAGTATTTGGATGCAATGGTTGAGCATTGACTAGCAAAAGAATCGAGATTTGGACTGCTGAGCACTTTACTGTGTCAAAATCTTTACAGATTTTCTTTGTCGAGGTGAGGTTATATCCTTTATAGCAACATTTGGTAGTTGCTTTAAATTATTAAAGGTATTTCATAGGGCTGTAGCTCTTGGAGCATTAGTTTGCAAAGAGGGCCCCTGCCTGTATTCTTAAGGTAGGTTAATGATGACTTTCCTAGTGCAATGTGTCCAGGACACTGAGGTTAATAAAACCCGTAGCTCTTCTTCATGACTATCATGGGATATTTAATGTTCAGGAGTGTGCAAGACCTCAGCTTAATGTTCCATATGAAGAATAGTGCTGCCAAGCACTCATCATCCCCAGTGCCAGCACAGGACATTAGAGGTGCAAGGAATGGGCCCAGCACGCTCGGGGAGAGCTCAAGCACCTCTGAGCATGGTCATCCTCCTTCACAGAACCACAGTCATTTAAGGCTGGAAAAGACCTTTTAAGATCACAGAGTCCAGCTGTGACCATGGTGCTCAGGGCAAGGGCTGGGACTGGCTGGTGGGGCTGTTTGGCTGGTGGTACCTGGCCCCTGCCCGGGCTCAGGGGTTTTGCTGCAGTGGGACAAGCCCCAGACTCAGTGCAGCACAGCTGATGATTCATTCTGAGCTGGCTCAATTAGAGCGTTTGTTTATTTGATATAATCTCTTTATTTTCATCTTTTCCTCATCTGCTGCCACCCCCATGAGAACAGGAAGGAATTTTTTGGGGGCTGAGGAATAATGAAAGATTCATATGGCAGGGCAGAGTTTGCTCTTGTGAAAACTCAGAAACAAAGGAAGAAAGAAGGTGGGTGTAAGGGGGAGTTAATTTTTCCTTTCCTCTTTCCCCTCTCTCCAAAAAGAGCTTGAGACTTTAAAATAGTCCAGCATTGTTCTGGGACTTAGAGGGCTTTTCTAGCTGTGAATATTGCAGCAAATACCACAGCAATGACAGTATAGCACTGTCTGTATTCTCTCTGTGCGCTGGCTGGACAGGGATTTTTCATTTCATGCATCATTTACAGCCTTCTGCATTGATCTACAAAGTCAGAGCATGTTGCTAGCACAAAGAGAGAGAAGAAAGGGAAGAGATAGGCCTGAATGACAAAGTTCAGATCTGAAATCAAGTCTCTGTTCAAACTTCCCCAAAGCATGGTTGTGCCTTACAATTTACCTCATGCTACAAGAAGGACAGTTCACAAGACAAAGATCAGATACAGATTTGAGCCAATTTTTGAAGCCCCTTAAACTCCAGAAAAATTGAGCCAGCATTGTATCATACCAAGGAAAGGTCAGAACCTTTGGCTGGGATTTCAGACCCAAGAAGTGGTCACTGGATAGCTGTCTGTTGGGAAATGGTTGTGTTTGCCATGTTTGACACACTTTTCCTGTAAGTAAAAGCAATGGGATATTTCAGAATATTATAAAGAATTTTTCTTCATGTTTCAGTCCACTCATGGTGGAGCTTCTCTTATGCTGCTTGTGTTTGAAATAAGACAGAGGTCATCAAAAAATGGGGCAGAGCAGAACCAGTTTGCTTGTCCCATCCAGAGCTTTTTATTTTTTTCCCATGGAGAATAAGCATACTCTGAAAGAAAAGTATCTTTTATAATTTATCATACTTTCCAAGTGTATTTCATACCAAAATCCCCTCCTTTGACAAAATCATGTCTACCAGCACAGAATTTTTTTTTCAATAAAAAGGTAACGTTTTGTGATGCAAATTTTTAAAAAACTTCTGTCTAGGCATGTTTCATACACATGCAATTTTGCTTTATCATAGTAACAAGCATTCTAATCTCTCCCATCTGCTTTAATGAACTACTAGTATAATCTTGTCATTTTGGTTCACCATACCTTGCCATTCAATGAGGTCTCATTTCCCCTGCCAATTGCCCAGGGCTATTAGTCAGCAGCAAAGCTCGCTCACAAAACCAACCCCAATCAAAAGCAGCGATGCCATGAGGTAGAAAGTTTGTCTCAAGCTGCTCCTCTGGCAGCCAGGCGAGTTGTGCAGGTTGCTGGGGCAGGGCTGAGCCCAGAGCACCTGGCTTGGGAAGGAGCAGAGTGTCCCGGGATGGAGGTGGCTGCTGGGCAGCACTCCAGGCTCCCAGCACTCAGCCTCTGCCAGGGCAGGAGCTCTGCTGTGCCTGGAGTAGGATCCTGTAAAGAATGGGGGGTCTGGACCAGTTGTCAAGATCAAGGGGAATGAGGAGCTTTAGGTACTACAGCAAAAAGACGCAGGGACTATGTTGGCTGCCTGTTCTCAAAAGCAATTGCCCATGTAGGAAAAGAGAGAGAAAATTGTGGAGTTATAACCTGCAAGAAAATGGAAATGCCCCCCCAAAGCCCTTTGGCATAGGAGGCAGAAGGAAGAAAATGCTGTTTATAGATCTGTGTTCTGTGATTAGTAAAAAGCAGACTGGAAATGGAGCCGATGGCCAAGATCATCTCTGATGTTGCCCAATACTCTGGCAAAATCTGGTGATCACTTGGGCAAACCCAAGGATCACTCTGGAGCAGCCCCATGGCCCTGCAGAGGTGGGCACACCCATGAAAGGCTGGGGATTCAAGATGAAATGATTCTCCCTCACATGCGCTGTGCACCCCAAAAGCCCCGGGCTCACTGGAAAATGCAAGCTGTGAGGAATCCAGATCTCCAAGAATGGCTCTCCCCACCTACACTGTTCCCTCTTCCCCAGGACTGGGATTTGGGCAGCACTTGCACCACCAGTTAAATATAGAAACCAGGAGGAGATTCCTAAACCACCCACCTTTGGGCGTTTTAGGAAATGACTGGAATGTCCTACAAAGGTACACCCCAAACTTTCCATGAGAAAGCTGATCATGGTGGCAGGGGAATTCCTGCTGGCTGACAAAATGCTCTTGTCCTGGGATTTGCTCTTGGCACCTGTGGTGTTTCTGCAGGCAGTCAGGAGGGCTGTGAGCTCTCCTGCACACCCAGGGGAGCAGCTTCCCCATGCACAGCACCAGGGCCTGGGGACCCTTGGGCTGCCCTTGCAGGGGCCACTGAGTAATGTCAGATGGCCTCAACCTTCTGGTTCAGAAGAGAACACATTCTAGGCATATTTCCACTTCTGTCATGTTAAAAAACTTCATTTCCTTCTAATCTACATGCATGTGGTCTCACAGGGTGATTTCTGCTTTTTTTTTTCTTGAGTATCATTAATGTCACCCCAAGTGGGTCCTTCTAGGTCCTCCTAGGTGAAATTGCCTCTTAAACTTCAAGATAAATGACTGGAACTAGGCTTTCAGGTCTACAGGACCATCTTTGATCTCTGAGAAGATGGCCTTTGCCAGAGATAATGAGTGCTGAGCATTGTGGTTGTGGGAGTGAATGAGAGCAACCCATTGCCCTCGGTGCCTCCCCAGGTTGCTGCTGGTTGTGGTCAGCTCAGAGCCAATATCAGGTTATGTCAATCAGCACTGCAGGAAATGGGCCCCTGACACAGAGCAATCCCATCCAATAGCTTTCTGTATCATGGCTGATCCCCATACTTAGGATAAAAATGTACTGAAGGGTTCAGAGGGTCCAAAAAACCTTATATATCCTGTTGTCTCTGCCTTTTGATCTCATGAAGTGAAATTTTCTGTCCTTTCCCTCCTTCCTTCATGTGCCTCTGGTGTTTTTGTTTGTGGTACAGCTGTAATTACCTGTTCCATTCATCACTGTTTTGAATGTTTTTTAATGCTTTGGGTGACTGAGTATTCAAACAGAGATTATAAGCTTTAGCAGATTTGGAATCTCAAATGAGACAGCCTCAGAATTGTTACCCCAGGAACATTTTCTGTGTGGAAATTTTGGTGTCTGCTTTGCTAAGTGATGCAAGGCCAAAAGCGATGTAGGGGACTATCTCACACTCAGGCTTAATCTCATCAGTGAGAGTCCTCTTTTTAAAGTACCTGGGCAGCAGAAGCCTAAAAAGTCTCCTTGAAAGGGTTGCAAGATGAAGATGGAAGGATCAAAGATCTGGGAGACCAGAATAGGTTCAGAATGGGGCTTTGGAACTGGGCAGGGTGAGTAGTTCTTCTGTGCTCATCTTTGTTTTAAACTTTATTTTTAATCAAGTGTCTTCCTAATAGTGGTACTAACAAGAAATTATTATCAAACTTGATCATCAAGACTGGCAATCATTCCTCCAATCAGCAACCAACTCCTCTCAATCCACTAAGAGATTTCCTGTCTCTTCATGCTCAGTTCCTCTCAGGTCACTTGGCCCTTGATATATTCTGGATGAAAAGGGAATACTTACAAGTAAGTTGAGCCAGTGTTTGTCTCCTCAGATATCAAAATTGACTCCCAGTTAAAAACACTGTGCTGTTTAAACATATTGCTTTGGATTTTTTCTTTTTTTCCCTTTTTGAACCAGTGTTTCCACCTTTGTCAGTGACACAGACACGTTGCCATGAAAAACCAACAGGAAAGCCCAGTTCTTATCTGCTGTAATCTAATAAGCTGTCAGTGTGGAAAAAAAAAAAAGGAGGTCAGCCAAATGCGGCTCCTTTCAGTTTAAAATTCTGAAAATGACTCACTCCTTATTTAGTCTTATAATGAGCTCCCGCCCACTTAGGGCAAGCTTCTAATTTCAGTTGCTCTGGCGTGAATCCAGAGGGCTTCCATTGAAGTGGATGAGGCTCCCATTGATTTATAGAGCAGCAAAGAGATCAGATCCTGGCCTCGGTGGGTGCTGCTGCCCGTCACTGGGCAGAGCCCCCTGCTCCAGCATGGGAGGCGTTTTCAGTCCAAACTGGCTGGGACATGGGCCCAGGGGACCATCTCTGCTCCTCAGAGCTTGCTGAGAAGTTTCTGATTATGCTCTTGATGTCAGAGTACCATCATTTTTGTATCTCTCTGTGTATGGCAGTACCAGACAGTTCAGTTCTCTAAGTTTATTTTTTTTTCTCTCAAAGCCAAGGCTACCTCATAGAAGTGTCAAGCGTTTCAAAAGTGAAGATGAGCAGCATAGCTTCTCAAAGATTTTTACTTCAGAATGACTTGGAGAGACATCAACAGTTAGACAGAAATGTATTGGTTAAGTAATCTTCACTTTCTAGCTTTACTGCCCTGCTAAGGGAAATGAAATTTAATCTGTCTATATTTTTAAAATCATTTTCTCTCAACGCCTCTGTTCTGTTCCTCTGTCTCGCTTCCTGTCTTGTCCCATTGCTATTCTGCAAAAGCAACCAAGGACGTGCTTTAGATGTCTGACAGAAGTGATGCACAGGACACTGGGCACTGGAACTCCTGAATGTTTGTGGGAGGCTGTAAGGTTTGGTAGCAGGGACTGCCTGGGGCCCTTGCCAAAACCTTGTCCTAGAAGCTCTTGGAGGGCTTTGTGAGTCACTGAAACCTCGAGGCTAGCCTGGTTAATAAAGATGATTCCCAGCATATCAGAAATTGTTCATATGAACACCAGGTGCCTTGGCTTGGGTTGAGGGACAGCATCTACCCTGATGGCAATAAAAATGTCTGTGATAAGTGTTAGAGCTGCTGGAAGGGAATCGGGGGTCACGATCCTGAGTGATACCTGAGTGCAAACCTGTCCAGGGTAAGACAATGTGGCAGGACAGAGAATCCAGGCCATTGTGCATCCAACATTGTGGCAGGAAGGACCATGGAGAAAGTGCTGCCCTTCAGACCAGAACTTCACTTAACACTTGAGTTAAGCAGCTGTATATTTGAAGAGAACTAGAGAAAAACCTCCCACCTGAAACCTTTCAGGATTGGAGGTGGTCAAGATGTCAGCTCTGTATCCACAAAATGCCACCTTCAGAAGTGTTGAGAGCACATGAGAGCACATGGGTTTCAGTGTTGACTCAAATGAAGAGTGCCACCCACTCGAGCACAGTGACATTTCCTGGGCTCCTGGCCTGCCCCTGGCCACGCTTGTGCCAGCACACACTGCTGGCAAAGGCTGCAGCACGTGCACCAGCCTCAAATATTCTATTTAGTGCTGACATTTTACCTCCTGGAGAAGTGAGGTGGAGGTTGCTGCCTTGGCATGGATTAGTGAGACCTCATGTGTGAGACAGAAACGTCCAGGGTGAGTCGTGTTCAAGCACTTACAAGCATGGCCTGTCACAACCTGTTGTGATTTATTATGATTGAATATAATTCCTAGAAATTATTCTCTGTACACATGTTGGATAATTGTTTCACAGAAGGGCTGTTCCTGATCATCTGGCAGAAGCAAAGTTCAGGCTGAAGTCAAGGAGTTTTGGGTAGACAGGACAATTAAAATATTCTCAAGCAAATTGCTGTTTCCATTATGTTCAGGAGCTTCCCATGGAGGCTTTTCTAGTAATTCTTTTTCTGGGCTGTAGAAGAGGTGATATTTATTCTGTGTGCCGGGCCAGATTGTTGGTAAGACTTCTGTTATCTGGTTTATCTGGGTGTGCTACAGAGAGTGATGTGAGGCCACATGCAAATCTTCCTTGGGAAATGCCTTGCCTTGACAGCCTAAGATCTGCATCTTTGGAGTCCTTCACTTTATGTAGGACAGTGAGATGTCCTGGTGCTCTGAAGGGTCCAGATTTCTATCCTTGCTAAGCTGGAGGAAGAACAGACATCCAAAAACAACTCTGATTTTTGATTTTTCAGAGTTCAGCTTGTGTTCTTTCAGTGTTCCAAGAATGTTATAACATCATCAGAGATTTTCAAAGGATGTTACTCACAAATTTCAGTTTCAAACATGAGCTGCTTTCGTAAGTGTTTATTTCGTTTGCCTTTTTCCCTCTGTTTCTCCTGAAATTGATGCAGCTCTGAATCAGTACAGTTTTGGAAAAATACAAAGCTGCTACAGCTATGAGTTACTGCATGCAGCACCATTTGTTTGCTGTTTCACAACAGCATCACTTAAGATACCTTTGCAATACATATGCAGACCATGAAATAACATTTCTAAGCAAAGAAGCAGTCCTTCCCCTCTGCAGAATGGACCAAATATCTTTCAGACCCCGTGTTCCCCCTAATTTGTACAGCCTTGAACCCTAAGAGCACTTTTCTCCCAGAGTACCCCCTGGCCCCAAATAAAGTAACTCTGGGCAAATTTGCCATAATAGCAATACCTCTAGTTCTACTACACCTGTTTTTACTGTAAGTTTGGTGGGTTTTTTTCAGTGAACAGAGCACTATTTTTTTTACCCTAAAGGAAGGCGCAGAGGGTTACCCAAGCCCTTGGGAAAGGCTCAGGCAGCTCTGCAGCCAGGGTTTGTTGTGAAGGTGCCTTGAGCTGGTGCCAGTCCCATCCTCCTCCATCTGTCCAGCAGGACAGGTGAGATGGCTTTTCCTGCCTAGAGAAGCCCAACCTGGGAGTTCAGCCCAACACTACTGCTACAGGAGACTGAGCAAGTGCAGGTCTCCAGGGCCTGAGTGGAGATATTTTAGTTCTTTTTCAATTGGTTATAATTAGACATGGAGCAGGTTGGAAATTCCCACCATCTGCTTTGAACCTTGCAGCACTAGAAAAGACACCCTGCTCTGAGGTGCCTCTCATCACTAAATGCAGATGAGTTTTCCCTTTGTAGGTCTTCACCCCCAACCCCTTTGCAAACCCTTCCTCTGCTCCTATTTTGCTCCCGTGCCTTTAGCTCAGCACGAGTGGTGTTCAAATGAAACTGGAAGCCCGGGCTGGTTTCCTGGAGGCTTTGTGGAGGTGCTTTTGTCACTCTGCCAGCTGCAATCGGTCCCCAGGGCTGTCACCTACTGCCAGCACCTCACTGCATGAAGCTGGGCTTAGAAAACCCAGGATGTATTTTAAAAAGAAAAAAAAAAAAAAAGGAGAAAAAAAAAAAAAAAGACTGCTTTTAAATTAAAACTTTCCACATAGTTGATCTTTTGGCAAATAATGATCCGAAATGACATGCATCTAATTGTTAATTGGTCAATCGACCTCTAAGTGACTGGCATATTGCTCTGATCATCTGAAAGCCTTTTGGCACCCTTTCCCCGGCTCAGGTTTGCTGCTCGTACTTGTACAATCTGCTCGCAAAATGTCACCGCTCTGAATCACCGGGGCCGGCGCCAAGCCCTCCGGTGGCCGCGGGAAGCGCTCCCGGGGCTGCGCTGGGGCCGGGGCCGCTGCCAGGGCTGGCAGGGCAGGATGCGGCTCTGCGGGCACCACAAACCCCTCTGGAACACGAGATACCCAAACTCAGCCCTCGCCGCTCTGAGCAGCGCTGCCAGCCCTTTATCAGATTTTCGTACAAAACAAGGGCGATTCTTTCTAACCCCTCATCGCACCTCGCTGATCTTACAAGCCCTTTCAAAGTTTCTTGTTTCCAGCCCCCGCATGCATGGTTTTAGTTCGGAAATCTGTAATTCAGACTTCAGGAGCGAACACATTTCCCATGCAGGTCTTTTCATAATTGGTTTTTGGGCTGGGCTGCTCTGTGATGTGTAATTGTTAGCAGTTGTAAAAAAGATAACTCACATTTTTAAAAGCCTAGCGCTTGCTCTGTGCAGATAAAAACTGTGACAAATTATGTTCCAAAAAAATCATAAAAGTGGAGAGGCATGTTAATAACCAAAGGTGAAGTTTCATCTGAAGGTCAGCAGGAGCTATTAAAGTGGTCAGTAATTCCAGGGTTTGCCAGCAGCTATTTGACCATATCACTTATCTACTCTGGTCCATGCTTAAGCATCTCCCTCAGTGAAAAAATAATCCACTGAGAGTAATACTGGAGGTCAGAGGTAACTATGGAGAAAAAGCAATATTGTCAAAATAAACCAGGCTTTCAAGTACAGACATTCAGATTCCCAGTCCATTAAAATATTGTGACTTTGACAGTTTTTCCACACTGTTTGGACACATTCTTTAAAATATTGCTTTTCATTATGTTCAGATTAAAAAAAAAAAAAAGAACAGATCAAGCAGATCATGTTAAAAAGGCTGTAAGGTAAGGAATGGCATTTCACATTGTCCTGTGAGCACTGGGTAATAAAAAGCAATTTTTAGTTTCAGAATTTCAGAGATGTCAAAATGGGGCCAAATAATAAATGTGGATATAATGCAAATTTCATGAAGCAGGAGCTGGAATTGCAAAGCACTTCTGCTGTCAGCAGGCTGAGGGAACCCCTCCAGCCTGGCCAGTGTAGCAGCTGGGTGGCACTGAAATGAAAGAGCCTAGTTCTGCCTTTTTAGAGTTGGCATCCACCTGTAGGTGATGGGTAAAGTCATGATCTTCCTGATGTCTGTGCAAGGACTTCAAAAGCAGCAGCAGAACCTGAGCCTGTGTGCAGCTCAGTCACTGCTAAACTGGGTTCAGCCAAGCTGTGTTTAGCTCCTGGCTGCATCTCAGGTACCTTGGGTTGGACTGGGGTTGCTGTTGGAATTCCTGGGACCAGACTCAGGGAATACAATAGAAGATGTTTTTCTTTCCTCCACCTGTCTTGGCTGCAGGCAGTGGGGTCCAGGTGAGGTTGCACTGTGTGCCTACAGCACCCAGACTAACAAAGTTTGTAGCTTCTGACCTCTCCTGTTTTTTTAGACTCCTAAAGTTATCCACATCATCCAAAGACAGCCTCTCCTTTGTGCATTTCTTTATAAGTTAGTTATTATTGTGAGTAAGCTTGTGCTGTCAATATTTTTGACATGGAATATTCAGTGTGCAAGACATTTTCTGTGTGTTTGTGACATGTTGAATGTGTTTGCCTGTGTTGTGCATATGTTATGGAGTGTATGCCAGTATATTTTGGTGTAGTCTGTTAAGTATATTTTAGTACATTTTTTTGTTCAAAAGAAACTTTCTGTGGTTAAACGATGCTTTGATATGTTTTAAAGGGCAAGTGTTCACAAAAACTCATAATGCATATTTCATGTAAAATCCTGGAACAGCTCTGATAAATATGGATTATAGCTGGGTAATTTACATGTTCAAAACATGTTCTCTCATTTACATGTGAGACTGCAATGGTTCAATGCTGCAGGCACTTTTTTTACATATTCAGTGTGCTTAAAAAAACCCCAAATCCCAACACAAAAGTTTACAAAGTTTAATTTATAGCTCAACAAGGGAGCACGTAGTGAGGCGTGCAATGAAAAGGTCCCGTTTACTTCTGTCATTCTGAATGCTCTCATTTTCTAACACTTGAGGCAATTCAATAACATTATTGATTCACACCTGTTCTGTAACACTGCCTTTGCAAGGAGAGCCAGCAGAAGAGAAACCACACATCTGCATGCACCTGAGACCTGCAGCACTTTGGAATGGAACCTGTTTAGTGATCAGGCAGATGCTCTCCAGCTGCTGTCTTTGAGACACTCAGGTACCTGCCATAACCAATACTGTGTTCATGTACAATATGTGTGTGTTGTAGGCTGTGTAAATACATAACATTTAGAGAATATTGTGTATCACATGCATTTATCTCTGTGCTATCCAGTAGAAAATCCCAAGCTTTTGTATTTTGTGATAGGAAGGTGTAAAAACAAAGCCCCTGTATTGCAAAGCACACAAGGGGCCCCAGACTGGACCTTGGGACCAGCACAAAGCTTTTTGGGTGGTGTTCCTCAGCTAACAGCTAAGCTGTCCAACCTGCACCATGCATCTGGAAAGGGGAGCCAGCAGTCTTGTCAGAACAGGATTTCTCTTCTGCTTCTGGCTACTTGCTATTAGTGATTCCTGGGAAAATCAAGAGCAGCCCCTTGATGCTCTCTTGTCTCTTACACTGTAATTCAGCCAAAAATCAAAGTACAAGAGGCCCTACAGCCTCTTCAGAGGGGTTGGGATCTGCTTGGGACCTCAGTGGGGAAGACCTGGGGAAATGTTTCCTCCTGGATGGATTCAACAGCACCTGAGTTTAATGCCAAAGCAATGTATTTCTAAAAACATCCATAGGAACACTAAGTTCAGGTTCTTAAATATCCTCTATCTACTCACTTAATTCCTTTTTGCTTTTCTGATTTCCTTTTTTTCCTGTCCCTTTGTAGGAGGGTCACAGACACAGTGAGACCCAGTGGTGGCAATAATGGCACTTTTACAGCTTGCCTTAGCTAACCATTATCAGGCCACTCCATGCACAGAGTGGAAGGCACAATATTGCTTTAACACCCCTCTGATTTCCTTCCTCCCAGGGGGCAAATGCTCTGCAGAGAAACCTCCACATTGCTGACCACAATTGCTGTAATTTGTTAGTCTAATGGGAAAGCATACACAGCCTTCCAAAACTGGAAGTATAAAATAATATTGTGTGATACTTTACATAAATGGGCCTTGTGCTTGGAAGTGCCTCTGGTTGAGCTCTTCCCTGGGAGAGCCTTGATTACCTGGATTAGCTCTCCCTGGTAAGAAAAGCACTTATTAATAAATTATACATCTGCAGTTAGTTGCTGCCTCACAAAAAAGGTTAAAACTGCTGTAGGAGGTGGTGTTCTGCATGAGAACCAAATCTGCAGGCTGAAGACTCATTTAGTAATTAAACTTGAGTTACCTAGAAACAAACACTGAGTGTCTGCAATTCTTGGACTCAAACTGTCCAAATAAAGGGAAAGTTTGGGGTTTACATCACTGATCCTCTAGAGAAACTGCCTGATGGCAAGTGACACTGTGCCTGCAGTGCTGAGATGGTGGCACAGGCAGGAGGGGCTGAGCAGCACCTGGCCCACTGCAAAGCCAGAGCTGGGTTTTTTAGGCATCCAAGCTGAATCTGTGTTTCTAAAATGAGTATTTCAGTTCCCAAGGGCAGAGACTGATCCTCTGCAGGGCTTTTCTGAACTGTCAGAGAGGACAAAGTCCTACACAGCTTTTATGACTGTGCACCCCCGAGTCATGTACAAATAGGCCTGTAACACCTTGTCTGTGTGCTGTGGATGTGATCTGGGCAATTCATTTTCTTCTCTTTTTGTCAGCTACTTTTAACTAATTTTCCTTGTGGTCTGCACTTCCCTCCTCAGAGCAGCACCCAGGTACCCCATCCTGGGGGCAGTCAGTACCTGTGGCTACCTCCAAAGCCATGCAGAACCTGGGATCCTCTGACCCTTTGGTTTAATTGGGAGCTCAGTTAGTTGCAGAGATGATCCCTCAAGAAATCTGCTTTGCTGACTCAGTATTTGCTGGACTTTTCCCTAGGTCTGTTTGATTTGTTATGAAGAAGCATTAAGGTGGCAGAACTGCTGTAACTGTGAACAGCAAAATTACCAAAGCTGGCTGCAAAACATCTCACTGTGGACTTCTAGTTTTCCTCTTGCATAATTCCTTAGCATTCTTGTCATATCAAGGTGTTTTTTTTGGATTTTGTTTTTTTTTTTGTTTTTTTTTTTTTTTCTTCCTGGTTTTGTTTTGTTGTTGTTTTGCATGAAAATGACAATACAGATTTTCTGGGGCTCTTGCTCATGGTGTGCTGTGTTCTGGGGGTACCAGGTTGCTCAGGAGCAGGATGCTGATGCAGATTTGAAAGCACTGTTGTGAAGAGATTTCCCAACACCCCAGATGGGTGGGTGGGAGCAAGAAGGGCCAGCTGCACTTAAATAAATAAATGAAACAAATCTTTCCTATAGCTGATCAATATTAATAATGAAGCTGAGTGGCTGAAAAGGATGTATGTTTTATTCTGAGGGGAAAATGAAGGAGATAAAAACAGAGACAAAATACCTCTGCTGCTAATCAGACCTAAAGTTTAATAGCTGCAGAATGATCACAGGGCTGCTGTAACTGCCTGCAGTTGTTGGAACAAGAGTCTTGAGTTTGCATGTTGTGAGTTATTGGAAAATCTCTCTGCCATTAAGTGCTTTGATGAAAGATGTACTTAAGGTCTAAAATGACCAGAGGAAGCAGAGGAACGAGTGAGTGCTGCTGCTGAAGATGCCTGAAAGATAGATTATATGTTGTCATATGGTATTTGATGCCTTAACTGGAAAATGTCTGAGCCAAAAATGAGTTAGACTTGTGAGCTGCAAGCTCTTTGCAACTTCCTAAGCTTAGTTCAGGCTCAGGTGTTTCCAACTTCAAACACAGCTTATCCACTTGGTGCTTGAATAACAAGCTGAATTGGAAAGATATTTCTTCCAAGGCAGGAGGTTCTTCTGCTTTGGTTGGAGGCTTTTCACAGGCTGGGCAAGAAAAGCATCAGATAATCAATTTTTTTTTTGTGGTTCCTGCTAGAAACTTATTCAGTTCCAGCTTTCTGTGGAGAAATGGTCAGAAGAGTAAATAAAGAAAAAATCCCTCTTGCAACTCAAGGGCCATAAATCTGAGCATAAATTGAGAGGTGAAATAGTTGCTTTCAAGTCTGAAAGTATGAAAGAAGAAGAAAAAAAAAAATCAGATGATCCAGTTCTTAAAACCCCTTGTTACTAGGACATCTTGTTTCCAGTATTTCTATCTCAAGAGTTCTTGAGACAGTTCTTTTCTCTCAAATGATATTTACTCAGGGTAACCTCCCCATCACAAACACTCTTATCTCTGCTTTATATCAGCCTGAAGGATTAGGAATATGGATTTGTTTTCCAGACTGACCGTCTGGCTTACTGACCTGAGCTTGTTCTTCACAAAGCAGCACATGATGCCACTCTTGTCAAAACCACAATTAGTCAAAACCCTTTACAGGAAACATGAGCCCAATAAGAATGGATAAAATAGGAAATCACGTGGCTCATCCATAACCTGCTTGTAGCATGAAGGTACACAGATCTCTCCTTGCCAGCTGCAGGCTCGTCAATGAAAACAGCAATGAACAGATTGATGTTTTTAGGGTATTTTTCATTTTCCAAACTGTTTCAACCATTAAAAATGAATTTTCACTTCCCACTTGGAGAAAATATGGGTATTTCTGTCCATGACCTTTGCTCATAGAGTGTCTTGGAGTCTCTTGGATGGGTCATCAAGTGCCTGGGTTGGCACTCGAGTGTGGGGTCCCTCCCTCACTCTCCCTTCCCAACCAGGCTGGGACACTGCTGTCCCTGCTCTCTCTCCTGTGTAATCCTCTTGAAATTTTAACTTGCCCACCAGGCCAGTCTGGGAATTAGCTGCAGACTGCCTGAGGAATGTAATGGCTTTAGAATCCTCCCCATTTTCCCAGGTGTCCCATAGCCAGGAGACCACAGGGGTTTTACTGCTGACAGCTTCAGTGTCCAGCCCATCTGACATGAAGTCACAGAGCAGCTCTCCCTTATTAAACCTGGAAACAGAGCCACTGCCCAAAGCAAGTGACTCCTTTTAGCACACATGGTGCTGGAATTGGTTAGTGTCACCAGGGAATACTAGAACTGATTTTATTATCATTATTATTATTCTACAAACATAATAAAATAACAGCTGCAATGCAATTGCTGAGATGAAGTGTTTTCACACAATAATAATTATTTTTAAAAGTAAATTGAGAACTATTCATGCTAGGGAGAGGAACACAAGGGAAATAACACAAATACTGCAGCTTGAGGCAGACTCTTCACTTGTGCTCTTGGGTTATCCATCACCATGCCCCTAAAAATTGGAAGGGGTCAGTACATCAGTGCCTCCACTGGGAGAACATCAGTCCTGGCATGGTGTTCCCCACCAGAGCATCCCAGCTCTGCCCTGGGCAGGTTCCCCAGCCTTTTTCAGTCTGTACAGCAGTAAGCTGTTGTTACAAATACAGGAAGGAGTGGAATGGATGCTGTAGTCTTACAACTGGTGTCTCATCCAGCATGAGTTCCTGCTGAAGGTATTCTTACAGCTGGATATTCATAATCCCAAACCTTTCCTTAGGCAGGGGCAGTGTGAGAGTTCCCTGCCATAGCCTTTCAAAATCAGGAGTGTCTCGTACCTCTGAGCTCTGTGCTTTGCCCCTGAATTTGCTTTAACACTGTCTTCAAGCTCAAATCAGATCAGTGCAGGAAAGCCTGCACAGGTTATTTGTTCTTGTATGCACCCAGGCCTGGGATGCCTTCACCTAACAGAAGAAAGAAGCAGTGCATAAAGAATGCATAAAGAATGCAGGACTAGTTTTCTCTGCTTTAAAACACTGCTGTCTAAACTTGGCTCATTTGGGTGAGCCATTTTTGGCTGGGAGGATTTTGGTGAGCAGTGCCAGGGGAAGGTTACTGCTGTTCCTCTGGCACTGCCATTTGCATGCGGACAATCCTCTGCAAAACCAAGGTGAAGTGGCAGATCCTTTTGCTTTACCATGTCTCTGCAATGCAGAAAATTAAGGCATAATACGATATTTCTCTTTGAACAATACTTAAATTTGGTTCTCTGTCCTAGTCACAAGGGCTGGCTGAGACTGCAAGGTACCTCAGGACTCCAGCTTCAACTCAGATATTTTTCCAGACTATTTTTCAGGTGGAGTATGAATCCATAGTCATGCCAGCAGCTTTTCCAACTCAGTTTGCAGAACTGTTTCAAAACTGATTGAAATTTCTTTGTTTGTCTCCTCAGGATGTGTGCAGTTTGAGAGGCTGGCTCTCTCTTAAATGGAAGAGTAAAACTGTTCAATTCAAACAGATTTTTATATTTAATCAGAACTTAATTAAGATATGGGAGTGGACTTGAGATCAAGTCTGTAGTTAGATTTGCCCAAGTGCACCCAAAATGTGACTATATTCCCTGCCCTCTTGTCATTGACTAACCTTTGAATGGAAGACATGGGCAAAGGATCAAACCCACTATTGCATTTTACTCCTCCTCACTGTAATATGTTGCATCTCCTCTCCCCCAAATAGATACTTTGAGGCTTTACTGATTCAAGTTAAAAATTAATGAAAGCAGCCTTAGCACTCACAAGTAACCACACAAAAACAACATGGTGAGGGTGAGCAGGGGAAGAAGGGTAATTTCGAGAAAGAGACTGACTTCTGAGCTAACTTCAGTGTGGCTTGACTTTATAAGGGATAAAGTCATTTCATGACAATTATGACCAAAAAAAAAAACCAAAAGGATAACAGATCTCTTTGCCCCTGCTGTGACTCCACTGTGCTGTTGTTTGGAGTCTGCAAATGTGTAGGACTGCACCTACGTCCTCCTTAGACTTAGATAATGAACAGGTTTGATGTCATCAAATTTACTGCCAGCACTCCCAGTGAAGCCCCTTCACTCCCACTCAGGTCTTGCTGTAATGTTCAGTCTCACTGTCTGCCTTTGGGTTTTCATGGTGCTGCTCAGGTCACCAGAGCCTGGGTGGTTTCTCCTACCCTCCTTCCCCGTGTGATGTAATCGTTCATGAGACTGGCAGCCCATGCAATAAAACTGTTTCAGATATCTATTAATATTTTAACATGCTTTTAAGAAAATTCGGCCTTTTGTAGTTCTGGTCTCAGAACAGACACGTGCAATGGTTAGTGATACACATTGCACTCCAGAGCAGTCATTCTGTAGGTATGTTCCCTTTGTTTGGATTCATCTATTATTATAAAAAAATATTTGTCAGTTATTTGCTTAGATTGTAGGTTGGAATAATGTGATGACCAAAATAAAACTACTCATTTTTTCCACCCTAAAAAGAAAGATTAGGATTAAGACCATAATTTGCTTTTTTAGCTCCAAGCCCAAGCTTTGCTTTTGCCCTCTGGTAGCTGCTCTAAACCAAAAGCAGCTGGACTGTAGGAGTGTGTCTGTGGCCCTCAAGGTTATGTTAACTCCAGATCCCAAGCCAGTGACAAAAGCTGGCAGGTTTCTATTAACAAGAGGGCTGCTGGCTTTATTTTGTGAAATCCACACCTGCAGAGTCTCTCTTGTCCGTGTTCATGACCCTGCCCCACCCTGGGCTCCCATTTGGGACCCACCAACCCCATATCTCTCAAATGTCATAGGGCCAAAATGATCTTCCACAGCTGAGAAGCTGTAGCCACAAGAAGGAGAGCACACAGCATGTTAATAAGAATCTATAAATTAATCTGTATATAACACCTTGTGAACACTTAGGTTTTATAGGTATTGTGAGCTGAAAGCTTTCCCAGTCATTCATCCTTTATTGTGTTCATTATGGGAAAATGACATCTCGATACCAAATATCTGCACGTATAATAAAGCACCTCAGTGAATTATCTGGGTGATTGCTACAGTATTTCTCCTTTCCACTAATCAGAAATGTAGGATGTATTACTCCTGATGAATCCTTAGACATTCCCATATAGATAAATTAACTAACTGGCTGTTAATAATGTTCAAGGGATTTAAAATAATATCTTTTCAGTCTTTTATAAGGTGGATTCAAATCTATAAGCTTGGATTGGACATAGAAAAAGGGTGAATGTGTGGCTTCACTTAGTTCCCTAAGAGAAAAATGGGAGTGTCTTTTCTGTTATATGCATTAAAATACTGGCCAAATATTTCAATATTTAATACCCAGAGGAGGTGAGAAAAAATGAGTGTCCTGACCACTAGAACTGCCACAGATGCTGGTGGCATGGACAGATGTTGAGGCCTGTTTAATCACATCTGGTAGATAAGACAGAGCGGGTAACATTTGCTGTGGATGGCAAGGAGAGCTCATCCAGCTGCCCTGAGGAGCTCTCTGACACTGTCCCACTCAAGGGACAAAACTGGGATTGTTCTGGTGACAGGCCACCATTAATGAAACCCTCAGATTTTTGTCAATGCCATGGTATTAATAGCACAAACATGGACTCAGCAAAGCTTAAAGAGCTGAATGGGAATGCTCTGATTACTTCACTGGGAGCTGGATATTGCATGAATTCTGTGTGGAATGAGATCCCACCAAAACAGGCTCTTGGAATTAAGGCAAAGTTTGAGTATCTTCCTTTCCATTTTAGTATTAATTTCTTGAGACACCTCAACTATTTATACCAGTCCTTTACACGGTCCTTAAATGCATTTGTGGTATCAGTGTGCACTCCATCCTAAAGATAACCTGCACTTCCATGGCAGGTGAAGGGATAGAGCAAGGAGAAACCATTTGTTTCTAACTGTTGTGAGAAAGCTTTATATGTATCTGTGATTAAATTGATTTAAATTTGTATTGATAATGGAACATCACAGCTAAACACGCTGAAGTCTTGAAATGAAGGTGAGGTAAAAAACATGGATTTACATGTATCTCTGCCCTGCCTGCACATCTCTGCTCCCAGTACCTGTAAAAACATATGTTTTTCATAAAATTGAGAATATTCATTGTTGATTTGGTGGGTACCCTGCAGGGAATCAAGCAGCAGCCCCATGCTCCTCTGACCACCTTCAGCTCAGTCATGGTTTTATGATGGCCAGCAAGTCTGACCAGAGCATAGCCCAGGAAAGTTCAGTCATTTTCAGATCATTTTGACCCCATTTCCTGTAAACTTTGCTTTTCCTCTATCCAGTGTCTAAGGCTGAGGCTCATTTACAAGAGAACTAAAGTTGCCTGGGTTTTTTGTTTTGGGAGAAACATTTTATGATAAGACCTCGTGGCACAGTGAAGCCTAAAAACAGGCAAATAAAAAGACAACTTTTTTTGGTGTTGGATAGTTGATTGGTTTTGGGGTAATTTGGTGGGTTTTTTTGGAGTGGGTTTTAAAAAATTATTTAATTTAAAAATATCTCACAGTATTATAATCTTTTTTGGTTTTGTTTTTTGAGGGAGGGAGATACGGGGCCTGGCTCATACTCTGACCATTTGGGTTCAGCAATACTTCAGACATGCTGAACTAATGGGAGAGGCAGAATCAGCTGCTGTAATTAACTTTTCACTATTTAAAAAGAAGCACAAATATGGTTTGGATGGTGCAGAAAACTCTGTAAATAGAAAAACCATTGTAGCAGAGGGAAAAAATATCAGGGAGAGGTGCTTTTGAGCCTGTCATAGCTGCTGTGGCTTTTATCCCATATCAGACTGACAGATGAGATAAACACCCCACATTTTAGTCAGATCCTATTGTTTTGTCAGAGTTACTTAAATGTATTTACAATCTCTGAAGCACTTTTTTTTTTATAGTAATGGTAGTGAAGCCCTTCCAGGAGGAATAAAGATGATATAACATTCTCGAGTACCTCTGTCTTCCTAATGGAATGACTTACATTGCAGGGGATATTGTTCTGCTGAGCTCCACTAAAATACATATTTACTAGTCAATCCTGTAGTTGTCTTGGCAGTCAATGCCATGATATCACAGCACTGTCTTTCATGAGAACAACAAAGCAAGCAGAAATTCTTTCTCTGGGACCCTTTTTTGTCTCCATTGATACTTCTATATTTAAAAGAAGCCACATCATTAAATGGGAATGAGCCACCTCTGCTGCACAGTGCAGTGGTCATGTTTCTCTTTGGGATTTCACAGAGCAATCAGAGATAGGGCATGCCAGGTCAGGGCTGTTGTAAACACTGCATGCAGCTGGTGGTGCCCAGGTACCTTAGCCAGGGCTGCTCCCTGCAGAACTGGAACAGGAGAGAAACAGGACAAAAGGATGATGAAGTGTTTTAAATGAATTGGAGACATCCCTTGGTAGGCAGGTACTCCATGCAACACTTCTTTTTTTATTTATTGTCAATGCCATTACCAGATATTGTTAATCTCTGAGGAATAATGATGGGTGATTGGGAGTCACATATCTGGATTTCAGTTTCTGCTGGGATTTCTGATCTTCTTTGAGGAACTTTATTCCCTTTTCCTATTACGACCAAAAGCTCAAGAGAAGTCCTGACATTCAGGTTCTCAGGAAAAGAAAAGACAACTGTGAATTTTATGAGGGTGCATTTGGGGTTTCTGAGCTGAGAGAACTTCAACTGCTTGACACTCCTGTGAATGTGCCCCTCATCCTTGCACAAGGAAATCGTCCACATGTGGGACAGTTTCTGCCTGCTCATAACCCTTGGGAAGAAATCCAGTTCAAAAATGTATTCCTCCCTTATCAACATTGCACTGAAAAGCAGCACAACACGAGATAAGCCCTCAAACACACAAAGGCAGCTATGAAAAGCTCTGAAACCCCGTTCCCATAGCACTTGATCAGCTGTTGAACCAGATCATCACACCACAGATTAAGCAGAGGGCCATTGTGACCTTCATTTTCACAGTGAGGCACCACAAAGTTGTTTACCCCCAATGCCCCTACAAGGATGACACTTTGTGAAAATCGAGCCCTGATTTGTGGGGGTTCCACAAATGGCTCCACTCTGGGCCTTGCTGGCCTGGCAGGAGTGTGCAGGGCTGGGGCACAGTGCTCCACCACCCTCCAGGCTGTTTGCCTCTCTGAGTGCCCTGACTGGGAGTCAAGGTGGGGAAGGTGCAGAGGGTGGGGGTCTCTGGGAGCAGGGAGCAGCGTGGGGGTTGTGGCTGTGGGTGTTCCCCCTTGGGCAGCCCTGCTGTGCTCCCAGCACCGTGTCCCCAGTTATTGGGGGTTTGTTGAGGCCGTGTCCCTGGCAAGGAACACACGTGAAAAACCATTAATAAGGAGAAGACTTGAGGAGGGGGAGCAGACTGAGAGCAGTGCAGGGAGCACTCCAGCTTGGGAAGGAGATGGGATGCTTGGCAGGGACACAGCATGAAAACAAAACACCTTAGTTTTGGTTTCAGCAGCTCTGATAGCTCTTCACTGCTTGTTTACCACAGCAAAAAGAAGTCCCAGCACATTTGTGAGGTCTAGGCAGTCCTGGAGACACTACAATTTGGGTATCTGACTGCATATGAGGCACACCAAGATCTCATCCACTTCCCTTGGTGCCCTTTTCCATGCCAGCACATTGATGTTTAACCAGAACAGGAAGTGTCGTCTACTTTTGGAGTAAAGAGATGTAGTTCAAGAATTTATTGGAGCCAAATTATTGCAATTATATAATTTGAGCTTTATAAACAGCTTAAAAGAATGAGCATCTTTATTCAATGGAAAAGTGAATGTTTTCCAGAAACTGAAACTCTCTTATTTTGTACCTGTGTAACCTGTGATTTGTTTTGGCAGCTACCTTAAGGTGCTGCCAGCTGTGAAAAAAGCTATTGCATGTCCCCAGCATTCAGTGTAGGTGAAATGATCTCTGTAGATGGAGCATGTGAATATCAGTTTGCTACATTTATAAAGAGCTTTAGGGTACTTCAGCATGAAAGGTCCCATAGTAGTGAGAGATATTGTTACTATAAAAACATTTTATCCTGTTTTAGTATGAAGGTTTATTGAGTTTTAAAGTACTTTTCATGGCAAGCATATATATTAACAGGAGCAGCAGAAACAGATGGGAATAAATACATATTTTCAAATGAACTTTCTTCACCAAATTCTGTATGATGTAAACATGGAGTAAGAATGCTTAACTTGGAGAAGAATCTCCCGATTTTTAATAGAATAAATTACAGCCTTTTGAATGATATTACGGCTGGTTTCATATCTGAGTAGGAGTGAAGTAGCTCTTGTACTTCTAAGTTGATTTGAAAGCAGTTTGTCCTCCTCCAGTGTGGCTGCAGCTACAGGCAAATACCTAAAAGTCTTGTTTGCCACTCTGTAAAAGGCTTAAGAGTGTGAGACAAATTTAATAGAAGAAATGCCAATGGATTGTACCCCAGAGGAGCTTTCTGCGTAGATTGAGATACACAGAGAGCAAACACCAGCAACAGCTGCTGTGTGATTGACCCCATCTACAGCACCATCCCTGTGAGCAGAGGGCACAGACAGGCTCTGCTCCACACCCTTGTGCTAGAGGGGGGTGCTTTTGGAGGAGCTGATGTGTGTTGTACAAGTGCTCTGATTGTTTATTGCAAACTGATTTTAAAGGACAAGCTGGTGCTCTTTCATGCCCAGACAGAAGTCTATACATGGATTTCTGCATGTGCTGGAGAAGCCCTCCTTGTGAAACTGTTTTCATCCTTGCAAAAATCAGTTTTGTAAATGCAAAAGGAGAATATTTGCTTCCTTTGCAAAGGTGTTTCTCTAAGAATGATGTCTTCCAGTATTTCTGTAGAAAACTTCATAATTTTTTTCCTATTTTATATTTGCACTTCTTTGTTAATACTCTTAGGTAAAATGCATTAAAATAAGACTGTGTTAATGATACAGTGCTGGGGAAATATATCTGAATCTAGAGTTGAAGAAATACATTGTACATGAAAAAATGAACAGACCCTTTGACAAAAAAATTAATTAAAATGAAAGCAAAAAATCAGCACCTTAATGAATAATTTAAACTACAATTTCTTCTCCCTCCCTCTGATGACTCTGCATCTCTTCACACCCATTCACTAGAAACCAAAATAAAATTAATACAAGTTATTCTCAGCCAGGCCTGTAGGTGATATTGAGCATGTGGCAATGTATATTTAAAAAAACCTTGATACACTATAAAAACCCCATCCCTACGAAAAGGTGACATAGTCCTTTAAAAATAGCTCTTCCAATCCATTGTGCAAAGACACTGACAAAGATTGACAGCTTTTAGAAAGGTGTAATGTTCCCAAGCCAACTGCTAGCACAGCTCAACAAGATAAAGATCAGTAATTCGATCCAGAGGAGAAGGCTAAATGTTAGAGGTTAAGCTGCTATGTTCCTACTACTAATCAAGCTTCAACACCTTATTTTAGCATCATCAGACCTCAATAAGGAAATGGTGAATTATTAAAGCTCCAGCATCCTGGTACACATTGATGCTCTTCTGAGAAGCTGTGGTTTAAAACATGCTGGCTGTTGTCTTAATTGACACGTGCTGGATCTTTCTGACTAGGTACTGGTGTGCTATTTTTTCTTTCTTTTGCTTGGATACTGATCATTTAAGGTTAAGATACTTTTAAGGTGCAGTATGCTGCTCTAATGAGGACTTAATGGAGTGGAACAGTGATCGTTTGTACAAACTACCCTGGACAGACACCTACTGCATATCAAAATTGAGACACTACAGATCCTGACACTCTGCCTACTTTTGTCCCAGCCTCCATCAGCACATTTTTAACCTGGTTTCCTAACGAAATGAGGCTCAGGTGGCTGTGCTCTCCACCAGATCTCTTCTTCCCTGATGGCTTTCAAACTCTCTGCCTGATGTCAGACAAATCTGAGTGATGGTAAAGTCCAGCAAGGGAAAATCAGGGCAAGGAGAAAGACTTTCAAGAGTTGACTCCTCTGTCTGAGAGTAGGTACTGGAACAGGTCTCTGAAGAAATTTGTCCTTCCTGTAAAATAATTCAGCTGAGAAACTTGATTTGGAATGCTATAGAGGCTGTTATTGTTTCTGTAGAACTGACAAAAGAGCTGAAGTTAGTCAGACTTTTTAAATACTTTCAAAAATTCACTATGGGCAAAAGTGCTTTGATTTATTTCAGGGGATGTTGCCTCTATGTATATTATACCATAAGAACCAGAGAGGTCTAAGGGCCAAATTCTGCTTTGATTTCCCACCAAATGTTCCATTTGAAGAAGACAGGTCACATTTCCAGGTTAGTTTTACATAAGAAAAGGGACACAGAGCTGTCAGCACTGCTTCAGTTGCTCCCTCTGAGCCTGTGAGATGTGCTGCTTGCAGGAACAGTTTCCTGTACTGCACTCAGGCCATCTAACAGGTCTGTTTGTATTTATTACCAGACAAATTTCCAGCCAACATTAGGCTGAGCGTCATTTTATTTAACACGGGGACATAAATTCCATTGATGCTCTAATTTATACTAATGGTAAGTAAAAGAGTTAATCCAGAATTACACTGAGCAGTGCCCACTAATATGCCTAAAATATCCAGTGTGATCATTACTAGTCACAACCCTCCAAAGCTATTTCCTGGCATCTGCACTCCCCAGGGGCAGATACCCACAGCATTAGTCAAGCCAGGCACTCCTGCTGCTACTGCATCTCCAAAAAACACTGCTCTTAAAAAGAGACAATCGTGATGTCTGCTTTATTTGCAGTCACACTGACATGATAAACAGCCCAGGGTTTTTTGCTACCAATAAATGGGAATTTTGTCTCAGATATAGTTGCAGTACCTCTGGTGTAAATATTCAATTTATTTATTTAATATTGTTCTCTCCTGCTTTTCCAAGTTTAAAGTGACTTTTTGGGGTGGGGGGCAGTCTGTATTTTGAACATTTTTGCTCACAAAAACCAAAGCTCTGTAAGTATAGTTCTAATAGCTGATTGCTCCAGTGCTAATTCCATCACTGTGACATCCCATGCATGTAGGAGATGCAAAGAGCAGCCTGCAGGGTTATGCTAAAGGAAATCCTGGGAGGTCTGCAATTATTGCACAGATTGGTTTGATAGAAATGCAGCTTCTTTGTCCTTGCAAGTATCTTTTGACACCAAAAAAAAAAAATAAAAATCACACAAAATGTCCCCATTTCACAAATGAGTCCTCCTGGCATTTTCTATTTGTTCCTGTAAAATTACTGACAACTCTACAAATTTCTATAATATTACTTCAATCTGCATCACTAGGAAAACCTAAGAGCTTATTAAAGAGATTTATTCCTTCAGTCTTCAAGGTGTAAAGCAGTTTCTTAAAAATGTGCCCCATCAGCTTGATGCACGTCTGTGGAAAGGGGACTCTGGCTTAGAAGGGGTTTTAAGTGAACTCTGCTCACTGCACTCCCAGGGTGGTGAGCAGGAGGCACTGGGGCAATTCCCATCAGCAGCACGTTTGCCATTTAATTCCTTAACAAATGCAGAGGCTTTAGAGACACCTTGTAACTCCACAGAAAGCTGGGCACTCGCTCTGTGACAGTGCCATGCCATCCATCTGCTGTTGTCACTTCCGACCTGCACGTGCATCAATCCAGAAGCTGTCTCTGGTGGTGGCTGAAGCAAAGGGCTTTGGCTTTTGTAGTTAACAACAATCACCTCATTTTTGATTGCTTAGATTTCTCAGATTTTTTTTTCTATTTAATTTAAAGATAAAAATAAAAACAAAAGAGATGGGACTATAATCAAGTAGAGCTTGTATTTCCAAGCAAGGACAGTCATTTCTCTTCCAGTAAGTGCAAGTCCCATTATATTGACAATGCCACTGAGAAATTAGTGGGGTTCAGCAGAAGGAATGTTAGCAATATTGGTCCTGAAATGGCAGCTTGTTATGCACAGGAGAAATAGTAGTTTTGTGGAGTGGTTCTCTTCCTTCTGCTCTCACGGCAAAAGCAATGAAAAAACCAACACATATAGGAGCCAAGGACCTCTCAGCATTTTAGAATTTAATTATATTGTACATTTTTTGCTTTTTATTTGAAATCTAGAATGCATTCTGTATTGGCAGTCTGTGGAGAGCTGAAAACAGTAATTTAACAGGCTGTAAAACCCGTTGTAGCTGAGGGTGCTGATTGTGGAAGGGCTCCAGTGCCCAGTCCCTGAGCAGAACTGCCCAGCAGGCAGTTTGTGTGTGTAACAGAGGCCTGAGACATGTGCCAGCATCTGTCCAGGAGCTGGGAATATCCTTAGCAGGCTGGAAATTTGTACCAGCAGCAAACCCAGGGCAGTCAGCTTGGGCTGCATGAGCTGCACTGTGCCCAGTGCTTCTGACAGGGAAGAGCTAAAAATACGTTCCCATTGCTAAATGGTTTAATCTTTTTTAATCAGTCTTGGAGTTCAGAAAGCAGAATGAGATTATCTTGACTATGTTGCCACCTAGAAATTTTCTCTCTGCAAACCCCTCATCTTCTAGTGTGTATTACCAGGCAGGAGGGAGACCCTGGCTCCTGCCATCGCTGCCCACCTCCCAGCCCTGATTTCCCTCTCCCAAAGGGGCTTTTGGAGCTGTTCCAGACAACAGCCCCCAGCCTGGAGGAATCACAGAGCGGGGGGGTGTTTGTACATAGCATATAAATCTGTCAGGTCTGTGTCTGGACTGAATTTTGCCCCAGAAGTGCAAGTACATCCATGTGTGTTTGTGTGCAAGTGTGAGTACAGACACAGGAGCTTTGAATCCAAACTGCAGCTCTGCCAGGTGGGTACTGTAGTTCACAGACAGTGGATACTCCCAGCCTGAGTTGAATTCATCCCAGCCTCACACCTTTGTGATTTCCTGACCCTGCTTGGACATCACAGCATTCCGGGGGCAGGTTGAAAATTATCAAAAGATGGAGCGCTCTTTGACTTGACCTGAGCTCAGTGGTGCTGTGGGAAGAGGGAACAGCAAGGTCTGGGGGATACCCACTCCTGGCTTAGGTTTCCCTCAGTTTTCCCAGCCCTAACAACAATGACAGTATTTTAAAAGTAACAGCTTCTCTCTCTGCTAAAAAGCAAACTCTGCTCTGGTTGCGCCTCTTTTCTGGCCGTGCGGAGCTGTAACATGAGGAAGCCCAGCCTGGGAAATAGACTGACTTGAGCTCCTTCCAAATAACGCAGGGAAAGCTGGTAGCGGCAACACGACACTGTCAACAAATTGACAATTCACATTCCCTCATGTGGTGTCAAGCAGGCGCTGCTGCGCTTCCCCGTCCTCGCTGCAGGCGGGTCCCGCTGGGCTGCGGCACCATCGGGAGTTTCCCCGCTGGAAAAGCCGGCAGTGGCAGCTCCAGCAAAGCCCCGGCCACCGAGAGGGGATTCTGTTTGCTCAGCTCACGGGGTCTTAGCAAAATATGAGTAGAATCTACAAAACAGCATCGTGTCTGCCTCAGCCACCCCCTGTGAAGCTGGTCAGAGAAGCAGCTGTGGAATGCCGCTGGAAGGGATGGATCCTTGCTCTGCTTTCCCCAAAGCTTTGCTACAAGGAAGAGACCTTTTTGGCTTAAAGCCATGGTGGAGAGGTAAATCAGTCTCTCCTGGTGATATTGGCAGAGCAGCAGCAGAGCTGGGATTAAAAATGTGTCTCCAACCTTATTGTTAGAGCCTTTCCCCAATTTTCTGAAGGATGTTAAGCTTTGCAGGGTTCTTCTTTCCAAATTCAGTCTCAGGAGCTGCCCCCCTGTGTTTGAAGCAAGAGTGTGCCTTTGCCATGTAACTCATGTCAGCAGGCAGAGCCCTCACACCCTGTTACAGCTGAAAATGGGGATGGGGTTTGAAAGTGTTCCCCCTAAAGGTGAGAAAATGCCTCTCCTGCAGGTGCTCAGTGTGACCCTGAGGCTCCTCTGCCACCAATGCACAGAGCAGGTTCCCCAGGGGAACTGTGGTGGTTGCAGCCTCTTTTATGGATCTGTGAGTCCTGTAATGTTGGTTCAGTTGGCTCCTGAATTGGACAGTGGAATTTTCTAGTTTTTCAGAGTTACAGAGTAGTCCCTCGCAGGTACCCATTTGGTGCAGAGACTGCTCCTCACTTCTGAAAGCCCAGCCAAATTCAGAACTCTAACTCAACACTTCAATTGTTAAAAAGCTTGTCTTTTCCTTCTCTGCTGAGAAACAAATTTGTGCCATTACAGCTGTATCCATCATACCCCTTTCCCATTCATTTTCTGCCAATGCTTAACCCAAGGAGTTTGACGGAGGAAGTGAAACACAAGAGCAGTCACCAGTGGTGATGATCTGTCCCCAAAGCCTGATTCAGTGAATTGAACTCATCCATTTAGGGAACAGAAGCATTCAATAAGACATGTGGGCCCATCTTTTAAGATATTTAGGTCCTTAACTATTAATGTTTCCAGTGTCTGCTAGGTGTTCAGGCACTTTCAAAAGCAGGATCTGCCTGGTCTGTGAAAAACTGCTTGCTCTGGAACATTCAAGCAAACTTTTGTGGAAAAGCTTACCTCTGCACTTACATTGTGATCAATGATGTGGGTTAGGATTAATTTCAACTAATTTTGGCCATGGAAAAATCAAGTGTCCCATTTAAGCTACTCACCTCAGCTATCTCTACAGCAAAGATGAATCTACCCACTTAATTTCAAAATCTACCTTTGGGATTGGGTGAATTGTCTTCTTGCTGCCCTAACTATAAGAAAACTTGGGAAAGCAGTATAGGTAAACACTCAACTTTTAGGTGACTAAAGTAAGGTGAAATAAATCCCTCTCACTGGAAGTACTTTTAGGTAATGAATAATTTCAGAGTATTTTAATTTGCTTGCAGACGCTTCAAGAACAGAAAATGAGGTAAAATTAGTCATGTGGTTAATTCATTATGTATAATTCCCCTAGCTGGAATCAGGGCAGAAGCCTGCCCAATAAGTCTAACCTCATGACTCCCACTGACATTTTTACAATTTGAAGAAAGCAGGAAGCTCCCCCAAACTGGCTTTTGACCTAGTCCCATGAATCCATTTCAAGTCCAAGATTAAAAGTTTTGAGCCTGTATGAAGATGTGAACAAGAACTTTTGCTGTTTATGGCAATGGAGAAAACATTACTGGATAATGTGAAATAATCAGGAAAGCGTATCAAGAACAGACATCTGAAAACCTGTCTATCCAGGACAGGCTTGTTATAAAACTTTCTAAATGATGTTGACATAAAATTGTAAAACATAAACTCATCAAGAGTGAAGGAGGGGGCAGAAATTTTTTATTGTCAATCCAACTTCAACTTAGAGACAAGCAACCAGTCTCTTGTTTTGGGAGGTGAAAGTCACTCAAAAAAAATTGCACATGTACACAGCAGTTGCCTACAAAATGTGTTTTCTGAGCTTGGTACGACACACCAGCACCTGTTGGTCTCCTGAAGGCATTGGCAGAGCTGTTTGCCCCAGACTCTGTCCCCCTTCCCTGCACAGGGCCTTTGGAGAAGCTGTGGGAGATTTTCATCCTTGCTGTACTGAACCACAGCTCCTGGTCCAGACATATCCCAAATGCAGAACTCGATGTTCAGAGGAGCCCAAATTCTGGCTGGATCCCACAGATGGCATCTGGGATCCTCCTGCTTGTGCTGTTTTATCTTGTGGCGCTGGTGACCCTTCTGTGTGTGGGCAGCCATCATCTTCCAGGGTGCTTAAAAATACACCACAAAACCTCTCTCGGTTTTGAACCTGCGTGTCTCCATTGATGAAGCACCCCCTTGGTCCCTGACCTGGGGTCAATGACTCTAAAGGACATTAACTATCATTGACTGAGAGATTTGCTAAAGGTCAGGGCTTGAATAATTCAAGCCCCATAAAGATTTCACTAAAGTTGAGACCCTCTGGGCAAATACCTAGTCCACGTGGGCAGGGTGTCCGTGTGTCCCTGACAAATGGGGATGGTGCTGCTCACACAAGTGGAGGCTTGGCTGAGAGCTGGATATCTCTGCTTTATGATCTTGCATGAGAAGTTCTAGGATAAAGCGAGTAGGCCAAAGACAGTGGCAAGAGAGAAGGAGAATTTGTTTTGTTGGCAGAAACCTGTGTGCCCTTTTTACACCCAACTTGTGCAGCTGTTATGGTCTCTGCAGTTCACAGTGTCCCATTTCTGCTGAGCACCCTTTGGTTGGAGCCAGCAGGTCCAGTGATGGCCAGGGTGTTCCTTTCTGCTCTAAGGAACTTCAGGACGTGTTTTTCCTAGTCCCAACAAAAACACATCCCCAAGATGCAACAGGATAATTCCACAGTTAGTGTTTAATTAGTATTCAGTGCATACCTTAATGGGATGTTCTGGCTGGTGTCACCCTGTTCCTTTGTGAGGACCACAGCAATGACTGGAGGGGGTATTTTGAGCTCTATACTGAAATCCATACTGAAAATAGCATTGAGATGGAGCATGTGTGTCTCAGAAGAGCCTGTCACTTCATCCACTTAAAGAAAAACTGTTGACTTTAAAGGAGTTAGAGGCCAGAACTTAAACCTCCAGCAGATCTGGGTGACACCAAAACCACCCTGAATTATTGTATAAGTCCTAACTGGGGCTCCTGCACTGGGTCACACCTCTTCCAGTGATGTGAGTCCTTGGGTCACCCTGGAGTCCAGGCAGCTGCACAGCCAGGGAAAAGGTGGAGAACCTGGAGCAAGGCAGCCAAAGAGGATGCTGCCTCCCGAGCTGGAAAATCTTCACAGCAGCCTGTGCCTGCCCCAACGGTTTCTCAAAATTTTGGAGAAAGAAAAGACTCCCTGGTTAGGACAGGCTTGTAAGTTTTACAGGCACCATGTCTTGCTGCAGGCACACTCCTCCCCTCAGGTGTAGCATCTCTGTGTGCCTGTCCCATGCAGGTAGGGCTGGCTCTGGCAGACCCAGCCTGAGACCAACATTTGGGACAGCAGGTTGTGCGAAAGCTGTGGGCTGGGATGTGTCTAAAGGTGAACCAGGTCTGTGCTGTCAGATGCAGAGGTGAAATGTGTCAATGCTTTACCTTTCTCTGGTGGATGTGACTGGTGAGAGGCTTTTCTGGTCTGCTCCAGGCATTTCTGGTTCACCGTACTATACAAGCTCAGCCCAACAGTGCATGGAAACAGATCTACAGGCTTCAATGAGACTATTCCTATGAGTAAGAGCTACTTAAATGAGTAATTGTTAGCAGTCTTTGTGTCTCTGTTATTTTAACTTTGAGTAATTCAGGAATGGCTGTAGATGTATCCATATGATGACAGTTGTTTCAATGTTTTCATTCAAAGCTCTTCCGAAAACAGGTGATGCTGTCTAAAAAGGGCATTTTATAAATGAACCAGAGAGTCATTTGAAATTGTGTTTCCTTTGTTTGCTGTTAATAACAAAAGCCTATATCTTTATTTGAAATTTCTCTTTTTTTTTCTCTCTCTCTGCTGGAGCACAGAAAGGATTCACAGGGCTTTGTGTCGGGGCTGGGGCTGGAGCTAGCTCCAGCACCAGCTGGTCATAAAGCTACAAACATGGATCTGTACGCTTTAAAAATCAAGAGAATTGCCTAGACAATCATTGAAATGGCATTTGGTTCAATTCCATGTTAAAAAAATATTTTGAAAGTTTGACCTGGTGTTATAGGGACTTCTTTTTTTCAATTCTTCTAAGAGTAATCCCAGTTTACCATTTTTTCTTTTCTTTTCTTTTTTTTCCCCTTCAGGTTCAACCCCTTTTATCACACTAAAGTGCCAATCAATATTGTGAGATAGATGTTACATCTTAGGTTTTTATAACATTACTTGTCCCAGAAGGGATACTGTATCTTTAAGGAAATGGACCCGATATCCTGTTTCTGAAGGATTAAAACACTTTAAAGAGACAGAAGAGGCTGTAAACCCCTATCATATTCTTATTCTCTCTTCATTATCTTGTCCAGTATCTATCCCTGCTGAGTAAATCTGGTTGTGTGTTTCTCCAAAGTGGTCATAAGAAGAAATTTATTTACTTCTCTTTGCACTGGAGGGGCATTACTGGGTTTCAAGGCTCTCCGAAGTAATAAAGATTTTGCAGTGTGTGCAGAAGGAGCAGAAATTCAGAACTTCTTTTCCCCCTCTGAGGTCGTTTGGCCAGCCTAAAGGGGAGACACTTCTCATTTTCTGACAGGCTTTATTTCCGTAAGATTTTCCAATTAGCAGGAAAAGGTCACACTAATGTTAGTGCTGTGTGGAGGAAGGGGGATCCAACTATGCAAACAGAGATCTCCTTGAAAGGACAATACAAAAATACCCTGTTTTCCTTCATTTCTCCATGGAAGCTGTGAGGGGAGGGGTGTGGAAGAGGGCACTGCCCGGGTGCTGTTTGCTGGAGGGGAGGCAGGGCTCCCTCTGCCCTGGGATCAGCACTTTCACTCCGTTTCTGGGCCTCACTTTTCTCTGAAACAGCAAATTGCATTCACCCCCCCAGCCCCCAGTCTGTGTGTTTGTGCACCTGGGTGGAAAACAGACAAACAGGCAGCAAGACAGATTTCCACCCTGCCGGGCCGAGGGGCAGGAGCACAACAGGCACAGAGCGAGGTTTTCCTCTCGCTCCCGCTGGATGCTGGAGAGAAGTTGCGGGTGGGGTTTGCTTTGGATGGGTGCTTTGGGGATTTTTAATCAAGCTGGGCTGAAAACAAACAACACTGACTGCGGGCTTTCCCCCCTCCCTGCTCTCTGAGCCCTGCTAGAAGCATCTCTCTGTAGCTCTCCCGGCAGCTTTTGTTGCTCCATGCCGGCCGTGTGTGTCCCCACGCATGTGCCAAGAGCACAGGAACTTTTTCCAGTGAGGTGAAGAGCCGGGAGGTGTCAGGACTTGCTCACACTCAGCTTTCAAAGAAGCCTCACATTCTTCCTCTTCTCAGGCAAGCATCTGTCTCTATTTTTACAGCCCGGGAACAGCCGTGGCCCCAACTTGTGCCCCTTTCTCCACGGAGGGGCCGTAGCATTTAAATTTGGCTGCGGGCATGGGGAGAGGCAGGTGCACAAGTCTGGAATCTCTCTGCAGGCATTGAAGTGGTCCAGCTCCTCCCCAGCATATTTCCTCCTTAAACACATTACTGGCTTTGCAGCCAGGGAGCTGGAAACCATCTCAGTTTGGGCTGGAAGGTGTGGTACTGGGGCAAAGGGAGCAGAGTTCCTGCTGATACTCCTGGGTAGACCATGGTTGCCAGGAGAGGTCCATGGGAGATAAGAAATCTGTTAATTTTAGACTGTAACTTGCTGAACAGCGCACATGCACGCATACACGTGTGTATGTATGTGTGTATGTGTATATATATATATATATATATAGCCACCAGAGAATCATTTCACAGGAAATTAAATATTTGCAGCTCTCCCACACCATTTCATATCTTGCCAATTCCCATAACCCCCTTTTCAGATCACCAATCCCTGCTGGAGCCCAGAAACTGTCTATCATAACCAGAAGTTTATACACTGGGAAACATTTCTGCACCAAATCCTTCACTGGAGTAAGTTGGCAGGGTGCCACCAAAGTCAGAGCAGTCGCAGTGATTTACACCAGCTGCGGATCCAGCCCAGAGAAATGTGAACAACTCCGTGAGCTTTGTGCATCAGGGAGTTACACAGCGAGTCCCTGAGATAGTAAAAGCTAAAATATCCTGATCTCCCAAGGAGCTGATCTGAATGGTATTTTTTTCATCCTAGCATTAAGCACTAGGCTTAGGCTGCACCATGGAAATCATCCCTTCCTTTTTGTTGGAAAGTGATGTTTTATCTTTGCTGAGTTTCCACTCTGACATTTATACCGAATGACAATTAACTTTCCTTTCCCATTAATCAAAAGTAATTCTCTTTCTGACAGCGTTTGGCGCTGGTGTCTGGGCTTGTGTGGAACTCTGCAGCCCTTCACGTGGAGGGACTCTGCATTTTCGCAGGGGGACAGAGATCTCCCCTGGGATGTCCCCACGAGTAAAGCCACTGCAGGAGGGCAGTTTGTGCTATGGGTGAGACATGGACCCACGGGGAAGCACAGGGAGCAGGACTTGAGCTGGGGGGGAGCATGGGGAAGGCTGGCAGCTCCCCAGGAGAGGGGAAATCCAGTGCTGCTGGCTTCCAGTGAGCAGCTTGCACTCCCAGATTACAGCAGTGGAGCAGGGAGACAAAGCACAGCTCCCTTCAGTGCCCTTCCCTTTCCCAGCAGAGGCACAGAGGAGCTGTCAGGGGTTTTTCCCACCTGCACCTTCCCCTTGTTTAGGTACCTGCCGGGTCTCTCTGCCAGCCCTCTCCTCAGGGACCAGCCAGCTTTGGTCCTAGTCACAGGAATCTGGGCAATAAATCCCTTTTACTTGTGATTTGCAGGGTCTGATGCTCCTCAGATGCCCTGCAGAAACACAAGGTGATCTCTTGCTGGTGCTGGAGTGGGTGGCAGTGTTCCCGTTTGCTTTAGTGGCACAGGATCAGACTTCACAGGGGATTTCAGGCAAACTGTTTCAGCTGGGAATTAACCAGGGTCATATTTAGAGGAGAAAAAAATATAGATTTTTTCCTTTCTGTTTAAATATAAAGCAGCAATGTTGCTTGATTTTTTAAGTAGATGTGAAAGAGAGAAAAGGTGAGAAACCTCTTTTTTTTAAATTGATTTCACACAATGTCCCAGTATACGATGCATCAGTGAAACCAAGAAAATTGCATAAATGTTTGTTTTAACCTTAGAAACATAAATTAACTTTTTTAATAGCCCTCAAAATAGCCCTGTCTGCTTTAGCACAGTTTGGAGAGGTGTAAGCTGATGTGCAGGGATGCTCCATGAGTCACTAACTGAGTCAAGTGCAGAACCTCAAACCCTCATTACCAGAGTTGCCTGTAGGTTTGTTTGTGTCTTGAGGTAAATTGAAAACCTGCAAAAAAGCACACAAAAGTGCTTGTGATCGGTGAGGCTGAGATTACTGTTCTGATTTCAATATTCTGTTCATATGCTGGCATTCATCCATCAGCTTATGGTGGAGGTGAAAAGGTAATGTCCTCCAAAGGGGAGCCACCTTCCAAAAACATCTACATTCTCACTGATCCAATAAATCAGAAATTTAAACCCCAAAGGTGTTTGCTTAGGGAATACATTCTCAGGGACTGGCACCTGCTCTTGATCTTGGTTTGCAAATTTTTCCTGCTTACCTTTCATGTACATTAGCTGCATGCTGGCAGCACTTGGTTTGCAGGGATGTTCAGGAAAATGAACGTGGGGTGAAGAGCTGGAATTTGTTGCGTGGCTGGGGTGATTTGTGATAAGCATCTGTGCTTTGGAGTTAGATGAATTTAATAAACACTCAGGGGATATAAAATAAATTAATCCCTACTGTTTATAGGATAAGACATGGTGTTTAATAACATCAATGCAGTTGTACAGAGTAGTCAAGAGCATGTCAAAGTTCTGGTTTTATCCAGACCATAGGTATTAGAGAGCACAGATTTAGCACCAGATGTAGCTGTAGGGCGACCCCAAGCCATAATAATTGAATGCCATTCAGTCCTCAGATGGCTGAATCTGACAGTCAGTCCCTGGTGGAACTGGTGCCTTCCTGAGCTTTCCAGCATGAGTTTGCATTTTCACTTTCCTCTCCAAAATTCAGCTGTTTGTAAAGTTTAAACCTTGGCTTGTCCACCTGCCCAGCTGGCTCAGGCCATGGCTCCCCTGAGGCATGGCCAGAGCCCCACGCTGAGCTGCATCCAACCAGGACTCCATGGACATTGCTGTTTAGCTGAGCTGGGGGTTAATCAAAACAAGGCCACACCAGATGTAGAAACCTGCTGGAGAACCTGGGTTCTTTCAACGATTTGACAGCTTGCAGGGCTGTGAGAATCCCTCTGCTGCAGGACTACCCCAGCCCTCTTTCCTTGTGTGCAGGGCAGCTTCAAAAATGCACCTGATATCTTCAAGTTAAAGCCATGCACTCTTTGCTTTTTAGTACTAGTCAATGTTTTAAAGAAGGTTTTTCAGAATTCGAAGAACACATAAAAAACAATGGAGGGCATATGGGTAGCAACACTTAAAAAATTAAGCAAATAATTCCTACTGGATAACTCAGCATTGCTGGTACCACTTGGAGTACACAATATTGACAGTCGCTTTACAAATAATTGACTTATCTGACCAAATATGAGAAAGAAATGCAGCTAAGAGAAAGTATTTCTTGCTGTTATAATACATGCAAACAAGCAGAAAGAGATTTGCATTGAGTTGGCATTAGTTTTGTTAGGGCTGCCAAAACTGTGGCTCTCTGCAAGTGATATGTTTCACATTGCAGCATTCCTCTCAAAACTTGCAGAACTAAATAAATAATGGCACCGTGGATGAAACTGGAGAAAAATGAGCAATGCTCAAGCCAGGTGCCTAGAATTTCTATCCAGGCTGCCAGATTTTTAACAAATTAAACTTTTCAGATCCAATTCTCTAGTCTTTATGAAATTTTGATGCTAATAAAGCTTTGAATGGAATGAAGTTTTTGTCTTAACAGAGTGCCAGGACTTTACATATAGCATCTCAGCCAGCACCTGTCAATACCAGTGGGGAGACCACTGCTGATTTTTATAAGCACTGATGAGACCAATCTTGAGACCTTTTTGTTCCCTGCTCCCTGTTGGGTGGATTTGATTGCTCATTGCCCCTCCTGTCAGTGCTGGGTCTTTGTCAGCAGCTGACCATGCTGACCATGCTTTTGAGAAGGTTTCTTCTGTTTCTGACTGTTTTTCTTCTTGTGAAACTTGTCATTTAACCTTTAATTATACTAGTGCAATTATAACAGTTTACTCATAATTATATAATGATAAATATAATAGGGTTTGCTCATCAGCCTTATTTGCAGTTAAAAACTGACTGCAGATAAAAGCCTGCATATATATCTTGTAGTGAAATTTTAAATCTTACCTAATTTTAGACACTCTTTAATGAGTAAGAATAAGTTCAGGCATACACTTGCAGGCAGCCTTTTACCTACGTGTACTGAAACCAGGGTGAAGTAGGTGGGCAGGTAGGAAACACATCTCTTCACAAAACAACTCCAAACTCTTCAAAGAGGCTCAGAAGAAACTTCCAGCTTTGCAAAGTCCCTGTCTGTGGCTCAGTGACCTCCTGGCAGCAGCAGCTCACTCACTGAGTGTTGCTCTTGGCTGGAGTTCTCCTTGGTAATTTGGTAGATTGGATGAACAGGCATTTCAGTGACACAGACTAGATCTCCATGCAGCAGCCCATCAGATCCAATCAGCTGGCTCTTCTCCATGCACACTGGCTGATGCTTTCATGGGAAGGTTGGTGCATGATAACTTCTAAAGCTGAAGAGCAGGTTGAGTAAGAGCAGTTGGATCTTGGCCTCAAGAGAAGGGATTGCTTTGTTGCAAGCAGAGCTAGCATGGTGGTGACTCTTCACAATCTGAGTCAGTCACTCCTCTGAAGACACATGAAGAAATCTCACCTGAACCATCACAGCAATCCCAGCAGAGCATGTTCTAAGTTGCCATGTAACCTTTGTTTTGTTATTGGGCTTGAGTGACTGGACAGACTCAGGAGCTGCAAAATTCAGTTCCAGATGCCTGAGTTCAGAAAGTTTGCTCAGTCCTTTCCAGACAGAAAGCTTTTCCAGACTGCCTTTCAAACTTGATGAAAACTTCTTTGGTCCACAAAGCTAAATACTGTGAGATACACAGTTTGAATGGCTGGCTGCCGGGATGGAAACTGAAAATCTGAAGTTGGGTTGGCTTAGCACAAAGGGGCAAGGAGCAGAGGAGATCTGAGCCCAGGTGCATGCAGAAGAGGAGTTGCTTGAAGGAACCATGAGCAGTTAGCTGGAGCTTCACCTAGAAGAAGATAAAGAAAATAGAGAAGATTTTCACCCTTTGATGTCTCTAAGGTGCAGGTGGCTTACTGAGAGTTCAGGGATGCTCTTTATCCCCAGTGTTGACAAGAAAGTATTTTGTGTCTTTCCCTGTAAAGATGTTTGATCCTATAGCCTATTCCTTGGTTTTCTCTCTTCAGCCACTGATCTGCAGGAGGAGTTGTTTCCAGGGGCTTTGATTATGGGTAATGAATCATGAATTCTTCTGCAGAGAGAAGCCACCTAGCAAGGCCCATGTGTGGTGGACTAGTCCAGGATGTGGTGTAAAAGTTGCCTCCTTGAGATACAGGCTGCTTTCCTCCAGAGCAGGGTGATCAATCTGGCCTGCCTACACACCAGAGAAACTTTCAACCACAGTTTGGTACACCATCTACTAAAGAGCTCTTCTCTGAAGAGAAGGAAACAGTTGTTTGTTTGTGACTTGGTGGATTTATCAAGTGCAATTTGAAAAATGACAATCACATTAAGCTCCTCAAAATCCAGGCAATGAGAGGTTCTGCTTCTGCTAAAGTGCTCAGTCTTCCAGGAAGGAGAAAGAGCAGAACTGGAGAGGACTAGGAAGAGTTAGATAAGAAAATTATTTTAATGCCTCGAAAACTCAGGAGTTTTCGGGCTCACAGCTTTGGCCTTAGGCACTTCATTTGCCAGTCAGGCACCCAGATCCTCTTTTTGGGACTGGTTCTTCCTAAATTTAAGGGTCAAAGTGCTGTAATATAAATAAATAATAAAATTAATAAAAACCAATAAAATTCAGTATTAAAATTGCCACTGGGAAAACCAATAAAAGAAAAAGCCACCAACCATGTAATGGCTACTTTTAACCACTTAACATACAGTTTAAAATCTCTAAAGAGGAATAATAATACATTTATTTCTGAAGTACCTGAAGTTGCCAAAGGCACTCAGGGTGCTCTGCGATATAAAACCGTTTCTAAAAATAAATTAGCACATTATAAAAAGGCTCTGTGTAGTGAATGTACTTAGTGAGCAGGTGAAACGTTTCTGACAGAACATGTTTCTCTTGGAAGAGGCTGGTCCACTTGAACTGGATCAAGGAGGTTTCCAGCATGAAGCTAGCCAGGCTTTTCTGGATTTTTTTACAAAAAAAAATCTTCTGGTGGTGCCAGCTGTGGGGTTGAAATGAAAGGCAGGTGGTTGGAGTTGTTGGGGATGGAGCCCCTTGGTAAGGCTCTGTAATGCCAGGGGTGTAATGCCAAAGATGCAATGCCAGGGATGCCCGTGTGAGCCTGGGCTCCTCCACAGCCCGGTGCTGAGAAAAGCCCCCCCGGCCACCCAGCCCTAGGAGCAGGCACAGACCCGGTCCCTTTGCCAGCTGCAGCTCCCGGGAATGCAAGAGGGGAGCAGGGACGGAGCTCCGGGGGTGCCCCGCAGGCAGCGGCCGCGGGACAGCGCATCCGTCCCTCCGCAGCCACCTGGCAACCGCCGCAAAAACACAGAGCCAGGAGGATGATTCCGAGCTGTGGAAAGGGGAGAAGAGGAGGAGGGCTCGCTGTTATTTGCGGTGGCTCCGTTTGTACGGAAGTTCCAGCCCCGGCGAGCGGCGCTGGCCGGGGATGCCTCGGTCCATGCCGGGCGCGGGGATGCAGCGGCGCCGCTGGGAGAGCCGCGGGCAGCGGCCGCAGCAGCTTCCAGAGCAGCTTCTGTAGAAAGGAGCTATTGGAAAGGGCCTGGGAGGGAGCTGCGCTGCTCTTTCATCTGTGTCCCAGGGCCTAATTGAGTTGAATACAAATATAAACTTATAACAGACGCTTCAGTCGCTCTCTTTAGCTCCTCTCACAAAAAGCCGGTTTAATGATCTTTCTGAAGGCTGTTTCACTGAGGCAGCAGAAAGGCACCAGCTTTACATCATTACTGAATAGTGCATAAAGGAATTATTTAGCAAGATGTTCTGTTTGTTAATAGACCCAAATCACAGTTTCTTTTACCAAATACTGCTTTTATTTGAGGTCTTTGAATGAATTTCATTCAAACAATGCTAACATCTGATGATAAAAACCACTAATGAGAGGAAAATCATCCGCAGTTTTGATCTAGAGCTCTCATTAATTCCAAACTTTGCTTTTAGTTCGTTTTGCTGATCAAATCATTAGAACAGTTTTTATTACCACTTTGGCTCCCTCCAGAGACAGTCAGCTTTCCAAAAGCTTAAACTCAGTTCTCTTTGTTTTCCTTATTCTGAGTGCTATCACTCGAATAGAAGAAAGTGGTCCAGAAGAAATCTTTACCCAATGCCCAGGGAAGAGACCCACAAATCCAGACTCAATAAACATGGGGACAGAAATTGGTAATTTTCTGTTTAGGTCTTGGACCATACAGCTCAACTGATATGGTTTTTGTTTATGGAAGAATATTTTTCCAGATAAAATATAAAAAATACTTCTTTGTCTGGGGACATTCAGCTCTGCCCTGTGGAAGTTTTTGCTGGATATGTGATGATTTCCATACTTGTTTACCCTGCTCTTTATACCTATTAGCACTTGCTGTGCTGCCTTGTAAATTGTTATTAATTGCTGTATAATTTTCTGCAGTAGTACCAAGCTGCAAGCTGTGCCTTTTTTCTTTATTTTTTCTTTTCTTTTTTTATTTCTTTTCTTTTTTTTTTTTTAATAAGATAAAAGCCTCAGATTGAAAAATTTGAAAATCTCTGGAAGGTTTTGCAGCGTTCTCCTCATACCTCTGTCCAGGAGCTTGAAGAGGGATTGAGGCACAGGTGCCCTTGCATCAAATAGATACAGACAATATCCAATGGTGACACCATTCCCTATCCAAATATTATCCAAATATTGTGCATGATCCTTGCATCCTTTTCCCTTGCACAGCAAGAATTATTAAGACATCCCTGAGAACTTAAAAGCACTTGGAAAAAACAGGAAAATATGAAAAGGCAAATCAGCAAGGAGGGTTAAAAGACCTCCTGCCCTCCCAGCCTGGACTTCACCATGGTGCAGTAGAACATGGGTCAGGCATTCAAAATGACTCCCCAAAACATTTGCCCTCTTAAATTGCCCCTGCCCTTGAGGGTGGAGGCCAGGCCATTGTAGTACTTGAAATTTATGAAGATTAATGAAGAAGGCAGACAACAGTTCTGTGTTAGGAGACCAGGAGACAATTCAAGCTACATTAATGGCAAGAAATAGAGAAAGTCATAAATGTAAGGGATAGAAGTGAAGAGGTTTGCATGCTTGCATTGTAAACTAATTCACATTGCCTTCCACTGTCTCGCTAGCTGATTTTTTCCCCTTTAATTTAGAATCTGCTTATTATGTTGATATCAATATAGATGCAGAACAGTGAACAAAAGGCTGTATTTAAGACAAATGGGGAAAATAAATAGTGTTGCAAAATCAGCTTTTGCTGGTGGTTCTCAACATTCCCTTTCCCAGATATTTCTGCATGAGTTAAGCAAAATTAATTCTTGTCTTAACCATAGAGTCACTTTTACATATAGGTGGTTTACACCGTAAGCAAGTAAACATCCTGAGATCTGAAGAGGTAAAATAAAAGCAAAGTTAAACCTCTCAGAGTTCAGCTGTGTGTTTGGGAGGTGGCCTGTGGGCAGTGCTGGCCACAGATGAGTGGCAGGAGCTCATTTCCAAGGGACTGCCCTGACTCGTGTGGTTAAGAGGGAAGCCAAGATTCACAACGTTGTGACTCCAGCATTTGTTCTTCTTTGGCACCTTCCATCTGAACAACCTTGCTTCTCAACTTGTTCAAGAATGACCCTGGCTTTGCTGAGCTGTTTGAGGAGCAAAACCTTTGCCCTGTGGATCATTTTCCCTCTCAAATTTTAGAGTTTATGGGCCAGGTTCTCTTCATGCTGTAGATTTTCTGCAGTGAGAAGATGCTCCTGTAAGAACAGATGAGGTTTTTTGGATGCTCTTGTTGGAAAGCCCATTGTTCCCAGCAATCATAGGTGTTTAACCTCAGTATCTAATGTGAAAGATTTTTGCAAAACCAAAATTATTTGACTGGTGGGTCTAACAGTCTGTACTCCTGATTTCCTTCTGGAAGGCTGTGACCTCTTCTTTCAGTGTCCTACATCACTCAAAGTGAGTTTCTCTTCTGCAGGAGACCCTCACAAGGCCCTGTGAGCAACTCCAGTGAGCTTGAGCTCTGTGTGAGGGGTTTAAGGAGAGTTAAGTCATGCACAGACTAACTTGAAGTGGGACATCTTCATTAGTGGGAATTTCTTCCTACCCAAATTCCTTGCACTGGCAGATTTGCAAAGCTTACCCTTAAAGGTCAGTCTAAGTTTTGTGTATGAAGGGAGGAAGAAAAGTTCTCCTTTAATCTAGTTTACTGGAATGTTTTGTACATAAAAAAAAAAAAAAGTAAAAAAACCTTCTGCATAAAATTTTTTAATCAAGAAATAACTTCTGCAGGGAAGTGAGGCCCAAGCTGGGCAGCAGGGGAAATGAGTGCACTCCTCTCCTAAAGCTGCCCTAGCAGAGAGGTGGGAGCTTGGCACAGAGCAGACAGCCCAGCTCAAGTGTGCCCTGCTCAGCTCTTCAGGCTGTTGCTTTGTGTTTGTGTTTGTTAGAACATGGGTAAACCTAAAGCAAACACTGGTGCTCACTGGAGACTGATAAGAGAGAGGTCACCTCTAGTAATATGTAGTGGAATTATTCTCCACAGAGCTCAATTTTAATTACATACTGGTTTAAGAGTATTACCAGCACAAAACCCTGCTACCTGTTTATGCTTCCAAAACCTAATGGAGTTGTATTGAATAACTGAAAGGCCCCCAAATCACACTGACAACTTGTCTTCTAAGCTCTGCTATGTTTTGTCTTAGCACAAGTGCCAGTGCTAAAGATTATTGATGCAACTGCTTGCTTTTAGATGCTGAATCACATTAGCCTCCCTCCTGCCCTCCTATTTCATTAAGAATCTGGCTGCAGATCAAAAAATGTAATGCCTTCTTCATGTAGGGCCCCATAACTTTCACAAGCCCTAAGAAAACAACTGGCAGTGCATTTATTTCCCTCTTTTTTTTTTCTTTCCCCTGTTCACTTGTTGGCTTTTGTTCTGTTCCTCTTTCACTGGTTTTTTCATTCTTTCTCTTTCATCCACTGTCTTTACTTAATTCTCATTACTTCTCTTCCCCTTCCATTTTTCTTCTCTCTCTTTCTCTTCCTCCTCTCCCCATTTTTTTCTCATGGAGTGGTGAGAGAGAAAAATAGGAGTAGGAGGAGGGCAAGAGGTCAGCATGTGAGGAATTCTAGTACAGCAGACAAAGCCAAAACAATAATTTATGTTCATATTTTGAATCTGATATTTTATTATATCTGCTCAGAACAGAGAAATTATAACTTGTTATTTTGTTTTTCCATAAGCTATTTTTTTTTCATTGCTGCTGTCTTTGTTTCAATTTGAACAAGTCAGTACTCTCTCAGCTTAGTTTCATTCAGAAAAAAAATAATTTCATGTATGGAAGGATCTCCCAAAAGCTCTGCTGGGGCAAAGAGCAGAGTGTGACCTTATTAGAAGCAGCGGGACTCTTGCCAGGGGTTTCCATGGGATCACCCCTTGATTCTGGAGTCCAGCCAGGGATTGGGTCCCTCTGGAATTCCAGCCAGGGAATTGGGTCCATCTGGCCTGTGGGTGCTCTAGGAGATGTCCAGAGCTTGACTCTGATCCTCACAACAGGTTCAGCTTTTAGCCCCAGATGTGGAATGCTGAGGGCCTGTGAGAAATGAGGGCTTGTCCAGTTATGTGAGGAAAATAATTCCTGTGGAATCATGGAATGTTCTGAGTTGGAAGTTTCCAAAATGTGACTGTGTACCCTGCCCGCATGTACCTGAGGCAAACATGTGTCCACATGGGTGCACAGGCAGGAGCTCTACCAATACAGGGACCTTTATGCCTTCTTTAATTGACTTTATGCCCAGATTTCTCCTGCTTGGCCATCCAATTGCTTTTCCTGAAACAGGAAAAAAAAAAAAAAAAACCTTCTAAGTTTCCTAGAGACATAGTTTTAAGTTCTTGTTTTAATAGACTGACACATCATTTTTGACAAGATCTTGAAATCAATATTTCTCCCCAAACAGAGTCACTTGTGTATTCTTGCTGTATGTTTTCTTCTCCCCAGCATGTCTGTGTGTTTCCAGTCAGAAACAGAAAGCAGCCCTGCATTTATCATTTCACCCACAGTGGTGTTCAGAGCTAAAACAAATCAAAATCTTTGCTGAAGAAAAGTCTTGCAGTCACATTACACCCATGCTAATATCTTGATTTGTGACTTGCTGATTTTAAGGAACATGTTTGTTTATTTTTTGACTTATTTAGTGCTATACAGCCCAAGGCATTTATTGGTATAACTTTTAAAGTTGCTTCATTTGGAACAAGTTTCACGTAAAGATCATATTAATTAGGTCCTACACCTAAAGTTCATCTTAATTAGCATTGTTTCTTTCCCTGAGGTTCTAGTAATTTGTTAGAATTCAAGGTGGATATTCTGGGGCCTTACAGGGGGATAATTAGTCAACTGCTCCTATTTCCACTGCCTTTAACGTGAGCAGGATTAGGCCTGCAAAGCACCGAGTGTGACTCGATACAACCATGGCAATACCATTAAACATTTTAATAAATCTCTCTCACAGAAATACCCATAAATGCACACATGCATGTGCATATCCAATCCCATTTATTCTGAATAAGGAGAATAATTCTGCTGTGGCAGTTGTCTCTCATGTACCATTTATTTTACCCATGTAAATTAATTTAGTTGTTTTTCATAACCATTCACATATTCCACTTCATTTCACAACTAATTTCTGGGACTGGTTTGATAGTCAGCTATTATCTTTTTGGAAATATGTACCTCCTTCTAATTTCTTGTTGCCATAACTGAGCAGTTCCTTGCTTCTTTATGTAATATTAAAACAAGTCCTATGTCCTTAAATAGGAATAGCAATAAAATAGGAAATTTTAGAGGGAAAAATGCTTCAGACTGAAGCTGTATGAGGTCTGTGGGAGACCTGTATGAGATGTTATCGTGTTTTTTTGGAATTTATTTTTGCTGAGTGGGGAAAATTAGCTGAAACCCTGTAAGAGTAGTGTATGAAAACATTTTATTTGACAAAGCACAGCCAGTTAATGCTGCAACACATGGCATCATATCTTCCCTAGAATAATCTTGAATAATTTCCAGACAAATGTAGTACTGGACTGTATAGAAAATGTTAGGATTTTGTATGAATATGTGAAAAACACCACTCACTGTTGCTACAAGTGCAGCAGCACCAGGGCCTTTGGACAGATTTCCCCAGGTGTCAGAGTATTTAATGCAGGTGGATGCACAGATGACTTTCCAAAAGCACTGAAGGAGTTTGATGGACTAAGTGGCTTTTGCAGATCTAGATGCATTCTAGACACTGTCACAGAGCTGGAGCTTGTCTGCAGGTGTGTGAAGTGCACTGTGTAAGAAAGGCCTCAGTTCTGGTTTAGGTTTTTTGGGTGTTTTTTTTTTTCATAACTTGTTTTCAACGTGAATTTTGTATCTTTTCCTCAGATACAAGGAAAGTATCTCCTTAGTGCCTGGTAGGCACTTAGCAGAAAGCAGCTGATTTTCCTAGGCTCATTTCCAAATACCTGAGTCCTGCATCTCAGAGGAATTGAGGTGTCAAACTGAGCTGTGCACACAGGTGCCTCAGTCAGATTTGGTTTTGTCAGGTATGGCTGCTGGGAGAGGTCAGATTCGGGATGACAGAATGAGACCAGCCGAGGGAGGCTGCTGTGTGTGTGCCCGTGCTGCAGCAGGGCCGTCCTGTCACCCCTGGGCTGTGCTGCTCTGCTCTGCATTGCTCTGTGCCCGTGCTGCAGCAGGGCTGTCCTGTGCACCTGGGGCTGTGCTGCTCTGCTCTGCATTGCTCTGTGCCCGTGCTGCAGCAGGGCTGTCCTGTGCACCTGGGCTGTGCTGCTGTGCTCTGGGCATTGCTCCGTGCCCGTGCTGCAGCAGGGCTGTCCTGTCACCCCCTGGGCTGTGCTCTGCATTGCTCTGTGCCCGTGCTGCAGCAGGGCTGTCCTGTCACCCCCTGGGCTGTGCTCTGCATTGCTCTGTGCCCGTGCTGCAGCAGGGCCATCCTGTCACCCCCTGGGCTGTGCTCTGGGCATTGCTCTGTGCCCGTGCTGCAGCAGGGCCATCCTGTCACCCCCTGGGCTGTGCTCTGGGCATTGCTCTGTGCCCGTGCTGCAGCAGGGCCATCCTGTCACCCCCTGGGCTGTGCTCTGGGCATTGCTCTGTGCCCGTGCTGCAGCAGGGCCATCCTGTCACCCCCTGGGCTGTGCTCTGCATTGCTCTGTGCCCGTGCTGCAGCAGGGCTGTCCTGTCACCCCTGGGCTGTGCTCTGGGTTGCTCGGTGCCCGTGCTGCAGCAGGGCTGTCCTGTCACCCCCGGGGCTGTGCTCTGGGCATTGCTCTGTGCCCGTGCTGCAGCAGGGCTGTCCTGTCACCCCTGGGCTGTGCTGCTGTGCTCTGGGCATTGCTCTGTGCCCGTGCTGCAGCAGGGCCATCCTGTCACCCCTGGGCTGTGCTCTGCATTGCTCTGTGCCCGTGCTGCAGCCACAGCCACAGCCAGGCTGAGAGGAGCGAGCTCCGTGCCCGGCTGGCAGCACAGGGATGTCCCTGGGGCTCCAGAGAGCGGGGCTGTCCCTCCCTAGGATCAGGTCACACACTCCTTCTCGAGACTGACACTGGGAGCTCACACAGATCACCCTCCCTGCCACGAGCAGGGTGTCCCCAGGCTGGGCAGTGCCCCACGCCTGCCCCTGCCCTGCTGGACACTGACCACTGCTGCAGGGCCACCAGCAGGGCACTGACCACTGCTGCAGGGCCACCAGTGCTGCCCCTGGGCTGCCCCAGGTGGCTCTGACCACTCTGAGGGCAGCCCATGCTGACCACAGTGACCACAGCAACCACACTGACCCTACTGACCACAATAACCACACTGACCGTGCTGACCACACTGACCATGCTGACTACAGCAACCACACTCACCACAGTAGCCACATTGACCACAACAACCCCACTGACAACACCAACCACACCAACCACACTGACCAGAGCAACCCCACTGACCCCACTGACCCCCCTGACCATGCTGACCACAATAACCACACCAACCACACTGACCACAGCAGCCACACTGACCACACTGACCATGCTGACCACACCAACCACACTGACCACATAACTGACCACAGTAAAGGTGGAAACCTAAGCATAATTTATTCATTTTTATTCTAGAGTTTAACTAGACTTGTACATATGTATAGCAATAGGACAGCACAGAATGCTAAGTATGAAAGCTCTGGGTTGATGTACAGTATGAGATCCCTGTGTGGACTCAGTTTTGTGCTTTTGAGTAGGAAAATGTAAGGCACAGGCTAAGCTGAGAGAGTGCCTTTCTCCTCTGGTCAGCAGAGAATTATCATTTCTCTCACCATGATGCATTTAGCTCTTTAGTTTATTATGTTGAATCAGAAAAAACTTATGTGTTTTATTTAGTGACAAAAATCACGTAATAGTTTCTTAAATATAAATGGAATTGGGGTGGCAGAAGTGAAACCTAGGTGTTTTATTTCCCCCCATTACACAATCTGAAAAGTCTCTTGACCATGGTTAAAATCTCTGAGCTGGTTTAGTGGAGCCTGGCACACATTTGAAAGAGAAGTGGGGGTGACACCCATCCTGCTGTTTCCCATCAAAGGCCAGGAAAGATGGAGAAGGGTCCAGCTGGTGCAGTTTCACCCTGTGAATTCACTGTTCACACCTCCTGGGCTCTGCACAAGCCCTGGGGGAAGAACCAAGCTGGGAAAGCTGGGTTTGGCCATTAGAAACCAAACTACAACATGACCTTCCATTCCCAGGGCTGGAAGTAGGTGTGGGGTACCTCCTGTGCTCCTCACCATGGGGAATAGTTTTGGATATTTCTGGCCCCACCAGCCTGTTAGGGGGTGTTTTCTGGTTGCTGAGGTGCTGTGACTTGTCAGTTCTACTTGTCAAATCAAATAAACCAGGATTTTTTGAAGACAGTGGGCCATAAAGCTTCTGAGATCCTTCAAAGGTTGCAAAGCGCTTGCCACCACTGACAATAAGAAGCTGGATAGTTATCTTCAGCTTTCATGGGGTTTTTTTTCCTGTTTTAAACCATGATTTTCAGATGAATTTTTGCTTCCCATAGTGCTTCATGGTAATCTATTCATGTGATGCTGGCTCAAGACACTCTAGAAATAATTTATTCCCAGACATATTAATTTAAGTCTGTCTCTGCATTTACCTCACTAAAGCACAATCTAGGCATGTTCTCTATGAGGTTCTGGAGAAAGAAAAAGATTTTCTGGCAGAGAGATTTGGACCCTTTCAGTAGAATTGCACTTAAACACATAATATGGATTTCAGACTTGCAGACTTTGAAGGGTGGAAATAATCAATTTGCATGACAAGATGAAGCCCTGGAACTGGGAGCTGGTGCATGGCTCCAACATGAGCAGGGCTTCTGTCTCCTGTAACCTAGCAGGCATCCCTGGATAGAAATGGAGAGGAAAATTTTTGGCTAGGAAATGTTGAAGTCAATGGAATTGTAGCCATTTGTTCCAGCAGAGAATTTGTGCTATAGCAGTTTTCCAGGAGCCTAAAGTGAAATGTATTGCACAGCAATGCTAAAATAAATACCCTAAGGGTAAAGGTGGACAGAAGAAAAGTGACAATCTTGTCATCCCACTTTAACTGAAAATGACAACGCTGTCATTTCATTTCATCTGTTTACTAATTCCTTCCCTGAGCATGGCTTTGTCCTGCAGAGACTTCTCCAAAGAAAGCAATATCCCCAGAAAAAATTATCTTCTGTTTACTTCCTTTTTCTTGTCTCGGTAATACAAATTTTAACTCTCACAGATTTTTGGATGGTGTTGAGCTTCTGAATGTGGTATGTGAAGATATAGCAGGAGCAATGGGACTGAGCATTCAGCAAATGCTGCTGAAGGGCAGGAGATGCTCTGTAACTGAGGGCTCTCCAGGATGCTGCAGCTTCCCAAGGGAAATGATGGAAAAAACGTCACTGGTCACAACTTTCAGTCAAACCGGCCAAAATCTTTGAAAAGACATTTGAGGGATGAAAGCTGGGGGCTGGATGATTAACAGGTCCTCAAAGTGACCTGGCCAGGCTCTCAGAGGCAGCCTTGCACCTCCTGGGGCAGCACAGGCTGTGCTCAGGGCCTCTCACCCTCTTTGCTGCATGAGGAGGTTGTTACAGCATTTTTCTGGGTTTTGCTTGGGAATGCTGTGGGAACAGGAGTTCAGTGTGTGACCCCTGGGTTTCCACAACTCCCTCCACTTTCTTTGGGAATGGGAAGACAGAGCAGCTGCATGGGATTGCTGCCCTGGAGTGGGAAAGGTGGATACCCCCATGCCATGCAGGAAATCTGGGACCTGCCTGGGTTGAGATGGATTTCAGAGTCCAAGACAGGAACCTGACAAACTTCTGCTATTGCTGTACTTCCTCCTCCTACTGTCCCTTCTCACACTGTGGCTGGACAGACAGAGTTTGTTTGTCCTTAGCTGTGAACCAGCATTTTTTCTGAAACAGCATAAGCGAATCACCGCCAGACTCTTGCATTTTAAACAACTTCCTAACTGAAATTACAGCAGAGACAAAACACTGAGCATAGATAGGTAGAGTGGGTCCTGAATAATAAAAAATACATAAGCCTAAGTCTTTTTTTTTTCCCTGCCTTTTAATACAGATCAGGTAAATTCCTAAATTCCATTTTCTTCCCTGGAGATTTACATACTGAATTTTTATTTTTTTTTTTTAAGACAGAGGAGAAGGCTGTTCTGGGGTGTGTGGGTTTTGTGCTGAATGCAGTGATACAATGCTTCCCTCCCACCCACCCCCTGAAAACCCCTCCACAGCTCCATTGTAACAGCAGATAAGCAACCAGGCTCTGAGAGGTGAAAGCAAAGCACTCCAGAGCCTCCTGGGGAAAATAACCCCTTTGGAGGGCATTTTGCTGAGCTCCCTGGTTAAAATCCCTGGCAGCAGCCAGCCCTGCTGCTGACACAGAGAGCTGGAGCAGTAACAGCTCATCTACTCAGCACCTGCCAGTGAGCACTTGTTTCTGCCAAGAGTAACTTGGTACCAACTTCAATAATATCACAATGCGGTATTTAAATAATTTGACAAGGCTATTTGGATAACTACCAGGAATTGCTCAAGTCAGTAATTTTCCTTTTGGGAGACTAAGTTAGGATCTGCGTTTTCTCAAAGATAATATTGCCTCGTCCCATCTCTGCAAGAATTTTAAGGTATGAGTAGATATATGGAGAGATGGATATTAAGGGTTGGAGTTTTACATTGTGGGAAATGAAAGGTTGATAGTGAAGCTCAGGGCAAATGGGTCTGTTGATACCCCCTCCACCTGCCTGGCCTGGAGCTGTTCTCTCCCCCTGTCCTCCTTCAAGGGCAGCAGGAAAGAAGCTGTTGCTGTGGAGGCTGAGGCTTTTGCTCTTCAAAGCCCAGCCAATGGCTCACTAGGCCCTGCCTTGCTTTAATTCCTCATTATTAGTCCATTCCAACATCAGCTTGGGAAGAAGATCCCAGGATGGAGGCTGCTCTGTGCCTTGTGCTGCTCATACCACCTCCAGGTACTGAAAAATGCAGTTCTAGACCAGAAACCAGAGAAACACATTTAATTCTAACACCAGGTCTTGATGTTCTCCAAAGGTTACTTTGCTCTGAGTTTTCACTGTTTAGGGCCATATTTACAGAGGGTAATATTGACATTTCCCTTTGTATTTAAATGGAGGTGATTAGTTACCTGAATCTTGGAGAAAATCTCTCTCAGAACACGAGAGCTGGACTTTGTGCCCAGGCTGCAGGGGCCTGACCCACTTCCCACCCAGCTGAACCCTGAGTGTCCAAGCTGTGAGACACCTTGGGCCTGCAGAGTGTTCCCTGAGCTGCTAACCAAAGGATTGGTCTCATCAGCACTGGGCTGGCAGAAACCAGCCCAAATGCCCCTATGAGGTCATGATTTGGAGCTCATTTTCCTGGTCTGAGTGTGTGAGACTGATGGTGTTTGGAGCATCCCAGGCATATCCTGCGTTCCCAGTCCGGATGCAGGCGTGATGGATCTGCTGGAGGCTGGGGGTGAGTTCCAGCTGTGGCACCAGGCTATTGACCTCAGGCTATTTGCATTATTAGTCAGTTTTCTAAATCCTTGGACTGAGTATGGAGACAAGAAATATTTTCCATTTTGCTGGAGCTTGAAGTTGTCTGTTATGGATTTTACAAAGCACTCAAAAGGCTTTGCTTTCAGCCAATTTGCTACTCTGGCTATATTCTGTCTCATTTCTTCATAGAAAATTATTTGCTGCCAGCTAAATACAGTATGTTGATGACCTATTAATTTATGACATGCATTTGGAGCTGGGAATGAATTTATAAACAAACTTTAAGTTCTTTTTCCCCTGTGAATTGTACCAGCATTTGTTTTAATTTCCCAGTAGTCATGCTTAATGTGTCAGAAGCTATGTTCGACTGCTTGTTTTCCTCCAAAAAGAAGGAAAAAAAGGAGAAATAACTAACTAAAGTTCAGCTCTTGTCAGGTATTATAAGCAACACTTTGAAATGAGGTATGAATCCAAATAAAATATTTTAACTCTGTAGTATTTTACCAAAATCTGGAGGAGAAAAGGTTTACTTACTAAACAATCATACGAGCTGAAAACCTTAAAGTATTCACCAAGGTCCCTTAAAGTTAAACAGAAAAGAAATATCTATCAGCACATTTTAATAGAAAGCAGAACTCCTTACTAGATAGTATACAAAAAAAAAAAAAAAAAAAAAAAAAGCACAGCTTTTAAAGGTTCTTTTCTCAAGTGATGCAGGAAAAATTCCTCGAGCCAGTATGGAAATTAGTATAGCTGCAGGTAATCTAAATTTTTGGCATTCATTTGATGCTACAGCAACCCTGGGACCAATCCTGGGAACCCTACTTCAATTAACATTACTAAAGTCAACAGAATTCAACACAGCAGCAGCAGCAGGATGGCACAGTGTGGCAGCTGGGGGCTGCTGCCTCTACCTTGGGCCTGGTCCTGCCCTGGCTCCTCTGCTCCTCCTGCTTCCAGATGTGTTAAGAGTATTTTACTCCTCCTGCAAAAGTGTAATCATTTGATCATGTCCTCCAGCAGTTTTTCAGGAGGCTCACCAAGGAAAAATGTCTGACAGAAGGGTTTTTCCAGGCAGTTCCAGGGTTGTTCCCTTGCTGTACCCACCAGGAAGTGGGAGCAGCTGTTTCACAGCTGGGGATGAAATGGTATTTAGATGAAAACTGGTGTCTGGGCCACATGGGGCATGAGTAGGTATGTGGGAGTACATTCTTTAAGTGGATTTTGTAGCTGGGGCTTATGTAGTGCAAGAACTGCTTGTGGTCAGCCCTCACAGGGACTTAAGCACCAAAGTGCATTTTAAGCTGCTCAAACCCATCATTTAACAGCCCTTGAAGGAGTTCAAGCCTTTTGCCCAAACCCTGCTTCTACCAGAGGAGCACTGCTAGCAAACCGTCCTAGGTATGGTGTAAGACAATGAAAGTCTCTCTGTTCTGGTTTCATGAAAGAAAAGTGCTTTCTTTCATCCACTGAAGGGATTCACAACTCTTAATTCTTTGGGGGAAATACTGGCTTTTCTCTTGTTTTGTCACAGGGTTTGGGGTCCCTGTGGGGGCTGAGCTAAGTCCTGCCTCCCTCACCCATCAGCCCTCACCACATCCTGGCCTCCTCCACGGCGCCTCTCTGTAGCTCCAAACCAATTAAATCTTGAAGGGAAGGGACAAGTACCCAAAGCTGGTCACAGTGATGCCTAAATTGCTATCTCAGACCTTCAAGAGCCATGACTGCAGTTTAGAGCCCTGTTGATGGTTTTGTGTCTGCAGCCCTTTTGACCAACACAGACCAAGCCCTGCTGTTTCTGCTCCAGGGATTCTCACCAGACTGTTTTCCAGAGTTGAGGACACACTCCCCTCACTGCAGAGCTCTCAGTATGTCCACACTGTGGACTCCATGAGGGTCAAAGTTTTAGCCAGCAGAGTTGATTTTTTGAGTCACCAAAATATTTGTTATGAACTGTATTTATCAGGCAATTAATTTTGGTTGCAGCCTTCTCCCGGGTTTCTCAGTATTTCCCAGTTGGTTGTAGAAAAAATTTCCAGCCTATGGATTTTTTGGGAGGGAATCACTTTGAATACACTGTGTTGTCTGAATGTTTGTTTGAAAAGACAAATAGTATGACTGAAAAACTTCCTGAGTTTCAAGGTGAGATTTGAGGGGATGGAAATAATTTGACCATTAGTTTTTAAAAAGCACCAAGTCCTGGAAGTATTGTCAGAAACTGTTTTTAACAACCAGCAACCTTCCCACTTATGGTACCAAAAAAAAGCAGATAATTTCATTATTTCCTCACTTGACCATGGTCTCCATCCTCTCTTAGGAATTAATAAGGCTCATCTGAACAAAGTAGAAAACTCCCCAGGCAGCTCATTCTGCTCTGCTACTGCTCACTCAGCTGGTTTTCACACTACAGGTGCCCATTGCCATCAACTTTTTCCCCTTTTGGAACTTGTTGAGGGTCCACCCTCACTTATTAAATCACTCTCTCTATATGTTAATTCCAAACTGCAAATGGTACTATTTTCTATCATAGTAGATATCATTCCCTCTATATGTTAATACCAAATTATTTGAAAGGCTGGGGGAAAAAAAAAGTAAAAAAGAAAAAAAAAAGGAAAAAAAAAAAAGCCAGTAGCTCATGGTCTGTCCTTCAAGCCTTTGTTAGTTATGGGCAAAAACAAACCCCATCCCAAGCTAACCTCTGTGCTCTTGAAAGCCATTCCCAAATTCCCTGAGCTGCCTCGGCAGGCGCGGCGCCCGCGTCCTCCGGGAGCTGTCACAGCCTCATCCATTGTGGAGCCCAGCTAATGGGAACATCCACCTGCTCCAGGGTGACTCCCTCTCTCCCCACTGCCATGCTGCCTGGGATGTGATCCTTGCCTGTTGTCACGACCTTGTTTTATTGGATGTTCTAATAGAAGCTGAAATGGATATTAGCTGTAATTACTCATTCCACAAGATTCTGTAGGTCACTCTTTGTACCAGAGTTGAGAACCTTCATTGTCTACATTGCTTAAATTACTGAACATTGTGCCATCAGTTCTGAATTAGTGCTCATTAATGAGCCTGTGGTTCAAGAAATTCCCTATTTATTATTCAGAGGCCAAGTATAATTCAGGCAGCTGCAATGCAACACTACTTGCCTGACTTTTGATCTGTGATGGAAAGGCCTGGGTTTGGTTTTATGTTAGGTCTGGGGGAGTTATTTATGCAGGGGGGAGGCATACAGCAAGCAAAGGGGAATAGATTTTTTTCCCCTCCTAGCCTGAATGTCTCTCTTAGGTACCAGACTTTACAAAGCAAACCTGGTTCTTTGGATGTACTAATATCTACTTGGTTACTGAGTGGATAATTCCAAGATCATATTAAATTTCTCTATAATCCTGGAGATGACTGGCCATTGCATTAACCCCCTTGCATTAAATACTCTTTTCCTCTGTCTTTCACTTTTTCACATGCTTCTTCTCTGTTCTTTGTCTCTCCTGAGCACACAAATCCCAAGCATTGACACATCAGTGCAGATGGCTGCTCCCCACTATTTTAAGCTGAAATGATATTTTTTATATTTTCTAACACATCCCCAAAAGGTAAAGCAGTGCTGAATTTTTCATGCAGCCCAGTCAGGTGCCAGCCCATGAAGCCAGTGCTGACCATGCACTGGCCCATCTGAGATGGTCAGGGCACAGCTGCAGTGCCATCCCTGGCCAGAACTCCCCAGGGACATTCTAGTCCCTTTGCTTTGCCCCACCTGCAAACAGGCTGTGCTGGGGACAAGAAAATATTTATTTTGGGGCCTGGAGAGGAATCTGGATGAGTAGGATTTTTTTTTTTCCTGTGGGTAAAAAGGGAGTGCCTGAAGATATTCTGTGCTTTTGGGGGGTTTGCTAATCAGTGATGGCAGCACCCTGAGGGCAAGGGAGCCAGGAGGGAGCAGGCACCATCGTGGCACTGCTGCTCAGCTCAGCACAGCAGGGCTTTCCAGGGATCTGCAGTTTATGACTGAGCATTTCTTGTGTCAATAATTAACAAACATATCAATGTGATAACAGCAGGGGTGGAGATAAAGCTGGGTCTAAGACTGTAATGGCTTAAAGGAGCACACCCTGCAAGAATGCCAACAGACTGTGGTGCTTTGTCAGGAGAAAGCAAATCAAGCACTGACTGCCTGGCATTAGCCTGCCTCTGAGGAGAGGCTAAATGCTACAGCTTTTTGCCAAAAACCCCCTAATTCTGTGGGGTTTGAAATCAGAGCCATGAAATTCCTATGATACAAACCTCGAGAACATTTAACAAAATAGCCATGATCTCCAGAGTTCCTTCCTGCCCTGCTCTGGCAATGGCAGCATTATTTTCATTTGTTTTTGTCTTGAAAATGGACCACACTTGTTTCCTTGGCCAAATCACAGCTTTGTTTAGGCAACATTTCACACATAATTATCTGTGGGGAATGGGGAACTTTCCGAGGAAAAGTCAAATTAGCGATTTTAGTGCTAGAAAATTCTTGAAGGAATGTAGCTTGGGTAATTGATAGAGACCTAATCTTTACAAGTTATAGCAGTCTTTGAAGAGTCCCCAGCATATTTAACTTTATTCTGTAATTGTATGCTTGGGCTCTGAAGATATCTTAAGACTTGCTATTTATCTGCCTGGTGAGGCGCAACACTTTCTTATTAAAAACATATCTATCATGGTTAATGACTTGATTTTTTTCCTTTAATACAGTACAATGACAGGTGTAAAGAGAAGATGAGCATCAGATGCTTGAGCAATATGCTCACTGTTTCAAGACGCCTTGAACATCAGCATTCCTTCATGGTGCCAGAGGAAAAAAAAAAATATGCTACACAGATTACACGCTTGTGTTAGATAGAAAATAGTACCATTTGCAGTTTCAGTTAAAAGCATGTTGAAGTGCATATGGAAAATACCATTAGGAGGAACTCCAGAGCGCCTGAGTAAAATGGGTCATTAGGCTTTCGTTTGTTGGAGAGTGTCTCCCATCTGACAGTGCAGAATGGTAGCATTTTTAGCAGCTTATGTTCCCAGTTACATTAAACAGACAAACAGATTGACTATTTTGCATTTCTCATTTGACAACAGCTTGTCTTCATTTGCAGCACACTGGTGGCTGAGCTGAAAGCATGGCGGATGAGTGTATCCAAGGTCCTGGTTTTGAATAACAGCAGATGCCAACGTTTAACTTCAAAATCAATCAATTCTTTTTCCTGCGTGCGGATAAAAGGTCTAGTGAAGTGCCTGAAGGGGGTTTTCTGCTGTTTACAGCTGAAAAATATATTAAAAAAAAATTTCATTACAAAACTTTCTGCAAGAGATGCGGACGCTGGTGATTTTATGGAAGTAGGTATGTGAGAAAGTGTTTCTAATTGAGGGGTACTGAAAACATTCCGTGAGGCCTTGTGAAGTTCAATCTTTCAATCTTTTATCTGGAAAAGTGCTCAATTGCTGTCAGATCTTGGGCCAGAAAACCATGAATAGTTTCTGGGTGATCACCCCCTGTTCTGCCTATGCTTCCCCACACCACCATCAGTAAGTGCTGGAACTCATGATCTGGAGCCACAGGAGTTTATAAATTAATTATTGTTCAGATTCCTGGAATATCTGGCCTGAAACCACTGTGGCACATAAATGCTTCTCCCCTTGGGGGTGGTTGGGTGGGGAAGACAATGGTAAAATGCACATGGGGTCAAATTTATTGAAAACCCCCCATCCTAAAAGCAGCTGGGGCAGGTTTGGAGCCTCAGTTTCTCAGGAGAGTTGTGATTTGGCCCTGCAGATGAGCAAAGTGCTGTGAACTTGGGAGCTGCCAAGTGTTGTTTATCTTTCAGCAATGTAGAACCAAAATACAGCAGTAGAGGCTGGCATTTAAAAGCTATCCACGACTGGGCTCCTGGTAGAAATGCAAAGACAATCTGCATTGTTTTTTGAAAAAGAGGGATGGGGCTATTGCCTTGCCTGGCATACACTACACCTGGAGATAGGACTCCCTGAGGAAACTGTAGGATGCTTTCAAGTGGGAGCAATATCCAACCCTTATCAGCAAGATTTAGCACTGTCCAGATGTATGAAAGATTCACAAGACAGTAAAATGTGAGCAGTATAAAGCTGATCCTGGTGCCTGGAGCATTTGGCAGGGGCGATGTAGGTCCAATTACAATGTGAATTTTAAGTCTTTCTTCTTTTAAGTCAGATTCTCCTTCAATCAGAGACACAATATTTTCTGCCCAGTAGCAGAAAAGACACCCAAATCCAGCCCAGGGTCCTCTCACCATGCCATCAAAGCAAGGGAGCAGCTTCTCTTGCTGCTTTTTAACGTTGTTTGAAGACACTGCTGTGGGTCCTCACCTTGCAGTGATGGTTGGGGATATGAAACCTGAACTGGAGAAGTCCAGCCCAAGCAACTAAAATCAAAATGCTCAAGGCAAAGCAGTCTCCAGCTGCCCTTGAGGGGCTGTTGGCATAGGCTTGGGAATTACTGCAATGAGGAATCTTCCAAAGGTCTCCCAAGGCACAGTGTGTGAGCCCAGGGGCTTGGCTCCAGTCTCTGATGGCAGGGAGTAAAGGCTAGACATGACAATGTGCAGCACTGAGCCTCTTCATCATTTTCTCCTTTATTTTTTATTTTATTTAGCCTGAGGTCAATGATTTTCTGCAGCCTGAGGGTGACAGGGAGAGTCTCCAGGGACTTGATAGTACAGGGACAGGCAAAGAATACCCATGACACCCCCCAGCACTCCTGCTGTAATGGTCTCCTTCTCCCACAAAAAGTTCAAAGGTTTTGGCAACTGCAAACAGCCACCAGTTCAGAAGCAAGGCAAAACGTGTTGGGGAGAAACCTTTACTACTGAAATATTTATATCCTTCTCTCACCCATCCTCCCTGAAGATTTCCTTCTTTAGCTGCTCTGATCACACACACAGAGCAAATACTGTTCAGGACCCTGAAATAACACCTGCAGCCAGAAATCCCTTATTAGAATAAATGGTAGGTTTTCATCCTGGTTTTCCTAGCCATAGTCAAGAAACAATTTCTTGATTTTCTTTTTTATAAAGATGCTGATGTAGAGCATTCTAATATTCCTTTGGATATGCTTATTTTGATGTCAGGTCAGCTATGTTAGATTCATATTTGAAGATTTGGCTTGGCACTGCAGGAAATGCAACAAGAAAAACTAATTTTGAATCTGAAATAATCTTAGGAGAGCACATCTGGGAAAAGATCTGTTGGTACCTAAAACATACAGACTAGCCCTTCTGCAGAATGGCATGGATTTACCACACAGGCACATCTGGCACCTATAATGTCAAAAAACCTTGTTCCTGCCTTATGATTTCCTGCAGCAGTTTCCTTTTCTGCAGTTTAGCTCACCACATTTAAGCATGAACCAAGGCTCTTTGCATTGATCTCAGGGGGCGCTGGCATTCTGCACCCACACAGGTTTTTCCATGCAATCTGGGATGATCCCACAACCTGCTGCCTGCATGCCAGACACCCTGGCTTAGATCAAGGCTTCCTTTGGGTCCCCCACCCTCACACACTCTGAGCACTGATGCCAAGGGATCTGCCAGCTCAGCTGGACTCAATGTTCCTTGTGGGAACATATCCTTCCAACCCAGGATATTCCATGATTCCATAACTGCCACTGATTTGCTGGGGCTTTCACATGAGAAGGAATTCACTATGGATTCTTGGTGGCCCATAAAAGGCAATTAGGGTTGACTAACCAGTCCAAAAGGCTTGGGAATTACTGCCATGAGGAATTTTCCAAATGTCGGATTTCTCTAAGATGTCAACCTCTGCACTATCAGAAGAAGGCATCAGAAAGGTCCCTTATCCCTCTCCTGCAGTGGAGTTTTGCTTAATAGACTCTTTTATATGTTCCCTGATATCCAAGTGTCCCTGTCCATTCTGCCAGCCTCATTTAAACGAGCCTAGCAAGACAACAGCGCACAGCAGCACGTGCCTGTGCAATGGGCTGGAGAATCATCCCCACCCCACTCCCGTGCTCTGAGAGGCATGTACAGGGCTTAGCCTCACTCTCTGAAAAATAAGGCTCTCCCCACTGGAACATGTTTTGTTCCATCATCTCCAAATATCTGGAGATTCCTGCAGCCCCATGTCTTGTTGTGACTGTGTTGAATCCTCCGTGTTTCTGGCCGTTCATAATTTGACGCCGGTGTCTGCAGCCTATCGTTATTCAGGGTATTTAGTGATTAGGAGGAAAGAAAAAGAGATTAGAGGGAACCAAGAGCTATCTAAAGCACACAGTAAGAAAAAAAAAAAAGAAGGGGAAAACACTTTCAAGGCCACTGGAGTATGAGAGGTCTCAGCATGTGGTCAAAAGGCATAAGCAAGGGAAAAGTTTGACAAAGGCCACTGCTTGGGCTGCTCGTATGATTGTTTCTCAGTAGAAAGAGCATAATATTCATTCGCAAAACACTGTCTGTCCTTTTACTGACTGTGTATTTTGGTAGTCAAAAGTATATAGCTTTTGTGACAAAAGCATTAAGGAATACCTATGGAAAGTACCACAGCTTAAATGTCCATGTATTCTTTCTTCTCACTCTTTAAAAAAAATTGTTGCCGTTGCTAGGACGTGCATTTAGAGCTCTTTGTTGTCTTAATGGAGACTGAAACGTGGAGAGGTTGGCGTTTGCTTTTTTTATTCATCAGCTGAATAAAAAAACCAAGCAGACAAAGCATTTGTAGTGCAAGAGTGGAGTGCAAATCCCTCCCTGTAAGCTGAACAAAAAAGCTCATTAAGAGGAGGTGGGATTTCCTGGTCACAGCTTTTAACTAAAGGGCAAAGGTCTCCTGTTAAGTACCATACAGTCTAAACAGGGCTGCGTAAAATTATGGGGAGGGGGGGAGAGTCAAATATTTGTTCTTAATTCTCAAGTTAGTTTATCCAAAGTGGCAACCAGGGAAGTGTTGGGAATGATTAAATGGCTGCATTGAGGCTACAAATTGCCGCTACTTGCTTTTGTAGCTGGACTTGTTGCAGTTGAGTGATGTCGCCCATCAGTGCATTGTGTGCACAGTAAAACAGTCGAGCAGTGACAGATAGACTGAAACTCAGAGCTACTCCATCACTGCTGAAGGATCCTGCTCACTGGGAATTGAGAATGAGCACAAGCCACGCACGCTGCCCAGGAACAGCTGCTTTCACTCCAGCCCAGCTCCTCAGCTGTCCAGGGCAAGCAGCAACTAGTAAATAAGCTTTATCTCTGATCTCACCGGGGAGGAGAGTCAAACAAAACACAAGCGAAATAAATAATTTGGCAAAATGCTCTACTGATAGGCCTAGATGCTCAGCTTGTAAAGTTCCCAGCCAAGAGTGCTCCACATCAAGTGAGAGGATGATTTGCAAGAAGAGCCCAAGGTAGCAGTGCTGGGAATGTTCACAAAGTGCCTGACAAAGAGACACTGAGACCGCAGCTTGGTCTGCCCTTCCCATGGCTGCTGGAGCAGGGCAGAACCTGGGTTGTGGGACTGGTTTGCTGCCTCTGACATGCAAAAGCTCCCACAAAAAAGATGAAGAAAGGTGGTCCCAGTGGTATGGCTGAGGGTGAGAGCAGTGAGGGACTGAGGAAGTGTGAGCATCCTTTGGGAAAAAATGAGATGGCGGCCAAAGGGCTTGGTTCTGTTTGAGTGCTTCCTTTCTGTACCTGGCTCAGCCCTGAGCACAGACTCTGCAGCTCAAGGTCCCTGTCCTGTAGGCAGGGCTTTACCAGTAGGAAGGCTCAGGTGCTGTGCAGCATCTCTCACCCAGCCAGGGAAGAGTAGCCAAAAGCAGCTTTTATAACAGGCGCCTTGCCCAAATTTGTTCAGTTCCGCGCTTTGCAGCCTTGCTCTGCCTGTCCACCCAAGGGCAGGTCCCTCCACCATCACTGCACCAAAGGGAGAGGGAGGAACATCCCCAGCATCTCCTCCCCACCCTGTGTCTCTGCCTGTTTCCTCCTGCGGTTTCACACCTCTGCTCGCCGGAGCGCTGCTCGCTGGGGCCTGGGGTTGCTGTTTTGTTGCTCTGTTGATCGGAAAAGACGACAGACAAACGCGGTGGCCATGTAGATGTGAAGGTTTAGAAGACTCAGTTCTGGGAACAGGTGTATTTTAGGCTGGAAAATAAAAGGAAATTTAGTTTGTGCTGGTCGTTCTCACCAGATGTAGAATCAGCAAATTTTATGTATGGGTTCATCATGAGATTGAAATGACTGAGGCTTAATATATGTTGTGAGTTCTAATTGAAAGCATTAATTAACATTAAAGCCAAATTCTTCCAATTGCATGCTAAACAGAAATCAGGGAGAAGCAGGTAGGCCGTGTGGATATCATTTGGCATTCTTTCTGAGACACCGATTAGCATTTAGAGTCCAATCCTCTGCAAAAACTCATTAATGGGCAATTAATTATTCTTTGCAATTTGTACCTACACTTAACTATGTGCAGAGCAATAGAAGCTGCATTAAACATTGGTACAAAACCAAAACAAAATGAAACTTCACCAAAGATAGTGGTTGTGCCAAACTTGAACGTAGTGTTCTGTACTGATGTCAGCTTCCTATTTACCAGAATAATGAAATCTATCCCATGGAAGGCCTAGAGGAACCTCAGCACAAAGTTATGAACTGTCCCCTGTAATTGTTTCATTTTGAGGATGAATTTTGGTGCTTCTATTTTTGTTCATGTTCTGGTTTTAGTCATGAGCCAAGATGGTTGATGACAGGCAGGTATGTGCACTAACATCCTTGTGCTCTGAGCAGAGCTGCTTTTAATAGGAGTAGCCCAGCATCAGGATATGGAGTATTGGACAAGCAAGAAACTGCCAAGTTAGGAAAAGTTCCCATCTAGAATTACAAGATTTTTACCTTTTAAAAAAATTGGTGTGGCTTTTAATCAAATCTGGTGCCTTTTTTTTTTCCACCTGAAGCCGAAGGGAAAAAAAAGGCAGAAACCTGAATGTCAAAGAGAAACTCAGAAGGTGAAATAACCTATGTGAACTGAAACCAGAAACAGCTCACACAAACCTGCTGAGAAGCAAAACTGCCTTTGCTTAGGCACAAACCAACTCATTGTCCTTTTTTGTTTTATTTATTTATATCTCAGGAGCTTCAGGAAGGCCAAATCCTTGCAGTTTATTGGAAGTCAGGTTGCAAAGGAGAGAGGTAAATTGAGAGAAGGATATCCAGGAGAGACAGAGAGGTTGTAATGCAGCAGGAAAGTGGAGCAAATTGTGTATTATGCTGCTGTAAACAGGAGGAAGCTGAGAGTGGCTGCACAACCCAAGGGCAAACAGGATGTCTGTTAGGGTTGGGAAACAAACACAGGTCTCTTGTGTCACCCTGCTGAAAGTGACTTTTGAACCCAGGTACTCAAGAGAAGAGGTGTGGATGTCAGAGCAGCAGGCCAGGTAGAGACAAGTGTTGGTACATCCAGCCCACCTGGGAAGCTGCACAGCTTTGGTGCGAGCCAGTGAGACAACATGGATTGAGCAACATGGATTTTTGAGGAGGAAGGTTTTGGTGGAAAGCCTCCAGCCTTGGCAGCTAAATGAACCCCAGTGAAGGGGCAGCAGGTGCCTCCTGGCAGTGGGAAGGGGAGGGTGAGTGCAAAGCAGCAGGATGGAGTCTGGGAATGCACAGAGCGATGGCAAGAACTTGATGGCCTCCAAACCCTAAACTGAAGCTAAGGACTTCACACTTTGTGTCTTCTTTCTTGAAATAAGAATGTGGAAATATCTGACCATCATTTATGGGCAGAATGGATTTATGGGCAATAGAACATCCAATTATCACAGAGGCATAGAATGATAGAAAGGCTTGGGATGGAAGGAACCCTAAAGATCACCTTGTTCCAGGTGCCCTGCCATGACCTGGGATGTCATCCATGAGACCAGGTTGCTCCAACCCCTGTCCAACCTGGCCTTGGACACTCCCAGGGATGGGGCATCCACAGCCAACATGTGCCTCACCACCCTCACAGGGAAGAACTTCACCCTAAAATTGAATCTAAATTTTTCCTCTATTAATTTATAGCAATTTCCCCTTATCCTATCACTCTCTGCCCATGTAAAATATCACTCTGCCTTATTTTTTATAACACCCTTTAGGTAAGGTGTCCCCATGATGAGTTGAAGGGATAGAGGAGCCAAATATCCTATCTGGCCATGCTTGACCATCACCCAAGGAGCTGAAGCTCACCAGTTTGGGTTGTTGCCTGATTCTCTCCAAGTGCAAGGAGCCTTTCATCTCTGATGTGTAACACAGCAGGAGATGAACATTTGAACACCTTGCAGTGTTGTGAGCTGACATAGCTCAGGGGAAACCTAACCATGCAGTGCCAGTGATTCTTCCTAATAAATATGAATAATTCTGAAAACTAATTCACTGAATAAAGAAATCCAAGAAGATAGGCTGGATAATTTTTGGACATGAGAGAAAGTTCCTGATGGCTCCCTCAGGTAATAATGAAGGAACTGAGATGATCAAAGGCTTTGCTGTCTTCTAGAGCCAGAGCCACTTACATCAACCTGCTGGAAAAACACAAAGCAGGTAATCAGAGATTCTTGAAGAAAAAAATAATTTTTACAGCATTCAACTGCTGACTTATTTGTAAGAAAAGCAGATTGAAAATTGGAAGAGGGAAAATGTTTTGAAAATATTTTAATTATTTGTAAATTAATCATTATTTCAGTAATGCCTGCCCTCTTGACCTATAACTGATTGACCATGCACAATGCATGCATGGGAACATTTGAATTTGTATCCATGCTGGTTTTATGGAATAGGGCAGCAAAAAGCATCTTACAAATAGAAACAACTTTCGTCCTAACAAATATTTTTAAGCTGCAAGTAAATTCATCTTCTCAAGGAAACCAAACACTATTTTGCAAGGGACTTTCACAGAGAGTGTTTTCCACTACAGATGTATTTTTGTCTTTAAACCAGAGAGATAAGTTCAGATGTTTAGTTTTCCACTGCTGGCTTCACTGAGAGGTTTGCCATGGATGGAGATCACTGTTGGCCATGTTCACCCATGCAGCTGCACATGTGCAGTCGTCACCTCCACCCTTTCTGAGAGCTTTCCCTCCCTGACTGGCTCATATCCTGGAAGGGCTCCCAGGGGGAGCCTGACCTGGTACTGGTGATCAGTGTGGTTTCAGGCAAGCTGCCTTTCTGCCTGACATTTTGGGGCTGCAGAGTGGGTCTGAGCACCTGCTGGAGGCTGCATGTCTTCTCCTCCAAAGGCAAAATCTACAGAGGCACCTGCCAGCTCCTCCTCCTGGTAATGCTCACCCAAGGAAGTCAACACACACCTCTTTATGGTGACCTTGCAGGGTAGGTCTTTGTGATGACCCTTCTTCAGCTCTTGCTGAATAATTTTGGCATGTAGCTGTTACACACAGGAGTCTGACTCTGTGATCACACTCCCTTTCCTATCAGCACTGATTCTTTCAGGACAGAATTCTCTTTCCCATCACCCAAGTACAGTTGCTTCTGTCCTGTTTTGCCTGGTAGCAGTTTAGGATTAGAAGAAAAAAAAAATCATGCAGCATCTTAGTGAAACTGCAGTGGCATGGGCTTTTAGCACTCAATTAACCACCATCACAGATTTCCAGGTACACAAGGAAAGGAAAAAGCACCTTGAACTTTGGTGCCTCGAAGGGACAAGGGGAAAGAAATGTTTATTCTAGGCTTCATTCTCATTCTTTCTTAAAAGTCTTCTCCAGTAAGCTCAAATTGTACAGCTGATGAAGTGATTTTCTGTGCTGCTAGTATTATGGGTACCAGCTAATTTAGCTATCATGATAAATACCTGCTAGGAGCCTATTTTCTTGAAAGAGCAAAGAAGAAAGGAAACCTTTTCTGAAAATGGGTAGAAATAACTGTATTTTAGTTTGTATGGAAAATATTTTGAGGGAAAATAACCTCAGATAATGTGGGACAACATGGGCTAAGGTGCTATTTAGGGAAAGGACATGAGATTCAACTTCTAAGACACGGACAAGGGAGGAGAGTGGCAATACTGTGTCCTTGTAAATCTGCCTGGTTGCTGGCACTTGGCTGCAGTAATTAGTGGAGCTGTTGTAAAAAACAGTATGATCTTACAGAGGAAACTATATTAAGCAGCACCAAGCTGCTCGAGGTGTCCTGGGCTACCTGTGGCCCAGATGGGCTGTACAGAGAGTCAGGGATTTGCCAGACATCAGAGACAGCTTCACCCAGCAGTAACTCCATAGTCCAAGGGGTACCAGGAGTAGTGACCAGCCCAATGCCCAGCTGTCCCACCTGAGCTATGGGGGTCTCAACTGGTTGTACCCAGGATGGCAGGGCTGACTGATCTTCTGTTCATTGGATATAGCAAGGCCAAGAGCTGGCCCTTTGTGTGATCTCGCATTTCAATATTCCCCATTTACCTCCGAAGGTTTCTTGTTGAGAGTTTTGATATGGCTCTGCCTGAAGGGTTCCCTCTTAGAGTTAGGAATGGCAACTGCAGAAAAAACAGGCAGTGCAAACCAGGAGAGAAATCCGATGGGGAAATTATTTTAGCCATTTTTTGTCCCTCTCCTACATGTATGAGGACAGCATGTGTTGGATGTAGGCAGGTGGGCAAAAAGAGAGCATGCCTTGACTCCTCATGAAGGTTTTTATCATTTTTATCCTTTTTTAGGCTGCCATTTAAGCAGAAAAAAGCCCATGTTTGGCTTCTTTTCCCCTAGGTAGCAGTGTCCCTGGCCCTGAGGATGCTTAGTTCTCCTTATACCAGCCATGTGAAGACCCCAAACCTCTTGCCTGGCCTCTCTCTGACAGAAATGCCAGGCAGCTGGGCACAAGGCTTTGCACAGCTCCCTCCTCAGCTCCCTCTACCACCACAGCAGAACCATATATAGATCTGAATGAATATTATCATAAATCGCTACTCTGGAAATGGATGCGTATAAAAAGAAAAGTTAACTCTTCAGCTGAGCTGCTGAATCACAAGTTTTTGCCTCAAGCATATTTTCACAGCCCCTGCAAAAACAGAGGCATTAATGGAAAGTCTGACACTGCATTAACTCCTGCTGTACTGGGAGTGGCTGCTGAGTTTAAAATGGTCACCGAGTGTTTTCTTCATCTCCATCACAAAGCCTCGTGCTCGGAAAGCCACACATGACACTGGCATTGCAGGCTATTCCACTCCTTTTTCCATGACAAATTGCTGTTTTAACCAACAGAGCTCCAGGGCCAGGCCCCATGCTTTTAGCAGCCCAGATGCCCACAAGTTCTTTTTGTGGTTCCCTTGTCTAGCTCAATTTAAACCCAGTGTGACTCTGGGTAAGAGAGGCATTTTGCAATCACCCACCACAAAGTGATAAGAGGCTGCTGCAGCAGATGACTTGTGTGCTTCCCCAAAGAAGCTCTTCACATTTAGGAAGGTCGGCCGTGTCATTTCTCTAATTTTCTAACCACAGAAATTTATATTTAGAAAAGAACAAGGAAACTTCCCTTACCCTAAGCAATGTTGCATAATGATGGAGGAGGGGGATTAATGCGAAGGTTTTTCGTTGAGCAGAATTCTGAGAGGTTGGGAGCTGGAAAGCCTGAATAATGACTTATTTCAAATATGCAAAGCCAGGGCTTTCTGTGTGTTTCAGACCCATTCAGGTTGGTGTTTGCTACAGTGGGTGCAGTCTCTCCAGCTGTGGCCCATGTCTTAGAATGTATTTCTCTGGTGAAGAGCCATGGCCCCTCCATGGCCCCAATGCCCTGGACCTGGCATTTACCAGCACAGCCTCCTTCCTGCCCAAGACCCTTCCAGTCCTGCCAACTACTCCTTCCCCTGCTATCCTCCCAACTCCTGCCCCTTGGTAGGTTTTAAAGAGATTCAGGCATTGCTGTTATTACAGTTGCACTACTGGGCTCATGAGCCTGAAGTGTTTAGACACAAACGCCAAGAACAATAACAAAGAGTCCTCAGTGCCCTGGGGCTGCATCCACAGCTCAGGAATGAGGTTCCAAACCTCATTCTCCTGAGTGGGGAGAAGCTGGAGAAGGGGAATCCTCCTGTGCAGGTGGGAGGCAGGTGAGGTGCAGTGTGGCAAGGACTCTCCTCCCGTGGGCTCGTGGCTGTGAGACATGAAAGAGCCTCCTGGCTGCTTTTGGAGCAGAGAGGTTGGTGTGAGATGGGATGGACACTGCCCTGGGAGGGACTGTGGCTCTGCTGGGGTGCTGGGGAGATCCCACCACGGCCATTTCAAATACAGAAGCTCTCAGCCTTGTTCAACACAGCATTTTAACCCCTTTTCAATGTTTTCTGGGGACTCCTTCCTTAGGGATCTTGCTCTCCTCAGGAAATGTCCATGAAGCTTGTGTGTGGAGAATGCATTGGGTGGTAGCTACCTACAGCTGGGTGTTGAGCTGTGCAATGAACCTCACCAATCTGTCCCTCTGGGGCTGTGATGCTTTGGGAAAGGCAGCTGGAGCTCTCTGAAAGCCCTGATTTCAGCACACACACAGAACCAATGGGGTTCTCTCCTGTCTCTCTTGATGGTGTTTCCTCTAGCAAAAGGAAAGTTCTTACCATGGTGCTGATCCAAATCTGAGAAACTCTTGTTTGGTGAAAGGCTGTGGCAATTAACAGCCACAAATACTCATACGTGGTTGTACTGGACTCGTGATGGCTGGGATTTAGAGGAAATAGATGGTGATGAGCCCTGGTTGGGAATTGAACCATCTTTATGTCGAGAAAATTAAAATGGTTTGGAAGTTATCTATTTTGCCTGGCTTGGCTCAGGGTATGAAGCAATCATTGGAGCAAAACAGACACAGATAGTTATGTTCATTAAACCTTTAGGAAAGGATGTTACCACTGCCTTGCACAACAGCCACCAAAAAAATGTTGGTTTGGGAATGACTAATTGCAGCAATGGGAGTGTGATAGATGAAAGCAGAGCCTTGGGTTGGGAACATTGTTCCAGTCCTTTCTGATGGAAGTTTGAATTTTAACAGTAATATTGGCATCTCATTTTCAAACAAGATTCTGGAAAAATACTGGGAAACTTTTCTATTTGGAAGCGTAACTTTCTGACAGTAACTCAGCAGTGGTTTGTCCCTGTGCACAGCCTAATGGATCAAGAGTTCAATTTCTGCATAGTCTATTACTTGCATACTCAATAAAATAGGATGCACGAATGGCTGAGCCTTTTTTTTTCTTTTTTTTTCCCCACTAAATGCAATTTTTCCCCTCAAAGATTACTGAAAATTACTTTTGCAAGTCAGTATGAAGGCTTATCAGTCCAGTGGTGTTCAGATCCCATATTAACTGCCTCACATTACTGTGAACAAGAACTGCTGTAGAAACCAATGGTCTAAGAATGTGAAGTACATACTGCTGATGTATGTCCCTGCAGTAACCCTTTCCCAGCTTAGGTACTTGACAGACTCTTCTTACACAAACAATTATGTCTTATTTTAAAAAATGCTGTATTGTAGAACTTAAACTTTCCTGATGCTTTGGGGCCATATCAGTCACAGATTTTGTGACTGATGAGCACAGAGAGCAAACACTCCCCACTAAGGAAACATGTAGAAAGATTGCTTTCACAGCATGCTCAGGGCATATTAAAAAAATTATGTTTCAGCACAAAAGGAAAAGAATTTAGCCTGTGCCTGTCAGGCTGCTTTAAATATTTTATTTTGCCTGTCTTCAGAATCAGTGTATCCCAGAAGAAGCCATCCCTTGGGGCTCAGCCCTTCAAGGGTATGGCATTCTTCAATCCCATTGATTTTAGTGGACCTTGAAGGCACTTAACACTTCATAGGCTCAGTCCCATCCTCTGGAAAGGTTACCCTGTGCATGCTCACCTATTACAGCTGCCAGGAGATCTAATACCCTTTGGTTTAGCTGACAAAGGGAAGGTAGGCAAGCTCACAATAAAAACAAGAAGGTTTTTAATAAAGAAGTTGCTTTCCCATGGGTTAAGTTACCAAAGGATGGGCTCTCCCATCCTATAAAGAGTGTACAATCACTCTACCTTATTTTCATTAAAATAAAAATGCTACTGGTTGTGAAAACTTTGTGGATTGCATGCAGGAACCGCAAAGCCAAAGTCTTCTGTCTAGAGGATATATGTGTGATGGAATATCTGAACTGATAAAAACCCAAATGCAAATATTTCAAAAGAACACCAGTGTTGAAAACTGAAGGGCTTAAACGTCTCAGCTTTGTTTTCTTGCAGGGCTGTAAATTGTCTTTCCTGTGTGGGTCAGTCAGTGTTTGCATCATCACCAGTCACAGGCTCTGTATTTCATGCAGGGCACACGTAGACACTCAATATTTGTTTTCATCCTTATCCCTCAACAAGTGTGCACAGATCTGACATAGAAAGGCTTCAGATGCTGCAGTGCTCCCTCCATGATGTGCTTCCTTTCCTGCCCCGCCCTCTCCCCATCACACATGGGCTCCACAGTCACTACTGCACACATTTCACGTTCTGCAAGAGGAGGAAGCCTGTAGAGATGAGGAAATGAGGCACAGAACAGTGAAGGTCAAAAGTTTCCATTTACTTTTGGTGCCCAGTTTGAGACGTCTCTGTCGTTTCTCAGAGCTCAGCATCACCTCTGCAGGTGGCAAAGGACAGGGTGTCCCTGCTGGGTTCCTGCCTCGTGTCCCCAGGGCCAGGGAGCTGGGCTGGGCTGGTTCCACCCTCCTCAGGGGCTTTGTCTCTTGAGAATGACCACACACAGCAGGAAAATAGCTGCAAAATGTCACAGCACCACTAAAATACCCCTGCTGTGTCAATCTGGCATAGCATGGACAGTTCCTTAAGCCATAGAGAGCCAACCTTTACATTCAGGCAATTCCCAAACAGTGACCTCTGAGTTGGTGGTCTGAGCCAGCTGCTCTGGCTTGCCATCGGCAGGGAGGGCACGGGGTCCTGCCAGTGTGCAAATGACAGATTGCTGGTGTGTCATCATGAGGGACACTCTCACCAAAGGGCAGAAGGCAGGACAGACACCTAGAAATAGCCAGGGATGGTGCAGTGGCAGCACTGGGCAGAGGATTGGTCCTCCAGGAGCTCTCCTTTTCACAGAGCCACAGAATAGTTTCAGTTAGAAGGGACCTTAAAAATCATGTCATTCCAACCCCTCAACCACAGGCTACTTTCATATATATACCTTTCATTAGGCCAGGTTACTCAGAGCTTCATCCAGCCTGGCCTTGAACACTTCCAGGGATGTGACAGCCACAGCTTCCCTGGACAATCTGTGCCAGGGCTTCCCCACCCTCACAGTAAATGATTTTTTCTTAATATCTAATCTAAACCTGCTCTCTTTCAGTTTCAATCCATTCCCTCATCCTGCCCCTGCCTCTAAGCTTAGAGGAAACCAAGAGCTGCCAGGTCTTCCACTGGATCTACAAGGTAATTAGGAGAGGCACTGAAAGCAAAATAAAACAAAACCCTCAAACTCATTTGGTTTATTCCTGATGTATATGTTGGGTTCCTGTAAAAAAAAAAAATTAACCAGTCATGAGTCAAAAGTATATAGAAGTTCAAAAATGACTAGATGAAATGAATTCAGGATGCTGGATGCAGTGTTTGTGATGCCCATCCTTTTGAGGAAGAGCACTATTCCTTGTCCCTCCTCCTCCTACATCCTCCCTGGGACTTGCACGTGGCCAGTCAGAAAACCAGAGCCAGACTGGATGAACTCCTGCAGTTGCTTAAATTTTCCTGCCCAAATATCAGTTGGACAGTGCTAGTTGCACCCTGGGCAAAAATACAAATAAGCCACGTGGAACAAGAGATTGTGTATGCAAATAAACCAGTGTGCAGAAGGTACAAAACCAAAGACACGCTACTGACTGACAATAGTTTGCCTGAAATAAGAAGTGGGTCTGTCCACAGGCACCAGGAACATACATATTGCCTCCCCTCCATCCTGCAGAGCTTTTTAGGTGAGCAAGAGCTTGTCTTGCTCAGGCAATTTACATAAGGGGAGGAGTGACAAACCGGGACAGTCCCTACCTTGAAGTAACAGGCCACAGAAGGGAAGCTGAGTAAAACCAGGAGTCATTAATATCATTCCACCTCGCTCAGTGAAGCTTAATTAAAGCACTGATATGTTTTTGGCTGACCTTATTTTCATACCTGATAACCAGTAAACTCATTATCATTTTTTTAAGCTTGGTTTTGAATCTAGCTAATTAGCACTCTGTGTGTCAGTGTCTAAGTTTAAAAAAAGACATAGAGGAAAACTCCAAGATCTGCATATTTTGGATGCTCCCTGCACAGGGGAGTGGTTGTCAGGTGACACCATCAGCACCAGGCTGACCTGGCACTGATCTGAGGTGTTCTGAGGTGCTGGGTGAGCACCAGCCATGCACTGGGGACAGGACAGACAGGAGTTTCCAACTTTGACAATCAGGGCCTCAAACATGACTCAAACATCAGCTTCCTACAGCTGAATCCTTTGAAGCTCTGATCTGTACCAAGCAGATCTGGAGAAGAGCAGGGCAGAGATTTCACACCTTCCCACTGCACTTGCAGGTGTATGTGGGAGATGAATGACAGGACAAGAAGAGCAGCAGTGGTATTTCCAGGAGGGAAATGTGATTTTCTCTGTGTTCAATGAGTTGCTCAGCTGCTCATGGGACAGGCTCCAGCCCAGGTTGGATAAACTTTTCTCTTGTACCCAGCATCTTCCCACCAGCTGGCCCACCTTGACTTCTCCTCCTGCTCTGAGCTTCTCAAGGTCTCAGCCAGAAAAGCACCCAGTGGGAGAGGTCCAGGAAGGTCATGCTGCAATGAACATGAGCTCCTACCACAGGAGACACAGCTGTGGGCTGGGGAGTGCAAAATGAGAGCTGTTCACTGGGATTTCCAACTAGAAAACTGTCAGGAGGTGTGGATAAGCAGTACCAGGCAAGAGTTGCAGTCCTTTCTCTTCGAGGAAGGCAAAGAGCCTCAACCACATTGGCCAGCAAGTGAGGAATGACAGTCTGGTGGTCTTCCTCTTGTGGTCATACCTGTGCTCAACATCCCCATGGCAAAGCAAACTGCTTCCATCTTCAGCGGTCAGGAATCAAAAGGGTTTAAACGCCGAGAAAACAAATAATTACAATACTTAGCACCTGCCTTGCACTTTGCACATTGACAGTGCTGCACAGCCATCAGCTAATGAACTGAATGAGGTGTTCAATTACACAATGATTGTTAACGCTCAGTTAAAATCTACAAAACTGAGCACCAAATGGTGGAGCTGCAATTTCAGCTGCCGGCTTGTAGGCATTTCCTTCATAATCACGGATGGTGCTTAGCAATACTTAAAACAATCTATTTCTCCTCTTCCACCAGCTTTTCCTGATGTTTGTGTGCAATGGCCTGTTCTTAAATGAGCCTCTCCCTTTCTGGGAGCCTGTAAATCTTGTGTTGTAAGACTCTGTGCAGTGTATGTGAGGTATGCTAGGCAGGCTGTTGCAAGGCTTTGCCAAACCCACAATGCACCGAGGAAAACAAAAATAAAAAAGGGGGGGGGGGGGGGTGTTAAGTAGTACAAAATAAGAAAAAAGACCAGTCTGTAAAGTAACTAAATCATTCAGCAAACTGTTTATATCTACCATAATTGAAACATTACCAAGTCCTGCTTTTTTTTTTTTTATAATTTAGAATTTGGCCAAACCTTCAGCACCTCCTTTATCCATACAGACATGCAGACACATAAGCATAACAACCACATGATCAGCTGAAAAACTAATGTCTGAAGCATGTGATAAATTGCATTTATTCTTCACCTTTAGCTGTTTCACCCACATGTTGGCCCTCTCCTTTGCCCTGCACGTGGGGATCCATCGCTGTGGGACCACCTCTCCTGTCCTGCTTCTCCCTGCAAGAGTTGTTTTGTGCCTTTCAACAGCCAGCCATAAATCTGCTCCTTCCTTTTCATCCCAGCAAGATGAGAGGAGCCCTCCACCCGCAAAGGCAGAAAATTCCCATTGTTGATGAGTCCTGCCCCACAGATTCCCTCTGTCTTGCAACAATTCCTAGAACCCAAAGCTTTTTTTCCTTGCCTACCCAGGTCAGGCATGGCTGTCCCCACCATGAGGGCTTTGGTGACCACAAGCTCCAGGGGTTTCCTCAGCAGGAGCTTCCACAGCTTCCCAAATCCTGCCCATGTTGTCCTGGGAGGGAGGGGCAGCACATCCACATGATGGGTGGGCCATGAGTGGGCTGAGATGAATTACACTGGTGCACTTTCTCCAGACTTTGCTGTTCAAAGAAACTCATACTTCTGTCTCTACAAGCATCATTTTACCCTGAATTTTATAACCATAGATTATTACAGAAGTGTAACTTGCTGCTATTTCCTTTCCCTAACTCAGTTTGCAATGTATTGACAACATTTTCCCCTCCCTTTTGCTCTGGTTGCAGAGCACCCTGACTGCAAGGTCATGGGGGGAAGCATAACCTGCTCTGTTTATGTCAAGAGGCTTTTTGATGCCTTGGGTGAATGAGAGCTCACAAGAAGAGGTCCAGCCACCACCGTGGCAGCATGGGGACTGTCACCTGTCTCCTTTAAACCACCTTTATTCAGATCAGCCATTGCATCCCACCCTGCACCTGTCTGGTCTTTCTTGCTGGACATGGTGTGGATTTGTCAGATGGTGCTTCAGCAGTTATCCTTAAGGGATTGAACAGATTTTACAGTTGTGGAAAGTAGTGGGATCTGCCAAGTTAGAGAAAGAAAAGATTCTAAACTTCTAAACTTGAGTGACCAAATTTGAGGGCAGGTATAACAAAGTGCAAGTACCCCCTACCTCTCAGAGAGGCATTAGCAATGTTTATGTATTCCCATTTTTGCAGACTCTGCAGACACACAGAGCTGCAGTTGGACAGAGATATCTGCATGCATCAGAGTCCTGCAAGACCTCAAAATATTGCTGCTGTAGTGAAGTATTTCTGGCATTTGAAGTAAGAGACTGGGACAAAAAACTCCAGGGAACTAATCCTGGTCATGCTAGTGAATTATGGTGTGACTCTAAGCAGAATTTGCCTTGCCTTTCTGTGGGCAGTCAGCTTGTGTGACTGCAAAGGGAGAACCACAGGACCCAGGTGAGCTGGCAGGGATAAGGACTTCATCACCGGGTTTGATTTATTTATATAGTTCTGGAAAATCATGCATTAATTAGTTGGAATTGCATTAATATCATAATGGAAGTGATTTTTTTCTTTTCCTTTGGGCTGAGGGAATAAACAACTCTCCTACAAGACTCTTTTATAGAACAAAGCTATGGAAGCAGCAAAGACAGTACTTTTAATGAAATGTGTACATTTACTTGTAAAAATGCTCTACGGATGCATATGCTGGGTTATAAACAAAGAGCTGAAAAACTGTGTGATCAGCAACTGTACAACTAGCTACTAATTAGGTGTATCTCATTTAGGAAAACCCACTTGACTGCCTGGGCTTTGTTTTGGGGGGGGACAGGACAGGAGAGCAAGAGAAGGTGGTGGCTGTGCTGGAGGAGCAGTGAGAGCAGAGACAAAGCAAATTTAGAGAAAATCTCTCTCATCCTCCATCCCAGACATGCAGGCCAGACCCATCAGCATCTCTTCTAATAGACTCTGTTTTCTAACTTTTCCCTTCTCCATCTCAGAGTTTTTCACTGTCTGCTAGAGAGAGGGAGGGCTGTGTGATCAGGGACCCTGCCCTGGGCTCCTGAATGCCCAGCAGGGCCAAGGTCCAGCCCTTCTGCAGGGCAAGGCACCAACACATTTTAGATACAACTGGAGCAGTTTTAAGGAAAGTAGCCCTGCTCCTGGCACTCATGACAAAATAGAGCTCAGCCAACCACACGTAAAACAGCCCTTAAAAAAAGAAAAGTGGTCTTCACAAATGAAATTTTCTTGGCTATGATCATTAAAATAAATGGAAGCAAAGAGATTAATAATGAAGTAACCCAAGCAAATCAGGTAACATAGCCTGTCTCCTATCCATTTCCATCTGAAGTTCATTTTGGCTCAGGGATCTGAGTCTGAGTGAGTTTTCCTGATTGATGGATGTTAGCTCACATCCAGGTATTACTATATTTTTTCTTCTTTTTACACTCAAAGAGTTTTAGAAGGCATGGCTTTGGAAATACCCATTGTCTGAGCCCAAAAATATATAGGTGGTTTCTAAATTGATTTTTGTAGACAGATGCTATTTCCATTTCATTTCACTTGAGTAGAAGAAGTTCTCTGTACAGTTACCTTGCTGGCTGTGACAAACAGCAAAATACCAAAGGCAAAAAAAAAAAAAAAAGAGTTAATGATAATTTCATACCTAGACAAAGAGATAAAAATAAAGGCACCCACTTATCCACCAAATTCAGTGTAAGACCATGATGAATACTGTGGCAGTAACCTGGAGAAGCATCCTCCCACGTGCTCAGCACATGAATAACCCCAGCCAGAGCCAACCCTGGCATGCCCATGGTTAAGCACAGGCTGAAGCCCTTTGCTCTGCAGTGTCAGCAGGTGATTTGCAGTGCTGCACCCCACTCCTCTGAACTCTGGAGGCTGGATGTGAAATCTGGATCATCCATGAGCCCTTTGCTGTGGGGAGCTGCAGAGCCCAGCCCTCGCCCTGCTGTTGGGGCAAGGAGAGGTGGTGCCAGCAGCCCCTCCAAGGGTGGGAACTGCTCTGGGGCAGAAATATCCCACTCTTGAGCATCTCCCAGCCCTGCTGCAGGAGGTGTCTGGTCTGGAGAGGGCTCTGGGGCTGCTCCCTGCTCAGCCAAGGGTGGGAAGGCACCTGGGAGGTGCCTCCTTGGCCGAATTCCTGCATCAAGGATTGGGCTAATGTGGCTGGGATCACAGTGCTCCATTAGGGGTGTGGCAGGGATTACTGAGCCTTGTGCAGGAGTCTTTTTATTATTACATAACTCCAAATAAAATAAATAAATCCTATCACCTACATGCTACTCTGATATGTTCCATGGAAAATGCAAAGATGGATGGATAATATCCCATTTTAGCCTAACAGCTGTACAGTTTCATGTTATAGTCACACCTCTTGATATTTAGCTGCATCAGTATCAGGACATTAAAATCATTTTTTAAAGATCAATAATTAAACCTAGATTTCATTATTATTCAGAGCATACAAATACAGGGCTGTTGTATTAAACACAATACAAGTATCAGACTGTTTGTAATTGTACTCACACTAATTGCACATTCTGACACATTCTGGGGTAATGATGCTTGAAGTTACCAAACAGTTCAAAGATGAAAGGCCACACAGTCAAAGATTCTAAAATAAAGCTCCTGATTTGTGAATTTATGGTAATGTACTAAATTTGATCTCTTCCCCTTGTATAAATAGCTACATGTAATTATATAATTATATAATAATTAGCTTGTAGTCCCACAGCAATTACAGAGTTATTCCATGGGTATCTGAGCCCTGACAAGGATGGTGATACCTGGCATTGCCCCCTGCCTCCCACTCTGCATCTCAAACTTTCCAGTAGTTGCACTGTGAAAATATCCTGAGCTTTTTGTGCTGAGGATTTTTCCAAGGCTCTACTTTTATCTCTGGCTGCTGGTTCTGTTTAATTGGTAGTTTGCAGATAATAGAAACACAGAGGAATATTATTCATTCATCTTCAAAGAGCTGGAAGCAGAGAGTCTGGTGGGGCACCCAGGAAGCCTTGCAGAAGACTGAAATGGGAAGGCAGCATTTTTATCACCTTCCTCATTCAGAAAAAGAGAGAGAGCAAGAAAGAGCGAGGCAGCCTGACCAGGAGCCAAAAGGAGATGATTATGTGGTTATCCAGAGGGATTCTTTCTATTACTTGAAAAATCAGAGTGCAGATTTAGAGAGACAGGTTGATGTGCTCAGGAAGATCAATGAATATGAGAGGGTCATTGATGGCATATGCTGGGGTTTAGAGGTAAGTGGCAGCTTTGGAGGAAGTGACAGGAGGAGGGGAGGAAGCAGCTGGTGGTCAGTGCTGTGTCCTGGGCTCTGTCCTGCTAAACAGAGTCCCCTCCCCAGGGAGAAGAGGTGGCACCGTGGCCTTTAAGAGGACAAGTTGAATGAGATTGCAGCCAGAGGTGTCAAGGAGTGAAATTTCAAGAGCAAGCAAGTGTGAGAGAAGTTCTGTTGGAGTTTAGGACGTGCTGCTGGTGGGAAATGGTGAGGAAGGGGATCAGCAGTGCCTGCAAAACTCAAACAAAAAATTCACCTGACCAAACACTCTCAATATCCCACAGGGTGAGAGGTTTCTCTAGTGTAAATGTTTACCTGCATGGTTCTTCTATTAAAACACCTTGCAAACCCTTGTCATGAACAGTTTTAAGATGCTCTCCTATTGTCTGCTGCCCTTTTTTTCCTCCTGGTCTGTAGCAGCTCCAGCACACACACCCAGCCCATGGTCAGGCAGCAAAAGCCCTTGGTCCTGCTTTTCAGCAGAAAATCCATCTGTTAGGCATTGATAGAGAGAACTGCTGAAGATACAACAACTGGAAATATTTTTCTTGGCAAGGAGGAAGAGTCTTGGAGAGAAAGCAAGTTAGGGACAATAAAGATAGCCAGGAACTCTGGAGCACTGACCTCCAGACGCATCCAGGGTCATCAGGGAAAGTATATCAAATGTTAACAGGAGCCAAGAACTAATTTTAAGGAGGGCTGGAAGATATTCCCGTAAGTTCAGTCAACATTTTAGAGTGTGGAAGAAACAGTGTGTAGAAACAGTGGCAGTTTCTAACATTATGGAGCTTTCTGCCTGTTTATTTTACCTACTGTATTTTACAGAAGCACTTGTAATTCCAAAATCTAGAAAGCTAAAGTCATTGATTCTTTACTTAGGCCAATCAACAAACTCAGAAAATTTATTTTTCAAATGGTTGGTGTCATGTAGGAGTTTCTGTCTGTATTTTAAATATGTGTGAGATATAGAGATATATGTAAACATATATATGCTCATGTATGGCCACATGTTCATGGACTATGTCTGGGGACATGGATCTGTACAAAAGGTGCCATTAACTTCACATTCAGGAGTAAGGGCATCCATGTAAACAACTGGTCTGCTGTTGAGAAAATATTTGACTATTGTAAAGTGCCAGACCAGGGGACTGATATAAAAATTAGAAAGGTTTCAAAAACCAGGGGACTGATATAAAAATAAGGAAATTAAAAGTAATCAGTTTATTCAGATGAAACTGTTGTATTTCATTCTAAGTGCAGTAAATATATGGATTACTAAGCCAATAAGACCAGCGAGGCAAAGACTGGCTTGTGCTCTGGAAAAAAAAACGATTTCTTATAATTTTTTTGTAATTTCTACTTGTTCATGGACATAAAACAAATATTTACCTGACTGACTGACCAAATTTGCCAGTAAAAGTTTGAAGTGCAGTTCAATTGATCATCATGGATGGGTTTTTTACGCCCTGATTTATTTTGAAGATTGCTGTAGTTATTTTCTCTGTTTGTTAAAGTCTGCCCCTTTCAAGTGCTCCATATGCAATTTTCACAGTGAAATAATAAGATCTTGTAGTCATTTATTTAATGTTCTAAGCCCTGCTGAGCTCTCCCTGTCACTCATTCCAGAGGGGCAGGAGCTCTGGGATGAGCACGGTTGGTGCCTTCCAGTGGTTCCTCAGGGCTGGAGTGTGAGCACCAGCCTGTGCAATGGCATTTTTAGCTGTTGTGGGGCACTTCAGCTCTTTTTGTACTTCAACAAACAGGTCACCAGCTTTGTTTTCACTTTTGGTGGGGTTTGCCAGCCTCATACAAAGCAGCCACAGATGAGAGGAAGGCAATGGTTCATAGAGAGCTGCTGCCAAGAATATCTGGGCACCAGGTCAGGGAAGTGGTGGTGTAACCCACAGCTTTGTCCTCACCTCTTGCTCTGCTGACCTGGAGAAGGACCAGGGGAAACGCTGCCTTAGGGATTCCTGCTGTACCTCAGCCAGCCTTGGACACTGCCTGATGTGCTTTGGCTCTGGGTGAAGAGGGGTTTGCCCTGGCAGCTGCCTGCTGTGACCCATGGAAAGGGATGACATACTCAGCTGAGGTGCTCTTTGAGATTATCCAACAGGGGAATGGACAGAATTCAGCCTTTACTTGTGCTAATGAAGGTGGGAAAGCCAGGACAAGTGTGAACCAGGTGCTGGAAAAGAGATTTAGAAAAGCTGTCCTCTGGTTCATGTGCTGCGGTGTGATGATGCATTCAGGAGTGCGAAAATGTTGGTGAGGGGAAGCAGAGTGACCTTTGTGGGCACTGACACGTAGCAAAGAGCAGCCCTGTTTGTTCACCAGCTCAAACCAAAGCCAGGAGTGCAGAGGCAATGGCAGAGCACGTGGGACTCTCTGCACTGCCTGTATTGACACAAAGAAATTTCACTTCAGTTAAAGCTTCCTTGGGAATACGTGGGAGGTGGGGGCAGCTCTTCAGTGGAGGATGCTGTCTCAGCCTTATATAAATACCTGTAGAATTGCTCAAATAGTTCATTAGTAGCTTATGAGTTTGTGTGCCTGCATTCCTCACTTGCTCTAATTGCAAGGATGTTGATTCCTACTGCATCCAGTGAACAGATTCTCTGCTCTATTGCACCATTAAATGAGGTGTTACTGTGTTTGACTTGAGCTGAAAAGGATCCCTTCCCACTTAGTAAAGAGACCAGCTAGGGCTGACCTAGCTGGGGACAGATTTCCTTCCAAATCACAGAGAAGTACTCCTGAATATGAGATGTTAATTGTGGCAGGAATTAAGGATTAAACAGTCATGGCTTCAGGTTACTAGTGGGAACTGAAATCAGGATTACAAAGGAAACTGGGCCATGCCCTCACAATGCTATTACCCCAGTTCTTGAATCTAAAAAACCTTAGAAACTCATCCTCAGTGACCAATAAAAACTAGTCTAAATTGTGCTTACTGAGGCCTGAGGAAAAGAGTCATAATTGTGCAGCCATAGTTTGGACACCTTTCCAGGCAGAAGATAACATCACGGGCAAAAGAGTGAAATTCAGCCCTGATCAGGGCCAAAGCTCCAGCACTGGCCACAGCTCCATCTCTTGCCTGGGAGAGTCAGACCCCACACCAGAGCCAGCAATCTGCACCTGGAGTCCCTGAGGAGAGAGCAGAGACCTTGCAAGAGCATTTCCCTTTGGGCAGAGGCTCATGAAACCCCTGTGTGAGCTCAGCCTGGAGCACTCAGTCACCTCAATGCTCACAGCACCTCCTGAGGGGCTGAGTGAGGGCAAGGACCCCATCCACATTCCTGGGGGAGATGCTCACATGGGCTACATGCTGATAATGTCCCCAAACCCTATTCCTAACCCCAGAATAAAAAGGCAGGGAGATGAATAAGGGGGGAAAAAAAAGAAATTCTGTGGATTAAATTTATGACAGAGTAGCACATACTTAATAACCAATTAAAGCCAAGATTTATTGGGAGCTAAATTACATTTGTATTATAAATAGAACTAGAATATACTGTTACAGAATAAAAGCAAAACATTTTAGCATTTAATATTGTAAAAGACAAAGCAATCTAATGGACCCTAAATGTTAATTGCTGAAAAGATTTACACTTTAATTGCATTTTCAAATCATCTTATTTTACTGTGCTCTTTTTTCTATGTACATAGAAATCAACAGTGTGCTGCAACATTATACTTAGTAGCAGCAAGACCGACTTAAGGAAACCTATAGGCAAGATCAGTTTATTATGTATAAATCCTTGCAAACATTTTAATTGAAATGAGCAGTGGACTTTCACTGACCTTGGCTGCATGTGTATGAGACCTTCATAGCAAATTAAGCTGGTGAAAAGTGTGTGTGAGAAGCCAAGAAGGGAGGGAGTGTTAACAAGACAATTTCTCTATGTAAAGCCAACAAATAAACCGTATTAGATACAAGGGTTTGCTTTATGGCAGCAAAAAATTAAAAAAATAAATTAAAAATCTTCAAAAAACCAACAACCCTATCAAATGATGAAATTTGAAATTACATCTGATTGCATTATCAATTAATAATTTGTATTTACTGAAGTATTAACAGCTACAATCCAAATTTGGGCCAACATCCGAGGCTGGCATTTTAGGACTGCTTTCATAGCATATAGAAATGCTACAAACTTCCCAGAAACCGATTCCTGTGCTCATAAAATTTCTGTTCCAGTTTGTGTTACTGCTTCAAGATTCATCAGCTGAGTTACAGTTATGGCTGAATCTAACTCATATTACATTTGAAAAAATAAATGTGCACTAAAAGTAATTAAAGCATGTTGGTTCATGAATAATACACCATTTTACTACTATTTGCAGAGTATAATGAGACAAGCTACTAAATTGACAATGAATGCTCTATTATGTGATTGCCAACTGTTTTATAAGATATTGAACAGATTCATTTATTCTATCATCAGGCGCATTATCAAGCTATTGCTTTTTAATAAATTAATTTCTCCTGCGTCTCCAGAGCCTCACTTTGAAATGTGGCTGAGGGCATAAACGGAATTAATTCTGCGGTCTGGGCTGAGTGGCGGTGCTGGTGCCCCGCAGCTGGCAGCGGGCGCGGAGGGGATTTCTCCGGGTGGCGATGGCAAGGAATGGCTTTGGATGGCCAGCCGAGAGAAAGAGTCACCCCTGCAGGGCAGCGCTCTCTGACAGCTCTTGTTTATCAGGGGCTCTCCTTGCCACACATCCCCTTCACCCGCCCTAAATTGACCCTTTAATTGCTCGGCAGCCTAAACCCGGTGACACTGCGGAGCAGCGCTTAATCCCCGCCTGGTTGATGGTGTCATTAGGAAAGCAGCGTGATCGCGGGGAAGGATCTCCCATCCCGGCTGGGGCTGGGCTGGAGGCGAGGATTATCCCTGAGCCCCGGGATGGGGATGGGGATGGGGATGGAGCAGCTCGGGCAGGGTCCGCGCAGCCCCGGCGCTGCCGCGCTGCTCCGCTCGGTGTAAGCAGCTTCTAATTGCGGCTGTTGACAGGACTCACTGCGTGCGACTAACCTTGCTGCAATGTTATTATTTCTGAAGGGAGCCTTTCTCCGTGTTTTTAACAATAAGTCTGACAGGTGTCATATTAAAAACAGGGCTTAATTCTAATGCAACTATTCCCACCCGCCTTTCCCTTCTCATTTTTGTGCCTCTGTAATGCATGAATTTCTGCTGCTCATAAAGATTAAAGGAGCAGCTTTGCTGGAAGGAAAATACTGGTTTGTTTGTAGTCCAGGTACATTTGAGATGGTCTCAGTACTGGCTCCCTTTCTCCTCTCTTCTCCAGCCATGCCGGCTCAATGCTGGCAGAAAAGAGAGCGAGAGAAATAAAGCTTTCCCTGGGATGAGAGGTAATTCAGGATCCATTGAAGTGAAATTTCAGGGCTCCCTTTGAGCTGTGACCCGTAGCCACCGTCCAGGCACTCGGCCTGTGATGCATGGCTGACTGCTGTCCACCAGAGACCCAGCCCAGGCCAGCAGTTCACTTACAAGTTTACACTGGATTTAAGTCAAAATGCTAAAAACGCTGGTGTTCAATCATTGCTAACTGTGCGCTCGGCAGACAGCTCCCAGCAGACCCCGTGCTTGTAAAATCCAATACACCACGTAAAGTAAGGGTTTGTGGAGGTGCAAGGGCTTTAGAAGACTTTTCTTGTCTCTGTCCCTACTGATTGTATTTTTGTGATGCTGCTTTTCAGGTGCTGGGATGGCTTCAGCCTTGTCCCATCCCACACAGGCAGCAGCACAGAGGGCTGCACTCAGGCGCTCCCCATTTCCATAACCTTCCCCTGTGTGTTCTGCCCTTCCTCCCAGGCTGCCTGGAGAAGGCAAAGTCCATTTTAAAGCCATCAGTTCCGTGCTGATGTGATGATCAGCCAGGACCAGGGTGGCTCCCCTGCACTTGCTTCTCTCCTCTCTTTGCAAAAAGCTTCCACGTTCCACATCCCCCAGCATCACACGTGCTCCTCAGTCCTGGCTGAGAACATTACAAAGCTGCTCAAACTGCTGCTGCTAAAGGCTAATGCCAGCCCAAGGAAAAAGGTGCCTTCTTTGCTAGGAGGGATCATAGAAATCCAGTGTACAAAGCCCCTAATTTTGCCTGTGCTCACGTATCTGCAGGCACTGCACCAGACCTGTGCAAGGTTTCCATATGAACAACAGGCACGGTGCAGATCAGTCTCAAAGTGTTGTGTAATATTCAGTTTTTACAACAGTTCTTTCAGAACAGTGAAGATAAGCAGTCCAAATAGTCTCACCAGGCATTTGGTGATCTGTTCTGTACCCCCTTAAGGTTAATGATTTTCTGGGACTCAAAAAAAAAATATTATTTCTTCTTCTCTTTTTTATTTTTTCCCCCCCTGCATAAGCAACTGCCCAGCAAATTGATAAGAGCCCTTTTTAATTAGCTAGTGAAGTTGTATGGGTAATGTTCCATATAAAAGGCCTATAAAACACAGCAGAATTAATAAAATGACTGCTTCTCATTTAATTCAGGTCCTCCAAAGGGATCCATATGTCTTGCTTTGGTCTGTTTGTAGTACTTCTCTCCACCACCCAGCCACGAATTGATTAAAATCACATTCCTCACTTAAAACTGGAGCCCAGTTGGTAAGAGATACTGGATAGTAATTAAGGTCTGTGCAGAGACACATGAACCCTCATAAAAAAAACAGTACCAAAAGGAATCATTGTGCATCGCTTGGATTATATGCAAACACAGCTCATGTTGACAGCTACCTCTGGATGACTCCATCAGTACACACTTTATCTCCAGCTGTCCAAGTAATTTTCCCAGGATTTCGCCCCTCTTTTTCACTCCTCTCCACACAGATGGATTAGAGCAACAAACGGTTTACATGCTGCACATCATTAGCTATCCTCCCTCACTACCCAGCAGATAACAACTGGGCTCTATCATCAGGACATTCATAACACCTTGACACTTTTACAACTATGCTGTTCTCTGCCAGAGCAATCTTCTCTTTTAAAGCATGAAGCTAATTCACAAAACACCCCTTGGAAAGTACTCTGCAAACGCAACAGGGGTGGGGGAGAGAAGAAAAAGCACGGCCCAGAAAAGGCATCTAGTAAATAACACAGCAGTGTAGGATAAAAAAAAAAAAAAACTCAAGAGAAAAGCAGTGCATTCTTTCTGTCCAAGATACCTCTCTATTTTCCCATTTCCTCCATCCCACAGTGAAGAGCACCAGGAAACAGCCACCCATCAGTCTGCTGTGCTTCAGTGTTTCCATCACCGTGTCACTCAGGCACCTCCCAAGCCTGGCATCAGCCTGTGCAGGTCCCTGTGGCCCTGGTGATGGCTCGGCTGCTTCCCTGGGCATGGGCTTCTCTTTGCAAAGGGACCAGTTGAAGGCTTCAGTCAGTCATGCATTTAATGGATATTGCTATGGGCTATTCCAGCTTTCCTAAACTCAGATTCCATCTCAGATTCCATCTCAGGGAATCTTGGCTCTAAGATTTGTCAATAAAACAACATTTTCCCTGGGTAGGGACCCTTTTCCAGTAGGCTGGGACCCTGCTTCGGAGCCCACTCGTGCTTAGACATGGGCTTGTATTTAAATAAAATACAAACCCACATCAGCTACTGTGTGGAAGGAAATACACTTTAGCAGCATTTTCCAAGCTTCTCAGCATGCCCCCTGCCACCCCAACCATACATTTTAATGTATAGTACACGCTTGTTTAAAAAAGAAATACATAAGGAGAAAGAGTAATTACCGTAGCTTAAATTCAACCCGATAAGAAGGGCTTGCACAGTCTGAGCAGCTGTTCCACTGCCATTCAGATTATGAAAATATAATCCTAGAGAACCTTGTCAAGATAAATACAGAGCATGAAATGTATAGGCATTTTTTCCCCAGCCACATATAATGATCAATTCCAAAGCCACAAGTGATACCAAAGGACAAAATAAGATCTGTCTAGACTTTCTCACTTACAAGATATTGATCATTCCAATGGTAAACTGGTTAGTATAAGTGTGTTTGGCTTGAAAGGTCATGAGCTTAACACCTGACAAGGAGTTATTCAACCTTGATATAACTCAAATTATTGCAGGGTTGCTGGAAAGACTCCTCTAATAAAAAGCCCTACCTGGTCTGAGAATATCTGGGATTTGTCTCCCAGGTGTCAAAAGAAAAAGCAGGAAGGAAAAATAAAAGAAGTCAAGATTTGGCATGGGTTTCTGCTGGTTCACCTCTACCTGATCTGGCAATCAGAGGTCCCAGCAGTCAGTGCCTGTCTGGGCAGAACAATGGAGAGCAGTGGAAGCTGACCCTGACTGAAAAGTCACCTCCACTCCCTAAAAAGCTTCTGGCTCTTCAATCCCAGCAAGGGAGTTTGATTGCTCACCTGCACGGACTTTAAGACACAGGACACCAATATAGGGTCAAAAAAACCACCATTAAAATGAGAAACGTTGACTTTGGAAGGAAAGCAGGGGGGAAAGGGTCGGACCACGCCCTGCAGATGTGGGTGGGAAATGCTCTGGCATCGCCTGCCAGCACCTCCCCTTCCCAAATCCCTGCAGGGCCTGAGCCTGCATCACACACAGCCCTAACCCAGCCTCCTCCCTCTTCATGGGGATAACTAGCAAGTGCTTATTAGGACTATTAGGAGCTTGATGTGAATTTGCTGGATCTTTTCCAAGAACTATAAATACCCGATCTATTTTGCTTTATTCAGTTCTTTTTGTTTTGCTGATATGATACTAGTTAAGGTTAATGGGGTTTGCTTTAATATTAGACACAGGATCACTTAACTACCTTTAATGAACACTGGAGTCAATGCATTGTGGAGTAATTCACACAGATATTGCCTCAGGTAAATCAACCAGAAAAATGTAAGCCAGTCAAATAAATAAATCTGACCAGCTGTAAATGTGCCAAATTTTACACCAAAATATATTTGAAAGCCAATGACTTAGGCACATCTAGGATATTAAAATGGAGGGGTTGGAGTCTGTTTCTTTTCAATTGCTTTTCCTTTTTTAATGTTCCCTGCACATCCCTCCTGTGCTGAAACCAAACTGAGATTGCAAGAGAAATTATTTTCACAAGTGTTTCTAATAGAAGCGAGGGCCCTACAGCTTGGTGGGATTTTTTTTTTCATTTTGAAAAAGCCGTTTTTTATACTGGCTATCTTAACACAGGAGAGTGAGAGACAAAGAGGAGAACAGAGAATGGAAGAAGGAAAATGGAGAGAGAAAAAAATGAAGGAGACGAAAAAAGAGAAACAGAGAATGACAGAGTGAAATAAAAAAAAGAAACAGGGAGCAAGTAATTTTGTCTGCGTTGGAGAAAATTATGACAGTGAAATTCTAGACAGGGCAATACACTGGTGTCAATAAATAATAACCAGAAATAAAAACCAGAGGAACCCAAACAACTCAGTGAAGTTAGGGGTTAGCTTGCCTCATACTAGTGCAAAACTAAAACTATGCTAACATTAAAAGTCTCTTACCTTGTAACACTAAAATAGAGAGTGGGGTGCAGAGGAAAAGCACACAGATATTCTTTGAAGGAAGGCAGGCAACATCCCTGAGTACTGAATTCTCATAGAAGAGAACAGTATTTCAGCAATAAGGAATGACAGGGGGTTCATTATAGGTTATTAATGTTTGCCTAAATGGAGCAGAAGGCCCAGGCCTTCAGGGGAGTGCAGAGCTCCCAGCATCACTTAATTAGTGCCTCTTCTGAACCCAGCAATGCCAAGCTCCAGTGCAAAGCTCTGCAGTCCTGCACTGCCTGTGTCATACCACAGTAATTCTGTCTGGCTCTGAAAGGGAAAAATAATGTGTGTGTGAGGGCTGTTGCACAGGTGACAGGAGTTAATCACTTTTTCTCCCCAGTTAAACTCCAGACAATACAAGGAATTTGACTGTAACCATTGCCTCAGCTGGCAAAGCCTTCAACCCAGGCCATGAATTTTCAGACACTGCACTACACCAGCATCTGGTCTGTGTAGCACAGCCTGGAGAAAACTTGTAGGAGACAAGAAGGACTTTTTTTTTTTGTTTTTTTAACTCTGCAAAAGGCTGAAAAGAGCTGCTGTTCTTTCTGGAATAGCCCCTTTTATTTCTTTATTCCACCAAATGTTTCAAAGCAGGATGTGCTGCCCTTGGGGAAGGGGCTGCAGGAGTCGAGGAGGATGAGTGGGCAGGATTTGTCATCTCCTGAAGCTGTTGCTACAGAGGTGGCACAGCAGGGATAAAAAAAGGCCATATATTCTTTACTGCTGCCTTAGGAAAGACTGTGGCATCAGGTAAGGAAGCAGACAAGGAAGGAGCAGCTGAGGCTGCACTGGGGTAGAAGCCTTGACTTTAACTCTGTTCAACAATTAATCCAATGTACTGTGATTGCAGAAAAGAAAAAGCATGGAAGGCAGATTGTTACCAATAAAGCAGAAATAAAAAGGGGATCAAATAAACTTCTATTAACAATGTGTCCTTCTATTTATTTGTTTATATTCTGTCTACAGAAAATGTGATGCTGGACTGAGGATGGCTTAGAACAACCTTCTGGCATGAAGACAGCTACAAAGCACAAAATACAAAAAATGAACTCAGAAAGAAACAGGAAAAAAAACAACGTTTTCTTGGCATCAACAAGAAGCTCTTTATTTTTCCTCAAGTTTTCTTTTCTAAAAAAAAGTGGAACTAAGACATTTGCAGAAATGAGACAAACTTTCTCTTCAGGTGACAATATTCAAGCAAGCATGTTGTTTTATTGAATTTAAATGGAAAGAAAAGACAGATTTGCAATGGGATACAGTATCAGGAGAACTGAGAAACTGTGAACTTTCAAGGAAATAAAACTCCTTAAAACTGTGAACCGAGAAATTGATGGAAATACCATTTAAACCCCTGATTACACTCTGTGTGTTCTTAAGGAAACATCATCATCTTTGCTAACTCGACAGTACTTAGGGAATGGTTTACAACATATCTTTTATTGTAATCTTTTAAGAAAAACAAAAAAACCAAACCAGAAATATTTAATTAGCTGTGACTTTACCATTACTGTTCAGATGTCTTCCTGCACCTTCGTGTTCTAGACAGCCCAGATGTACTTACAGCCAACAGTCAAGGGCTGAACAGATTTCTTTCCTCAATAATCTTTTGATTTGCCACACCCAATAAAATCCTTGTAGGGAAAAAGAATCAACACAACTACCATCTCCCAATCAATACCTAAAGCCTAACAGACAATAATTATCAAAATAAGGAGGAAATCCCATATTGGGCCACATACCTACACATTAATCATAACAACAGAAATTATCTGCAGAATTGCTTTTCTAAAATAAGACAGAAGATGCTTCCTTGGGTTACACTTTGAACAGGCTATAATCAAAAGAAAGAGAACCGAGACTAACTAAGCCCCAGGAAGCCGCATTGTCCCTTTAACCCACAGTATTCCCCACCTCCCATTAGTACTTAACATTTTTCACTATGTTGTGACTGCTATTATTTCATTTAACACCGGTTAATCTGTATCTGAGGTACATGGAAACCCTCTAGATGATAAGATTGGACAGGTTCCAGTGCTGGCAGTTTCCGAGCGTGCACACACTCGTGTGTTTTGATCCTTCCAGGAGCTGCCTGCTATTTGGCCTGGCTGCCAGCTCGTTCTTGGATCAGCCTGTGGCTCAGCTCCCAGAGGGCAGTGGCTGTGGCGTTGTCCTGGGCCTGCTGCGAGGGCAGGCAGCGGCAGCAGTTGTTGAAGTACATCCCGCCCAGCCCCTCCAGCTCCGCCGCCGTGGCGCAGTACACCGTCGTGGCAGCTCCTTGTTGCTGCAATAATAACAACAACAACAAAAAAATTAAATTAAGAGAGAGGAAACAAGCAAAACTATATAAATACATAGATATTTTATAGTTTATTATTATCGTTGTGATTTCAAGCACAGCCCTTTGGAGCTGCATCTCGTGCAAGCAGCGTGGCTGGCGGGGTGACCTGCCCGGTGACAAGGCGGCAGCCCTGCTAAAGGCACTTCTTTACAAACCACTTCAATGAGGACTCCTTTCTTTTCCTTCCCTCTAAGAGCAGAAGAAAAAGAGAATCCTGAACCACAGACCCAAGCTCAGGTGTTTTGCCCCTTTTTGGTAAACACCTGGATTGGTGGCAGGGCCTGCCCAGGTGGTGTTTGACACCAGAACAACTGAGCCAGGTTTAAAAGCAGCGCCTCAAAACTTCCCTTTGCATCACAAAAATCATTGACCATATGCATCTCAAAACTTCCCTTTGCATCACAGAAATCATTGACCATATGCACTTCAAAACTTCCCTTTGCATCACAGAAATCATTGACCATATGCCCAGGCACCCTGACCCGCAGCCTGATAGATGGATTTGGTTTGTTTGGGTTTTTTAAACCTCTTGTGCAAAATTAACCTGGGCACTCCAATTAAGACCTATCATGTAAAGTGCAGTCGGGATTGGTGCCAAACCTGCCCGTGGATCTTGGATCAACAGTCCAAGGCAGTTGTCACTGCTGCTGTGTGAGAGCATTTGACTGCTGCAGGCACAGACAGGGCTGGTTCTGCAGAGACACGAGGCTTTCCAGTGGAGTTTTGTTCTGTAACATTTCTCATGTCTTATAATGCTTTAAGAAATGGAGTGGATAGATTAGAGGCTTTTGTGAATCAGAAGGGATTTTTAAATTTTTCTTGCTTTCTCTTTTTTTTTCCTTTTCCTTTCCCTTTGCCTTTTTTGTTTTTTGTTTTCTTTTTATTTTAAATTTAAATACCAAATGAACTTATGTTCAAAGAGGAAGAATGGGTTTCTATGAATTGTCCTAACAAAAACCTACAGATGGAGGCCACAGGGTTGGGGCAAGCACCCTGGCATGGGTGATGGGCTATTCCCTGGCACAGACTAAAAGCATAGTGCCAGAACAGCTGGGGAGAGGGCAAGAAGCTATTTTGCTTTGTAAACTATAATTAAAAATAATAGGTGAGAGCACATTAGCAAAACACAACACTAATTTAAAACCAATAGAGTTTATCTGGCATCTTATGATTATTTATGTACATCTTAGTCCTTTCTGTGGTAACAAATTATGAGCTGATAGGAATCAGAATAAAGAGGCTGCCAAGTGCAATTGAAAAAGTAAATGAAGAGAAATTAGTTGTTGCCACATTAAGATAATTTAATGGGATAAGAGAATAGGCTTCAATTTCTTGTGATTTTCCTCCACTCCTTTGTTTTTTGGCCTTTCATTGTCACAGCCAAGGAAACTTAGGGTGCTGCTAGGGGGGGTCAACCCGCAGAAGACCTCTACTTTGCATTCTCATCCTTCAAGGACAGGAAGCAGTTTAAAAAGTCCCAGTTCTCCTTATTTGAGGCATCTCAACTTTGCAGCAACAAAGAAGTGCATATTTGTTTGCAAGACATGCATTTTCCTCAGCAGATGGGATTAAACTGATAATGATGACTCCACAACTTAGAAATGATCTCCCATCACAAGGTAAACCAAAACTGTCTGTATTAAGTATTTTGAAAGGCATATATTTATCAACAGACCAAAATATTTTTAAAGTTAGTATAATACATAGTAATCCTCTTATTAAGCCAGTATCTTTTTTAAAAAAAGAAAAAATATCTTAAAGGTGGTTGGTAGCAGAAATGGAAGAGAGTTCTACTAAAAATAATATTAATAGAGAACAATAAAATTTCTATGCTCATTTCAACTATCCTATAAAGCTCCACAGTACAGGTATGATCACTGCATTCAGCTGTTTAGAATGTCTCAAAGCCCCTAAAGAGTATTATTAGTTTTTTGCAAGCAATTCAACTGGACTTTCATTAGAAAGGTAAAATTAAACTGAATTGCTCAAGGCAGAGTGAGACCCCTCAAGCCATTGCTGAAAAGCATCCATCCAGCCAAACTAAACTCAGGCTATCTCTAATAGAATTCAGCTAATTCATAAAATGGAAGTTTATCAGAGCCAGTTTAAAATCCAACCCAAACAATAATTTATCTTTTCAAACGAGTCGAATTTGATGATGTTTAAACAAAATTCTCGGCAGGCAGAAAAACAGCCCAGAGCACAAGAGCAGCACTTTGTACCTTGAGCATTGACACAAGCTAGACTCCAGAAGAAGAGAATAGTTTTCCCTGTGTGAGCATAGGATATTTACTTTAAGTGATAAAAGATTATGTGGCTGGAAGCCCAAAGCACTTTATCTTGCGATGCCTCCAGTGTTTTGCTGAGAACTGGATGTAAGCAACGTGCCATTTGCTTTTTGGCTTTGTGTATCCTTACTTCTTTCTAAATGTTTCAATCATGTTGGCTGTTTTGGAAGAAGAAAATTCAATGGTTCTATCATTGAAAGAAAAGTACATTTCTTACTACTTAAGAGAAATGCAGTCGTATTTATCCCTTTGTTGACAGAGGGTAAAGATTTAGTATCTCACAATTATGGACAAACATGAACTCATCAAGCCTAGGAGGATGCTTCAGACAGCAAAACTGTGTAACAGAAGGGAAATCTCAAATTCTCAGAGCCACTTAAGTATCTAATTCCCTTTGTGAGCTGGTTGCATTCAGACACTTGAGGATCTGCCTAAGTGACTTGTCCAAGGACAGAGAGGAGTGAGCATCAGAGTCACAGGAATCAAATCCCATTTTGGGTTGGAAGGAGTATCAAGAGGGGCCCAGCCCAACCTCCTCCCCAAAGTGGGATGTGTAGAAGCCTCATATATGCCATGCTGAATGGGAAGGTTCCCAAGGCATAAATCCCTCCTTTGCATCTACGATCCCACAAACCTCTGTGAAGAGCCAGAGCTGCAGATAAGTGCAAACTGCCTGCACTGCTAGCCAGAAACTGCTCTGTTCCTCGGCAAATATTGTTTATCCCTTATGAACACAGTCCTTTGAATGACATCTTTATATGCTGGGTCTTATGACAGTCTAGTAACAAGTTTTAATTTTTTGCTCATCAGCTTTCCTGTTCACATATCATCAGCATACAACAGCAGAGGATGTTAGGGAATCTAATTAGTAAACAATTCCATACTGCTGATACAAGATGAAACATTCTTAAACCAATAAAAAGAGCACTTTAATCACTGTTGAATGACTTTCAATGCCAAGCGGTTTGTGCCATGTCAGAACATAATTTGAAGAAGATTAGAGTACTATATAAAAGAATTAATGTTAACAACTTCGTTAAAAAATGTCTTAAACAATGAGCTTGTCAGTTGTCACAGACTCTCCCTGATCCATTGTGATTAAGGCTCCCCCCCTCCCAACAATTTCAGCTGATAAACAATGCTAAAAGCGTCGGGCAACCTAAACATTTTTTTCCATAGGTCCATCAGTTGTACAGGGTGCTAATCACCAGAGCTGGGGTCAGCCTTCTTTAACCTGCAACAAAGGCAGCAGGTTGCAATAATGAATACACAGGATAAAGAATTTGTGAGAAGCCCAACTGAATCTTTAATCATGCCTCAGTGCCATTTCCGATCCAGTCAAACATGTGAAAGCTGCTGGGCAAGCACCACGCTATCAATCTTCCCAGTGCACGTAAAATTACCCGGGAATCTTGTTTTGGATTAAGTTGAAGAGTGTCTCAGTAATAAGGGTTCATCATTCTCTTCCGCAAATCATTTGTCAGTTTTGTAATACAATCTTCCTCTGCAGCAGGGTGGGATTTATACAGCAGTTGCTGTTTATTTATAGTTGAGGCTCAAAGATCTAAATTATCCATCCGTCTAAAATCCTTTGTTGAATTGAAAATCCTAAGTAGCTACTAGTTCATAGGCATTTATTTCATAACTGCAAGCAGCCAATTTTTAACTGATGGCACTGAATGCAAATTAATATTGAATAACTTAACAGTAAAAGAAAAGGGGTTCTCGAGATACAGAACATGGTAAAACCCTCATTAATATATGTAATGCATCTGTTAGTAGTCTGAGATACCATTTATGTTCCTGATAAGAAAACATATTACACAGTTAATGTTTAGTTTTTAGATTTGTCTACCTTCAAATGCATGTTTATTTTCTAAAATTAGACTTTTGTTCTGAAGCAAGTTTACATTCCAAGCACATAAATAATAGAAACAAAGCCATAGCTTATCTGTATATTTATCAACTATGAATGAATAGGACCCACTCTAAACTCTGTTAAGAGCACACAGCACTCAGCATTGTCTGCCAGGGAGATGGGATCAGCTTACTTGGAAAGGAGGGGTTTATTTTCTTATGAAAAATTAAGGATAAAGGCCAGTTATCTTGGTAGCCTGAGGTTAAGTTCAGCACAGAGCATTTTAAAAGATGGCCAGTGGAAAGAGGTGAATTCAAAATGACATGAGAGGAGAGTATTTGTGACAAGGGCCAGATTCAAAGCAAGCAGCTCAAGTGAAATAAAAAGGCAAGTCCTTAAAGCTCTTCAGGCTGTTCCTGTTATTCATGTCAGGACTATTAGACAAAGCCAACACATCCCTAACAGTAAAATATCAGACCTACACAAAAGCACTGTGAGCACACCATTTACAGCCAAATAACTCATTACACAGCAGTGTCAGGTAGAATCAGAGAGTCATTAATGTTGGGGAAAATCACCAAGTCCAACCACTGACCTAACCTAGCAACCAAGGCAGGATGAACATATTCCAGATATGAAACCAATGGGGTGTCCCATACCTTCTCTGTGCCTCTGATAAGCACCCTGAAGAGTTCCTTCTGTTAGAGGGAAAAACTCCTCACCAGCTGGCTTCAGCAGTGGCCATTTTCCTAATTTGATGTAAAATATAAAATCTCCTTGGAATTACCAACAAAATTACACAGAATCTGCTTCCACAACCACACTATCCAAACCAAACCTTAAAGTGACAGCTGCAGTTTTACATTCCTCGAGCCTCACCTCCTCCTGGTGGGAATCAGCACAGGTTTGTTGCCTTCTCAGAGGCTCCACACCTTGGAGCAGTGGCTGAGGATCTGCTCCATTGCTTGTTGTCACCCTGATGCTGATGCTCGGGGTGGGCACAGTGGGGTTTGAGCTGCCTGGGGGCAGCTGGGGGAAAACTGCCCTCACAATGGATTTGTCTCCTTCTGGTATTGCTACAACCCCCAGGCTGGGATTGTGGTGCAGAGCTTTCTCAAACTACACTTATTCCTTTTTCCTATCAAGTGAACAACGTGGAGCAAAATGGCCTCTTCTGAAAAACACTAGCACGTCTAAAATCCTCATGTCCTCATCCAGGATTCCTCAGGATCTGAGTTTTTTAGGAGCAGTCTTCTGAGCTGTTTGGTGATATCCCCCATGGCTGAGGCCAGCTGTAGCTGAGGGAGCCACTTCCCAATGTCAGGAGCTCCTCTGCTCCTTTTCCTACTGGGACAGCACAGAGCTGTGAGGAACAGTCACTTTTCCAACAATGCAGTGAACAAGTTTTAGTCTTGCCTGTGAGATGACAGGAGCACTGTTCAGTTCCTGCTGCAGCCCTCTTACTCAGAGAATCCCAGATGCAGTTACCTTGTGAATAACGCTCAGAATATCTGTGTATTAATGTCTTAACCATTGTGTTAAGAATGGTTAGAAATGGTAAGAAAACAGGATTCCTTGATTGCTTTTTCAGCAAGGAAATATGAAATTGAGACCTTCCTTTGCTATTTTGGGAGAGCGTGAAACTGAAATCATATCTGCAGCTCAAAAAATAAAACTTTGGAGCTGCCAAATATGATCTAAACTCCAAACTGGGCTCAGTTGACTTCAGGTCCTATTTCCACCCCAAGTGCCAGCAGGAAAACGTGACCTGAACTGACACTGTATCTACAGTCTTTTCAAAGCTCTCACTGAACCACATCTAAACCAGAGCTTCTCAACCACCTCCCCTTCCCCCATCACCACAATTAAACCAGCAAAGCATCTCTTAGAAGATAACACAACGAATAAACCAAAATCTATAAGGTCTGCTTTTTTCCCTCTGATGTATTCCTTTTTCAACTAATTCCCAACTACAAAGACTCAAAACTCCATCAGCTTCTCTACTTGCAGAGCATAGTTGGTTTCAAGCTGTAACTTTTCTTAGTGTCATTAAGACCCTTACACATTTACAGTATTCTTTACATACATTATAGGAGATAAGTGTGCTGTGTTCTTTGAGTAAGGAAATTGCAGTAGTTCACGAAAGAGGATTTGTTTTCAACTGCTGAGGCATTAAGACCTAGTGATTATTTCAACTATTCAGTATATGCAGCTATATTTAACTTACATTCTGGGTTTTAACTTTGCAAAAGAAATCGTGTCCATTGTAATAAATGTATTTTGATAATGCACCATGTTGTTTGTGTTATGCAACCCCCAGTATGTTCTCAATTACAGCAATGATAGCACTTGAAAACTTCCAACCTCCAACATCCGGTATCAAACAGATTTTCTGCAATCATTCCACGGGAGGAAAAAAAAAAATACAATATAGGACATCAAGTTGGGAGAACTGGGCTGTTTTCCTCTTTTCAACTTTTCCTTCCCTAGTGAGCTTGGACAAGTCACTTCAACTCCATGTACCTCACTTTTCCCAGCTATAAAATGGGGAGATTACTCTTGTTTACCCACCTCACAGGGGTGTTGTGAGGAGTCATTCAGATTTATGGAGTGCTTTCACACTTAATTTGGAAAAGCACTGTGTAAGTATAAAGTGTTATATTATAAACCACTGTTAAAATGTGTAGAAGATGTAGAACAAGGTTAGCAAAGTAGCTGACAAAAATGTAATTATCTTTTAAAATCATGCCTATTTTTCTCTATTGTATAAAGTTAATTCTTTAACCTGTGAAGCTGTCTGCTACTCCGGGTCCTGTTCCAGTGTCTTCCCTCTCTCATCCAAGTTTTTTTGCCCAGCTCACAGAGAACTTGGTAAAACTCTTCCTAGCCAAAACAGTGAGTTATTAAAAAAATGGATGCTTTAGAGGGAACAGTCCCTGAAATCCACGCATTCATCTCTCCCACCCTTTGCATATGCTAGGCAGAGCCATCATGGCATACCAGGGGTGGGATTCAGTTGCCAAACACGGATCTTGAGACATCTGAGCTGCCTCAAGATATCCCACGTGCTCCACAGCTGTCTTTGAGTGGGGCACATATTTCCCATAGGTCTGGCATTGTATCTGCCAGCCCCTCAGGGATATCTCAGCTAAAACCACACAATGGTTAAGACAACACCAGACTGTGCTGCTTAAATGCTTTCGCTGCAGCACCTGGAAGGGAGCTGGTTCCCACAGGCAGCGCTGTATTTCTTTTCCAGAATCTTATTGAAGTCCACAATCAGCTTCTGAAAGATGTTTCAAGGCTGACAGAGAGCCACCTTAAGCCCTAAAAACTATAATGAAGCCTGTGGCTTTACATTGCTCCACCAGCATTTCAGGGCAGGAGCAGCAGCACTCCTCAGGCCTCTTTATCAACAGCACATTTCCAGGCACATCAGTGCTGCAATTCCTTCTTCTGCCCGCTGAACCCCCGTTCACACCTGATTTACACTTTTAAGACATCATTGCTCCACTGAAATGGCAGCTTTGAACGCTGCATGCAAATGTCTCTGATCTTTTCCTCTCACAGGCTGGTATGGAGCAGTGGAGCAGTGCAGCATTCTTCTGCTCATTTCTAGATCTGGGAAAAATCTCTGAGGAAAATTATCAATTTTCATTTCAGAGAGTAACAGGGTAAGGGTGAGATCAGGTTGAAGAAATGATGCTGCAGTCCATTGCTTGCCCCCTGCCCTGTGTGCCAGCACTGGCCAGTGGAGTGAGAATAAAAGAGCACCTCAGGGACAGTCCCTGGGCATCCCAGCCCTGCTGGGGGCTGCTCACACCTGAACATCTCAGCCCACCTTCTGTGGTGCACATTTACACAAACACGATCACAAACACAAATTACACCACAAATCCTTGGCCACAGTCAAACTGGAAATCCCATGGAGGATTGGAAATCCTCCTGAGACACATAACCTGCCAGCAAAAGGTGGATTCTTCTGGGCAAGGGCAATTTAAAGAGTTGAGCAAACAGGTTGTTGACACTAAACATATCCTGCCAAAAAAGAGAGATTAGATACACACTGCTGCAACTAAATCATCAGAACTGGTCTGGCTGGTGTTTGGGCATACACAGATGAGAGTTCATTGAAATTACTTCTGTTATTAACTTATGCTGAATTGAAATGTTTTATGGTTTTGCTGTACTTTAATTATATATATACTTTATATAAATGTGTGTATACATACAGTACTGTATATGCTGTATATATTTATATAGCTTTTTAATACTATTAGAAGTCCAAATTTAGACTTTTTCATATGCATTATTGAAAGAATATCATCACAATGCTGATATCTGGCTTCTTCCTTCATTGCACAGATAATTTTTTAGACTGAATTTATTTCAGATATGAGTGAAAAAAAAAGTCACACAACGCAATGCTTTTTAAGGAAGTGACCTTTTGGGACAGATATTTAACAAGCTGTTTGTTTAGGTTTTAAAGATAAAGACTTTTTCATCTGTTGATACACACTCACACATATGCACATCCACACACAGACACACACAGTTCAATAACACAATGCATTGAGAAACCACAGGGTGTTATGATGGGAAAGTCTCATGGTAAGAAAGTAACTACCAACTCTGTCTTCCAGAAACTAATTAAAGGAATGTATTTTGCAATAATACAGATCTAGCAAACAGGCCTCTAAAGTCTAGGCTTAGAGCTGTAAGCCAGGCACTCCTGTATTATGTATGTGTGATTTTCATAGCTAGCCTGCTGTAAAGTGTGCCCTGTTAGTGCATCTTTCAGGCTCAAAGACACTGGTCTTGTTAATATTTCATTTAGTACATACTGTAGAGTCTCATTTATATTACTTCTATAATTAATGGTGATAGCTTAGGCACTGCCTTTACAAGGAGAGATCCCTGTATGTTGGTCGATGGGTAATGAGAAACAATAGATATTTCATTCACCAGCAGCTTGTTGCTAGTTAGTAGGAAATTATCGTGTGTACTGTTGCTTTAATTGCCAGGGTAAATAATGCTGCCGTTGTGTTAGTGAACATTTTAAAGCACTTGATGCAAATAGACTAGAAACAAAACACACAAAAAAAAAAATTACCTTTATTATGCTATACCTTAGCACAGGGAGTTTAAAAGGTACGTCTTAAAACATTTGCGTTCTATCATGCAAATATATCTTAATATGCATGTGCTGACTATTCAACTACTGTATTTTAGGAAATACAATTATGCTGCCTTTCTCTTCTCCTATGTAGACTGTAAATAACTGTAGATCTTTCTCTTGTTTTCCCATGTAAATATATGTAAATATTAACAAGCTATGCATGCTGATATTCTAGGCAATTTCAGGTACTTTTATAATCTGAAGGCATGTACTTGAACTGGTTTGTTTAAAAAAAAAATCAACTCTCTCAAATCCTTTAAAGCTCATTAGAAATTAAAGATTTCTTACTAGACTGGTTCCTTCACTCTCAGTTGGTTTTTTGTTTATTTTTCCCTCTGCTTTGCCAGTGCTGTCTCCCAGGACCCACCAGCAAGGATGCACATTCCAAGGCTGTTTTCTCCAAAGCGTGGGGTCCCGTCTCAGGATATGATTCACTGCCCCAGGATGGGCACCATTTAGATTCAGAGACTCAGAGAGGGGATGTCTATCCCCTTCTCTCTGACCTCTCCCTCTGCTGAATGATCACAGAGCCACAGAACTGTAGAACGGTTTGTTTTGGAAGGGACCCTAAAGATCCTCCAGTTCCAACGCCCTGCCATGGGCAGGGGCACGTTCCACTGGGCCAGTTTTGATGTTTTCCACTCCATTTTCTCACTCCATAATCTGTCAAGCCCGGGTTTAACACCACAAGTGCCAGGGCTGGGTTTGAGGGCAGAAGCAGCCACAGCCAAGAGCAGTCCCCATGGCTCTGGTTGTGCTGCAGTCCTGCTGCTCACTCAGACGTGGCTCCTCTGTTCCAACACGCTCTTTATGTTTCTTTTCCAGCATGCTTATGACTTTGACAGACTGTGAAAATAATTTGATAAATAGCTTGATAAATTCCTCCATCTCCTCCCTTCTGTGCTGTAACACTGTTTGTGGAAGCCTTTCAACTGAAGGAGTGTGAACAAAAAAGAAATTACCTAAAGCTTCTAAATCAAGTCACCTCCTGCATACAGATTTGGAGACAAGATTTCAATTTAGCTCTCTTCTTCCTTCTTTTTTTTGTTCATGCAGTAAATGAAGATTACTCTGAGGAAAAAGGTAAAAAGTAAAAAAAAAGGTAAAAAGTAAAAAAGCATTTATCCCCCAGTACAGAAGAGGGGAGAAAAAAAAAACCCTCTCCATTATCTATGAAAACTAAATGCAATGACAACTTTTTAATTGAAAGAAAATGGCTTTCATGTCTGAAGATGTTTTTTTCCAGAGCAGGCGTATGAGAATAAACACATTAATTGACAGGATCCTCATGACTTTTTAAGTTCCTCAAACTTAGCTTGGCATCTGGGGAAGATCTCTTTCCAGTCCTTGAAGACTCTTTTAAGATGAATGTTTAAAAAGCTGAGCTGACACGGGCATTACGTTCAAGTGCAAGCTGTACTATTCTTTAGTAGAGGGCGTAGAAATGGTTCATAGAATTATTATCTTCCTACAGACAAAACCCATTACCTTCACACTAGGAGGGAAAAGCTAGTTTTTAACTTATATAAAACGGAATCAATTATCAATATCTTTGCATGGTTTCCCAGCTCTGCTGGAGAGCAGTCACACAGCTAAACACACAGAGCCATTTGGCAAAAGGGCTCCTGCCTATGCTGGGCTTCTTGTTACACCTTTCATTTAATACAATCACATCTGCAGAAGCAAAAATAAGTAGCAATGATTTGTATGCAGGGCTTCCACCCTGAATGTCACAAAGAGAGATGGGAATCACATTTGCAGACTGATCACTGGGCTTCTGTTACTTTTGACTTCTTCCCAGTAAAAAGTGAACAAGCAAATAAAAAGCAGCCAGCGATGCAGACTCACAGTGGTGAACAGCACTGCAGGTCAGAGCATCCATAAAGCCTGTTGTCTTTGGTGTGGAAAAAAGTGCTCCTTCAGCAACCTCTGCCATATAATCCACACCATCCTGCCTCTGAATAATCCTTTTGCTGGATTTAACAGTGGCTTTCACAGATGGTCGTGTTTCCAGTGAGAAAAGGAAAGCTGGAAGGTGAGTAGAGGCTTTTCATGGTGAAGTCCACACATGCCCGTTGCTTTTAAACTCCAACAAATAGAAATCTTACATCTTCCAGAAGACAATGCCTAACCTGGTTCAACTCTGTTGAGCAGAGAGGTGGATAAGTGCATTAGCAGCCATCCTTTGAAAGCTGTGTGCCCAGCTATTTCACTAGCACAGGCAAACTCCAGTGCACACAGAGGTGCAGCACCTGCAAGGTATATAAAACATAATAGTCTAGAAGCTGGCAGTGCTGTTGGGGAAGGAAATGTTCATTATTAGACTCTCTTATCTGTTTATCCCATTCACAAGATCTGCTTCTACAAAGCACATAATGATAAATGGCACATTTGCAAATTATCTTCTGAGTGCTGATGAGAAATCAGCAACCTGCGAGTTACCGTGACTTTGAGTGAGTACACTCCACTGCGAGCCTCGTTTGCTGAGATGCCTGCCAAATGAGTGCATTAGTATATTAGGAGTCTAATAAATTGACTAACAAGCATTTGATGAAAAATAGCTGTTCCATCCGTTACAGTTATCATCACCGCCAACAAGGCTACTGGGGTTGGGATTTTGAAGGCACCAGCTGCTGATAAAAGAGTTGTTGCTGTGCTGTGCCACACTCTCAGCAGCATCTCCCTCCCTAACTGTGCATCTTAACACACTCTCAGCAAGACATAGGACCTTCTTTGCTTAAGTTTTCCTCTGCCTCTTCATGACATTTATGAGGATTTAAACCATTGCAGTCTTACTCAGCCCTGTCTTTTCTCTCCACTGCAGAAAGTAACACTGTGGGTGTTTGTCCCTCCTCCCAGCACATGGCTGGGGCAGCAACGCTCTGCCCTGGCAAAGCCTGCTTGAGTAAATTCTGTCTTTTCAGGCTAATTAATTATTGGAAGTGCAATATTCCCTTACATTCAAGTTTCAGAAATCTTCTTCATGCTGCTTAATTTGTTTAAAGTAGAGAGGAACCCAATTCACTACAAACACCCATTTATCGTCTGCCCACAAATCCCAGTGAGCACCCTAAAACTACACACACCTAAGAAAAGCTCAGTCTGCACCTTCCCAAATTGCATTTCTGCTTTTACCTGAGACATTCGCAAGATCCCCAACTCTGTCAACAGTCGCTCTCCAGTTTTGTTTAGCTTATCATCAACAGACTCTGCTTTTGTGAGTGGACAAGTCATTTGAGTGTGCACCACAGTTATAATGGCCTGACTGACAGCTCAGCCAGATAAACACGAGAGAATAACAGACGTAGGAACAATCTGGGTATTCATTTTGTCCGTTCAACCGGGTTGAAAGGATTTGCCAGCCAAGGGCACAACACTTCAGGCTAATTTGCTCAGCCAAAGCACTGCTGGAGTGTAAGGCTGCAAGCAGATGACTGATGTTGGGGAGATCAGCGTCCCCAGATGAGGTACTTATTATTCACCTCTGCCTCACGGGAAATGAAAGTACTATTTATTCAAAGCATTCATTTGAAAGAGGAAAACATATAGAAATGAACTTCGTTACAAAGCTTGAACCCTTCTCAATGCTTCTCCACTTCTGCATTAATTCCAGCTTCTTGTCCTCGTCCATGTCATCCTGCACACTGCAGCATTTCTGTTTTCTTGCTCCTCATATACTTTCCTTAGCCTTGTCTCCTGCTTTGCAGTCTCACCCCTATAGCTGACACCAGGTGCATTTTCTTTTCTGTTTATCCTCCATTTTTAAGCTGTACTCAGCTCTGTGGCCCAGCTCTATTCTCAGTGCCTGGTGTAGCAGAGGTCGCCCACGACATCCTGGCTGTGTCTCACATGTCAAATGCACTCTGCAACCTTTTGGCCACTATCAGCCCCATACTCCAACAAGAGCCACATGCTGACAACATCAGTCACCACTCTGTTGTGGAGCCAAGGGACCCAGGGCCAGTGCAATGACAATGCTGTCCTGCTTAAGGAAAGTTGTCTCTTGCACATTTTAAGCACCCTGTGTTTAGAGTGACAGAGCTACAAGTTCACCTGCTAATCATGTAAAAGTAAATGATGGGTAGAACAGCCAAGCTTGTACTAAGAAAAGGTAAACACTGCTCTGACATATTCCCTCAAGCAAGCAAGCAAAATAATAACAGTTTGCCGAGGAGGCTTGCAAGTTTGCTCCCATTAATTAAGTTCCATTTTCCGGCATCTTGAGTTTTAAGATGCTTTCTCCAGGACTGATTTCAACAACTCTCTCCCACTGAAAAGCAATGGCAAACCCTGCTTTTGGTGACAGCAGCAGGACTCTACTCCTCCAGCTGTGGAGCCAGGTGCAGTGGGATGGAGGTAAATCCCTGAGCAGTTTTGGAGGGCAGTGTCCCAGCAGAGCAGGACAGGCTGGGAACAACGGCCCTTGCAGAGGTGATGCACTAACAGCCTCAGACACATCACAGGAGGAATGCAAAGTGCACCTGACATTTCTTTTGATCTACTCCTAAGAAGCATTAAAAGGCACATTAATGTGCTGCTTTAGTGCGTGTTCAATGTGATAGTTGGAGACATAACCGAGCCTTTCACAAAAGTCTAATTGGGGAGAAGAATAAACTTATTGTTTCCTCCTCTGGACATGCACCCTAGAACATAGGCAGAGTTGACATTTGCATGAAGTATGTTGCTGTTTTGCATTTTAAATCTCAGCATGCTAAATGTAGGTTGAATGATCACTTTGACTATTATTAGGAAATCAGTACATGCCCAACAGCAGTTCTACAGATGCAGATATTGCCCAGCAGCAGGTTATCTTTCTCCAGTGCTGAAATTCAAAATTGCATGTGTATGTTTACATACTTATATTATAAATTGCTTGTTTAAAATGTCAAATGAACACTAATAACGTATCTGAGCACCTACAGCCACTGTTCATGCAATTGTTTGATATTGCTCATGGAGATCCTCACACACACATCATATTCACATCTAGTAGCAGAGTTTTGTGTATTGATACTTCTTGACCTTGTCAGACTACGAAGCACCTTTGCATCTCTGTGCTTTCAGTTGCTATGTTGAAGTCCCTTTGCTCTTTTAGGACAATCACACAATTAATAAACTGCAACAAACCAATAGCAAAGAAAAAAAAGAAACATAAAAAGATAACATTCATACCGAGGTTAATCAATAGGAGAACAAAGAGAGTGAAGAAAGTCAGGTCTAAGTTCCACAAAAGAGGTGAGGTCAGGAATGACATTACTGATTCATCCTAAATTTTGCTGTAGGCTGCATATTCCTTGCTCCTATTTCTATCAGCTTAGGTGTGTGTTTGCACATCTGGTCAGACCTATGTTCTGCTGAACTCTGTTTTGCTCTCTGTGCAATGCTCTTTCTTACATCTGCTATGCTGATAATTTACGTGTCCCTGATTAGCTCCCTCAGTGCTTTATCTCTGGGAGGATTAGAGGCTTTATGGTGTCCTCTTCATTGGTCTGTAGCACCTCCTTCCAGCCTCAGCCAGGCTTCTTGGACAGCCTTCTCTGCTGCAGTGCTAACGATGCCAAAGCTGCTGTGCTAAGCCATGCACCTCTTAAACTCCCCTGGCAAAAGACAGTCTAATTTGGGAGAACCATTAGCTCCCTTTTGTTGTAGCTCTCACTCAATCTAGCCACAAAAACTGCAGTGCAAGGAGGAGGAGGCTGAGGGATGGGAGCCCAGAGAGCCCTGCTGCTCCGTGCTCTGGCACTGGCAGAAGAGCAGGAACCTGCACTGCCAAGGCTCCCCAAGAACACAGCGTGTCCTGATCGAGTTATGCAGGTAGTTAAAACAACTCCAAACTGCTCTGGGTACAAAACAGATGGATGCAGAGGTCTTCTGGATCATGTACCAAGCAATTCTGATTTCTGTGTGGTATTTATAAACCAGGCAGTTTTAGCTGGCACCAACTCAGGATTAAAGGAGCTCTGGCTCCAAGAGCACACGTGACACTCAATGTTTCAAAAATTTTGGGGCTCTTCCCATCCCAGCTTTTTTATGTCCTCATTTTTCTTGACAACTGCATGATGTTCTCATAAACAAGGAAACATCCTCCCCACCACTCACCAAGTGAAAGAGGTTTTTTTGAGCTACTCCTCTGGTTGATGTTCAAGGTGGACTCTGACGAGCCCCTCTTGAAAACTGGGGAATTCAACTTCAATAAATTGTTTGTCCTGCATGAAAAATTTTGAAATACAAACCAAATTTATAGAAAAAATCCGGGATTTCTGCTGGAGGCCATGTGCATTTCAGAGGCCTTCCTTTTAAATGATCTCATTAAACAGATCTTTAAGAAGCAACCAAGATTGGAAATTTAGCTCTCTCAATATTTTGATCTGTATCCCTTTCTAAAAATGCAGCCAAAGCTTTGCTGATGGAAGACCTAAGATGCTCCATCCAGAAGCCAGGGCAGAGAAGGGGGCTGAGCACATCAGTGATGGGAGGGAAGGGGGAAAATTCCCTGAGCTTGGGAATGGGAAGCTGGAGCTGCAGGAACCTCCACAGTGTGAGTCTGCACATGTGCTGTCACTCAAAGAGAGAAATGCTTTCTTTTGATGGCATACACACCTCTCCTTCTTTCTCCAACAGGAGGAAGGGAAATTTGCCTGGCTCTCCAGGAAACACAAAGAAGATCTTTTCCCATTGGTGCCAGTCAGTATTTTCCATTTGCCACATACCAGTAAAAATGATGGTGTCTAATGAGGTCTCTAGCTCCTGTTTTGCCACAATGCCATATCCTGCTAGGAGGATCATCTTTTGACAATAAATTTCTATTAAAGTGCAATGTTCTCCTAAGTGGCACAATCTTTTTCAGTTGGCAACATGTGAAATAGATGTTCTGCCCAGCTGCTGTGTTGGAATTGTGCTATCTAACTCTCCTTACATACTTTTGAGCACTTTTTTCAGCGAGGTTAGATTACAGAAGGGAAAATCACTCAGTGGCATAAATGATAAATACCTAAAGGATATTTAGTGCTTATTTTCTGACAAGTCCAAAAGTGAATTTGCTGCAAAACAATGAACTTAAGTGACCCCTGCTGACTTCTCAAGGAATGGCATTCCATAGGGAGTCCCATCTGTGAAACAAACGGTTCAGTACAAAATCAAACCCTTTGTCTCAGCTCCTTGGACTTTTTCTTGGAAAAAAGTTCTTCCTCAGAAAGTTACTGGTGATCTGAAATGATTCTGGGGTCTACAGTTTTGGCTGGTCCATCTAATTATTGAAAAAAAGCTAAAAGGTCAGATTTGAGCCCTTGCAGCAGCCAGACACAGTTAATTTGTTTTTCAGGAGTATTATCAGTTAAGCATAGCTGGAATCTGAACATCTTCTATCTGCCCACATATCTGGCTGGTGCCTTCTGGCCTTCTGTGTGATGCAAGGGGCTAATAAAACGTGGCAGCACTTGATGTCAGATAGTTTGTCTCTGCCTTGTTTAATCACTCTGAATGGAGTGATGCTCAAGCCCAACTTGCATTCACTATCAGTCTGAGAGAGGCTGCTGAGAGCTACTTCTCAGCAATCAGCTTGAACCCTTGGCAAGACATCTGTCAAGTACACTTTAGCATCCCCACAACCTCGAAGTAAGAGAAGTGGCCTTCTCAATTTGGATGCAATATTAAAGGCAGTTGACAGAAATCTTACATCCCGCTGCCTTTTCTCTCTAGGTTGGCAATTCTGATCCCATTAAAGTCAGTGGGAGCCTTGTCATTGACTTCAACAGACCAAACACTGCAAACATAGTGCTCAAGATGGAATAAACACAACTGGATACCTCTCAAACTCATTGAAAACCTAAAATCCCATTAGGTTATTGAGGTATCTTGACACTCAAGAGGCACTTGAAACTCCATAGGCTCAGGCATTTCACACAAACCCCAGATGTGTCCAAACAAGGAGGCAACATCACTATTGTCCTCATTAAACTCTTAAAACACACGAGTTAAGCTTTCAGCACAAATCATGGTGTTAGGTCCAGTTGACTAAAGCACAAACTTGATCAGAACATCTACATCCCAAACAAAAGAATCACAAGCTCAGATGAATTTCCTCAGACCTCTCATGACCTCATTTGCAGTGGGCTACTGGTTGATACAACTTCATTGCAAATGCAAATGTTTATCCAGTAAGACAGCACACTTAAAAAAATACACCAAAAGGAAAGCAAAACAGAAAAAATTACCATCCAGCCTCATTTTGTGTGTCAGTGTTCACAAAACCTGAGATATCACATGTACTGGAAATCACTGGAGAATGTCTCACAGGATGTATATATTTTAAAAAAATCCCTTCACAAAGGCATACGCTGCAAATGGCTTAAAAGCATCCAAAGTATTCTTGGAAAGTGCAATAGCAGATAAGCTCCCGTTTTAATTTGTCTTAGACTGGGTGTTAGTGCAAGTTACGACCAAGAATTTAGCACATCCATTCAAATTATACCTAAAGCACTAAATCCAGCACAGCAGTAATTTTCTAGTCTTTCATACTTCCCAACTTAATGAAAAGAGACGTTAATGTCCCAACCATAGATTAATTAGATGGAATCATTAAGAATTATTTCCCAGGTATCTTTTGCTAATACATGTATTATCATTGAACACTACCAACCCTGTGTGGAAGGTTAATGTTATTTTGAAAGAATATTTACAGTATCAGGGATTGAAAACCCAATACCTAAAAAAATATTTTCCACCTGCAGCTATCTGTCATCCATCCCACACAAACTTTGAAAGCTTTCCACTATCTGTCAAAACACAGGTTTTGATGCAATAAAGACTGTAATTATTGAGCATTTACAAGAAATAATATTTTCCCTCTGGTACAGGTTATAACAGTTGTTAACATGCAAGTATGAATACTAATGCTCTAAGCCCACCTATACTCTTCACAAATGATAAGGATTTTTTCAAATAGTGATATAGAGGCAGGTATAATAAAAGAGCAAGATAAGACTGAATATAGGTTTTGAAAAGTAAATGTCAATCAGAATAAGGTTTTTAGAGGCATAAGAACTTGATTTGAGGTAGAGTTTGGAAATAAAGCTGACAATTAGATCCAGAGATATAAACAGCACTTCTTTTGTGTTGAAAAATAAAATGATCCTTTTGCAACCAAAATACCAGGCTACAAAAATGTGTGAAGGAAACAATACAGAGGATGCAACAAAGCAGCTCTGCAGATGCCACGCTAGCAGATGGCTTAAGCCGGCTGAATTACTGTATAAACATTTAACTGAGAGTTTGATTTTATAAGTGTGGAAATTACACAAAACAAAAAGGGAATGATTCTAAGAAGCACTTAAATTAGTAATTTGTAATTTTCTCTGCTAAGATGGCCTAGCTCTGCTGCCTTGCAAGAGTCCATTGAAGAGGGGGGTTCTGGAATCTGTGAGAGAAATTGCACACCGTAAAAGGGAGCTCGTGTGAGCACACAGAACTAAGCCAGGCACTTAAAGGTAAATATATACCTTTCCACTGATGCTGCAGCTCAAATCCATTCTAACTGCAAGTTAATAAAAAAAATCTCCCCGCCCCTCCCCACTCTCCATTTCCTCCTTCATGTCTAGATAACAAAGGCTGTGTCTCTCTGTTTATATCTCAGTAACTTCTACAGCAACCGCTTGTCGTGTTACTTGGGCTCAATTGTAATACGTGGGCAGGAAGGGCACAAGAGAAAAAGGCTCTTTGTGCACAGATATCTTCAACAAATACCAGTCAGAAGGCGGAAAGGCAAAAATACACAGGAAAAGGGAGAAGAATTTATGCAGAAATAATGTGGCTTCTTGCTACAGAGTACAGTCTGGATAAACTAAGAGCATCACTGTTGAATTGATGGGTTTGGCCTGATTAATGCCTAGACATGTGTCTCAGATGAATGTTTTCAACCATTTTCCAAAGAAATAACAGGCAAAACAGGAGGCTGATGATGGGTACAGGGTTTTATCCTGATTTACTGAACGTCAAAGCAATCTGTCCTCGACATTTCCCAAAACAGTGACAAATTTTTTTTCTGCCTTTCCCAGTGAGCAAGCAGACCCCAAACAATTCTGGCGGTGAGTGCCACAGCAGTGTCAGACCTGCCCCTGAAAGTGCCACGCTGCCGGTGTCAGTCTGCACGACATCCTCCCCTGATGCTCCACAGCAAACGCAACCACAGCTGCTGCTTCTGCTGCACTAACCTGCACCCCACCACTGCTCAGGCCAGCTGCCCATTTTACATCCCTTGCTGCTGAAAAGCCATAACTTGCTATTCCAGAACTGAGATGGCAATTACACTGGGCGCACATAGTTCTAATAAAAGAGTAAGTCATCTTCTTCCTCAAAACCTCTGTTTTCCCTGCTGTCTGCATTCCAAACTCTCCATTTGGTTTAATGATCAAGGGGAGCTAATAACTTCTCCCTCTAAGCAGTTTCATTGTGCCAGGAACAAAATAAATTATCATCCCTCTTACATTCTAATACAGAAGTTTCTCATAACTCTTTCCTCCTGATCTTTACTCTTTTTCTGTTCCCATGCACTCCCTTGCTTATATCTCCTTTCCTTTCAGTTCATCTGTTCCAAACCAACCACTTCTCTCCTCGGAATTCCCTGATATCTCATCATGGAGAATCTGGAAATCAAATTGGTTTAGGAATTACCATGGTTGTTTAAAGCCACCTCATCCTGGCTAAGGGAGGATTTTTGAATCTTATATCAAAATGTTTTTATCTGTTATACCTGTGTTGACATCAGAGACTGAGAAAAGTGAGAGAACCCCTTTATTGACTGCAGGCCATGGGCAGCTCCAGTTTCTGATCCCACAGGTAATTTAACTAATTAAGAAATTCACTTTGTCAAGCTTGCCTCATAATTTTCTTTTCCCTGTCCATTTTTTTCTACAGTCTTATAGTTTCTTCTCTCCCACAAACCCATCAAGCCTAATTCTAGAACTGGATTAATGGTTTCTATTTCTCCAGCTTTTGACTATGAAATGCAGAAGTCAGGGTCTGTTTTCAATGTCTTGGTACTAGAAAAACTATTTTAAAATTTATTTTAAAGCAAGAAAGCTCCAGCCTTTTAATTCAATAAACCAAAAATCTATTTTAAAATGCAAAGAAAATGACATTTGGTTGACAAACATAGTGACAAAGTGATGAAGTTTCATAGTATTGCCCACATGTCTAATTAATATTTGATGAGAAGTATATTTGATAATAGGATGGACTTCCAGTAATCAAACTATGATTGATCTAGAAGCACAGTACTAACAAAACCCCATCTCACATGATCTTTGCCTGTTCAATCAAATTATCTCTAAATAAACAAGTGGTACATAGACCTAAAGAAAATATTAACCTGCAAATTACCTGACTACCTCTTTTTTCCTTGAGTGTGGTCATAGTAGGGCAGAATTTTTTTTATGACTCATGTCATCAATCATAATACAAAAAGAATATTTGACTGGAAGTCCAGGGATTCTGATACAAAGAGCTTAATTTCACAGACTAAAAATTTATATTCTGGATGACTTTAAATACCTTCTCTAGGTACTTTTTGCCTGCTGGTGTACTGCACAAGTTAAAAAAAATGGTAGTATGAAAAACTGAACTTGGATTCTCATGACCAAAATGAGGATGGTCATTTGCATGCACTAAAAGTACATTTAAACCTTTCTTGTTTCCTGAGGTGATCATACAAAGAAATTCAGATGAACTTTGCCTTTTGGAACAAGTGCCTCCATGCAAAGCTCCCTCTCTTTTTTAGAGTAATAGTATTTGGTTCATTCCTTCCATCTTTGTAGGAGCTAAAATACATTATTAAAACCTACAGTTCCGTTACGGTGCCGTAAATCACCACTGCTACCCAGGTTCTAAATTTTAATTTCACTCCAATCAGAATCAATTATTCCACTTCCCATCCCTGGCCTCTCACTCAGCGGCGGGGAAGGAACATCAGGGGATGCTGCTGCCCTGGGCCCCCACAGGCAGTGCCAGCAGCCCCCACCAGACCCTGCAGCAGGGGAACCCCTCAGCCTCTGGCCCCACGGCCGCAGACGGGGCTGGGGGAGCCTGCGACGTGCAGGTTCAGAGGCAGCACACGTGGGAACAGACACAAGCACAACCACAGGCCTGTGTGCAGTGGTGACACCAGTGTCATTTCCATGTCACGTAGACTCAGAAATGTCCCTTGGCAATTGAGAGCAATGAAATCCTGCTGTACAAGGTGCACTGCGCGCCACAACTGAAATTACAAGCGGCATCACCGAGCCGGGCTCTGAGAAGCTTCTGTAATTTTTATCTGATTGACAGACGTTTACAGAAAAGATGTGCTTTATCCTTAGACGTACAAGGTAGAAAACAAGGTCCTCGTGTTTCCAAACAATCCAGGCCATGGTTTAACGAGCAGAATAGATGTTGGGTACAGAGCACAGGCGATCCTGACTTGTGTTGGTTTGCCGCCCACGCTCAGCTGAGTCATCCCAGGGGCTCTGCGTGAGTAACTGTTAACCAACATGAGGACAGCAATGAATCCCTCCTCAGTTCAGAGCTTCAACCCAACTTATTCTGAAAGCAACAGCTACGACAGCGTGGGAGAAAACAGGATGCCCACCACTCTGCCTTTTGTATGGCAGAAGAGATAAAGGAGGAAACCAATGCGTGATGAGATGATGCATGTTTTTCATTAAGAAAAGGGACAGTAGCAAGAGACTTTTAAAGATCTATTAGAAACAAGACAGAGTCTTAACCCAGATGAAATTTATCTAGCCCTGAACATGAAGACTCTTCTCAGCAGCAAGTTATGGGTGGTGTATTCTCCTAATTAAACCCTAGTTTTTTAGGGGTAGGGGTCTGGGTGTCATCCATCTGCTCAGTGTCAAGCTCCTGGGGCATCTTGATGCCTAATGCACATTTGTGTTTCATGCTACCACAAAACCAGGAATAATTACCAGCTAAGAAGGGTACATTTCTGCAGGCAGATGATGAGGCTGAAATTTCTTTGGGGAGCCAAGTTTGGTTATGTAGAGTATGTTCTGAAGTCCTTCACTGGCTCTTTCCACATCAGTCCAAGATGTTAGAACCTCTGCCCCGCATCTTGCTGCTCATCACCCCCTGCCTGCCAGCAGGTACCACCCTGCCCTTCCTGCAGCCCCAGATGCTCCCCTAATCACTCAGATGATTCAGTTGGAGACTGCCTTAGCAGAGACCTATTATTTAAGCTGCTGAATATACCCAGCTTATTTTGCCAGAGCTGTTTTGGGGCAGTGGTGGCAGCAGCTCTGTCAGAGCAATCGTGAGGCGCCGCTTGACGTGAGCCGGGGGCAAGAGGATTTTTGGCAGACACAGCCCCATCAGACAACAATGCATGAACATAGCCTTAGAGCTTGCTCAGACATGTCTGCAGTATTAATGACAAAACCCAGCAATCACCCTGGTGGGATTGAGCATGTGTGAAAGCTCTAGTAAGTTAAAACAATAGGGGGAAAATTCTTGTTCAAAAAAGGAAAAATAAGGGAGCTTCGATAGAAAGAATTGGGGACAATCAATTTAAATAAAATTATCAAACTCCTGCAAACTCCTTGTTTTAGCCTCAATACTTTCAAATTATCTATTGCTTATGCTATCTAAACTACAGAATTGACACACAATATTATGTAGAAGTGGAAGACCTTCCAAGGGGCACCAACAGTCCATTTTCTGCTGTTGGCTTGGGCTGGCAGAGCACAGATGAAAGTTCGGACTGCTCAATAGCCCAGGACTCACTTAAAGAGTCAATTGAAGCCATGGCAGAAACATCATCACCTTCTGTGAATGCTGGGCAAACTGCACTAGCATGGTTTGAAGTTGATTTCTCTTCCTTTCAAATAAAATAGCCTGTGAATTGATTAGAGGTAATAGAATTATTGGATGTTAGCAAGGAAGGGGATTTAAGGAAGATGTAATGACACCATCAAAGCTTTGTTGGGTTGCTTTTATTAGCCTGAATCAGCTTAGAGCAGTCCTGACACTAAGAGGTTAGAGGAAGTCTGTTAGAGGCTTGCCTATGGGATGAATGCATAACAAAATCCTTTCGTGAGGGGAAAAAAAAAAAAGTAAAAACCCCCACAGACATGCACCAAAAAAGAACGACAAGTACAGTACTTTAACAGGAAAAATTTCCTCAGAAAGGAAGCAAGCAATGAGGCTAGGAGAGGAATAAATGGTGTAGAAATGACAATCGCTCTTCAGTCAGGGCCCATGACTGCACTCACTGCTGATAAGATCCAGCATGTGTCAGTTGTCAAGTGTCTCTTGTCACACTTCAATGTGAACTTTACAGCGAAAGGGGGACAAGAGGCAGTGAAGGGGAAAATGGCACGGCTCAGAAGGACTTGTGCACTCAGTGTGAAGCCATTTCAATTTTATATTCTAAAGGACTTTGTAGGTGATCCCATGAATGCAATTATTCTCACCTAATAAAAGCAACATATGCTAAGACAATTAAAAGATTTTATTATACATCTATTCATTGTATTTAGTTTTAGACAGCAGATAAACCTAATTTGAAACAAGATGTTTGCAAGGCAGGAAGCAGAAATAATCGTGGTCTGTATCTATAGGAATATTAGTGATTCATTATATTCTTTATATAAGAAGGTGAATTAATAAAACCTTCCTTTACTAATGACAATTTCACCCAGCAAATGAACAGCCTAATTATAAAGCTCTCATTAAAACAGCATAACTTTTGACTTATGGTGTCCAGTTTGGATGAGTGTACATTCAAGTGACTTTATTACCCATCAGAAATGTGTATTTGCAGTCATATTCCCAGTCTGACACAAACCTCACACACTCACCCCTTCACCAAGAAATAAAGAAAGAAAAGGTTACCCCATCAGAAATTACCTCCTCTGCTTTGGCTAGAGATGTGCCATTGTGGCCAACAACCTGAGATTCTCTAGACTTCTATTCTTGAAAATAAAATCATCAACTCTAGAAAACCAGCTGGGCTGGGCTGTAGTTTGCAAAGTGAAGATTTTGTGCTTAGGGCTGCTTCGGAACAAAATCAGTGCTAATCCTGGAGAGCAAAGAAAACACTTCTGGGTCAGGGATAAGCTCATGGGGGAAGTTTCCTGGCAGACCTGGAGCAGCCAGTCAGTGTGGAAGGAAGAAAGTGGTGGGTAATTATGGCAAGATTTGCATATGACCGCAGTGACTCCCCTCGTTGAGGCAAATGAAGGGCACCAGGGGACTCTGCTGCTGGGAGCCACCAGAATGAAGCAGGAATCCATCACTTCATGCATAACTGATAACGTGTCACCTAAAAAACCTGATCTACACAGCAAACAACAGTTGTGGAGGGGTTCAACCCAGACCAGCCCCACGTGGCCAGGAGTGCCAAAGGCAGATGCTGCATGTGAGAAACATCATTCAGAACATCTCCTTTGTTTTTTCAAGGCAGCGTCAGAAGACAACCCCTGTGCAAGGCTCCACCTGAAACCACATGGCAGAAAGGTAGACTGCAAACAAAAATGCCACATCTGCAGAAGGAATTGTTTTAGACCTTAAAAATCTTAAAACAAGGGAAACAGAGTCAAAGTGACCAGTTGTAGAGCATCTACAACACAAAATTTCAGTACAGGGTTATCCACCCGTCACAACTCTCTACATCCATGTGAGAAATACTGTGAAAATCCATTAAGAGTGAAAATAAAAAGGAAAAGAAAGGGGCATAGGGAACAAGAAGGTCAAAAAGATATTGAAATCTGCACTTCTTTGCTCTCCTACAGAGTCCTGAGTCAGGTACAAGTTTAGTGAGGCCGATCACCACAGCACAGAGATGTTGCTAGATGTTTCTAGTTGTGGAAGAGTAGAGGAAACATTTTCTGGAACGGTAGAGCAATGACTGGTTTTTGTTACAGGTACTTTATTTTCCTTTGGATGAAGGCAGAAAAAGAAGCATCAGTAGCTGTCACACAGCAGCTACCCCAGCTTAGCCACTGACATGGATACCAGCTACCACAACTTGCTATTGAAAGGAAAAATGGGTTGAGATTAAAAATTCTTAAATCCTTAAAATAATTCCTCCTGTCTAATGTAGCCACAGCGTGATTTACTGTTCTGGCATCACACATGTGAATCCAGCACAGGAATTTTCTCTGAGCTGGGTAAGGTTCACACATGGAGATATTGGTAACAGTGCCACAGGTTTTATATCATCCAAGCCCTTTTGCCTTGCCTTCAGCAAGAGTGAGAAATGACAAAACACAGAGTCAGGAGAGTGCCCTGACTTGGGGAGTATCAGATGAAAGTTCCATCTCAAGAAAAGTACTATAATTACTGAGCACAGGTTTATAAATACTGCTTGACTAATGATTTAGAGGAGTGAAGCAAATGGAAAGTGCACCCAAACCTGACAATCATCAGCTATTTTCCCACCAGCACTTGAATATCTATGAAGCGAAAATATCACTAAAGATCTGGCTAACATGAACCATGACTCATTAATTATACAGATATTTATCAGCATCCTGTCATGGATACTTTTAAAAAATAACTGTGAATCGTGTGCAGGATAGATCCTTTGCCTGGCTGCTGGTATTGAAGTTTATCCTATTCAAACTTTGGACTATGACACAATGCAGGGACTTGCTGTTTTACGTTCCTGTTCCACAGAGCAACTCCAGGGAATCCTACTAAATGGAGCCCCCCTTTCTCTACTCCAAGGACCTTTATTAAATACCAAAAATCCCCATTTTCTTCAAAGGCTGTAAACACTTCTCTTTGGAAGCATCTCAAGCACACATGTTGAACTTCAAAATTTTTTTTTTTATTTTCTTGATGCTGGCAGATTTTTTTTCCTTCTTTTATTAAGGCCACAGTCCTCACCTCTCTTTCCTCATGGGAAGGATTTCTTTATTAAAACCTGCATCATTATTCCCTTATCCCCTCCTGCTCTGCATCAGCTCACAGGCCTCTACCCTTCCTTTAAAAATAAAAATGTGCACACAGGTGCAAAAGCTTGATGCAGAGCCTAATGTGGATCATACCCTAAAGGAAGCAAAAAGCACTGTGCAAACTGACTTTACACTGGCAGTGTGAGACAAAAAAAAAACCAAAGCAGAGTCTGATACTAACATTCTACCTAGGCCTTTGTTTGAGTATACAGAGTTGAGAAGGAAACGTGGATCTCTCATTATTTATGTGACCAAAGTCTCCATTTTACTTGGCACCTCTTTAAGGTTATAAAGTGGATGTGATGTGCAATGATTTATTGAGAGATCATCCTGCTCCTGTGTAGATTTAGCTGTGTAGCTGTTACATCCAGCATTTTATGCTGTATCTCACACAATTGCAATGTTTGCCAGCCAGCCCATGAACAAATGAGCAGCTTGCTGCACTATAATATGCATGGATTATAAAAATATTTCATTTCCAAATGCTGCATTTACTGCTGGAAAACAGGCAGATTGCACAATATCACTGAACTTTTGTATGGCTTTATCACCTGACTGTGAAGCAAAACAACACATCCACAAATTTTAAAGCACTGTGTTAATAAATGATTGCTGTGTATTAGGGGGAAAAAAGGAAACAATGATGGACTTTTTAACCTTTTTTGTTCTTGTTTTTTGAGTTTTTTTTTAATTGCCAAAATGGTCCGCAAAAACTTAATGCTCTGCAGGGCAAAATAAAGAAAAAATAAAAAGAAATCACCTGATCTTGATGTTGGAAAGGTGCCAAGCCCATCTGAGGTCCAAATCTATATGTACATAAAAAAGCAGGAAGCAGTCTTAAAAGGAAATGCAAATTAGCTTCCTGGGATTTCAAATTTTAAAAGCTTCTGTGATTGAATTTATTTTAGCAATTCTCTCTTTAAGGAATGTGAAAATGGGCCCTACAGTTGAGACTTCAAACAAACAGAATGAAGAAGCAAAATCCTTCATAACATTGCTTATTGCACTCAAAATTATGATAATCATGTGTTGAGGACTGATCAATAAAAGAGAATTATACATCAGTATAATGGCTACAAAGGTAAAATGACTTCTGGTCAACTTTATCAAAACACTTAGAAAAGCTGGCAGAGTATTAGCAGTAATAAACACAGAGCAACCAGTTTGTATAAGGGGACAGAAATGTGCTCCTAGCAGCAGGGGTACTGTGATTTTTACATTGGATGCAGCATAAATTAAAATCTTCTGCATTATTAACAACAGTGAACACCTCCTTTGGGGCACAGATAGTAATGAAAGTTCACATTTGAATTAAAGCACGGAGGCTGCTGAACAGAGACAAAAAAGTGAGGCAGAAAAACAGAGAGTCCATCTAAGGGTGACAAATACATTACTAATATGTGAAAGAGTAAATCAGGAGGTTGAAACATCCTTATTTTTGTCCATATGATTATCACATCTCAAGACCTAGCACGGAACAAGTTTTGATTTAATGTTATTTCTTTATACAAAACTTTCAGTAAAGCACCCAGTAAACCCTGGCCCAGCCCCTTCAAAGAAGCATCCAGCAAACCCTTGTGCATCCAGAACCAGGTGAATAAAAATTATCTATGTACAGAGGAGCCTTGATTAATTCAGGCATCGAGGAGTTCATCTTTCAAACACTTCTTGACAACATTTCTAGTTACACACTGTTTTCCAGGAAAGAAGTTTTCCATTTTCCTGGAGGCAGTCACCTTGCTAAATGTTGACAGCACCAGCACAAATGCAGAGCACAAACATATTTACTGCAGGTCAGTTTTCAAGCTGCTACAATATCAGTTTAATATTCCAGGAACCACTGGGCTTCATGGTTCAGTGTATGGGACATCATACACACATTGAAACATTAATTAGCTAAAACTCTCCTGGCTCTTGGGCCAGGGTACCCAGTTACACAAACTGCCTGGCAGCCTCTCACCTTGCCCTTATTGCAAAAATGATGCCATTTTCCCTGCTTCTGCAGGAGGGCTGCTTTCAGTAGGGCCTTAGAAATGCTGATTTATAAACACTTTAATTTTTAAGGCAGGTCTTGTTTTATGGAGGTGACAAATTTTTGAGAGGATGGAGCAGAGCAAAGTTCGTTTGCTGCCTTGAACTCTCAGGGTGTAGCCAAACTACTTGACATAAAAATGGGTCCAGCCTGACAAGGGTGGCCAAGACCCTTTCCAAGTGTGTGGTCAGGGCCATCAGCTGGGTCACATTTACCCTCCTTCTTACCCCAGGGTGCATCAAGGAAGCTCACAGGATCATAGGTGCCTCTGAGCTGGGCAAGGGCATGGCTAGAAACAACATACACCACCTGAAAAGTCACTGAGCCTATTTTAAAATAAGTTAGTAGGAACTAGACTCAACTGAAAGCATTTTTTTGTGAGGGGTTACAGGAGACTTGGGTCTATGGGAAATGAAATCTCTTTACCCAAAGGAATCACACAAGGGCAAGACTCCAGAGCAGTGCCTCAACAGCTCCCACAGAGAATTAGGAGGAATAAACAGTGTTTATTCCACTGAACACTGAAGTCCCAAAGAGGGACCAAATGAATTTCTCCAGTGGGAAAATCTGCCTCAGGGAACAATTTAGCCCTGAAGAAATCTAAATTAATGAGAAATTAGTTTCCCCTGATTGTTTTTCCCCGTGCCATAATACTTTGTGGAGATTTTAAAAGATGTGGCTGTACAAATATTAGAAACTTCCAAATTAAATATTTAGGCATTAGTATTTATACTAAAATTGTGTACAGGGAGATGTTTTTATAATAGCATTCAGAGAAACATAAAAATTAGGGAGACAGACTAACTTTGAGAAAACTTCTAAAGAAAGATAGTCTAAGATTACCTTTGCATTTGAAACACTGAATGTGACATGTAAAGGATTTTCCAAAAATTAAACAACACATAAAACCAGGCTTCCTGATCAGCCCTCCTGTATGCCCTGAAGATTTTTAAAAGCTACAGTAATACATCCTTCATTTCTGACACACAGGTCTTTGTTTTAAGGTGTATTTAAGCTAGCTTTCCCAATAAAAATGAGGTCAAGATAAGAATGCAGCTGCCCATCCTTGTTGTTCTCACATTTGGCTGGTATTTGTTGCCATGAAGCAGCCTTTTGAAAGATGATCACTGTACCTGAAATGCAGATAGTTATAAAAATGGCATTAATTTGCTTAGACCGGGAGATTTTCACAGGAGAGCAACTAGCAGAAAACATTATGAAAATGTCCAAGAGGACTGGTAATTGAGTTGATTAGTATGACCTTGGTTATGAAGGTAATAGAAGAGTGAATGGTGCTTAGGCTGAGTTATAACCCTGCTGCCTTGCTCGGAGATGTAGTGAGGTATGTAATTTGTTCAGGGTGAATCCAGCAGCCTGGCCTCTCCCTGACAGGGTAATACACTCTGCCTAGCAGAGCTTGGCCAGCCACTGCTCCTACCCCAGCAGAGTAAACAGAGCAGGGTCAGCCCAGGGATGATGAACTCTGCGCTCCCCCCTGCTCAATATGGTAATTTTCTGCTGGCAGACACTTTCTGTTAAAGGTTTCTTCTGAAATTAGGAAAATTAAAAGCAATTAAAAAAAAACAACTTAAAGAATGGAAACTTTCCAGTTTCACAGCAGAGAATCTACTTCCCTTTGAATTAAGCTCCAGACAAAACCTATCTTGATTTACCTTACTCACCCAACCGCATAGTTCTGGTGTTGCTTTTTAACTCATCATATTTCCACCCTGTGATAACTCCAGAAAGGCTTTAAAAAGTCAAGGTTTGTCTTGCAGAATGGGGCTTTATTTGTTCAGGAACTGATTCAGCTAAAGGCCTGAATGCACAAGTGCTGTGATTGCCTTTCTTGCACTAGATTAACTGTGATTTTTTAAAGATATTTTAGGTGGCTTTCCTTTAAAGGGAAAAAAAGGCATCCAAAGTAATTAGACAAATTAAACAAAGAAGGTGAGGAAATACAATTTTCAATGCTGCACTTTGCATTCTTGTCCCCACTGGTAACCTGGCTGAGGCATAATTATCTATCAGGCATCTACAAAAAAAGTGTTTTGAGAAAAAAAAGTAGTCACAGAAAGGAATCTTTAAATACTAAATACCTATATATATATATATATTTTTTTTTTAAATCAAGGAATGGATCAAAAGCAATGTCTTCAAAGTCAGCACAATTTAAATATTACCCCTTCCTTCCATCCCTGACGAGCTGTCTTCCTATTTTATTGCAAGTTTCACAAACGAATAACTAGCCAAGGTTCCCTAGAAGGAAAATGCCTACATAAAAGATTCAATTAAATTAAAATTACTCAGTTCAGTCTGTGTGTGTCCAACGCAAAGTCTGCTTTACTAGGAAGCCAGGCATAGATATTCAGCTAAAAATTGCCACACATTAGACATGTAATTTCAGGCCATATTTCCCTACAAAGTACAAATCAGTTCTCTTTTGGTTTCATAGCTATCAGGATGTCATCATATTCTTTTTCTGAGGAAATCTGAGAGGATGAAAGGAGGCGCTTAGGAAATAATTTTGCATTTTCTCTTAGAAATTAAAAATGTTTCATTTCTTCTCATTTATTTAAATGCCACAGAGAAATGGGGTTAGAAATGGATTTAGAAAATAATCCAAGACATCTAAAGAAAACGGTAATCTCAATAACATTCCAGCTATAATCATTTCAGGGTCAGAGGAGTAAAAGCAGTTTCTGTGTGTCCATGGATGTTAGAGACTTGCAGAACTGCAAGGCTCTCTGAAATCAGGTGTTATATATTCGGCTCTCATTTCACAGAGCTAAAATCAAACTGAATATTTAATTCTAAGTATAAACTAATGACCTGATCCTGAATCATGTAGCATGAAGATAGATTACTGTTGACATGCAGAGTCCCAGTGAAATCCCTGGGACATTGTGTGAGCCGAGCAGCCGCCTGCCTGCGACACAAAGCTCAGAGCAGCGCTGCAGAAATGGAGTTTGGGATGTTAATTCACAGTTACCATCTTTAACACCACGTTTTTAATATCATTCCTCCTGTTGTTTTGAAGGTCAGTGGATCCAGAGGAAATTTCCCACTCTCAGAGCAATGAGCATGGTATGAAAGTAATAACAGGCTTTCATTTTAAAGTTCTGCTGTTGAGGGTTTGTATCGCAAAGTAAAATAAAAACAACTCCAGCTAAGCCTTGAGCTGTTTGTAAAAGTTTGCAAGCTAAAAGCAAGACAGATTTACTTGTGTTTTACTAGTACTGAGCTGACACTAATTATCCCACTGTGAACTTTGGATGAAATCCTCATCCTGCTGAACTGATGGGAGTTTTGCCACTGACTCCGGCCACACCAGGACTTCACCCCTCGGCTCAGGCTCCCTGCCATGGCTGAATACTTTCTGCATAATCAGGCCCATAAAGTTTGTCTTGAAAGCCAAAAAATATTAGGTCAACTTCAAATCACTCTGCCTTTTCCCCTTCTGGAGGGACAGCTTGTTTTAGTCACCACCAGCGTGTCCCTGCTGCCGATGGAAGCTCCATCCTTGAGGGAACTGTGCCGGAGCGAGTCGCCTCGCCTGGTGCAGGCTCATTTATTAGTATGCACTACCCAAATTCAAAGACTTTCCAAGGGAAGTTTGACTGCAGCAGTAGCATTCTGATTTATGAAGCCTGGTTATCATTTTTAAACCACAGCCCTGTCCCCAGCCTGACTCGACTGACAATGACAGATGCCCAACGTGTTTGTCAGGCTCGAGGCTGATTCCCCATCCCCGCTGCAGCTCTTCCCCATGCTGGGACCAGTCACACCCCAATCCCCACAGGTGGCTCAGCTGGGCACTCTGGCACCCAGCCATAAATGGCTCCAGCTGGATTGGTGCAAAATCCTGCACAGCAGCAATTACTTTAAAGAAAAAACAGAGAAAATGTTAAAAATCTGGTTTTACAAAACAAGCTCCGTGCCATTGCAGCATGCACTGCAGCCACTATGGCAGAATTAGAGATTTCCAGACAAGCCAGGCTTGCAAAAAAATAGGAAAACCAAAATCTAACATCAGGCATGACTATATGTGTGTCCTCATGGGCCAGCATGGATATTGTTTACTGCTTCTAAATATGAATATTAAATTCTCCTTCTCCCTTTCCACCTGACCATCAAATTAAAAAAAAAAAAAAAAAAATTACAGAACATATTTGAACATGCCTGCTTAACAGGAGAAAAAAGTCATACAACCAACACATCTTTCCCATGTGGAGAGAGAACATTCTGCATTACAAACATACATTAAATGTAACCAGAGGAGCATAGGTGGGTACAGAGATCTAAGCAATGGAAATGTGCCCGTCTGGAGTCCAAAGAATTACATTAAAGATGCTCAAGTGTCATTTTAAGAGTCTGCATCTTGATATCAAGCAGACAAAGATGCTTTCATGGTCTTTCTTCAAGCAAGAAGGCAGAAACACAAGTAGGGATTTTCTTTTATGCTCAGCAAGATAAAAACTGAGTATAAACACTGAAGTATTTATTCTCACAGCAATCCCATGAAATGCACTGTTATTCCCATTTTACAGAAGAGGAACTGAGTCACAGAGAGACCTTCTGGCTCACAGTTTAAAGGTGGTTTAAAAACTGAGCTGAGGACACCGTGTTTACATCCAGTGTTTGAGCCACAAAACCAGAATTCATTCTTCATAATGAGTTCAGCTTTTCGTTCAGTAACTATGAAGGTGCTGAAGGAATTTAGTAAATTCTTCTGCAAAAGCTACAAGATATTTAGGTGAAAACTAGTAAACCTGAGCTCTAACACATCTACTCAAGCAGGCTCCAAAGAAAATGTGGAAAATAGGTGTTTCATAGCTGAGACAAGAAAGAGATAAACAAAATGCCTTTGCAAATGATTTTGTTTGTGTGAGCAATGTGCTTTTGCTGAAAGACTGGTGTGTGCAAAAAGGGTATATTTTTGGGATGTCAGCTTCAATTATCAGCCATCTAAGAGTGAAAAGCAACAGCCTTGTCCCAACAGCCTCCTCCAAAGGAGATGCCCATCAGCTGAAAGCCCTGCTCCCAGCGTGACCTTTCCTGCTTTCTGACTGGGCATAAGGGCACATAGCCATTTTATTTAAACTTCTTCTGGGAAAACTGCTTGTTAGATGTTGATTTCCAGCAGCCACTGCCCTCTGAAAAGAATATTCATGGCTGATGCTTCACTTGGAAAGCTAATGGGATCCATTTGAACTCTCTCCACTTGTTTCATACGTGTTTAAGACCATTTACATCATTTTACAGAAAACTGTGTATGAGTGGGGATGCACATTGTATGGACTGTTGCTGGGTTAATTCCTAGCATGTATGTCACAGAAGGCAGCAGGAACTGGTCCTAGCAGACGAGCTGGATCCCAAAAGAGGCAAAGCTGGAAAAAATCACAGTGCCTGGAGCCAGACAAAGCAGTTTCAGCACAAGTTCCAACGTTTTCCCCCACAGTTTTTGTCAGGCAGCTACTGAGAGCACTTCACAGCCTGCTCACCTCCTTGCTGCTTTGTTTTCTCTATTTAAATAAAAATTACAGTCTCTCCTTTCACTGGCACGGCTAAAGGGCCCCGTAATGCAGTGTATCCTTGGCTCTGTCACTGTGCTTGCTGACCCTACAGTGAGCAGGCTCTGACCACCAAATGCGAGCAGAATAAATTATCGCTGACACTCCAATATTTAATTATGCAGCTGTCAGAGCGGCCCTTTCGAAATTCATTTTAATAAAGTGGGAACTTTTTCCTTTCAAGGTTAGAGTCAGGGGAGTCACCTTCTGTGTCAGGCTGAGGTCTCCACCATGAGCTTTGCATTCTTCCCTGAGAAGCCTGTCACTTGGCCTGATAGAAGGACCAGATAACGGCACCGATGTCTATTGGCCTCCCCCGCCCTGCCTGGATGAACATCCTTCATTTAAACCCACAATAATGAGGACCTCAAAGTCAGGCTGGCAGCCACAAGGGCAGCTCGGCAGGGGAAAAGGAGAAAAAAAAAAAAAAAAAAAAAGGCTTCTTACGATAAAATTCACTCGATGTTATAGCTGCAATCTAAAAGCAATCATGTTCATCTCACCGGTTTAACTGGTTAACCAGAAATATTTAACATGTGAGAAAATGTGAATGGAAACCCAGTGGGTGAAGCCCCAGCAGCCTGTATTTATCTGCACTGAACTCAGAGAAGAAGAGGAATATTGCTTTGTGTTTTTCTGCCAGCAAATTATCTAACTAGGTCTTTTTGCCAAATATTTAGAAAATAAAATCCTTTATGAACACATAGTGTGTAATAAGCAACCTGCACAGTGTATGGATCAGAGGTGCTTTCTAAGATCCAAATGCAAAGCTGCTGTGTGTATTCACAGCTCTGTCTCACACACAGAGAGCACATGAAATAACCCTTGTACTAAAGTGCTGGCCATAAGGAATCTTGCCTTCATGAAAACAAAAACTATTTTAAAATATGTGGCTAACTCTCAATTAAATCTTCACACCTGCAGATCCCTGCTTCCAAAACTTTATTTTTGTAGTGTGCAGCTGTGAGAAAACCGATACAAGTTTGCCATGGACAGACCAAAAATTTGCAAGCAAGAGGGCAGTTGGCCTTAATCAGCAGAAAAAGAAAAACAACCAAAAAAAACCAAAACAAAACTCGACAAATATTTCAAATCTTCTTTTTTTTTTCTGTGTAACACTTCTAATTTCTATGTAATGTCAATAACAACTTTGAATTACAAGCTCTATTCCTTCCCTGGTTCCTATGGTGCTACACGAGCACTGGAGATCTAGCTATGCAAGATTTTCCCCAATATGATTACACATCTTCTACAAATGGGGAAGTGAAAAACACATAAATTGTAAATGCAATGGGAATTAAAGCTCTCAGGGAAGCCCCAGCTTAAACCAAAAGAAGATTTGCTAATGAGAGAGAAGTTAATGGGATACAATCCTACATCCCATAGGTGCTAAGTGACCTATCCCAAGACACAAAGCGTCCCAGGAAAAGAAATTAAAGCTTTAGTAAAAATAGGTTTTTTTCACTTAATTTGATCCACAGTGAAGTCACAGCCAAGAGAGAACAATATGAGTCACTAGTACAAAATGTTTTACTTTCTGGATTCATTAGCACTAATGAAGAGCAGGTGCAGGGTACCAGGGGAAATGCTGTGCAGAGCAGCTCCCCAGCACGTTCTCCTGCCCAAGTTGTGCCTCAGCATTTGGTGTTTTGTTCCTTCCCTGCAAGGGGGTGCACTTTGTATCTCCCAAATGATGCACAAATGAATCACCATCCCCAAAGCCAGCAGAAAAAAAGTACACAGGGCTCTGAAAAAGGCCCAGAGTCCACTCAAGCTTCACAGTTTTCCCAAACATGCTGGGTTGTGCTATGGCACTTCATGTTTAAAAACTCTCTATCAATAAAACTTAAAATATCTCACTCATTGGCTGTTTTCAATGTGAGATCAGTACTTCCCACCAAAAATCAAACATTTCCTTCTGAATCACATGATTTTCTTATACACACACCAAGTTTCTAACAACATACATCCCCCACCCAGTGTTAGACACCCAAAAAACAACCTTTGAGTAAATGTGGCTGCTCTTGTCCTCCTCGTGCCAGTGGAATCAGCCAAAACTTTGAGAGGCTGCTCTGGAAGTTGAGTAGAACGACCCTTTGGTGTAGTCACTGCACTGGGTTTGCCTGCAACGCCCAGGGTGACAATTTGTATTTTAGAAGCTTTGATTAAGCTGTGTGGATCTGGGTTTGGACAGTTATTTATCAGCTGCACATGCAGCACAAAGCCAACAGGGCCTGGCTTCCAAGAGGTCTACACATGTTTCTGTACTATAAATAATAACTGATGGCCTTTTTTTACCACTTATGCTAAGATTATCTCCTGCTGCTTCCTGCTTTAGGTCCTCTTGCTTTATTTTTGGCTGTGTCACTTAACTGTGGTAGAGGCAAATATTTTGACACATTGCTGGCATTTTGATCTCAGCATGTACAAAGCTGAATGCATCTTCTCCTTGGCTTGGAGCTCACCACAGATGCTTACTGTGCAGAGGACATGCTCCAGGATCTGAAATTAAACCCCTAATGCATAAAGAAAATGTATTTATATTCTATTATAAACGTGGGGAAATAAGTGCCTTAAAACATCATTGCTTTCTATGGGTTTTGAATGGGCAGATTTAGCTTTACACCAGCACAATCCACTTGCAGGTTTCTGAGGAATATTTCCCTCCAAGCAGCATGGTTCACCTCCTGGTGTCAATCCAAACAGATTTGCTGAATCCTACTTGTCACTAATTTTTGCAGTGGAAAAATAATTATAGAACAAAACATCAGGAAAAAAAAAATAATCCTATCAACCTGGTGTGACATGCACACATAAACATGCCAAAAATCCAAAAACACACAAAAACGAGCAATTGTTGAATGCACAGACCAGGAAAGGCTTTGATTCTGTACAATAAAAGGAAAAGTGCAAATAAATTCTGAGTCAATGAGACGGCTTACACTAACCTGGCATTGGGAGAATTTTCAGTCCACAAATTCCTTCACAACTGAGTAAATTTAAAGAAATAAAACTAGATTGAGCATTGCTTTAATACCTGCTGGTGTAGTTTCCCACACTGTTCACTGGCTTGTTAAATATGAAAAAGATTTGCCTTGCAAAGCCATAGTGAGAAATACAGTCACAGATGGGTTAATTGTTGGCTCCTCGGATCTTACCATCTTTATTTTGGTTTAAATATAACCTGTTATTATAACAAGAAAACTCCCTGGCCTTGTGTACAAGACTCAAATATAATCAGCGATATCACACTGTCCCTTAATAGAAGGTGCAATATAAAAAAGATCATTTAAGATGCCAGTAGCTTCCCTCCTGACCCTGCCTGGCTGAGAGGCAAATTGCATTAGAAAATGACATGCCATTCATCTCACGAGTAGTTGCAGGAACATTTAGCTAATTAAATGATTAATAAATTTAACACTGCTTTATAATTTCATTTAGCCGTGTTGGAAATCAAACGGTGCACTGCGTGTGCACCGAATGAGATTAGGTGGGAGTTGTGGGTTTCACCGGCTGCCCTGGTAATTGAGATTAGTCTATTACTACAGTGACCTTTTTAACTTTTATACTCTCTTGTTAAAGTGAAATAAAATTTTATTCACTTTTAAGGCGTATTTACTTAGTGAAATTTACATGAAATTAAAGAAATACCAAGCTAAGAAGCATTCATTCTCTTTTCGTTCCTTTATCCTTATTTTGCACCATATTATGAATTCCTGCTTTAATCTGGCAGCTGGGCACCACCACCACACACTCTGAAACAACCACTCTTTATTACCAAAACAAAAATAACACCCCCAAATGCTGCAAACTCAAATACATCCAGCATCACAACGATGGGATTGGAGAAGGGGGGGCTGGTGCATACAAAAAAGCCATAACCTCAATATACCTATGTATTTGTACAGCTCACTGTAGCTTTCTCTGGAAACTACCTCGGGAGCTGGAGTTCAATGGTGAATCTCTCTGTTCCAGCACAGTCAGCTGCACAATCAGGAGGCTGTGGCCACAGTCAGCTGTGGACAGGGGCTCCACCTCTGTTACACAAATCCCCCCACTTTTTGTTCCTTCATCCTCACGCACAACTTTAGACAAAATGACCCCGTTCATTTGAAGCATCACAATTTGCTGTTGAGTTATCTGGGTGGTCAGTGCTCAGACCCAGCCTCTGAGGAGCAGGTGGGGACCCTAAGGGAAGGGACAGCTCTCTGGTTTCACCAGCTTAGGGTCAGAGATAGAGGTTGCTCCTGATGTGTGGCATGCCCCAATTTGGTACCTTGCATCAAAGAAAGATAATAATCACAACAATTCACAGTTTTGTTGTGATTAATTACTACAATTTCTCTTCCATATAACAATTATGGGCACTGTCTTCGGGTAGCCAGCATAGGTCAGAAAGTTTACACCCAAGTAGTTCCAATAGCCAAATAAAACAAAAATCCCTGCAAGAAATAATCTTTGTTTACTCAGGCACAGCTTGAAGCTATCTTAACGTTAAAAGCATAAACATCTATCCACACAAAATTCATTTCAGCAGTACAGGGACTCATTTTATCTGTTCTTGGAAAACTTGTCAAGATTACTGACACTTAAGCCAACTCAGAACAAATTTTCAATCAATATGTCTAATGCTAGGAGGGATGCTTAATGTGTTTCCCTTATGAACAGATGTGTGTTTATAATGTACAAAATAAAGGAATTAAAATGCATATCATTGCTGAAAACTGATTCCTCTCTGAATCACACAGTACATCATCTCAGAAAGTATGTTGGAAAAGAATTCAGAACAGGGTTGACTTTTTCCTCAAGTCCTGATCACTCATGAAAGGGATGAAATACTTCACAGATTGTTCATACAATATGGCTATAAAATCCATGGTGGTTGAAGTGAAGCAATGCACTGGAAATGGGATCTGACACGAGGAAGTCAGGGTTCTGCTCACTCACTCTGGTAAAATAAAATTCTGATACAGATGGGCCCAACATGTGGGAGAAACAAACTATTATCAGCAAATGCCTTAAATATAGCAACCACAGCAACAATTTCATCTTGAAGGCAGAAAAAAAAGGCCAAACAAATTACAGGCAATAATTATAACAGCTATTTACTGTGATAATTGGAAGGGAAAATTATTGCTGGATTTCCAAACTATACCATCACCACAGATGCAAAGAATCATCAACAGGATGCAGAGGAACATCAAGTGTCTTGATGTGTTGGAATAAATTTCATTATTGGGACTCAGTGGCCAAAACCCACCTGGCTCCAGAGGGACCCCATTCCCACCCAAAAAGCTGGAATTATCTTCTGTCCCTCAGGACAGCAAAAGCCAAGCTCATGGTCCTGAGGGATCATAAAAATGTGGGGTAAGAATCATCTTCCCTATTTTCAGATGAGACTAATGTAGATATCTATAACTCATCTTAATTCCTAGACTTATTTTACTGTCAGTGAAGAAAAAGGCATTTTTTGAGAACTCTTCATCTGACCTAAATTAGCATTTCACCCCAAGGTGAGATAAGCTGTGGTACAGAAGCACCAACATCTCTCCTCAGACTGCAACAAAAGCAAAACCCAGTAATTTTATGAAAAAAGCCCTGCCACTAAGATGCAAGTTCTTGACATGCATTGAAAAATAATAAATCCACTCTGAGGCCTCCAGAACTAAGCTTTCTCTTGAACTTTGTGTAGGACGTAAAGCTGCTAAAATGTCCCCGTGACAAATGCATGATATTCAGTGTATTCACAGATTTAGCAGCTTTGACTTAGGAAGTGCCTTGAAAACTGCTTCTTACACCCCAGACTTTCCCAGGAATGGTCAGTTCTGGCATTTATTTTTATTTATTTTTCTTGTGGGAGTGGTCACTGACATTTGGATGGATACATTATTTTCACCAGGGAAGATAATATATGAAGCTGATGAGCTGATGACATGACATGATAATATCTTACAAATGTCAGAGGGAATACTGTTTTCTTTAAAAACAGTGATATATGGATAACAGGAGCTCTGCTCTAAAAAATGCAACTTCCACACTGGGCTCACTAAAGAGAAAAGTGTAATGTGAAATTTACTTCTTGGAAACAGAGATTATTTATGCTGGCAACTATAGACAAGGCAGAATTTAAATGGCCATTATCCACTCACAACTGCAAGAAGCAGGAAAACTGATCCAATTTTTCCAGGAACTTATGTTTCCTAGTGTCTCCCTGAATCATGAATCATATTCCTTCCAATGAGATCTACTACAGGTTCTATTAAAAGAGAGGTAACCTATGAAAAAAACCCAATAAACAACCTGTTGCAAGAAATAGGTAAGACTTAACAAAAAGGCTGGCAGAATTCCTATTAATGAAGAATTAGGTCTATGAAAAATAATTGACAAATCTTGAGTAGATTCATCCATTTATTATTGTAACAACTTTATTTTTATATCTGGTAAAGAAGTTAGATCTCTTGAGGATGTGGCAGTACTAAATCTTCATGAGTGAGAATAGTAATTAATAAAATAAGCACTGTGATCTTTTAAATGTAAGTAGTTTTGTCTATTTCTACTTATGCAATGTCCACCTTTGCATCCATTTTAGTTGGCATCCATTTTCAGTTTTAACTTAAAAACACCTGCAGAGCAACCCCTGTGAGCTCTAATAATGTGCACTGAAGTGGAACTATGGTCATTGTTCCTTATCATTCACACTGGGAAGCTGTGTAAGGTCAAGCTTGTGTTTCAGTAAGTAGCCTTTGGTTTTAATTACCTCCCATAAAAGGTGAAATCTGGGTTTCAGGAAAGGCAGTATGAATTTGCTTGTGTGAAGCTATGATTTCACCCAAGGTGAACGTGCAGCTGTGTATGCACCTACCTGTGCATACATCCAAGGCTCTGTAGCCTAGGATTGCATATTCCTTACTGCCAAACAGAAAATGGAGCCTTTAAAATGTTCAAATGGGGTATGAAATGCCTACATATGAGCTGGATAGCAATCACCTCTCTTACAATCATTAGATATCAAAAATGAGTATATCCACAGTGATAAGACTCTGGCATCACCAGGAGCAAGAACTGTGGGGGTCAAAGTCATATCAGGCTCCCAGGACAACATCAAAAGTGTCAGTGGGAAATAATTTTCATCTGAAAACTGTTAAAGCCCCATAAATTTTCCCTTATTAGCAACAGATCAATTGCTACAAAGGTTTCATGGCTGTAGGACAGCTTTGCACATCTGTTGTCCTGACTCCAGATGAGCCACCCAGTCCCACCACGTGCAGGCTCTCTCAGGGCAGCAGCTGTGTTACAGTGACATGTTAAAGAAAATAATCATCTCTTGTAGAGCTTTGGCTGATGGAACTGATTTCAGAACACCCAGAAAAAGCGACCAAACCAAAACCAAGACGGATTAACCTGACTTTAAACTCACTTTGGTCTTCTGAATTGCATCTAAATTAGATATGTAGAGTTGTTCTCTAAATTATACAGTGTATCACCACCAAGGAAGTTTTGATTATAGACCCTTGACTTGGAAAAGTAGCAGTGTAAATTGTGCTGGAGTTTGGAAATGGCTCTTCCCCAATTACTAGCCAGACCAGTGTTCCTTTTCCACAGACTCCACCACAACACTTTTCCTGTTTCCTAACAACATCATCTTCTAATTTAACTCCATGTTCTCACACAAAATAGCATGTATACGGAAGCACAAATTGTATTTTTGAAAAGTAATCCCTGTATTGTTCCATCCCCATCAGTATTTAACTGGTAGTGACAAAGCAGCTGTTATTTTTCACACTCGAAAAAGCTTGCTGATATCTCAGTTACCAAGAGGTGGCAAAGGAAAGTATTGTCAGCAGTTGGATTGAAAACCTTGAGTTTCATTTCTAGCGATGATTTAGCAGCTCAGAGATGTCAGATTCATGATGAACATGATCTGACATTCTGGCTGTTGAATACAGGATATATTTAGCAAAAGTCAATACAACAGACACAACTATGACAAGCAGAAAGCAGCCCTAAATATGGTCCTGGGTGAGTTGCTGGTGTCCACAGCAGATTGGCAGCTTTGCATGGCCGTCTGCTGTTGTCTCTGGACATTCCCAAAGCTCTAGGAGGAATCCATGTGTTGGCTGAACTGATTCTCACTCAATCACAAGAGCAATCTTGACATCCCAGCCCTACTGTGCATGAAGACATGCTGCAGGGGATTTTTACACTCTGCTATTTGTGTGTCCATAAAGTGAATGCCAGGCTCACTCTATCCATGTAGGCAGCTTCCCCCTGCCTCAAAGAGTGCTCTTGAATGCATCAGGAATGGCTATCTCAGGAAAACTGTTGGATACGTGGTATGAATAATGCTATTAAATGTAAAGAAACAAACCCTGTTTGGGCAACACCAGCAAATCTCATATCTCACATTCACGTGAGTTTAGCTGCCTTGATTTCTGAGGTTGTTTAATTGTAATTGGAATATTGGCTCCCAAAGTAATTTTTGTGCCATCAGTGTCAAATCCCTGCCTTGTAAATCACTGGGACCAACTGAGCAAGCCTGATTGCACTGAGCTCTGCCAGAACTGACTTTACCCCAGCCTGACACTGGGCTATGACTCCACTCTCACTAAGGGGCTCTAATCAAGGCTAAACTCCTGGGAAGCCCCAGCCCAGTGGTCTGTGGCCAGTGGACCTGCATAAACCCACATTTCTACCCTGGATGCCTCTACTGGCCCAAGCTCAGCCCAGACTCAGAGTATAACCTGTCTGCACCATTCAGAGCATGCAGACACTCCCAAAAGATCTGCCACCACCACTGGTTCCACACTCCTGGTTATGATGGATGATTTGCACTGCTAATGAGGAAGAGAAAGAGAAACTGAGTGTGTGTTGGTTCCTTTCCAAAGGCCTGTCCTGACTGATAGCTGGTGCCTATCCACTTGAAGAGAGGGCTGAACTGGAGATGGATTACTGGTCACGTAGGGCCTCCAAAACATGGGTTTTCACAAAGCCTGGTTCTCTGCCTCTGGGTCCCTTTTAACCACCAACCTGATTTTCAGTGGGTTTTTTGCAGTTGAAAAGAAACCGTGTACAGGACAGTGTATGTACAGCCACAGAAGTGGATCTCCACAGCTCCCTCTGCTACACCTGAATAAAGTGTCACCAGCATGAAGGAAATCATTATAAACAGAAGAGGAATAATCAAGTGTGTGACTTTTGGTGGGTGTAAAGCCCAATTTTTCACACAAGACGTGCTCCTTAACACAGCTCCAGCATTGTTCAGTGTGATCTGCTGCAATCACCCCGAATCTGAACCACCTGACCTTACCACATTAAGCCTCGGTGTTTCCCAAATCCTGCTAATAAAAAGCAAACAGCCAGCCTCTTACTGACTCTCTGGAGCAGTGGGGCCATGGCAGGGAAGGCAATGTGCAGGTCTTTAGCGAGGCAGGGTGGTTTGGGCAGCAGGAGAGGCTGTCCCTGGGCTCAGCGCAGGTGTAAAGCCTGTGTGTGCTCTGCTGCCTCCCGGTGCAAACAGGCTGTGCTTTGTGCTCTGCTCATCCATCACCCGCCCTGTCAACACAGGTCAACTAATCCTGCTCTCCCTGACCTCTGACCAGCGCGCCGAAGGGAGGCAACAAAAATTCAAATGCACTGCTGAGGGAGACAGAATTGTTAAAGCTGCCTTTTCTTCTCACCGAGACAGGGTAAAACAAACTTCTAAATGCTATTAGAGAGCAAACCTCCGTAAATGAGGAGAAGCTGCACTCTGAGGCTTCCCCTTTATGATTAATAAGTTGTCAGGTCCTTCAAGGGCTTTCCTATAATGTAGGCATTTTATTGGGTTTTGCCCTTAAAGACTACTGCCTTGATTCGGTCATTTTATCTCAATATTTAATGGTTAAAAAAAAAAAAAAAAAAACCAAACAACAAAGGCAAGCAGAGGCACAGCCCAAAGAGACAAAAGGGGACTGCAGACACACCAGACCAAAGCTGCCTGCTCCACAGGGGGAGCTGATTCTTCCACTTGCTGAGGCAAAACAGTAAAACATTTTGATGCCCGAGTTAAAGATGTAAAGGGTGAGGTAAGAAATACACAAAGGCTAAAGAAGACAGGCTGAACTCTCAGGATTGCACTGTGTGTCTGGAGCAGGGTTTTCAAATAGATCTGGGGGCAAATCAAAAGGAAGTTGCCCAAAACAGGCTTTTGTACTTATAATAACAGTACCTTTCAAAATAAAGGCATTGCTCCTCGTTCAGAGAAGTTTCAGTATCAGAATGGCTAAGCTGAATGTATTTTCATGCCTCAATATTTCTTCTTTATCTCTGGGACAATGAACTCTCAATATTTTGAAAGGCTGAATGGAAGAAATCACAAGACTCACAAACAAACCAAGCAAAGACTGTTTCTGCTTTAGCTGTCAAGGTAGTCACATGTGTAATGTTTTTTCTGAAAAACTAAACCAGGTATTTAGAGCAAATTCAAAACACCTTCCCACTTCCTCCAGTTACTAACATAGTGGAAAAATATACACACATTCACTCGTATGTTTTTGCTTGAGGGATTCATCGTCATTTCTGTAAACAGAAGGGAAGATGTGGAAATTCCTTTGCATCGAAGAGAAACTGAGCACAATAAACACAGGATAAACACTGTGCACCACATCTTACAGTGAGTGAAATGTTTGCAGGAGTCACAGGATGGTTTGGGTCAGAAGGGACCTTAAAGCTCATCCAGTTCCAAGCCCTTGCCATGGGCTGGGACACCTTCCACTATCCCAGATTACTCCAAGCCCTGTCCAACCTGTCCTTGGACACTTCCAGGGATGGGGCAGCCACAGCTGCTCTGGCAACCTCTGCCAGGGCCTCACCACCCTCACAGTAAAGATTTCTTTTTCTAATATCTAATCTAAATTTACTCTCTTTTAGTTTAAAGCCATTTCCCCCCAGCTCCCCAAAAGATTCACAGTAGTGATTGGTGGTAATGAAAGGGAGAGGATTTTACAGAATAATTTCCTGGGCAGATAAAATTAAACCCCAAATACAGGAGAAGGTATATGGACACCCTGGTTTTGGTGCAGCTGGTCCAATATGCTATTGCACTCTCAAAAATTGTTTTAAAAAGAGAACCTAAAATTTTGGTAATTCTATCTCTGAACAGCTTTGCTTTTCAGCTTGTTAAGAGAGATTTGTTTTTCAAATGTAACTAGCAACTTGTTCACCCATGGAATGCAAATGTAAAAATTAAGGTGAAGCCAAAAGAGAATCTTCCAATGCAAGAATGCAGCAAAAAGTAAATTCAAAACTTAGATGTTAAAGTCTAAACCATTTTGGCCATTTCAAAAACTGAGGCTTTCCCACTCAAACATTTTCTCAGATTTCAGTTTTGAGTTGTAAAAAGAGCAAAAAAACCTCACCAGCACACATTTCAGGCCACCAATGTCTGTTGGAAAGCAGCCTTTAAACACAGCCACAAGTTGACAGCAAAATGGTTACTGTGCCTGTCACTCATACTAGATAGCAGAGACCCACAAATGTATGTTCCAGCTGAATTTTTGATACTAATATGTGCAATTTTCTGATCTATCATGTGATATTTCTCCGAGACATGGCTTTGATATGAAAAACTGGTGGAAATGCAGTCCTTAGGCACCGTTCTAGCTCACATATGTGCACACAGCTTGCCACTGATTTCAACAGGAGTCACATTTAAACAAATTTAAACTAAATGTTCAGTTTCTGGTTGTTCCCAAGATAAACACGAGCAGGCCCCTGTGGTGTGATAGCCGTTAATGCAAATGCACAGCTTTGTTGATATGTAAAACCTTCTAAGAGCCAGAAGCTGGTTATTCTTAGTCATCAAGATGAGATTTGAATCTTTGGGATGTTTGCCTAACCCTGTAGGCTTAATCCATTCTGAGTTACAAATTAGAATACTCCAGCAGTCAGTTAGAATTGAATCTGGATCGCTGCAATGTGGAAAGCTGCTGGTCAGATTATGGGCTGACCCTACATTTGAAAAATCATCAATAATATAATTACCTAAATTACTATCAGGATCCTGAATAGAAATAGTTAGATGGCCACAAAGACTTATGTATGAAGGGTGAAAAGGCAGGAACTGATTAACTTCACACTAGAAAATTGAGTTCAAAGTCATAAGACATGCTCAGGACTGGAGGGTTTTTATTGCCAAGGCAGGAACAAGCGAAGAGCTGCTGAATGCAGCTGATATTCCATTGATAGCTAAGTGGGAGACATCCTTATAAAGCTGCTGAAAAGAAGTTTAAATAGGTCTTCACAATTCTGGCTCAAAAGCGATCTCGTGTAGAAACCACATCTAGTTCTCTGCAATGGCCCTTATTCAAAAGTTGATGGGTTGAGATCTTCTTCCACTTGTGTTTTCTTTTGTTGTTGTTTTTCGTAGGACACTTCCTGTTTAGGAAGTGAAATGATATTCAAAACTGGGGTTTTACTGTAAGTGATTTCAGTAATGTACTCCTCCTACTACCACAACCACAACTCCGGTCTCTGTCTCTCCAAAAACAATAACAATAATGAATGGTGAGTTCATGACATGTTACCTCATGATGCAACTTGTCAGCAAAAAGGAAGAAACAGGAAGGTTGGCTCAAGGCTATTATGGAGCTAAAGCTTGTTTGAGCATTTGTTTTATCACTTAAAACAACTATAAAATACTTGTGTTATGTATATTCACTTTTTTTTCTTTTTTTCCCCTAAATCATTCTCGTCCAAACAATGTAATTAGGAGCCTGAATTTGATCTACATGTTCCTTTGAGGTGAGTCCTGACATTGCTATCCTGAAGGTGAGCAGACACAGCCTGGAACTACTGGAATGCAACACAACATTTGACAATATTTGTTACATGTTTCTGTACTTGTTCTCCAATGTCTTCTTTTCACCCTGTAATTCAAATTATATTCCTCACTCCTTTTTGCTACACTAACATAAGTGGAATTCAAGAAGTGTTTTCTGTCACTGTAGATTTCTAACTGAAGGATCACAGCTGAGAAAGATATGAGGGTTTTAATTTAACCCAAATTGAGTTCAGTGTAAACAGAGCACACAGATACAATGAATTATGGACTAAACTTCTATAACATGATTATGAGGAAATGTGGCAGAGAGGCTGCAAATCCACAAAGAGCTGTTGGCATGATCGTGTTCCATTATAAAAAGGAAAGAAAAGCCAAAACAATGTGAGCAAATGCTATGATCTACCTTCACATTATGCTTTTACTTTGGTGTTAAAGTCAGACCTCAGTATATACTGTGGTAAAATGGGAATGATATTTTCTTACTTAGTGTAAATAATCATGTAGAATTCAGAAAAGAAGAATTTGATAAGCCACTCATTTCAAGAAGCAAAGTACAGCTGGAAGTACCCATCATCTGAGGACAAACAGTGAGTAATAATCCCTGGTGGTTGTTCAGAGTCTCAAGGTAAGTTTCTCAAGCAAAAGGGTGCAAACACTTTTGTCCTGGGGAAAGTCCAGCTCAGAAACCCCCCCCAGGTCTGGATGTTTCCACTGCACACGGTTCTGCCCCCTCCACCTTTCAAAAGCTGGGGAGAGCTGTTATGCACTGTGAACCGACTCTTTTCAGGGTCCATGTGGATGCTTTTCATTGTTGGTGAGAGTGGCTTTATCCCAGTGCATTCACAGGAAGCTGGGGCTGTCATGGTGCTGACTCAGTTTTAGAGTCCAAGCTGAAGCCACTGGGCTTTGCTGGGGCTCAGCACCTCTGAATACCAAACCATTTAAGGGAACTTCTTGAAATGAAAAGGAAGATTTCACTATTACAAAGTACAATGTAGTGAAAGCCAACCCCTTTTATAATTATTGTTTAGAAAATATTGATTTTTTAATTTTGACTTTAATATTCATTTTCTGTAGGAAATATTGATTTTGTTACTGAGAAGGGGTATTACTTTATATAGCTTGGAGTGAAAATAAGGGTCTTTCAAAATTTTTCAATTTCAAGCTTTTAGATATTTTTTTCCTCTGTTCTAGCCTTTTGACCTCTAATTATGATTTGAAAGAGAAGCTATTTTTTAAATGACCACATTACTTAAAGGACCTAATTTTTTTCTGTCTTCTCTCAATATCTGTAAAACTCTTAGAGACTCTTGGAGAATTATAGCTGTATAAGTTTGCATAATTTTTATAAAGAAGTAAAAAAGAAGAATAAAAAGATACCATGTATTTTTAATCAAATTGCCTGGATTCTTTTTTTACATAACTTGCTGTCTTAGAACATGAAAATACAGGGGAACTGAATGATCAAGAAACTCCCCATTAAAAAAATGCAAATAACCCATTTTTAATTTAAAAGATAAGCTAATTAAAAATAATGGCTGTGGACAGTTCCTGACAAAGCAGTTCAAAAACAAGAACCATGTATTTCATGGGACTTTAGTGTTTTTTAATTAAGATGATTTTTCATTTCCCCTCTTGGCCTGTGATAATAAAAAGCTGCAATTGGAAACCAAGCAGGTTTTTTTTTTCCCATTGAGAAGTATAAAGAAGCAAGCCTGATGTTGACTGATGGGAAGCAAATAAAATCCTAGGCAGTTCCATTCAGTGTTAAAAGCCAGCCACAAATTTTTAATCGAGGGAAGTAAAGAGGAAAACTCAGTGCTCATCATCCAGCAGTGAAACTGTCCACTGGCTTTGTCTCCCTCCTGGCTGCCTGGTGCTCCCCACTGCAGTGGCACTCACAGCTCTGCCTCTTTGCCAGAAACTTTTCCTTTGGCTCTTTGTTTGTTATTTGACCCTCTTGCCTCCTCCCCTGTGTCGTCTTCTGACTGCAGTTCCTCAGCAACAAAAGAGCTGTCACCAGCTCTGTGACAACAGAGATCTCGACAACATCTCTGTTGGGACGCCAACAGTGGTGAGTTTTGATCAAAACATGGAAATACAGGTAGTTCTAACTTCTGTTAATGAATATATAAGGTTACTTCATCCTGTTATTAGAGTGGACCTTCTTAATCTTCCTTACACCAGTACAGGAGCTGCTAATCTGTGATTAACTCAAGTGGGATAGCAAAGGAAAAACAAAGGCACTTGGGCAGCCTCAAAATGAAGATCCAAGAAGTAAATGTAGAAACCTGGCTCTCACTCCTAAATCAAGGAACAAGGAATACTTTGTGGGCATGGATTTGGCATTGGAAGAGTGGTAGGAACCCAGGGCATTGTGTCCTGTCCCACTAACCCTGCCAGTGGGGCAGCAAGGCTTGGCCTGACGGGACTCTTTGGTCCTCCACCAAGCCAGGCTGCACCCAGCTGCTTGTACAGCATCCAGCCCTGCTGCTCACAAAGCCAGAGTGGACACAACAACATGCCACAGCCTTTCTGCATTACTCTGAGGAAAAAAACCAGTGCAAACAGCCAGCTGAGGTGGATTTGCACCTCTTTTCCTCCAGCAGAGTGGTGCAAAGCAGATCAGGTGCAGTGTTTGTGTCCTCAATGCTGTTTTCAAAGACAGCAAGCAGGAACAGGAGGCAGGAGTTATAGCAAGCAGACAAAGTTAAGAACACAATACCCACCTGAGCAGAGGAAGATTAGGAGAGATACAAGACATTGCTTGGAAATGTTGTCTTAGTGGTCACACTCCCAACACCAGGAGGTCAAGGGGATGAGGTGCCTGTGTATGTGAGGCTGCAGGTCATCCATGCAGCTGGGGACCAGGGAAAGGCAGCAGAGACCCAAAAAGGCAAATGAGCCCTCAGCCAGAGATTCCACATCCTTCCAGCCTAAGGTATTTTGTGATTCAGTGATAATTTGTCTTTCCTGTGCATCTTTGCAGTCCAATAGGGCTGTTTTACAGCTGTTCAGACAATGTTTTATTAACTGTAACACCACACTGAGAAGTCATTGCCTATTTCCAATTCAGATCTGCCCAAGACATCGCCCACTTGCAGCCACAGTGTAGGAACTCACTGAGTGGGAGAAAATCAGATCAGAAATATGATTGGATTGCCATCCACCCTCCTTGCCCTTCAAATCATTAATTCATGTCCCTATTCATTCTGGGGCTTATAACCGTGGGGTGAGAAAAATCCCCTCGTGTGTTGGAAAGGTGGGGCTCAGGAGCAATCAGGAAACCTTTGCAGGCTTGTAAAATATGAGAGACAGACCTTGCAGCTCCCAGGTCACATGTTATGAATAGAGCCCACAGTCATTATGCAGTCAAATTTTATAGACTTTAACTGACTCTTTGAAAGCAACCTAAGGCTCTTAAAATGTGAGGCATCCAAGAAAAAACAATTTTGGAGTATATGAAGATGCTTGTAATGCTGCTAAGGAATTCATTCAAGTTGTGTTTCTAGCTGCAAAGTTTATCAGGTTGAGATAAATATGTGCCTTCAGCTTTCCAGCAGAATATTTAGTGGCACTCACACTTTTCCAACACTAATACAGAGTTCGCAGCCTGCTGAAACCATTTCCCCTTCTTGGAACGCAAGAGCCGACTTATTTAAAGTTTATTTTTACCAATTTAATCTTCAAAACTTCAAAGTTTGTTTTCTGCTGTATTTTTAAAGGCAAAAACCCCAGTCTCTACAGGATTACAGCCAAATCTGTGCAACATCGAGGTACACCTGGAAGCCATTAAAACCTGAACTTCAAATCTTCAGGCAAGGAGGGGTGTGGAAAACTCCATCCTCCCCCTTCTCCATGTTGACACCCTGTTTCTATTAGGGTAACCTTGAGCCAGAGGTGTTCAAAATAAGAATTCTAACTGCAAACAAACACATTATAAAGAGCTCTGCAGTACTGCTCCAGGGAAGGGTCAGAGGCCAGTTAGGTCAGGCTGAGATAAAGACAGAAACCTCATAAAGAATCAGACAGCTCCCAAAGAACTGAAAGATTTCAGGTATGTTTAAGTATGAAGATCATTAACTTTAAAATGTACAGGAATATTTTTCCTTTTCTTGATCATGTTCACTCAAAAATCTTTATTTGAAGTTGAAATAAAATCAATTACCTATTCCTCAACAGTGTCATTCTTTTGAAACCTAGGCTCAACTCCATATCTTGTTTGGATATCTTTTGTTTTAAAACCAGAAAATGCTACTATGATTTAGAACTCTTTTTTACATACATAAATATATATATATATTTCCTGGAAAATTGTGACTTGATATAGATATGAGATGCCAGATTGTTGGAAGTAAAACAGAAATTGCACTGTGAACTGCCATACCAGCTGGTAACCACATTTTCTAGAAAATCTGTGGGCAGGCTGTCTTGAGAAAACAGAATGGGAGCTAAAATTGTTGCTATTTTTGTGTGATAAGTAGATAACTGAAAAGGCAAAACACAACAATTTCACTTCAGAAGTGTTAGTTTTCTAACTATTCATATTTTTTTTCTCTTTACATTGGCTTTGCCACAAAATGCTTTGTTCACCCTTTCTAACTCACATACATAAGTCTACAAAATTTGCCTTTCTTATTTTATGTGTACTGTTTCAAGCCAAGCATAGTCCCCCAACATTATGTAGTAAAAAAAAGAAAAGAAGAGATGGCTGCTGAGCTCAACTTCAGTACTTGCAAGACAGCATCTTTTTTTGGAAATCCTCCTGCTTTTAATGAGAAGCACCACAGCACTGCTGCCACGTTTGACTAACGTGTGGTTTTTATATGAACAACTTGATTCCTTTTTTTAGCATGAAATACTGATTCCTCCATTCACAGAGCAAGCAGCCCTTTGTCTCCTCTTCAAAGAGTTGAGTTCTGAATAGATCCCCAAAGGGCTGGGATGGTCATGTGAAAAACTTCTCAACTATCTAACCTGCAACTCGGGCACATGAAAATAAACCCAAGCATTTAACTGAGGTGGGAGATCATCCTTGTGACTGTGGGAGAAGAAAACATTTGGAGAAGTTTGGAACATCAAGCCAGCTGAAGGGCATCACACACATCACAGAGGGTTGGTTTAGCATCCTCTTGGATTCAGCCCAGAGCTGGGAGCGGTGTCACAAACACCCCACAGGAGGGAAGAGGGGCTGTGTCCCCCTCCCCATGGGTAGAGCCTGTCCATCCATCCTCTCCCCCAGGCTCTGATCTCTGCTCTGCGCAGTGCCAGCAGTGGGGGTGCCAGGGGAGCACCCCCAAAACAGCAAATATGGGATAAAAACCAAGTCTGGGCTCCAAGTGTCTGTCTGGCCACTGCTCCCAGGTCACTTCCAGCTAAACTGTGACAGACTTCTGGCACTCAGAGGCAGGTGGGGGAGGCTGTGATGAACCTTGTTTGTTCAGGTGCAAAGCTAAATGTGGTTATGATGTTTTCCTTCAGAAAAGAGCGAGGCAGCCCCACAGGCCCTTCCCTCTGCCTGGCTGCAGGGATCCTCACCATCCCACCACCTCTGGGAGCTTTGCAGGGTTTAAGCTTGTTGGGGAAAGACCTTTTCCAGTTTAAACAACACGAAGAGAAGGCTAAATGAATCCTGTACCTTAAGCCTGGTAACAGGGTAGTTTTGCTGGGAGTAATTCTTCCCCAGCAAAGCCAGATGGCTGAATGGGGTGAGAAAGGAACATTTGCCTCTTAAGCACGATTTTATTATTATTATTATTATTATTATTATTATTATTATTATTATTACTTGAACTGACTGTTAAGGCACAAGTTTCAGGGCTAAGACCATATGCAGCCACTGCTGGAAGCACTGTGAAAAAGTGATAAAGGATGAACCAGAGCAGAACTCCTTGCAAGGCTAAGAGACAACTCAAGGTTGCAACTGATATGGTTGTGCCTTGGAAGTGTAAATAAATGTGAAATGCAAAGGGATTTCATTCCTGAAGCTTAACAAAGACTCTGAAAATTAAGAGAGGAAGAGAGCACTTTCATTGCTGCTCCACACACACACACACACACAAAGGATGTGCCCTATGAAACTCCATTCATTTTTGTGAATTTTCTCTCTTTGCAGCACATAACCCTGCTGACACATAGCACCTTGTCTCAGCACCCAACACGAGTGCAAAGTGTTGCAGAGGGAAGTGTTTCCTTCCCCTGTGTGCATGAGGAGCACTGGGAACACAGAGCAAGGAGGATTCACAGAGGGGGCTGAGGTCTCTCCTGACACCCAAAGTGTGGCCAAAAAGAGCAAAGCCATTGGTAGGAGGTGAAGCTCATGCTGAGAGCAGGGGCAAGGGGCCAAGTCACTGCTCTGATGAGTTATCATGGATTTCCTCTTCTTGGAGCAGTGCAGTTTTTGTATTCTTGGAGCAGTGCAGTTTTCGTATTCCTCCCATCTTAAATTAGGATTTAGATTTTTGAGAAAAAGCTGCAGTTTCTGAGGACAGCCTGGGCATGGAAGCATTTTACACCAGTTTGGTAAACAAAAGATACTTTAAAAGTAAAATCTTTGAAGGGTATCAGGAGCAAATCCCCTTGTGTTTAACACTGACCTCTGGAACGAGGAATACTGGAAACAACTGCACTAGATTTATCCAGTGGTCTTAAGGGGCTGAAAAGCATTTAAGCAAGTAACAGCCTCCTGCTTTCCCAAGCCTGACATCAGGCTAAACCTTTGTCAAAAGCCAGGCAAATAAAAACCCATATCACTTCATCTTTAACTCCATATACTTAATTACACATAGAGTTAGCAAGCTAGTGTATTTTAGTTAAACTATACTGACAGGCAAAACTCTCTGTAGCATTTAATACAATTGAGCAAATGTTTTCCCCCTGAAAGTGCCCTGGGAAGCAGAATAGGTTAACTGAGTTACTTACAATGTGAAAAGCACATGTAGCATGTCACCAAATATATTCTGAGTTGCATAAAAGATGTGCCATGTTCTAGCAGCTAACTCTTAAACTCTTGGAAATTAGAAACACCTGCCCAGTGTGCCTCAACGCTATATTTATTTGTCTGTGAATATTTATAAGCATTTAAACTACTAATGTTGTTGGCATTGTTAAATCTTGATTGTGAAGTTTGTAAATATTCAAAAGAAGCAGATGTTTACTAATCCCATTTACCTTTAAGGAAAAAAAATGTAAAACTGGAACGAAAGCAGATTGTTAAACTGTTTTCCCAACAGAAACAACCAAAATAAATTACTGCAATCTGAAGACTATAAAGAGTGACTTCAAAGGTCAAAGGATTAAAGACAGTCTAAACCATGAAATGCATTTTATTAAATTAATAAAACATATGATTTCGCTAACCTAATTACACGGACAAATTAGCTGGAAAGGAACTTCAGAGCTTGCCATCCCGGATTAGCGCCGGCTGTGGCGAGGCTGCAGCAGCCCTGCCCTGGCTCATCCTGCACGGAGCCTTCTCCAAGGGCAGTGAGGAGGGGAGAGGCAGGAGCTGAGAGGCTGCCAGGGCTCTCCAGGGCCTTCAAAGGGCTCCGTGCTGCTCCGGGACCCAGCTCCGGAGCAGGCGCAGCCGCTGCCAAGGAGGCCTGCACTTGGCTCTGCTGAGTAACCAAAACACTAATTCAGTTCTCTCTTCATCTGTTTTAAATCATGCTTTTTAAGTGTATTTATGTGATAAAGAATTGAAGCTGTTTCTTTTGGCCATCTAAATAATTGGGACACTCTCCTTTTCAAATAGATTGACGTTTAAGTACAACAAGCGCATTGAAAAGTGAGTTTTGGCTCACAGAGCCTTGAATTTGCTTAACTCTTTCAGAGCTTAATAGCAGCTTTTCTCAAAGCCAGGTTTCTCAGGGAAATATAAGCCTTACAGGGATCAATCCTGTTCCCACAGAAGTAGAGAAAGTTTGATTTAAAGTGATCTCAAAAAGAGCACTGTAGCATGCACTGTTTTACTTAAGCAAAGAAACTATTTCTTCACAAGAGACTGCATTATTCCATTTATAAAGAAAGTCCACTCCCAAACAAAGTGACTGAAAAAGCTATCATTTACTCAAAGCACATCAGCAGGGAGGACAAAATCTAGGGGAAAAAAAGTATGGCTCAGCTGGGGTGGTGACATCTCAGGGGACAGCAGCAGAGAAAAACGTGACAGTGCCATCTTTTGCAGGGTGGCTCTCATTAGCTTTATGAAAGTTCACATCCACATTCTCTTGGTTAATTCACCTGCACAGATACAGCTGGAAAGGACAGTGACTCTGCAGCTCCTTCTGCTGTGGCAAGGTTATCATTTAATACACCACCCCTGAAGAATTGATCCATGCCCTTGGAGGAGGGGGTGGGGCTCTCCTTCCCAATACTTTACAATTTGCTTGGACAACACTGGAAACGAATCCTTAAAATTTCTCAAGTAGAAAAACTTCACAGTGCTACTCCCAGTAAATCGAGTTCAGATTTATCCTCCTCCATAAGTTTAATTCTCTACTGATGCATGTTTTACTGATCCATTTCTGCAATCTCTATTTTAGGGTTTAAAGGTTTAAATACAAAAAAAAAAAAAAAAAAAGAGAAGAAAAATATAGAAAGAAAATACAAGTAGCTTTTTCCATTTTAACTCAATATTTGTTCACCAAACTCTCACTATCTTGTGACAGTGAAATAGAATTTCACTTCAACAGCATCGACACCACGTGCTCACCCCATTAGCAAGCTCCCCTCAGAATTCACAAAGTTTGTCATGAAGTGATGTGACTAAAAACTGAGAATTAGTGCTGTGTCCAATTGAGAGAGTGTTTTGAAAGGTTCCCCTGATTGCTTTTTATTCTGCATATAGATCCTCACACAAAACACTTTTTTCTCTTTGTTTCTTTCTTTCTTCTTTTTTTTTTTTATTTTCCAAATAACATTCTAATCTGTCATCAGCTTTGGATAGGAAAGGAGATGTCCATGATTCCAATATTTTTAATTTTCAAGGTCATGTAGCCCAAATCATAAAGAAGGAGCTCTCTTGGGTCTGTGCAGCAGTGGCTGAATATGCAAACAGCTAGATCTGGAAACAATTTCAGGCTGATTTATTAGGGTTAACCTTACACAGAATTGGGATTTTTTTTTGTCTAAATAAAAGGAAAGCAGGGGAAAAAAAGAAAAAAATAAAACCTTTACATTGTAGCCTGACATTACAGTAGCTTTTCTGTTATGCAGTGTCATCTGGCTCTATTTCCCCATGAGGAGGGCTTTGGGCCAGTGTGTCCTGGGCCAGGAAGACTCTTCCAGGGAAGTCCCACCAGATCCTCTCCTGCCTGCACAGGGGGACCACAGCAAAGTGCCAGCACAAACCAGGCACTCCCTTCTCAGCGTGACCCAGGTGAGCAGAACTCCCTCCCTCGTGTTCAACCCCACCTTTATCTGTCCTTCCCAGCCCTGCCTTCTGTCTCTGAGCCCTCCTGAGGCAGCACAAGCCCAGGCTCACACAGGTACCCACCACAAAGTAGGTTTTGCTGCCCCACACCACAACACATAGCAGTACCTACTTTTGCTAATGGTTGCCCTTAAGGCACTGAGAAGACCATATTAATAGTAATTCATGTTGGGATGCTCTGAATCAGCAAGACATAAGAAAATGAAAATAGCAGCAGCTTTGCATCATTACAACTCTACCCCTTGTGGATTTTCTGCTAGTGGCAATATCCCTGAGCTGGCGTAGACTAAAATATTCTCCTCTTAATACCATTCTCCCTCTCTTCAACTCCTACACTCAAAGAAAGCTGAGTTTACTAAGTGGCACTACTTTCTTATTTTAATGAATGCATGCAAAGCATATCTATATGAGTAGCAGAGCTCAGAGGTTTAGCAAGCTTTCTCATGGTAGATCCCACACTCTACTCACTATTTGCACAGTTTGTGCTCAAGAGAACCTCACACTACAAGCACAAGTCAGAACAACAGCAAAACAACAATCCCTGCTTTACACTGCATTAATGTAACCTTCTGGCCACATCAGAAGGTTAAATCTTGGGATAACAGTCACTGCCAAAACACAAAATAGCACCAGTGCTTCACAACTGCAGGACCTCACTCACTTTTGGGTGAGGGTTCCTCTGTCAGGCTGGTGAGATGCTGAACCTTGTTTATCTGTGAGTGCAAAGCACCATTCCCCATCCAGCAGAGCCACTCTGACCCCTGTGTGGAGCCTCAGTTCTCTCCCTGCAGCACAACAATGCTGCTTTGTGCAGCCCGTGTAAGGCCATGGGAGTCAGGATTTACCGCTCCTGCAATTTAATAATAACCTTCATCCTTTCTGGCTTATCCAGTTCACTTTCTAAAACAAAATATATAAAATGCCAGAACTTTCTCATTGCTTCTTCTCTCTGTTAACTGATCCTCATTATCACCCACTTTGCAAGGGTTTCTTTAGACTACAAACTGCAGGGAGGAAAACTCCAGAAAAAAAGTACTTGTTCTGCTGACACAAAGTGGAGGATATGGCTTTAAAAGCTTTTACTGAATCGCCCTTTTGTGCAGCATGCAAGAAAAACCAGCTATACTTAACATCCTAAATATTTCTGTGCCCACATTCAAACTACAGAAAGTAAAGGTTACAAACCTTCCAACATCTGAAAAAATAGAATAGTGATTTTCCAACCCTTATTCATTGCAGGTGAAGGCCTGATGGGCATTTAAGTGGCATTTACAAATAGCTGAAGCAGTGGCTCTGAACTGCACAGGCCATAACATGGGAAGGATGATAACACACAAGGGCAGGGTGAATATCACAGATTTGTTCCTGAAATGAGCTGAAAACCTATGATCCAATTAAATCAATAGAAAACACAGCTGCTCGAGCATTCTAGGGCCCAAGCTGTAGATCTGAGCACTGAACACACAATCTCTTTTTTTTTCCCTTATTTTTTCCCCCCCTGGGGGCTTGCTGGCTTGCCCAGCAGTGGCACCCATGGCATGGGGTAGGTGCCTTGGCAAGCAGTGCTCAGCCTGGCCCTGTTGGTTTTGGGGGCTTCTGGGAACGACTGCTTTCAGTTTCAGTCCCATGTGGTTTCACACCTCGACCCCACAAGCTCACTTTGAACTTGTGGTTCAAATGAATGAAAAATCACAACAGTCAAAACCATTGCTTATTGTGGGGGAGCTAAGCCTGACTGTGTACCAGATGGTTTTAAACCAAAAGTATAAATTAATCTCATCTTTTCAGTGAAAACTTCCTTAAAGCCTGCTATGAAAATGGAACATTGCTACTCCTCCCTGAGATTCAATTTGACACTCTCTTAACAGCATTCTGCTTTTCCCATGTGCTGGATTCTGAGTGCAGCCATTGAGTTTCCTATCATGGCTCTTCAAATGGGCTCAGGTAGGAAGCACAACTTCAGTAAGATTATTTTCTAATTACATAAAGCTATAAATAGCATTCCTGCTCTGGACTTGCAGGCAAAACTAAATCAACATTTTGCTAGGTCAGTCCTTATGTTGCATGTGCTTGATATAAATATCTGTATCTGAGATGGGGAAAGGAATTACATTTATAAGTAATTAACCAGTTTAATGAACATCAGTCAAGGGAAGGAGCTCAAGTTTAAATTCAAGTCTATGCTTGGCTTCTAATGCCAGAAGAAACTGTGTACATTTGGTTTTCCCAGCAAAGCACACAGGCAATGACTGATAACAGCCATTTATTCTATCTCAGCTTGCTATGCAAGTATTTGCCTAGGACTTAACCCTATTGAATTCCAAGTAGTTTTAGAGTTTTACCGGAGGGAAGTTTTAACCTCTCTCACAGACAGTCCTATTGCAGCACTCTTAATGCTGCTTTGATAACAGCAAAGCACTGGGCTGCTTGTTTCGTGTAGTTGAGAATAACAAAGCTCTCCAGGAAGCTGTGAGTGAGTGCAGCTCTAACCAGCTCTAGCTAGAGCCTGATATCTTGCATACTCCTATTTCTGCATCTGATCAACACATTCAGCTTGGGGACTGCATGACAAAAGATCAGTCACTTGAATATATAAAGTGCAACAGGACATGAAACCAGTCATCTTCAGGCAAAAAATAAAAAATTCTGTTCACAAAATAAACTCTGAAACCAAAAGCCAGGCAGGCAGCTACATCTTTGCTAAACTGTGAAACTATGACTTCTGAAGAATCACGACCTCCTCCTGTATATAGTTGCCTTTGGAGAATTTGTTCCAGCCTTTGCATTCAATATACACTTGCCACATATTGATTTTTTTTTCCTTCAAAGCTAATCTTTTAACTTTCCAACTGCAAAGAAGAAATATTGTCAGACTGATTATGAGGAAGCTCACTAACAGTTCACGCATTTGATGCTCTGGCTATAATGTTGTACAAATCTAATGTCATAAGTCCTGGATCATGTACAAATATAGAAAACAGCATCAAAGATACAGCTTTTCCCTGGGTATTGGTCTTTCAGCTTGCAGAAGACTCATTCATTTCAAAACATGCTGGAATAACTGACTGGCTGCACTGTAACCCATAAATGCCCTTATATACAAGACTTTGTATGACATTACTGGATGTCTTGAAACATTTTAAAGTTTTATTATAGTGTTTGACATCAACAAGGCAATTAGTGAGACCTGAGACCATGTACTGGTCAGACACAACTGATACCAGAAGCACTTTGTAAAAGTCAATGGTTGTCTTGGGCTTACAGGCTAAGGGTAAGTGTATGTCCATAGACACACTTTTTCATTTTTATAACTATAGCTGAGGCTTTAAAGAAAAGCCCACATTCCCCAAATCAGCTTAAATCACTGGTTTCTGATATAAATAACACCAGGAGAGAGAAAGAATGGAGACAGAACCATAGAATGGTTTGGTTTGGAATGGACCCTGAAGATCATCTCGTTCCAAACTAGAGATGCCACTCACTAGATCCACTATGACAATTATATGAGCAGAGGAGTGAATTTTCCCCCAAACTAGCAAAAGACTAATAAACAACAAACTGTGTTCTAATAAGGCCTTTCTCCAAAGGTATAAAAAAGCAGTTGAAAAGTACCAAACGTGTCCAAGACTGCCGTGAAAAGTGCCAGGGGCCACAGAGAAGACAAGCAGCACAACAGCAGAGTCATTGCTGAGGGTGCAGGGACAGATCCCTCACACCAGCCAGGCTGTAACAGACATTTCAGAACTGCACAAAAGGATCCCATACATGTCCTATTGTGCAGGAGCAGGCAGAAATGGGCATTTCCCAGAGCTTTCAGTGTGTGCAGGAGCTCTCTGTAATCAACGCTAGCGCCACACGCAGCCGAGCTGGCTTTGGTGGAGGACATATGTTCCTAATTTGTCTCCTGCATAACCAGAAGGTGTGTTTACTGCTACAAAATCAAGTTAGCATTTACAAAGCGTAATTATCTTTAAAAAATGACTTTGCCATAACTTTCAACAAACTCAGGATAGACTGGAAAAGAAACGAGGACTGCTGTAGCTTATTAAAGTTAACATTTTATTGAGCAGGTGGAAACAGAAGTCAGCTGTCTGTTCTTAGTTTCTTTCCTCTCTGACCTCTCCTGGGAAGGGATGTATTCTAACAACTGAGTAACAAATTTATTCTGATTTTTTTTTTTCTGGTATAATTCTGGTTAAAGGTTTTGATTCACAATGGTTGAGATCAAAAACAGAAACATGGGTGTCCTACAGGCTACAAAACTGCCCTACTTAGTTTTCTAGCCAAAGTTTATAAAATCAAGCTGAGACTGAAGCATCTCATAACTGCAAGACATTAAATGCGAAATTAAGTGACAGATAAGTAATCTAACAAGACAATCTCAGCTACAAGCGTTTATTCACCTCTGCTTTTCAGAGTCACATCTCCCTATAATTTATGGCATACATATTTTCACAATTTGATGCAACACTTACATTAGTTTAATCAAACACTTTCAGAGTGCTTGGTTCATTACTTGTGTGGCACTATATCAATTGCACTTTACTTACTTCCCTAATCAAAGAGTATCTGAATTCTTTGGACTGGACAAATGGATATAGATTTTACAGGAAAACTAAACTAAATGCATATGCATTATTTTAACTCTGAAGCATTTATATTCCCTCATAGCTCTGATTTCTTATCCAACTGGCTAATATTATTCACAGAAAAATCATAGTACAGTAATTTAAAGGGATAATAAACACATAAAACAATAAATAGTAATGTTCTGAGCTCTTACCGTGCCAATAAAGCTGTGATTCAGTCAAGTTCAACCATGGCTATGGAAGTAAGCCATCCCTAGTCATCAAAATGAAAAAAAATCCTATCAAGACCCATTGATTTCAGTGGGATTTAAACACAAGTTTAGGTTCTGGATGGATTAAAGGTAAGCACGCTCCTGAACCACAGCCCAAGGACATACACACTAAATGATGCCAAATCCCCAATGTCACTTCAACTATTTAAAGTTCCTTCAGTGAAACCTTGTCATTTCCCTGTGCACAAATCCTCTGTGCCCATCACCCACAGCAAAGGGTGGCAGATCATGTTATTGCTTCACTTCTGCTCCAGACTTTCCTAGTGCTTTATCTTGTCAATAGCCTATGCTTATATATCACAACATTCATTTTATGTTTTATTACCCTACCTAACCAGCACTATGCTGCAGGACCAGAAAACCTTTACAACTGCCATTAAGTTTGTCTAGACAGAGGTTTTTTTTCCTTAATTCTTTTCATTACAGAATATCCTTTATTTTCCTGTCATGACATCAGTTCACTTTAGAAGGACACTCATGCACACTGGGGTTAACACATTTCACACAGGAACTATTGCAGAAATTCTTGGCGACTGAGGCATGTTTAGCTACAGTTGTAAGACACGAAAACACAATTCTTAAAACATTTTCTTCCCTTTCTTTCCAGGATTCAGTGATACTCTCAGGAGTAGTGCAGCTAGCTAAGCTGCTCTGTATCCTAAATCCAAGCTCAGAACTTGCCAGCACCAAGCAGGGCACCAGAAGTGAGACAGACAGGTCCTTTGAGCTACAAGTCCTTTTCAGATCTACAGTGTGGGAGAACTTTGTGAACATCCATCAGACTAATGCCAAAAGGATTTCCCAAGATGGGCTCTGTACGACTGTTTAAGCAGTTCCCAGTATTTTGCACCCAAATATGAAAAATTTTAAACATTTTCAGGACATTTTTGGTTCACATACCCAACTGGTCTTTTTTATGAGGCTCTAATAAGGGGAAAGGCAGCAGAAATTCAAACTATTTAACCATATATTTTAGCTTCAGAGTATTTTGCACTTTTAGCATTTTTTAAAACACGCATAGCCCTGTGTCAGGGCTATTTTTCACATACACCAGCAAATATATTTTTGAACAAAACACAAGAAAAAAGGGGTGGGTGGAGGCTGGGCAGACATTACCCCAATATTAAATATTAGTATTAGTTAATGAATTACTGAAAATCAATATGAAATAAAAATAGTATTTATTTTATAAATTCAAGTGGCATCTTTTATCTTAATACCTCCGTCTTATGTGTCATTTAGAAGCTTTATTGTTCCAATAGCAAAGCTAAAGAGGTCAATTCCTCTTTAACAAGGGGCTCTGCCCCTTTTCCCCTTTCCCCCTCCCTCTCCTTTTTTTGGCTCGGCCTAAATTTCTAACACCACCTCATGAAATGTAGTATACAGCTTTTAATTGTGCCCAGAGGCAGTACAACTTCAGAGAGGGTTTGGAGCAACTGGCAGAGGATTTGCAGAACAGCTGTGTTCCGGGAACATGTGCAGGAGCCCCGTCAGCACCTGCGCCCGCCCCTGCTCCCCGCACGCTCCACATCTGGGATTAATCACCCCTTTTAAAGGAATTAATACTCTTAACGTTTTTATTTTATTATACCTGTAGGAACATGATGCTATATTAAAATCTGCAGCTTATAAGTAGTATTTTGTTCGAGCCAGAGTTACTGGGGGGAATAAAACCTCCCTGCGCTTTGCCAAGAATGAATTGTTTTAATATCCCGGCATTCAATATTATTTATTATTAAAGTCGAGCGCTGCTTTGGTGAGTAACTGGCTTTCTCAAGCTTTAACCTACTTTTCCCCACTGAACTCTACCTTACAGTTCCAACACTTGCTGGAAATAAGCCCCCATAGTTCCTCCCCCCATCACCATTTTCTCAGTCTACACTATTCATGCTGGAAGATTTTTTTAAAAATCCTTTAAAAATGTGATATTATTTAAATGTCATTCAATTCCAACAGCAGTATTTGCTTACAGAGTTCAGACAGCACAGAACTCTATTCATGCATGAGTTATGCCACATTAACCATTTACGATAGATTTTCATTTTAATTCTACAGGGGAGGAATCATATTAGACTTGCCCATTTTGTGTAACTTATAATGGAATTCAGCAACATGAATCCTGCTCATTAGAATGGTGGGGACTAGAGAGGAAAGCTGAAAAGAAGAGGAGGGAAATCAGCTCTGGTATTAATGCATTAAAACGCAGACATTTCCCAAAAGTCAGGTACCTGAGTGAACACTTCTGAGCTAAAGCCACAAAGACCTGACACTATTGCTGATATTTTGGTGTGCACTAGAATGGAGTCTTAAGAGTGCCTCTGAATCAACAATTTATCCCAAAGTCTGATGGACCAACCCATAACCAATAGAAAAATACACTGCTAATGCTTTCTGGATTATTCTATAAAGCCAGAAAGACACAGTGTTAAACCCTGGTTAGAGACATGGTGAGTATGACAGGTTTTTGTCTTGTAATACACCACTTATCCAAGAATTGGAACAGAAATATTTATCCCTCCAAACCCCTGGGTAAATACCATCCCAGATTTCTCAAAGCATATTTACTTGCTTTGAAAACTTAGTCTGGAAATTAAGCAAATAAGTACAACATTGAAAAACTGGCACACTTTGCTGTAGGAATGATTTTCCCAGTGATATCTACAACATGGTCCTTTTGTATCTCATAATTCAGTTGCTTAACCTTGTTCTACCGAGCTGGAATTGCTCAGCAGCAGAATGGCTCTGAAGCCAAAGGCATATTGGTCACAGCCACTCTTGGACCAATTTTTCTTGTAATTGTGAACCTCAGCAGCCTCCTGGTCCCATTTATCTGTGTTGGGTACCTTCCTCCTGATGCAGACAGACTGCAGCACAAGACTAATTGCATTTTTGGCTTTCTATGCTCAGTGTCTTTACCACCTTTGCTCAGTTGTTCTTCCAAGCAGATTTTTCTATTTCTGTCATAGCGCACAATATATTTGTAGTGACTGTAGCCTAAAAAACCTAAGTACTTAATGAAATACATTAAATTAAATACCTATTTTGAGAATTACCATGCTCTGCCTGAATATTATGCACATTACATATTTTAACAGGGAAGAGGGGGAAAAGGCAAATCTTGCTGCTCCAGCCCAAGCTGGCAGAGCAGCCTTCCTGACTCACCAAATTTCTCACTCCCCCTCACCTCGGGAACAGCCCCCAGGAAAAATCCACTCAACTGCTCAGGATCCCACAGCACCTTTTGTTGGGACTTATCCCTTCTTATGGAGGTGTTGAATATATGTTTTTAAATATAATTGCTATTTTTTACCATCCTAAGATGGTTTTGTTGCGAGGGCATGACAGATGTGTGTTAATTTGTGCCTTAGCTCCTGTCACCCTGATTTTAATGGAGCTGAACAAGTTCATACACCACTATCTAACTCACTGAGAAATCATAATCAGGCTGATTTATGCAATGGGCAAATCCACCCCTCACACTGAACCTGCAGCACAGGCTCAGCAGAAATGGAAACACTCACAGGTATTGCTGCCTACACAAGCCAAGCTAGTGGAGGAAAATTAAGAGATTCAATTAAATCATTAAAGCAAATGCACAATTGCACAGTTTTGGTTTTGGAGCCAAAGGAAAGCTTGTCCTGAGAGGCAATTCCCTCTCCTTTAGCAGGAAACAAAAACTGATGGGCAGAGGTTGGGACTGGCTGGGTATAATTTTATATATTTTACCTGGGACAAGGGGAAACAGTAGCACAAACAAGCATTCCTCTTTTTCCCAGATTCTGAGGTATAATATTATTTATTATTAAATAATAATAGGTGTAGGTGTGATTGTTTGGGGTTTTTTTTGAGTGCTTTCCTCTCTGCTGTTGGGATGCACAGGGAGGGAGCTGGCCCTGCTCTGAGCAGGAGGGGGGACAAGGTGACCTCCAGAGGTCCCCTCCTGCCTAAATTTTTCTGTGACCCTAATCAAAACCCTCAAGAGATGCTGAATCTGGCAATGCCAAACACACCCAGGAAATGTAAAATTAGAACTGATTACCAAGACATTTGTAAACCAGAAGCCTCTGATGCCATTATATGGTCATCTAATACTTGGACAGAAGCCTTTGCTGCCTGAAAAAATGTTGGATGAAGCAGACTAATTGCAAAATACTATTTGCTGCACTGCCAGCTTTTCCCTATGGAAAATAGAATTGCAGAGATCTTGGGAACTGGTAAATTTGCCAAGCTGGAGGTCGGGTTATGAATTTTGAATTATTTTTTTTTTTTTTAGATATCAGTAATTAAATGGAAAATTGAGAAGCAATTAGATGGTAAGTTGAGAACTAAAACTATAACTCAGAACTCTAGGAACACATTACATGAGAAACAATGTTTTCAAAAGCACCAAAGTGATGTAGGAGCCTATATCTTGCTACTAAAATAAGGACCCTGGTCCTCAAGGCATTAAAATAGGCCAGCACTAGGAATTTATGTCAGTGTAACAAAATTGTCTTTGTACATCATTCTTTCGACATATCTCTACAATCAAAAATCCCAATATGCACAAACATCCTGGGGAAAAATTCTTGTAGAGTTAAGGAACTCCTTAAAGTTGTTACTTTTATCATTAGACACTGTATCTAAAGCAAAAGTGCCAGACCTGTAAATTATTGCAGCAGAACAGCCTAATATTTAGTCTAAGTCACACTTGAAAATAAGTTACTTTTGTGCTTTAAGATATTTTACCAAAGAGCAAGATGAATGCAAATTGCTTAATAAAATGCTTTTAGAAACAGGGAAGATCCAACAGAACCAAGTGAGATCCACAACACCTAAGAGAAGTCAAACATTTTAAAAGGCCAAACCACAATTTTTCCACAGTTTCCAGTCTAATCTTCAAGGCATTTATTACACTTTTTTTCTACTTAAAAGTAACAACAATTTTATTAATAATCCAGCAGCCTCCATTTTCTATTTGACAGAAGATAGAATCACTCTTGATGCCACATTTATTCTGGCACTATTCACGGTCAGATTTACTCAGTGTTAATGAAGACACTGCTTCCAACCAGAGGTTTATAGAAAAAAAATAAAATTTAAAAAAAGGCTGGAAAACACTGGCAGTGTGAAGATTTAACTTCTGGTTTAAAATTAGTGGCAGAGCCCTGTGCCCTGGGTGTTATTCATTTGTCAACAGCTTTCCAGCAAGTTCTCCACCTCCCAAAAGCTCTGAGCTGCACTGGATGGGGCAGGCACAGCAGCACGGAGAGCTGTGAGGAGCCTGTGTGCAGTCCTGACTCAGGTGTTTCTCTCTGTATCCTAAAGGGAAGATGCTGATTCACCATAATTTTCCCCTTATACAATAAATGTTATTTATCCAATCTGATGTATTTTAGATTCTACTTTACCTGACCTTGTAATTACAGAAAGTACAGGTGCTGTTTATTCGTGCAATGCTCATGTCCCTGGGTGTCTGGTAATGTGTGTGCTCCAGAACCATCTCATAACTCTGTGATTTTCTCACTCTACAGAAATAATTTTACAAACACTCACCCTCTTCATGATTGTCGCAATTTCTGCCAGAGAGAGCCCAGGGCTGGTAAAGTGCCAAGCAGGGCTTAAACATACTCAAGAGCTTCAAAGAGAAATGCACACAATGCTATTGATGTCAGCCTCTCAGTTTAATACATGCTTAAATTCACAGCATTAAAAATAACCAATCAAGGGGTTTTCTTTGCCATCCCCACTCTAGGAGTGAGCCTGAAATCTGTGTTAAAAAAGAACACGACAACTATTGCTTCTGCAGGGTGTTCAGTACCCTCAAACTCTCAACATGATTTTCATTAGAGGGCAAAATGTTTGGAAAATTGTTATATGAAGTCCATAAATCTGAAGATGAATAATGAAAACGAAACTTCCCATGAAATGCCCCAGTGTTCATTTTATTTAACATTCTCCATTGGTGAAAATAAATTAAGAATGAACAAGACTTGTTTATGCCTGCCTTACACCATTCTCTGTGTTTTAATAGCAACTGCATATTAATTTATCAGGATCCTATAAATTATAATTAGCCAGGAGGATTAACAACATAAATCCTTGAGTTTAAAACCAACCTGGCCTGCTCTCTCTTCCCTTAGCCCTAAAGTGAAAAAGAGCCATAAAAGCCATCACCGCTGTTTGATCCATTAAACTCATGAGACACTCTTATTTCAGCTGAGCTACTGGAGGTAGAGGCTTTGCAAAATCTCTTTTAAAGTCACAGCAGCCTTCCTGGAAGTGAGAGAAAGAGTGCACAGGAAAGGCCCAGCCTGAACATGGGAGGTGACTCTTGCTCTTTCCACTGCATCACCAGCTGACATCAGGGAGGCTTCTCAGTATGCAGGAAATGGGCAAAAGATTTTTACTAGTGAAATAGGTGAGGCATAGAGGTATCACTTCCTAAGCACACCTTTGCCAAGATACAGGGAAAATCCATGAAGTGGCCACGTGTTTCAATGGACAGGGCAGCAGAAGGATGTGCTGCGGGTGGAGCAGATGCTCGGGGATCAGAAGTGCCCCTCTCAGTACAGTTTAATATCCTTAAGCATCAGCTGAGGGCAGAACAAGCAACATCCCCACAGAGCTGTAAATCAGCCAGGGCCTTGTACTCTACTCATTATCCCAAACAATTTAAGGTGCTTTGGCTGCAATGATGGGCACAACCCATTTGTATGTGTCATCAGGAACTTCCTCACAAATACCAATTGAAAACCCACTTCCTTCCCCCTTGCTCCTGAAAGATTTGCATGACAGATGTGAAACACTGAAAGCTGAAACCCATCTGTCCCACCTGAGTGCTCAGGTAGTGCTGAGAGGATGGTGCTGCTCAGCTGCAGCTGGGAGAACCCACACCAATGTACGACAAGGTGCATTTCTCTTCCAAAGGGACATTTTAAATTGGAATATCTGTTAGTTCAATATAATAGATTAACAACAAAAAGAGAAGTTTCTGCCAGGGTTTATTTTTGGTACCAGACTGTGCTGCAAGGGTCAGATTGCCATGTGAGCCACCCACAGAAAATCTTTAACAGGCGTAAAAATTTATATCAAATGTTCCTTTTTTTTTTTTTTTTTTTTTTTACTTATTGCTTGAAGGAGTTTAGGAGCTTTTGAAGACACCAATCCTTTATTGTCATCATAGCAGTTCTGCACACAGGGAGCAGGGATTATGGAGCAGAGCCAAAGCCACGTGGTTGCACCTACATCACACACAGGAGCTGCACTCCTGTCCAGAGAGCCTGCAGCCACCAGGTGACCCCTGAGGTGTGAACAAGCACATTTCAAAACCAGGAAAGCAGTGTTGTCAAAGGCAAAAAAATACTAAATACAAGCCTACACCTGAGGGTGATGAGGCCCTGGCACAGGCTGCCCAGAGAAGCTGTGGATGCCCAAATGCTGGGAGTGCTCAGAGGCAGACTGGATGGGGCTCTGAGCAGCTGATGCAGTGAAAGGTGTCCCTGCCCATGGCAGAGGGATGGCACAAAGTAATCTTTAAGGTTCCTTCTGACCCAAACCATTCCATGAGCTGAAACAGAAAGGCCCCACAGGAGGAACTATCATTTTCCTCCCCTCTACCTGAGCAAAAGCATTAGAAAGAGACTTTTCTTGCATGGTCACCAGACAAGAGGGCATCTGCTGGTGCATCCACAATCTGCTACCCTTCCTAATCTCAGGAACCTGTAAGGGACATTTATGTGGCATCCAGGCTTTGGCTGGCCAAATTCCCAGATGGTCAGTGGGAATGGCCCTTCTCCCTCCCTGACAGCTGGAGCTGATGTCCACCACACTTTTCTTCCTGGCCTCAGAAACCAACAGAAGAAAAGATTCACTGAGTGAGCAGAGAGGAATGGCAATGGACACCAATGGCAGCCCATGTCTCTGAGGGGTGGGTTTAGGGACAGCTAAGGGTGGTCAGCCTCAAAGGCAGAGCCTGGCTCTGCTCAGCAGCCCTGATGTGAACAGGTTACCCCACAGCTTTTACTCTGTTCACACCACACAGATCTCCCAAGCTGCAGAAAACCCGTAACCTGAACCCGCAGAACAAATCTCTCACAATACTGTTGACTATTTTTTCCTCATGATTAATGTCTCAGGGTCTGACAAAATACAGGGGCAGCATTTTTTGAGCTTGATACCAGTTATCCAGGGAAAGGCTGCAGCAGGCACACACGCAGCAGGAGCAGATAAGGGGGCTCAGATCAGTGTGTGATATACCTGCGTGCACCAGATGAGCTGAACATGACTCACAGTACTTCTGCTCACTTCTCACAGCTGATATTTATCACAGCTCCTTTCAAAAGCTTATCTCCATCCTTTGGAGTTCACTTATAGCATGAACAAGGTGAAGTCCCAGGTGGAACGAGGGCCCAGACGTGTCAGGGGAGGTTTCCATTGAGTAAAACCAGGATATCACCTGGTTTAGAGAGATAGGGGATATACACAGCTCAGCAAAACATGTTTCTGCAGGACTCTTCTATGTGCAAGTAGATAAATGCACTTAGTATGAGATACATAAACAAAAGAAAACAACAAACCTTTTTCTTTATGCATACACACATTATACATATATATATATATATATATATATATGCATATATATCTCTTTTATATATATATATACATATATATACACACACAGGCACAAAACTCTGCCTGACTCCTCTAATTTGCCTTTAACACTAAAGGTAGAACAAAATAGCTTTCATTTTTCCTATTCCTCCTTCCTTCTCAGTAAGAGAAATGAGACCTACCAATTTAGACAGCTATGCTTAGTTGCCCTTACTAAGCACCAAAGTGAATGATTTGACTAAGATTATGCAGCCAAGGGGTTATGCACCTCCCTTAATCAAAAGAATACACAGCTGGAATATAAAGTATTTGTCCCCTTGTATTTAAGGCAGGAGGGAGGAAATTGGGTTGTATAAAAAAAGAGAAAGAAAAGTTGTTAGGCATAAATGCAAACAGCTTTGCAAATAGAGGCTGGAAATAAGCATCTTCTTAAAAAAAAAAAAAATCACTGCAGCATATTGTAAAGGAAGCTCCTGCATTCATTCCATGGGGGAATAGGAAAGTGCACTCTCTGTACAAGGCTGCAGAAGACGGAAAGCTCTGTAAGCCCATCCCAACTCCCTTAATTATTTTAATTGCAGCAGTGTGATGCCAAGGTGCTGAATTACCCCCTCAGGCTCTGGCTGCTTAGCCAGGAGGTACTGAATTAAACTGTCAGAACATGCAGAAAAATTGCAATGGTGCCTGTCAACGGTATTTGTTAAGAGACACGGGTGAGGCCAGTGACTTGTATAGAAAAAGAGCTGCCAATGCAAAGTCGTCAAAGCACAGCACTGGAACTAATGGGGTATTCAGAGGTCTTGTTCTACTTCATTGGTTAAAGCCAACAAAACTCCTGTAATATTTGGGGCGGTTTGCTATTTATGGCTATGGTAATAAAGGCCAGTTAAAGCTGCAAAGCCAGCCACAGTTAGTGGTCCCCACTGCTTCAGTTCTAAATGGCTGAGGGGGCATGATTCCATCTCAAGCTCTGCTTTTAAAAGAGAGGAAAAAAGTATAAAAAGAATTGGATGTTTAAAAATATGAAAAATTAAATGCAGAGTGGGCCACGGTTTTACAATATACTGTTCTAGTTAAAAATAACCACATTTTGGATGCCTTACCCAGATGATTTTGAATTCAGTTATGTCTTAGCTGCAAAGGACTGGCATACAGCTGGCAATGTGGCCCAGGTTTAGCATCCTCTCTTCCTGACACGTGGCAGTTTCCTTCCAGAGACACTTACCAAAGCCCAAGGTGTGTTTGATACCAAAATCTACTTTGTAACTTCTAAACCCACGCAAGTGCAGATAGCGATCAAAGCCACCTGAAGAAGTCCTATTTGCTGTGGCTCTGCATAGCTCCCTTGCAGCTATTTTTAGGAGTAAAATCCTGTGCTTGTGAAATTGAAAGGCAGATAACAATGGCTGGAGCCAGTGCGTGGGCAGGTGCCATGCAAACACCTTGCAGCTCAACACTCACGCGTTGGCTCCGGCTGCTCGGTCCCCCATGACACTCTGGTCCTCTCTGGGGAGGAAAAATCCATTTGGATTTTGGGGATGGGAGTTGGCTCCTGCAGAGGGGCACACAGAGCTGTAAGCCAGATGAAAGTGATAAATAGTTTATGCGGGGTAGGCTGGCTAAAGGGTGAATACACTGGACCATGGGATTTTTAGAAACCCAACTTCTCATCCCTTCCAATCTTGAGGAGCTGAGCACAGCCCTTCTAGAGCTGCAGAGCAGCAATGGTACACAGGAAGGGAGAATCTTTTTGTGTTTGCCAAAGCCACCTTTTCAGCATAGCAGGGAAGTGGAGATAGAGAAAATGAGCATTTTTTTCACAGTAGGTGCTTGTCCCTGTCACAGACCTTTCCAATAGCTCCCTGTCCAGATGGAGCTGCATCCCATTTTTCCACAGCCTAAAGAGCTTTGAGAAATGCCTCATGTCCCACCTGGCTTCTCTGCTGGGCTATCTCCCAGCTCAGTGTGCTTACTGGGATTCTTCCTAAACAGGTCTCCATTGCCATAATCCTACATTCACTTAATGTGGTTTTCACTAAGAACACAAGTTCAAGAGAGGTTAATGATCCATTAGTGTACATTTTTAACTAGCTAATTTACATCTTGAATAGCCTGTATTTATTTTATTAAAACCAGGTCACTATATTCAGCTGACTGAATTATGTGACATATCACATGGATTACACTAGAATTGTTCAGTAATTATTTTTTCCCATACATGATATGTAATTATTACCTATATTTCTAAAACAATTAAAACTGTGAATGCTCTCTCAAAGAAACTGAAACCTTTGCTGCTGTAAGGGCTTTACAACTGCAACGCTCTCTGAGATGCAGGGTTCATGTCTGTAGTTCCTTTGGGATAAAATCCATCCTACTCCTGGTACAGAACACAGCACACAGCCTGCAGGAGTTATGGTTCAGGCCAGGCCACAAATGCTGTTTCTAAGCTGTGTTTGTAACTAAATCGTGTTGGCCATGATGCACTGTCATGAGCTCTTATTCCCTTCTTGCCATCTGGGAATTAAAGGACAATCTTCATTAACTTTAATTAAAGAAGTTGGTTCCTTTCAGATGAGGGTGACAATCCAAGTGTACCTTAAGCAGCTCAACCCACGTATTCCCCCCAGTATTGTCCATGGCTCTGCTCCTTCGGCCCACAAATTTAACATTTTCTGTCACACACACTGAGGAGAAGGCAGGGTGATGACTCCATGGGTCTGAAGACCACACTCCACCTCCATCTCTCCATTAAGAGTCAATCATTAAGCCACTTTGATATTCCCTTGGCAGTTTACCACAACTCCATAGCATCTCACTAACTTGGATATCTGAAGAATATGAGATACACAAGATATGGGAACTGCACCTTCAGTTGTCACGATCCCAATCACACAACCAGGTCTGGGAGAGCCCAATCACTCTCCATTTATCAGAGCACAAGTCTGAAAGGGTTTTGTTCTCCTGCACTGAGGACAAGTGACACAATGGGCACTTAAAAATTGCTAAATTGCCCAAAGTTTCTAAAAGGCAAACTATACCTTGATTATCTCATACTCAGAAAATGCCTTTGCATAGATTTAAACACATCTGAGCAAGTTTTCAGCATTAGCACTGTTCCTTTCTTCTTGGGATAGTGGTGGCATGTTGTGAAATGCCTCTTCCATGTTCCTTGCCAACATCAAAACCTCTTCACGCTGCATTTTTGAATGTCATGTTCACAAGAACACGAGAGGATTTCTGGTTCTCAGTGGGAGAGTGTTATGTTTTTCCAAGTGCAAACAAAGGGTATTAAAACACCCGTAGTGCTCATTATACCACTGCAGCCCACCAGAAACAAAAGTATGGATTCGATTTTCCACCACATAATGACTATATCGTGCACAGAACTGGATGAACTAATTTATTACTTAGGAAAAGTACTAATTGCTTGGCCCTTCTGCCTTTGGGTGCAGTGGCACATGCAGAGAAAGACCAGCTTCAGGGCCAGATACAAAACAGATCTGTCATAAAGGATCACTGCTGTTATTCCATCAAATCTGCCATTAGCTCAGCATTAGCCACAAAGAGCAAACCAAAGACAAGCATCAAGAATTCAGATATTGTTCTGCAAGTATAGAAGAAAAATAGTATTAACATTTCTTGGAATTCAATTAGTCAGAAGCCTTGTTTTCAGTGCCAAATGAGGTGCATTTTCTATTAAGTGAGATTTGTTTTCCAGAGTAAAGAGGGCATTGTCTCTGATAGGATTAGAAATCAAAATAGCTGAGTTGGATTAGCTACCTAACGATTAACAAAACAAACACCTTTTTTTTTTTTTTTTTTTTTTTTTTTTTTGTGCTGAAGACATGGAAATGTGGAGTGAAGGAGACTTCCTGGACCATCAAGTCTCATATCCGTGTTATTGAAGGCATCACATCATAGAACTCTTTTCACAAACGTATCAGACTTATCATAATCTGCAGTAATTTCTACAATGATGTTTTCAGCATGATAGCATCAGCCATGTGGACAGAAAAAACAGCAAAATTTCCTTGATGCAAATTCTGTTTCATACGAAATTTGCAGTCATCGTACCACAGGATTTCTGGGAAGAAATGTCTTTGTTTCTTTCTGAAACAATGTTTGAAGATTTACAAAGCCTTATTTTTGTCAATGACATACCAAACGTGCAAAACATTGCAGAGAACTGAACAATTACATAAAACCCCCCTTTAAACTGCTAATTTAGCTTCATTTTATCAATTTTAAAAAATAATATTGCACTTATTGTTCTAGATGGCCTTTTTGGGAGGCTGATGTGGTACTGAAGCCCTCTTCCTCTTTTAACACTGCTGCTTCTCAAACCAATACTGAAGCTGAACAATCTTTTGTCTGAAAATCAAATTAGCACTTTCCTAAGGGTAGTGTAAGGCATTTGCATGAGTGTGAAAACTCAATCAAAACTAAAGTTTGAGTGCTGGGCATTTATATCCTGGGCTTGCCAGAATAAAGCAGCATTAAGTTTCTCACTAAGACTCAGATTTGTAAAGATATTTAGATGCAGATAAGGTGCTTAGTGGTGCATTCAAAAAAGCCTAGGACTTTTCTGTGCTGATGATTCATTCTAATATACATTTCATTTACAAGTCAGCAGTACAATGTTGTGGTAGAAGTGATGTGGTAAAAAATAAAACACAAGAAAAAACAATAACTGAGGGTAGAAATCTGGGCATAACAAAGGCAACTGTGATGGTCCCAGTGGCCTTAATCCATACAAATCCATACAAATTCCTCTCTCTCAGATTTCTGAAGGTTTCTTTTGCTAAAAAGCAGAAAGCAATAGAAGAATTATTATATTTAATGATGTGCCACAGGACAGCAGTGTTTAGAAGAAAGTCCCAGGCTGATTTTCCTTCCCTCAGTTCTGTCTTCCAGCACTGAAGCTATTGAAAAATGAACCTAAAAATTGGTTCAAGGAGTTCTCTTTCTCTCCTGAAGTTTGATTCAAATTTGCAGTCTTCATGTATTTCAGGCTGATTCGGTGAGACCATGGCATGTCTCAGCTCTGAAGCTGCTTCTTGCAGATTGCAGCTGTAGGGAGAAACACGTCTACGTATGAAGCAAAGTGATGGAGTGAATTAAACTCCAAACACAGCCTCCAGCTAATTTTTTAATAATCTGAGTGCAAAACAGGGCCTTGAGGGTAGGCAGAGCTTTTCAGTAAACCAATCAGAACTGGATTTTATTTAAACAACAGTAAAGTCAGTCCCAGAGAGCTCAGACAGTTGTACACAAAGCAGCCGCGTCTCACTGAGAGCCTGTACAGTAGCTCAGCATCTCAATTTCAATCACAGCTCATTCCCTGCTGGTAGTTTTTGTCTGCAAACAAGCTGAATGTGAGCTGACAAGGGCCCCCAGAGCAAATAATACGAGCACTGGAGGAAGAAACTCACACGGACACGATGCTGACAGTTGTGCAGCCAATTCAAAACGATCGCACAACAAGAGCCCCAGAGCTCAGCTGGAGCTGCACACCAGGGCACCAGCACACAGAGAGAACCTGATCCGAGGGGTTCCACCTCCTGAAGCACAGCTCACCTTGGCAGAACTGGTGTGCTGGCACAGGGCAAGGCCAGAGGAGGAGCAGGGCAGTTCTGGCAGCTTTTCTAAGCAAAGCTCTGCATTGCCCTGGGTCGATGGGAACACGTCCAGCCTGCACATCCTGCCTGCTCTGTGGATCTCCAGAGGGTGTGCCTACAAAGACTTTGTAAATCTGAGTTATTTCCAGCATTTTACAGTACAGGAGCTGTGCAAGTGGCCACAGTTTCTTCCAGGGATGCTGGTTTCCCCTCAGGGATATCAGGATGTTTTTGTTCTCTACACCTCTTGCCCACATTTCCTTATACAGGAGTGTCCACAGGTGGGAAAAAACTTCCAGAAAGGGCCAAGATCATGATGCTACATTACACCAAGCAGTACAATCTGTCATTCCTTCCCAGGAAACGTAGGATGGGCATGTATCAAGCTAAAAGTGGTGCTGGAAACACACTACTGCCCTTGGCAGCATCTGAGATGCCACCTGAGAGCTGCACTGTGCTAATTGCACTCATGAGCTGCACGCACACATCTCAGCACAGCTTTAGAATGGGCACCCTTAAGTTTGTAAAACACGTTGAAGCAAATCCTGCTCAATAAATGGAAGCCACCAAGATGACCAAGATGACCAACAGCTACAGCTGTTAAAACAGACCCCCCTAATGGCTTGATGTGGAGAGGATAGATATTGTTTCTTTGGAATCTGCAGTTTTCAATATCATTACCGGCTTTAAACAGGCTTTAAATATGATCGTATTCACTGGTAATGGCATCTCTCCCTTACAGAGGGAATGTGGCAACTAACTGGAATATAACAGCCAGGGATTTACTGGAGGAAAAAAAACAACACTATAGTGGGCTTTTTTTTTTAGAGAAAATAATAATCACTTTATTTACAGATAAATTCCAAAAAATAATTTGTGACTTTCAGATCCATTTATTGGACTACTGCTCATTATTGGATTTTTAATCTGAGAAAAAAAAAACAGGCTAGACAGCAGCCTGTTGTTTTAGAGTTAATTTCTTGTAAGAGGTCTGATTTTAAAGAGTGTAGACAAAACCAGAATATAGATGTTCCTCTCATTTTCACTAAAGGACATGTGACATATAGACACTGTCCTTACAGATAAACTTTTCTTTACTTTATGTCATTTTAAATACACTTCTGCAGCCAGCAACCTTAGTAGAGGAAAGGAACACAAGGCTTTATTCTGCACTTACTCTATACCTGCCACAGGAGCTCAAAAATGAGTGTACAGATGCTGCCTTTGGAGATGAGCTAATATCCTCCCTGCTTTGCCTCATTCAGCCAAACCAGAGTTTATAAAACAACAACTTTTTTATGAGATTTCCAGTAACATTAATTGTTGGTCACAAAACTTCAAAGAAAACCAGATATTTATAGCTCAATTCATGTTTCTCTTTTTTTTTCCACACACTTTTACCACAACACTTTCCAACCCGGTTCCCATGAGCACGCTGCAAACAGAGCTGTACCCGCTTCCTGCTGTGGCAGCCTCCTTAACCACTTCACTCCTGGTGCTTCTGCTGCTTCTCTTATTTATTTTTTTCTTTTTTTTTTTCTTTTTTTCCAGTGTTCACGTCCTTTCATTGTTTTCCCTGGTGTGTCACACTTGCATTTTCCCACATTGCTTTATCATTCATCTCTGCTCTCTTCAGCCACCCGCACAATCATTAAAATGGTATGGGAAATGAACTATGTATACAAAAATATATAGGCATATACAAACACACATCCCTGTGTGTATATATAGATCTACACACACAAACTACACTGGGAAAACTTTTATACAAGGGGAAAAAAAAAATATCTCCTTTTCAGTAGAAAAATTACTTGCTAAATGAACTCATTTTTATAAACGTGGAAGAGGGAGGTGGAACGTTTTCAGATACATATATTATATATTTCCCTATTCCTCTGAAGAACTGATATTCATAACCACTTATTTATTACAATGTAATCAGCATATTGATTATATTAAGCAATCCCTGTAAATCTCTATAAGCTGAGGTTAACAATGGCTTTTCAAATGCCATTAACCATCACCTTGCAGCTTTCTCTCTATTATGTACCATAAAGTTAATCATGTGCAAGACAGTTTTTCCAAGAGAAAAATCTGCCATACAGTGCAATGATCACCTTGGTATTTTCCTAGAACAAAGAAAAGGTCTTTCTTAAATAGGAAAAAGTCTATGCCATCAAAGAATGAGTGCTGGGCAAGATAATCATGGGTTTCCTGCAAAATTTCTCAGATTATCTCATTAAAGCCCAAATTCTTCAGACCTTACTTTCAGCATTAAAATCCCCATGCCTGTTATCATGAAATAGGTTGAGACTTGTGATTCTGTAGCATGTAAGAGGCACTGGAGTGAGGCAGGTGCTGCATGAGCGACTCTCACAGAGGGAGGGCAGAGCCCTTCCACCCTTCTCCAGAGCAGCTGCCCCAAAGCAAGGTGGCCTTGGGCAGGACCAGAAGGTTTCAACATTTGGGAACCAGAGCCACAGGATTTTCTCTCTGGGTTCCACCAAGGTGGGTGTGCCATGGCCAGGCAGCAGCCAGGGGTGGAGGTCTCAGCACTCACAGGGGTTAACTCCTCACCCAATAATTTCTCCCACAAGAGGAAATGAGATACAGTGAGATACGCCACTGGCACGTGCAGGAGGAGGAGGCTGCTTATGTAAATGTAGAGATAGATCCATAAATCACACCATGAAAAGGCACTGGCCATACCTTACACAGCAATAACTGCTACAGGAGATCATTAACAGAGTCAACTATTGCATTACATCCAGCACAACACCGGTGTCAGACCTGACAGAAGTTCAGCCTGCCCATAACATATTTTTTCATTTGCTTACCAAATCAATATTTATCTCTGTCTGTGGTAAATTAGACAAATTTATTTAACGTGGAAAAGTAACCATGTAGCATGAAGCAGGAACCTAATATTAAGCCTGCATATGATATTCAGGAGTTCAAGCCCTGCCAAGCATTTCACAGGGAAAGCACTCGGAAAAACATTTCAATTGATCTTTCCTCCCCCCTCCAAGTTCCTCTGGCAAGTGATTTGAAACATAGGTGCCAAATTAGGGTAGCTCTAAGGTTCCTATTACTATTTGGCACACTGAGGAGCCAGTGATTTAAGACAATATGAGATGTCCATTAGCTGTAACAATGAATTCAAATGCTTAGAAGCCAGGCTATAAATCTACCCTTTTGGAAAGATTAACCACTGTTTGCCTAAAGTTAGAAACTCCACCTTTGAGGGGAAAATGCATCCCTCCTGCTAGTTCCTGCCCAGCCAAAAGCAGCCCAGGAGCTGCATCCCACAGGAGCAGCCAGCACAGGGAGCACAGATAAAAAACCAGTTGGGAAATTCAGCCTTTGTACCCCAGCAATCCCAAAGGATTAACTGAGAGCAGACAGAGGTCGGTGCCTCTCGGGTGCTCTCACTCCCTCCTGCACCTCTGGAGCCACCCTGTCAGCAGACATACCCAAAAACTTCTGGATTCCAACAGTCAGGGCAGTCTCTGAAGACATATTATTACAGCAGAAAATCTCCAATAAATTCCCTTTCCCACCATCACAAAAAAAAAAATAAAAAAAAAAAAAAAAAAAAAAATCCCCCAGAGCTTGTATTTCTAGAATCATGCCAAATGAGGCTTTTAATTCTGATTTTTGCTGAACTTGTGCACAAATAAACTCTATGCAACAGGAAATGGCAAAAATGAAGCTGCTCTGTAGCTATATGGTCCAGGATGCCTGAAGTTCAGCAATCCAGGGTGCTGGACACTGGGCAATTCTTATTGCTTATAGCTGAGGAGTGGTGTGGGGCTGTGCCATATGCTGGAGATGGCAGGCAGGAAGTGAGAAGCAGGCATGGATAAACAGAACACTGGGTAAAAAACCCCAATATTTTGTCTTCCTGATGTACTGAGATTAACAATATGTCATTCACTTATTCACTGGACAGCTACACCATAGACCACAGCAAAAACTAGCAAGGAGTATCAATTTATTGCCTCCATTCAAATTTTGTAGCAGGTTTTGGCAAGCAGCTAAAGCTGCTAATATAGCACTTACTGTGTTGATGGCCCTAAAGTCATTTGTAATACCATAAAACAAATTTGTATGATATCCACAAATCAATTGCTCCATTTAGATGTTATTTTTTACACAAACAAGTAACTGTGGTCTTGGCAAAGAGATATGTCAGACCCAAAATGGAAAAAAAAAATAATAATGAGAAAAGGATAGAACTGCCCTCAGCAGCAGTCTCTCATCCTCTCTCCATCCTCCCACAAATTTCTTTTCCCAATGACACCGTAAGTAGGTTCAAAAGGAGTTTTCAAAATGTAGCTCTCCTGGATGGTGCAGGCAGGTCTGTGGATGTCATCAGCCTTGAGATATAGATGTTGGCAATTGCAGAAAATGCCAACACAGAGTAGAAAATGAAACAGAATTGCTCAGCTATGGAAAAAGAAGAAACCCTCAGCACAAGGCCAAGAACACACAACCACTTCCTCTGAGAAGCTGTTACTCTCCTGTTTATGTTAGAACTAATGTTTGGGGCACCCTTACCTCAATAGCCATGCTCAGAGCAGATCTTTGAAGGCTTCAGGAAAAAAAAAAAAAAAAGAAAATATAACTTTAAATGAAATCAGCTAAAAACATTCTTCTGGAGGCAATCATGGTTGTGCTGTCGATGCCCAGCCGCTAAATTTTTGTTGCAAGGTATAAACGCAGGGGCTTAATCTCCTGATTTGCAAACATGAAGGGAAGGTACTGATACAAATTAGAGGTGTGCAAAAACACAGCTCCCCTGCCTCACACAGGGCCCATGAGAACTCAGGAGTGCTCTGCTCACTGATTTGACTGGAACGTTATTTGTCACGCTAATAAAGAAAAATGAGGGTGCAGGATTTCCAGGGCTGGAGAACAATGACATAACATCTTTCTACATCCGTGTTTTACAATCCCTCCCTGTGCTTCTCTCACGTTCTCCCACCACAAAGTAGCTCACAAATGATGATGTTGTAAATGTGGTGTTTGGTAACAGCAGCGAGTGGTTAACCAATGTCAATCCCACAGAGACAGCAAGGGTGGGCTCCTGGGGTGGGGCTTCTTTGGGGGTTACTGCTTCTTTCGATGAAAATGAAAATGCAAATCAAAAGTAACTGAAACCCACCCAATTTCTGTGTGGAAGAGATTCACTGGCAGTTTACACCAAAAAATGAAAGGAAACATTGGTGATGTGTATACAAAAAAGCAGCAAAACCTCTCAGTGCTGGTGAACAGATAACAGTCCTTTTGGCAAAATTCTTACTGTGCTTCCAAAACTTATCCACGAAGAAGTTTTAAATTCTTACACTTATTCTTAAAGAAGAAAAAAGACTTAATGTGCAATAACCACAATTTTAAATAAATGTATATGGCAAACAGCAGCTATCCAACCCACTGCACAGAAACTTTGAAAAAACCCAAACCCCAAAGACCAAATGCTGATGCATTTTCCTTCTACAATGACTGTGGTTTTCACAGGGACACTGAGTAAAGTGACATCAAGTACTGTTTTTAATGAAGTCAAGCATAACCTTTAAGTTCTGAGCAGTATCTCCAATCAACATTGACTGATTTGGGGGATCTCTAAGCTATGCAATTTTTTTCTTTTAATTAATTTCTCAGCTGAAAGAGTTTGAAAATCTGATTAAGCTTCTTGATCAGACTTGTTCATGCCATGGCAACAAAAAAAAAGGGCATCTAAATTCCTTTGCACAAGAGTGGTGTTATGGTAGTACCTGCAGAGCTCTCGGGCACTTCCACACAATAAAGGGTTGGTGGAAAAAAGTGAGAAAACAGGGTCAAAAACTGCACCAAACAACCAGAAATAGGAATAAAATGCAACCAAATAGTTGAATAAAATAAAAAATAAGTGCTCTGAGATTTGGTCATATGAATGGATGGTTAAAGCCCAGAGGGAGCTGAGGGCAGCCTGCAGCCCCATGGAACGAGGCTCCTTCTTCCTGCTGGGGGGTGGAAAATAATGACCAAGAAAAAGGCAGCAAGAAGAGAAAATCGCAAATCTAAGGTGAAACAGGAGTGGGCTGTTGGTGTTCCAAGCTCAGCTCCCACATCCTGCTCAAGCTGGGAGGAGAGCTGGGATCAGTCCTGCCCCATCCCACCAACATAGGGGGGGCTCCAGCTTCTGTGGGGCAGGACAGAGATGGGGATGGATTGGGAATGGGATCTGGGGAGGAGGGGCAGGACAGTGGTGGGGATGGATTGGGAATGGGATTTGGGGAGGAGAGCCAGGACAGTGGTTGGAATGGATTAGGAATGGGATTTGGAGAGGAGAGCCAGGACAAGGCCCTGGCGAGCTCAGCTGTCCCAAGATGGTGCTGACACAGGGAGAGGGTGCACTCTGAACTAGGGGGCTTTTTAGTTCCTCAATGGAAAGTTTTACACTTTATTAAATCTACTCTTCAGTTATCTAAAAGCATTAATGCTATTGTTAAAATTCACAGCTTTCAGTTACTAAAGAAATGTGATTGTTTTATCTGGATTTCTATTATATGAATAAAACGTAACACTGTCTGCATAAAATGGCCCCAGAGTTTCATTAAAAAATAACAGCCTAATTCCCTAATATGAAGTTATTTTAAGTGTTTTATTAATATTGTCTTCTAAATGCACATAAGTGTGATCCCCCTTTAAGTGCAGTATCTTTAGGGCTAGTTGTAATTGTATTTTTCTTATCAGTTGCTTGTGCCTGAATTTCAAATATTCATTGCTTACTTCAGGCACTTCACTCAGACAAGAAAGAGTGCAGTGAAAAACTATTTAATTTGGACACTATTTGAATATCAAACTTTTCAGTCCTTACTGCAATAGCTCTTGTCCCTATTAAGAATCTCAAAGTACCACTAACAGAATTCCTAGGGTGCCTATTTATCCTGCCTTAAGTTCCATCTGTTAAAATGAAACTATAAATAAAAATCAATGTGAAACATGAAAAGCCTGACACACGGAATGAAATCCTCATCCCAATCAAGTCCATAGTAAATTAAGTTATGTGTAAAGGCCATGACTTGTCCCATCTAACTTTAGTATCTGCCAGGAATGCCTGGTTTCAGACCCTGAGGCCCTCAGTGGAAAAAGGAGAGAGACACCTCTGGTGGGAAATTCTCATTTTATTGGGTGCTGGCAGCACTTTCCCTTGGCCAGAGGGTGCCAAGAAGCCCAGCTCTTACCTGAGGTACATTTTTACCCAATATTGAAGTGGAGCTATTCAGGCTGAGCATATCAGTTAAAGGAGAGAATCCCACTCCTTCTATTTAACTTGTTTTAAAGGAGAAAATGCCGAGTTTTTTCATGAGTAAGAAATGGCTCCAGGAATTCCTGATACACCTTTATCAATGACAAGAAAGGGACAGAGGCAAGAAAAAAATTTAGAGAGGCAATCAGTTCTTCCTTTGTGCTGGGAACAGAGCAGAACAAACAGCAGCACAAACAGCACATCCTCACAGTTTCCAAGCTTACAGGCATCACGTTACATGATGTCTTTGAATTTGTCTTTGCAGGGTCACACATATACAGCTGGGAAACCACAGGAGGGTGTTGTGATAATTTTACAGCAAAATTATAAAATGGAGATGTGTGGCAAACATAATTTTTCTATCACTATCCAAAAGCAGCTATAATTAAACATTAATTTCCCCCAGTGACTCCTCTGTGAGCCCTGCACTCCTGGAAAACCTTGTCCTCCTTATTGGAAACACAGCAGGTTGAAGAATCAGGGATTTTCTACCTACTCCTTTATATGAACTTTTCTGCATCTTGGTATTGTTTCAGAAGGACCAAGTGACCTGAACAGAGATGTTGGGCTAAAAAAGGGTTTAAAACCAACTTTATTTTGTGAAGTTTTAGCCTTGGCCTTGGAAAGTAAATTGATTGATTATTGCTGAGTAGGGTTTTCCCTTTCCAGAGAGAATCCCAAAATCAAATTTACCAGGAGAAGGTGGGAAAAGCAGAGCTCAGCATCCAGGCAATGCCCTGCTGTCATTTCCCTCAGGGCACAGGCAGCATCCCTTTGCTCTGGATGCCACAGCACAGCCATGGTCACCTCCCCAGACTCTGGAGCCCCCCACTAAATCCATATGCTGAGGCTCACTGGCTGATTAGGACAGGCATGCAGTAGTGTGGACAAAGATAAAAATGTGGATTAAGAGGAGGATAAGAAAAAAATATTTCATGGCACCTCCCACCCATGCAGAAACTGTTGTTATTCCATAGGCTGTACCTCACAGTCAGCACTGTGCAACCTGAGGGGCTCCCCAGCTTCCTGGTTAGCATCACCCAGCCTCAATCATTTCCTTTAATCCTTCCTTTGAAATGACAAACATTATTGACACCTTTCCTCCTAATGGTCTGCAGCGTTTTCTAACAACTTTACAAATGTCAATCCCGCTCATTGCAGAAGCCCTATTGATTCCCTCCCTTGCACATCAGTATTTGGTCTGCTTTAAAGATATCCCACATCACACTGTGCAGATGATAATCAGAAAAGCTGCTGCAGGACCTGTGCTGTGGCGTTCTGCTCACTTCTCCAGAAGAACACAGGCTCTTCCTTCCATCACATGAGGCTGCAAAGTCCATCCCTATCTCAAGGGCATTTGCAAGAACTATAAAACATTCAGATCACCGATGATTTATTATGTGGGAGTGACATCAACACAAAAACCCCTTAATTTTATTCTATATGCAAGCTGCGCAGAACAAGCATTGTTGTGTGTTGCACACTGGATTAAGGAAAACCCTGAGCAAATACAGCACTTGACAAATTAATGTCTGGAATTGGGGCTTCCCATGGCTCCTTAAGAAACACACAAGTTCCTTAATGAAAACGGGTACTTGATTTGTTATTAATTTTTCACATCCTTGGACAAAAGCCAAAAATATTTCAGTGAGTATCTGTATGGTAACAGTCATAGCCAGAACTATTTCACACTCAGATAATTGCTGAGGAAGTTTCAAAACACTGGAAATTATCTTCTAACCTACGTCCCAACTTCTATTTCTAACTCATATCTCAGCTATAAAAGCTGTTGGTTTTGGGTTTGGTTTTTTTTTTTCCTTTTTAAATATTCTTACTCATTTACAGAATTCTTAGTGGAAAATTTGGTATCTATTCTGGCAAGAGGAAAACCAAATTTCCTCCTGATGCAACTTGAAATACTCCTCAAAATTAGCCTTAAAAATGTCATGTGAATCCATATTGCTGCATTGAGAAATGCTACACTACCAATGCTGAAATGCACAGTAATTTCTCAGATACATTCAGTATTTATAATAACATATTTTGTAATTGTATTAATTTTGACAAATGATTTACCTCCAGTATAAGAAGAAAACTAGAAATACTGCATTATTTCTACTGTCTTTGAACACCCCATCCTTTTTTTATAATATAAACTTGTTATCTATTGCTTGAAGTGAAAAGGAACTCTCAAACCCCACATCAGCCTATTGAATGAGTATGGCCAAAAACCTATTAAGAATTTGTTCCACACCAGCCTGACCAAGTTAATTTTAAAGAGATATTTTTTCTTTTATGAGAATGAAATTCCCAACTTTTCTTTTTTTTCCCCTGAGATCAGTGTGATTTAAAATAAATGAGCTACCAACCAGATCCTGGTGTTTAAAATTGGATTCCCAGCAACCGTCACTGTAATGACAGCAAAACACAGCACATAAAGATACAATGATCCACCCCAGTGAAAGAGTTAAATTTACAATGTCTTCCCCCATTGCCAGTCCTTTAAGGAAAAGTAGAGGGGGTTTCTTTTGTCTGGAGAGGAAACTGTCACTTTGTGTTTTCAGGTTTGTAGAAAAGCCTTTTTTAATGTAAACATTCATTAAACTAATTTGAAGTTGTCATTACTCTCCTCCCCTGCTGCTTTATATCAGATTATTCCTAAGTGCTTGGTGAAGAGCCCCATAAACACACAGTCTATTTCCCTGCAGGGTATAATCACACAGTTTGCACTGTGATTTATGCTCTATGGTGCTGGTGAGTGTCCTAAACTTTGAAAGGGCTTAGTTCTTCAGCAGATGCACTACTCCCTTTATATTTAAACAAAGTTCAGCTAACCCTCCCAGTCTATTACAGACATTGTTTAGCTCTTTCCCTTCACAATAAGGCTTGCTAAGTGCTGATTAAATCCAAATCGGTGACACTTTTAATTAAGAAAATGGGAATTCAGAAATAATTGCCTTTAAGTTTCAATAAAAACATTTTACAAGTGTTGTTTTCCCTTCCCCCTTGCCACAGCATCAAGAAACATCTCCAATTCAGAAAGGAACAGACCAGAAATCTGATTTGGATTTTGGTAGAAATACTAATTCTGACTCTAGAGGATCTTTTAGGGCGCCTTTTATAAAAGTCAGATCCCAGAGGAAGTTCTGCAAGGCCGACTGGAGCAGAGGCAGGAAGATCATTTTGCTCTGGAGACAGAAAACCTGAGGAGAGCTGCTGTTATCAGCATCTGCTGCGCTCACGAATATCGGAGACTTGAGAAAGATAAAATTTCCCTCACAGATAAGATAACCAGTGATGATTTCAGTCTGCTCCACTAACAAATGTTAATCTAGAAAATACAGCAATTACTTCGATAATAAAACACTCTTCAGTCGATCCATTCCTACACTTCAGGCAGTTTGTGCCTGGAGTGCGCCAGTAATGAGCTGGAGATGGAGCAGAGTCCCCACGGAAGCAGAGCCACTCCAGCTCAGCTGAGGAGCAGTGTCACACTCCAGGACCCTGGAGCCTGGGGTGATGGGCTGTCCCCTTGTCCCCACACTGTGAAATCTCCCCTGGCACAGCCCCTGCCTTGGCTGCTCCGGGGCACGGCGCCATCCAGCTGTGCCACACCAACGGGAGAACCCCCGGAGCCAGCAGCAGCCTCCCCTCTGCCACTGATGGGGTTTTTAGGAGATCCCACAGCTGCCCCCATGAGCAGAAATTTCACCTCCCAGCCTGACCATGCCATCAGTAGGTAAAGATTTCCCTCATCTGCTCAACCCCCCTGGGTTTTCAGGACCTGGGGACCAAGAGCCAGCAGAAGTCCAGCTGCTGGCAGTTACCTTGCAAGCTGCTGTGGGCTCCAGAACTATTTTTGGCCACTACTGTTATGCAGGTATAGTCCTGTGAAGTTCAGGGAAATTAGCAGGAGGACCATTTAGATGGATATTTTAAAATAAAATTAAACTTTTAGATCTCTAACCTCTCCCCTTTCTGTTATGATAGCAGCTAAATCGAAGTCAATGCTACAAGGAGAGTACAAGGAGAGTACTCAGCAGAAACTACATTTTATTTTCAGTAATTTAAACCTTAGTGTCACCTAGTTAACTTAATTAAGGTTCTCTGTTTTTCATTGTAAATAATGAATTCAGTTAAAGAAAGTGTAATTTGGAGTATATACACAGGACATATAAAATTAATCCTAACAGCACATTTAAAGAGTAAAAAATAGGACAGACATTTAGTATGAAACACATTCCTTGCAATTAAAATCAGAATGTGCTTTTCTATTTACCTGCTTGAGACTAATGGATTCAGCTAAGATACATTTCACATTAATATCACATTGTATTTTCTAAACACAGCGTAGCTGTTAACATATTTATAGGTTAGGAGTAGTAAAGACCTGTACTTGGATGTAACATTTAAAAGAAATATTTGTCAGAATACCAAGAAAAGCTATTCAAACAAATTAAGCCTAAATGCTAAAAAGAGCCAGTGACAAATCCAGAAGTGCACAAATGGCACTTTAAATTCCACAATATCAGCGTAAACTGATGTAAACCTACCCACCTAGGGAAAGGAAAGGTGAGAAAATAGCAGGAAAAACAACTAACAGAAAGGTGTAAAAAAGATTATGTGTGTGGGAAAGTTTTATCTGACACCTCTCAGATGCTTTTCCTCTTAGCACACCTTTTCTCTCTTCTCCCTGTGAATTCCACCAACTCATACTATGTAGAATTGATGAGCAGTTTAATTTGGCATATTCAATTCTAGGAGTCTTAAAAAAAAAATCCTAAATTGTTCACAATGCTATAAACATTTATCAATCTGACATGGCAAGGCTGGGCCCCCATTATTATCCTTTTGTGACCTGCACAGCTGGTCCAAAAAACAGTTGTCTCCAATTATGCCCACAGATAATGGTGGGTAAATTCAGCTGTGCAGTATTAGCTCAACCTAAATATGATCCCATTTGACTAATTTCCTAATTCTTAGCAGGGTGCTTAAAGAACCTATTATCATGCAGACTCAAGGAACACAGAAGTCTGGTTATTTGCATCTGTTCTGTGAAAGGCATTTATCAACTGTGCCACTAATTTGTTACCTACACATCCCAATCACAGGCACTCGCTGCCGAAAATAATTGCATCTGGAATTTGTTTTAACTTCTAATGTTGCATAAATGGGTGTTTGTTTCCAACCAATATATCTTATAATTAAACAGCTTGAAATAGGAAAGGTTGAAATTGGGTCAAAAAAGATATATTCCTTCATGAAATCATGTGTGTATTCATTAACCCAGCTGGAATGCTGTTGTTGGCACAGTTGCTGCTACTTGACTGAACTGTGATCATAAAGGTTGTTAAATGGGTTAAAAATAAGGCAGCAGAAAAATGGAAATTACTTGCATATATAACCATGCTTTTTATGGAAAAAAAAAAAGCAAATTGTGCACATGGTTTGTAAGCTGTGGAGCACAATCTGACGTGCATTACACCGGTTGGGTTTTTTGAAATCTGATTAATCTTCTCAGTAGCCTAATATAAACTCCTAGAGCTGCAGGCATATTGATATTTGGATTTTCTTCCTAAATTTGCTTCTCCCTAATCTTCTTCCCGAGCACATCTGTTACTAAATCAATCTTCAGTGTTTCTCTCTGCAAACTTCACACATCTACTTGGACTTTCTTTGACTTTCTCATGCCTCCCGCTGAGTCTTCTCTCTTGTATAATGTACTAGTGCATAGCAGCCCTCATCTCATGTCCTCTGCAGGATCTAATATAAATTTGGACTCCATTTTTAAGAGCTTTCACAGATATCATTCTGGTTTTAGCCAGAAACTTCTATATAGATGTCCTTGACTTCCTTGCATGCTGCCATACTTCTCATCTCTCCTTCCCTCTTAATAAATTTCCTACATTTCTCAACCAGCCCAACTTCTTTGACTGTTCTCCTCACCTCTGTAATCATTTCAGGAACTTTCCATCTTCAAGCACTTAATTATACTCCAACTTTATGAGCTGCCTGAATTTTCAAAACTGACCCATTCGTAATGCTCTGCATTGCCCTGTTTGTGCTAAGGTGACATGAACATACCCATGTTAAAGGTTTACCATTTTTAATTGCTTCCTAGAAAAGTGGTATTTTTTCCAAAGTGGATCAAATTTCAGATTTTAAGGAATAGAATCTTCTGCAATTACAAATAGAGAAACTACAAACAAAAGCTCTGAAGGCATTGTAGAGACAGAGGAAGTGGCAATAGGAAGGCAAGAACAAGCATGCATCAAAGCATTGATAAAGGACAACCACAAAAAGCCTGGCTGAAAGTGATGGGAAACAGTGGAATTCATAAAAGAAACTATATATTCAAAAAGGGAACCTAAATCAAATGGTCTGTGACCAGATCCTCAAAAATAATCAATAGTGGTGTGGAAAGCAGTGCAGAGATGCTGCACAGGCATTTTGTAATGCACAGACATGCACTATCTAAAATGAAGGTGATTCATTTTGGCAAGGTTCTACCTTCTTCAAATATCACAAGTCTTAAGAGAGAAAAGTTGCAGCTGGAGGACCTTTGAGTGGTAGTAGACACTTCAAATGATTTTTCGAGAAAGATGGAAGGAGAGAAATCCGAAAACAAAAAAAAATGAGATTCAGTGTCCAGATAGGAAGGTAGAGATATCAAAGACTGACCCATCCTGTTCACACCAGGGGAGAGGGATGATTGGTGTGACCAGCCATAAATGCAGCAGCCTAGCAAGGCAGCTGGGAGGCAATGACATTTTCACATAAGCTCCTTTATCACCCCACACACATCAGTCTGGGCTGCTCCTTGGTTTCTTTCGTCCTACCTATCATCCTAATCCTTCAAATCTCAAATCTCTTTCTTTTCTCCCTGGCCAGTGATTCTTATCCTTTTCTACACTGAAAATAACCAAAACTTTACTGCTTGACCCCCAGCTTTACAGTCTCCAGCCTCAGAGTCTTGTAACTTGATCACTGAACCAGACTTCACCCCTGCCTTCCTGATGGAGCAGTAGGCTTCACCTCATTCCTGTGCAGGGAGAGCTTGTAATCAGATATAACCCAATCTGCTGATTACCTTAAAAATTCTCTAATAAATAAACGAATGCCCTTTCAGTGCAGTTTGGCAAACCTACTGACTCGGGTGTCCTGTTCAGGGCAGAGCTGTAACAAAAGCATGCTCAAAGAAAACTTTCATACTTCTTCAGACATCCCCTTGCACATGGGCACATTCCTTATTGGCTTCCATCCTGACCTGGCATGGAGATTAATTTTGCTTTGGTGATGATTTAGCCTTTGATCCCCTATTGAGCCCCAGGACAAACTGATAGTTGTGAGGTTGCTACTGGGATACTAATGTTTTGCTATTAGGAGATTGACTGACATCCCAGCCTCATCTCACATAAATCCTGTTCTCAATATTGATAATAGCTTTCAATTCCTGCTGGCGTGAGCAGGAGCTGACTGGATAACCAGGAAATGAAAGACATAACCAGCCCCTTGAGTGATCCTAGCCCTTGGAAAAAAAATAAAATTGATGAATGACAAAATGCAAATATTGCATTGCATCAGAGACAATTATCAGTGTAACCTAGATATCATCCAGTATGCATGGGGGAAAATGCATTTTCCAGTTAGGTGGTATTTGTCTGATTTTAGCAGTAATATTGCATCCTACCAATTATTTGCCTGCCAGTGAACAGGACAAAGAAAGGGTAAAATCTAAGATGCTGGTAGTGAACAGGAGTGCTGGATGGCAAGAGGTATTGTGCCCACGCAATTATGGGTGTCACAGGGGTGTAACAAAATCTTGGGTGGGACGACTGCCAATAAAACAGAAGGGAACTGGCCACCACAGAAATTCTGCAGTGACCTTGTCCTGCTGGGCACTGTGAGCAAAACAGGACACCCAGAGCCAGTGCCTGCCTAAACCAGGGTGTTTGTACAGCAGCTCACAGCAGCTTTCCTTGGGAATGGTACAGTGCTCATAATAAAAGCATGATCCCCACAGCACAGCTGCCACTGAGGCTGGAGATAAATGGGATGGAGCACATCAGTACTAAGTGCAAGCTTTGAGGAATTTGTTTAGGTTAAATTCCACAGATTTTAGGATGGTGATAATAATGGTCATTATGGACCAAGCATTTTCCAGAGAAAGTGCCTTGAAATTGAAAACACACTAAACTAATGCTTAGTGAGAGCAGTTGGTAAAGTGTTACTTCTGTGAATTACAGTTGTCTTCTTTCTTCTCTGATAATTTGCGACAATTGCATCCTAATGCTATTTCATTGATTTCTACTCCACTTCAGCTCCCATGCTGGGCTTAGTCAGGGTGACAATACACAGACATTAACCTGCTATGGGGACACCTACTACACACACTTTCCTCATAGAAAAATCCTATGGAATTTAAAAGGAGTGGACTTTAACACAGTTCTACAGACACTCCTTTAAAGATCCATAGGATTGAATCAGAAGTCACATCAGCCATATAAGTTACTGTTCTCTTAAGCTTTCAAGGGAATTCTGATACATTCATCTTAAAAGATAACACAGAGAATTTCTTGATATGTGGGAGCTGTTACTTTACGAAATGATCTGCCTCTGTTCTGCATATCTGCTGTTGCTGATAAGACCTTTACCATCAACCTACAGGCCAGAGACAATAACCGTGTTAATCTGAACTAACACACTTTGACTGGATGGCTGCTCTGATGAAGCCAAGCACCATTCTGCTCTGCAGGGAACTTCATTTGGACAGTGGGAAATTCCCAGGCACCAAACAATGACACCAGGTGTTTGAAGAGGGATGCAGAAAAGCTCCCAGAGGCCAGTGAAGATGTGGGAGATGAAAGAGGAACCTTCTGGACTGGGAGAGGAGCACAATGCACCTTGACAGGAAGGGTTACAGAACAATCCCAGTCAGATTGTTCTGAAACCCAATCAGGGTTTCAATGGCCAGTAGGACTGGGGGGACTCCCAGGTTCAGATGGCAAACAGTGAGTTACAGAAGGACCCTGGCACAGCTGACCTTAGCTCTATCATTTAAAAAAGGCTTGAGTGATAAGAAAAATAAAGGAAATAAGCAGAGAATTCACTTTTGTCTACATCTGTGTATCTCAACATTAAAAATAAACAGCAATTGTGTCTTAGGGCCCTCCGAAAAGCTTATGTTATTTATATGTTGTAGTAACAGAGATAAACTACAAAAGAAAAATTGTCAAACCATAGAAAAAATAAAGACCTGTGGGAGAGAGGAAGTACTGGAACTTCCAGCAGTGCTTCTAACATTTTGGGTAAATATTTATGAAGTCCAGTCCCCTCATGGACAAAACCATAGAAATAACCAGAGTTTCTATAAGATGTTTCAGAGTCAATGTTTGTGCAGAAAACTTTGATGTCATCATGGGCCTGTGCTCAGACACCCACGTCTCTTCTCCCTCCCAGCATTGGTGTGGACAATTCCCACCAAAATATTTGTACAGCTTCAAGATGTGCATTCCCAGGCCTCTGAACTTAGACTGGTGCCCACCTCTTCCCTTTATGCCTGATGTCACAGCCATTACCAGGGAAGTGGGGTGAGAAAAAGGCATTCCTGTTGAACAAGTATTTATTTTCTTTCACAGCCTGCCCAGCTGGCTTGGCCACCACAATACATTTTGCACTTCTCCACTAGTCAAGCATGGTGGCTTAATATTAATAGCACAGGATCTAAAGTCTACATTTGTCCTTGTGAATGACAAAGTCTTGGGCCCTAGGACACCAAACTAGGTAAGACATATGGAAATCTCATGCACAGGAAGATCAGCATTTATATTAGTATGCATTTGTCTACAGATTTTCTATAGCTACTCTGTCCTTTTTCCTCAGCAATGACATATAAATACATCATAAAACAGTGAACCATCATAAGGGAAAATAAGTCTCTAAGACCAATGACCTTTCCTGGAAGCTCAATGGCAAACTATCTGGAACAAGAAAAATCAACAATCTGACTGAAATTACTGAATTATGCAGACACAAGGGAAAGATTCTGAAAAAAGCAGGTACAAACCCAGAGTGAGGTTTTCACAGATGTTACCTTACTAGGGTTCCCACTATATTTGACAGGATAAGCCGGAAGAGAGCCTATTTTTGGATCCTGGGCTAAGCTGTTAGAAGCTATTTTTAATTCTACAGTAATGATCAGTAGTTTCATTTCCCTCAGCAAACCAACAAAAAACCCCAGAAGATAGAGTCATAAAATAGGGAATAGCAGGCTGCAGGGAAAGAGCCAAGGAGTTAGCTATAAGCTGCAAATTGTTCAGAGGACGATGCACGTATTAAAGGGGAAAAAAAAAAAAAAGGGAAAATTTTCAAATCAATTTGAAGTGATTGTGGATGTCACCAAAAATAGCCGACCGTAATAGAGCAGATACAAACTCCTACACTTGTGATGATCTGCACAGGGTTTACATTTTCCACAAGTGAAGCACTCAGCACTCCATATGCATGCCATGCTCAGATGTATGCAAACTAGATGGCTCCAATTTATCCATAACTGCATGTTCATACTGTATCTAATTAGAGTTACACTGAAGCACGGTTGCAGAGACGTTTGTGGGGTTCCTGTCCCCCACACCACAAAACACAGTCCCTGTCACATGTGACAACACAAGAGTCGTCCCTCCAACCCATCCAACCCATCCAACCCATCCATCCCCAGTTATCGTTGTCCTTCAGTCCACATCACAAATAAGAAGATTACTGGTTCTCTACAACATCTCCCTTCGCGGGGCTCTGGTGTTTTAAAGCTCTTTGGTTGCTTTCCTTAACTGGCAAATTCCACTTCTGAGATTCAGGCTGTGAATGCAGAAAGCACACCTTGAGAACCTGGTCACAGGATTAGCTGTGCCATTTGCATAACTGTAAACTTAATGTCGCACTTCCAGAGCTTGTATCCTCTAAATTGCACTTACTGATGAAATACAAAATCCTCTAAAAGGGTTTTCCAACCTAAACCAATTTGTAAAGTTGTTTTTTTTTTTTTAATCTAAAACATTAAAGAAATTAAAGTGATCGGCATATAATTAGATTAATTATTCATATCTTCCAAGTTGCTTTAATTCTAATATATAAAAAAAGATTAAATATTCACTCAAAGGATTAAGAAAAAAGTCAAGCAGCAGCAATACATTTACATTACCTTACTGTGCAAATTATAAAACTAATTAGTCTAAAGTTTCACAAAAATGAATTGGATCTTCATTCACACGCTGACACAACTTTACATATTCAAAATTGACACCCACATTATTTTCTCATGTTTCTAGTACGACTCAGCCTCCTGGCTCTGCAACTGCCATTGTGCTGGAACAGCTCTGCTTTTGTTCTAACTGGTGAAAATTAAATCTTGACCTAAATTTATAAAAAGCTAAAAATGTTTCAGTCAACTGCATGAAAAGTCCAACAGAGCCTCATTATAAATCTTACACTGGTACTGTTGAAATAGTCTGAAATAATTCTTTATGAGAATCTAAAGATTGTTTTGGTTGCTTTTTTTGATGCTTCTTTCTGATCTAGATTTCTTTATTCTGAAAGTGCATGTAATTTCCAGGGTGCTGCACACTATTTTCTCCTCATCTCAAATCACGGGGATGTTCATTAAAAGTCCAAGGCTGTGTACTATAAACAACTCTACCCCTCTTTGAAAATTGCTCTTTTCTGAATAAAAAGAGATTTCAAAGTACAATGAGAACCAAAAAAAAAAAAAAAAAAGGATTTTCCTATACTGCATTTTGCTGAGATGATGCCGTAGGGCAGTTTCTAGGAGGTAACGAGTATCCTTAAATATCACTAACACTCTCTATGGTCAGATATTCCTGTTCTGGGTAGGAAAATAAAAAAAAGAATAATATTAAAAATATTTCCATTGGCTCATTCACCACTGAAAAAAACCCCAACAACAACTCCTATCTTGAAGATAATGTCTGTTTTGATCGTGTGGGCAAAGAAACAGATTGTTCTGGTTTCTTAAGGTTGTTACTCACCCTTATCTAAGACACAATGAAACCCATTGCTTTTAACAGTTTTCCAAAGAATTGCTTTACCTATTTTTAGCCACATAAACTATGTAACACTTCAAAAGCTGACGGTGCTGTATCAAAGAGCACTTTTTCATTACAACGAGGCCCGTAGGAAGTTAAGCAAATCACCCCAAGAAAATCCTAAATAGGATATTCACGTCTGAGGCGTCCAGTGATACCCGAAGACAAAAGCCAAATTTTTCAGAACTAAACTCTCTGTAAAATGAGGGTTAGAAACGTTCCCTGGACTTAAACCCTGTTGTTTCATGCTTTCAAACAGCTGATCCTGTTAAGGTCTGCAGAGCAGGGCACCTGCTTTTCAGGAGCTGATAAAGGAGGGGGCTCTGGGCTGGGAGAGTTCTGCTCCCACACCTTGGTTTGGTGGAAAACACCAAAATGTGTTTTCCATTTCTGGCTGTTGGCTCCAAGCGTGGCACAGCAAAGCTCAGAGCTGCAGCCAGGCTGGCACAGACGCCAGCAAAAACAGGCAGGCTTTTCCAAAACCCTGCTCTCCACAGCTCCCTTCCATGCATCATGCAATTAACTCCTTGATGGGGTTAGGAAGCAATATTTTGTTCCAACTGATGGGAAGATCTTTACGTGATCAGGCAGCAATCATCTTGGATGGGCTCTAATAGTTCATTTCAACATGGAGTGCCCGGCTATTAGGCATCTGGAAGTTCTGATGATAATAGGAAAGATAATTAGGCTGGTTCACTGACAGCAGAAGGAGCACTTGCCCTGCCATGAAGGCAGCTAAAAGTTTAAAGAAATAAGAAAAACTGGAAGGTAAATTCACTAGAATAAGCAGTTGGTACTTTAGAGCATAATTATCAGAAAGAAAACATGTTGTTTAGCATACTTTATGTTAATGGAGGGCTAGCGTGGCCCACTGTGCATAATTTAGCTGAACAATTGATAAGAAATTTTAATACATATATATATATATGATTACTGCTACAGAAAAAAAAGACAAAACACAAGAGAGATCATAATAGGCACGCATGAACTCTGAAGGCCTAATTACATCACGGGGGAGGGTAAGCAGTTACTGCTGAATCAAGCAGAAAATTGGGGTAATTTGTAAACAGGTAGAGCTGCTATCCAGGTGTGCCAGCATGTGGGTGGGGGCTGGCAGTGGGGCCTCAGACCAAGCACTTCCATCTGCACTGCAGAGCCAGCAGCACAGCGAGAGCTCCCCTCACTCCAGGAGGGTCAGGGAAAGGGGCAAAGAGCCACCCCTGCCTCCTGCTGCACCCCAGCTCCAGCCAGCAGCTGCATGGCATGGGGGAGCAGGATGGTTGTGGGAAAAGAAATACTGTCTGTGGGGGAGAACTGTGCTGGGGTGGGTGAAGCTCAGAGATAAAGCTCCCTGACTTGGTGTTCTGCCATCAGAACACTCCCTGCTCCAGCAGCAGGGAAATATTTCAGACGCAGAATCTCCTGACAGCAGAAGGAACCAGGCACAGGTAAGATGCTGCCTGCAATGTTTGGTGAGGGCATGGAGAAGACAGGATTCTCCCCCCCAGAGATGACAGGATTTCTTTAGGAGGCCTCTTATGGGATGGAAAAGGGAAATTGCTGCAGGGACTTCCAGCAAGAAGGACGCTGAAAGTACATATTGGATGGATGGATGGATGGATGGATGGATGGATGGATGGATGGATGGATGGATGGATGGATGGATGGGAGAAGCTGCCTTGCAGTAAGTCTTACAAAGAGGTTTGAAACTGATTTTAGACAAAAACACTTATTGGAACATGATATTTTCACAAGTGCTTATTGCTCTCTTTTGGGGCAGAGTGGCAGAGAAGCTAAAACATCTCCCAGAGCCTTCAAAATAAGAGTTTGAGTCTCACTCTGACCTCCACCAACAAAGGCAGCTGGCAGGGTCCACTCAGAGAAGCATTGCACCTGCAGGCTAACCTGCAGCAGGACACTTTCACTGCACAGACAAGCCCCTAACCCTGATGCATTAAAAATGTGGGAAATAAAAAACACTTTGGAAATGCATCTCCAACCAAGTGCTCACACACATAGATTTTTCCTCCTGCCAGTTTCAGCAGAAGCTCACAGAATAGCTCCTGACAGCATTGCATGTGAGATATTCTTGCTGTTTTTGGAGAGGCCCTTTCCAGCTGTAGCACTGTGGTAGATTCCTGGCAGATTTTGCTAAAAAAAGCAAGAGTGGTGTGCAGACCTGCCATGCATGCACTGCAATCCTGGCAAGCCCAGGGTGTGTTTTTATCCCCACAAGATTCACTCACTCATCTCACCAACAAAATGCAAAGCAAAACCAAAATGGGCCTTTATCTTTAGAAAGAATCAGAGTCCCCTGGAGCAGGGACAGCCCTGCCAACACCTCCCTGCAGGACTCCTCTGGCTTTTGGCTAAGGAAGGGTCCCAGGAGGCATCATTTGGATGATCCCAGGCCATGCTCAGGGAGCTGGACCTGAGGGAAGCACTCTAAGGTGTGTGAGCTCTTTGAGTTCATGGGTATTCTGTTGCATCTTTGCTGCATTATGTTTTTTCAGGTCTTCAGGATGACCAGCCCCACCCACCAGATCCCATCTGAAGCTTGCAGTGGTACCTAAGGATGAGGAATGGGCATTGCAAACTGCAGAAAGCCAGGACTGTTCTCTAATGATTTTTTTCTTACATTAAACCTCCCTCCATCTGTGCCGCCTTGTGCCAGACAAACCAGTAATTATCAGGAAATCCCTTCACTTTTAATCTACATCAGTATGAAGGCAATCTCAGAGCAGCCCACAGTGACTGGAAGCTATTATTTTCATAGGAAATAATAGTGACTGGAAGTGATAACTCACAGTGCTGAGTGTGTGTGTCACCATCAGATAACGTGCAAGGCTGTACATCCCACCACGCCACCCTGGTGCAGGGCCACAATGGCCTTTATCAAAGGGGAATGACTGAGCCAGGCAGGGGAGGCTGTACCAAACATGGGAGTTCCATTCATTATTTATGGGCATAAAAATTTGGGGCCTTGAAATTGGCAGCATGAGAAGGTCTTTTAGTTTGAGCTATAATTCTCTTTTGTGCTGTCAGTCATTGACTGTGTTTCAGATAAACATTCATTCAGGAGGCCAAGATTACGGTGTGGAAAAAAAAAAAAATATAACAACCCAAGGATATTTAGCTCTCCTCCCACAAATTCTTCCTGGAAATATTCTTGCAAAATCCTCTGCCCACTTGAACAGTATGCTTATGATTAACTGCAGATGAGCCCAGCAGCTTGCATATGTAGTTAATTTGCTCTAAATTTCCATGCTGTATTATAACACTAATGATCACTAATAATAGACAAACCCACAGTTTATTGAGTAAGTAATTTGAGACATGATGATTTTTATCGTGTGAACAGGATCAGGCTGACCAATTTAAACTGGGCAGAAAAAGATAAATAACATGTAAATCAATCACACCACCAGCACGCTCTGTTTCTTCACAAAATTATATGGATTGATTGGTGGAAAGAAGGCCCTGCTACTTACTAAAGCTAGGAAAAGGACTCAATAAACTTCCCTGCTCAGGAGTAAAAGGTCAGATGTGGAAGGAAGTTTATGCCTAAACTGCAGAAGGGATTTTTGTCACCTGACTGCACGGGCTGAGTTGAACTTGCATTTTGTCCCAATGGGTGAGGCACGCCTGTAAGGAATAATGAAGACAGATAACATATCATGCAGCCAATAAAGAGGGAAACCATGCTAAACACAGACAAAACCATGTAAAAAACAGTCATGCTCCAGCCTGTGGTCACAGCTATCTTCTAAAATCATGTAAACAAGATTGCCATCACGTGCTGTCTGAGACAGCTATGCTGGAATTAAAATAGATGCTTCTGTTTGCTTTTCTTTCAGAGGAATTTTTAGTTTTGATTGAAGCATTTATTTTTAACTTTAGAAAACACTGAAAGTTCATTAATTAAAAAGCCTATCTAGCACATTTGTAATTAATTGCTGTAAAGAATAGTTAAAAATAGAAATACCTAAACTACATTTAGCAACTTCAGGAATGATTAGTGCACTGAAATGATGAGAACTTGCCTTTGGCAGTGGGATTTGCAAGGTACTTTGAGAATTTTGAATGAAGTTTTGTTTAACATAAAGAATATAAGGAATTTTTACAGAACAAAGGGAAGCAGAGGAAGAAATTTCTTGGATGAATCTTTCTTTGGACTTGGCTGTATGAGCTTCAGACTCCAGCAGAAGGCAGCTGTACATTCACATCTCCAGAGCCTGCTAATAATGCTCGGAGGTATAGACAGAGCAGAAAGTTTTAATATAATGTCTCCACAGTGCTCTTCTGGGAATAAGAGTTAGCATGTGAATTGAACTTGCACCCAGTTATCTCATGACTGCAGCTTACCCTCAATCACAAGACAAAAATACTAGAAAATATACTGTGGGGAACAATTCTTGATTGTTTCCAGGGCATGGATTAAGTGTAGCCAACTGACTCTAACTCACAGTCTTTTATGGCCAGCAGGCCAGTCAGATTCTTCATGTTTAAGCAGAAAACCTGGAAATGGATCACAATATATTCCACTTTCTTACACATTTTTACCACACTGTTCTCAAAATCCTTTTTTTACTTTTTTTTTTTTTCATGTAAATGCTACTTATTCCCTGTATGCAAATGTAGTGTCATGTCCTGGAGTGATTTTGTACTGATAAGTCTAGCACATCAGAATCCATTAAACCTTGGAATAAAAACAGCCCAGCTTTGTCTATTGTGCTTCTCAGGAAAATGTTTTGTTAAACATTGAAAATTCCCTTCGTTGAAGCAATGAGATGCTCTCTCAGAAAGGGACTAAAGAGAAGATGAACACGGAGAAAAAGGAAAGAATATAAAAGAGGCTCCAGGATGATTTAGTGTGTGGTGTTCCTGCCCATGGCAGAGGCATTGCAACTAAATTGTCTTTAAGGTCCCTTCCAATCCAAACAATTCTGTGATCATTCTGTGCTGAAACAGGACAGTTTGAGACTTCTAATTCTTTACCTCTCTTTAGGCAAAATCACTTCTAGCACCTTCAGGAGAGCCTGACCCAGCTCACTCCCAGCTTTAACAAAGTATTAAATACTGATAATGCTGTATGAAAATGGCCAGTTTGGTTTCCACTCTGATTTTTCTCTGGAAGCCCAGACTAGATGGAAAGAGAACAGCCTTTGTGCACTAGAGGAAAGGACAGGGAGCAGGACAGCCTGTGCTGAAAGCCCAGCTGATGCTACCCAAGCAGAAAAAGGCTGGAATCAAACAAGGATTCCCTTTGGCAGCAGAGGAGGGCAGGCTCATTGCTTCAGCCCTGATCTCAAACCAAAGGGAAAAAACCCTCATCATTTCAGTGCACAAATAAAGTTTGAGATGTAGCAAAGAGAACCAGAGTGGATCCACTAGCAGCCAGCCCAAAGTGACCAAATGCTGCAGCCAAGTCCTGCTTTAAACAGGAGAGTTTGGCCATTAGGCTGTGGATTCAACCACGCCTCTGCTGAAATATGAGAGATGTGAGCAGAGCTCCCCTCACCCTGTGTGCTCTAGAGGTGGCTGCACTCCTACCTCTCCCTCTGCCTTATCCATCTGCAGTGTTCCTCCTGATGGGCAGCCAGGCTTAGAGCAGCCACTTGTATCTTACAGTGCAATTCTCCATTCAAACAATTTGAGAAACACTTCGCACCTTGTAAACTTTTAGATGGCTCTGCTGAGCCAAAATGGACTCGATATTTTTAAGGACTCATGGACCAAGTGTGCCTGAAGTATGAATGAATCATCTGCATTCAAGCCATACTACTGGCTGTGAAATATCTACTGACTCAGTGCACTGTCAGCAGAATACACTTAAGCATATCCTTATTTTTTTTAATTATTTAACAGATTTTAAGCATTAACTTTAAATGAAAAATACCAGGAAAAAAAAAAAAGAATTTCTAATCCAGAGTAAACTCACGTCTTATTAAAAATAATTAATTGATCCCCTGGTAATTCACAGGATGCATGCTGTGTTTCTGATATCTCTTTTCTATCTGTAAACATAGATATGGGTAATTAGTCTGACTTGCTGGAGCCCATGTTTTCCTAGACCAGGTCAGAGTGGGATCACGTACAGCCATGGGATGCATCCATACTGATGTGCAAGCTCAGTCTCAACAGGGCAAGCGAGCTGCCCTACCTGCCCCCCAGCCCTTCCTGCCCCACATCCTGCCCCAACCAGGTCCCAGCCTGTGCCCCAGATTCACCTGGGCCCATGTGGCCAAACCCTCCTGAGGAAACCTTGGAATTATCTCTGGAGCTGGTCCCAGAAAGGTCCTCACAGCTCACTGACACCTTCTCCATGGCACCCTCCTGCCTCAGCTGTGCTTGGGAGGTTCCAAGAAAACCAAATCTCAGCCCAAGCCTGAGGAATCCCAGGAAATCAGGAAAAAAAAATCTCAGGAATCCCAGGAAAAAAAAAAAAAAGGCAGGGAAAGAGCATGGTTTGCTTGGGCTAAGGCACCAAAGAACATCCAAGAGTAAAGCACCCCTCAGAAGCAACAGGATTTCTGCAGAGAAACAATCCCCTCCAAAACACCCCTGAAATGCAGCCTTTCCCTCAGCTGTCAGGCTGCAGAAATGTCCTTCTTGAACTGCTCATTCCTCTTCTCACTGATTCCACTGTCATATTTATTCATTTTAAACACTTTTAATAGGAGCTGGTTTATCTTTGCTAGCCTAGAAATTCAACCAGAACTTCAAAGTTCTTTTATTTTTTTGTTTTCTTCTTTTCCCTCCAGCTGCAATAAAAGATCTTGCAGGTGTAGTGTTCATCTCTCTGTCCTCCAGGGACACAAATGGGAACAGGGGCTTTGGTTACTCTGCTGATCATGGGATGGGGAAGAAGAAACCCTCATCAGTCCCTCAGAGGGGCTGCCTGTCCTGTACCCACTGAGGTAAAGAGGAGCAATAATTTTATTTTAGCATGAAAATAGGATCACTGGGAGCCCACACTGACCGAGCCACAATTTTGCACAGTAACTTCTAAGAACGAAAGTCTTGAAATAATGACAAGGTTGTACAAAGAGTGGTTCAAGACCTGCAAAACACCTCTTGGGCCGGGTGAAGTTTCAGAAAGGTACAACAGAATTCATTTCTGTACAACGATTCTTTGTGATACTCATTTGGAGAGTCAAGGTATCAGTCTTCCCAGACTCTCAGCTCTACAAGGGTCTGTGGAAACAGTTTTTCATTCCTCATCCTTTTAGCACAGCTCACCCTTTCTTTGCAGATATTTATTTGGCTTGGGTAAAAGTTGTGGCTAAAAAAATATAAAGAAAAAAAGTTGTTTTTAAAAACAAAACAACATTTTAATTTTTTTTTAATTAGTAATTCTCAAAATCTTAATGAACTTGAGCTCGGCTTGTCCATGTTAAAACTCCAGGGCCTCCATCCAGGGACTTAATACCTGCAATATAATTTTAAAGCTGCTAAATAATCCCTTTATGGCAGGTAACAGAGCACTGTTGGGCTTGGAAAATGGAATTAAAATTAACTGGATTTTTAGCAATGTGAAGATGTTAGAATTAGAGTTTTGAAGGCATTTAAGTACATTAGTAGGATGGATAATTAAAAAATTACCTTCCCAAAAGAGAAAATCCCATTTATTATACATTTGTCAAAATTTTGGATTGGACAAGTGAGATCACAACCTAATTCCAGTTCTTTTTATATTTCTGCAGCACTTTGTGGGGTGCCCTGTACCAGAATCTTAGATGATGTGTCAGTATGTAAGTTATGCAACCCTAAACACATTTTTCAACTGGATGTTTCAATACCTAATCTGAATTTATTGTGGTGGGTGGAAGCACAGAGACTGCTAAAGAGGAACCAACACCTCTGAAATGGCAGATCCTGCAATGCATTTGCTATCTCATGTTCATTAGCTTCCCTTGCTATTCAGGGAGCAGAGCACACCAGGAAAAAGTGGCACATTTCATGCTTTCTAGACTTAAGATCACATCCCTTCAGCAGCCACTGGCACCTCCTTGGGCACTGACAACCAGAGTGGGACGTGGTTGCTGAATTTCCCAGCAGGAGCTCTTGGCTCTGTGCAGAGGAGCAGCAGCAGGAAGGTGCAGAGGCCTCTGCAAGCAGATTTCAGGGCTGCAAGAAGGAGCCACAGGAGTGGGAACCAAGCCTCTGCCATCAGTTATTCTCAACATGAATATGCACTGTAAGGACATTTTCCAAACCCTTTTAGTAGGAGGCACTCAAAACAAGGAGCTTGAGAACAATGATGGGAAAGGGAATTGAGTGGGGATTCAGGAGGGCTGAACCTGTTCCATTTCCAGCTCTTTCTCTGCTTCATCTACAACCACTTAGCTTTCCAATACCTCATCTGATCCCTCTTTAAAGTGAAGATAATATTCTTGCCCCTTTTTCAAGTTATTTGAGATTTAGAGGGAAGAAACCTTACCAGAAGGTTGGGTACTGTCTTGCCAGCTATGCTATTGCCTTTGCTTGCAGCTGGTCCTTCTGGAAAGAAGAGATCATGCACCCTCAAATTCATAAGGAAATATTTGCCTTATATTGAAAGACTAGATCAGTCTTTTATGTGGAACCAAAACAACAGAACACTGCAAAACTTTGCTACCAGAAAAAAAATTAAAAAAAAAAAAATCACAATTATTAAGCTGGTATGGCAGGAGGAGAAGGTAATCTGGTCAATTTGTATCAGAAATACCAACATCTATTTCCTGTGCTTTCACTATATTAATTTTCCTAACCTCGGCAATGTTGCATAGAGTCTGCTTTTGGCTTTTTCAATCAGAGCTTCATCTAAACAAATCTCTCAGTGTGGGAAATATGAAGTTGCTGTTTCCTTCCAGCCTGGATCATGCCATTAATTCCTCACTGCTCCTCTCTATGTGCATCAAAAAATGTGTGAAACACAGCCTCTAACACAAGAACATGTGATCCATCTCCAGATGGGAGGGGATTCTGCAGAGTTAATACAGCAATGAATAATCCACACGTATGTACAATAACTCTGTGAGGATCTGTGAGGCTTGTTCTCAGGGATCTCAATGGGGAAAGCTCAGGAATAATCCTCATGCAGGATCTGGAATATGAATCCCACTACACATGATGTGGAAACAGCTGGCAAGAGGTCAAATAAGTTTGGGGCCCACTTAGAGATGCTGGAGAGGGCTGCTTCAGTAGTACCATGACATGTAGAAGGTACAGGTTGGCTCATATTGATGGTGGAGTTTCCACAGCCAGTGAAATTCAGTTTAATTAGTACATTGTGTCTTCCACTTACAGCACTCTCTAAACCTAAAAAGTTCCATAAGTGCTGCAAAAGATTATGGAAATTTATGGACATTCCTCTACTGAGTGAGGAATGTCCTTGTTGCCTGTGGGTCAATGAACCAAAACCATGGTGCAGCCAGCAGTGAAAAATCCCCTACCAAGCAACTGAGATTCCCAGAGCAGCTTCCCCCACAGGGCTGGGGGGTAAAGAGCAGAGTTCTGGATTTGAGATCTCCTTCTTCAGAGAGCTGGTGTGGCACGTGGCAGGGAATAATCATTGGCACTCACTCAGCTCCTTTGTGGGGAGGCCTGCAGAGGCATCTTAACCTGTCACAGCTAATGGGTTTTGCTACAGATGCCAAGGCATAACATGGTGAAAGCATTTGAAGAAAGAAGCATAAAAATATCTAAAGCATTGATAGTCTCAGGGGCAATTAAAAAAAAAAAAAGTCCTTTTCTCCTATTTCTTTTTCTTTATTTTTTTTTGTCCGATTGGTTTTGAAAAGCTCTACAAACACTGGAGGAGAGTGAAGATAATGAAGAAGTAATGAAATAATTGAGGGGGAAAAAAATTGTACAAGTTTTTTTAAGTAATACAAAATCATTACAAAGTCCTGGCTAGACATGCATTTTTAAACAATGGCTGTAATAACGGAAAATTAGGCTCCATGATTTATTCATAGGCTCCTGGTTAACACTGTTCTCCATTGCAGGTGGTTCACTCTATAAACAGCATCTTTAGGTGAGATGTTATTGTTTTGGCCATGCAGTATGAAAAGTAACTGCCTGCTCTTGTGAATTAGAGATTGTTTGTCTGCATTCTGTAACCACATCTGAAGACACAGATTTCACTGCAGAAATGGGGGAATTGCTTCTCTTTGGAAAGGTAGAGAGAAACCTCCAGCAATAAATATTGTACTTTCAACTCTAAACCTGCAGTTGCCTGTTTGATACAGAAATCATAAAAAATTAAAGGAAGAAAACAGTATTTGATGAGTCTACAATCTTTATACTTAAAGGATATTCAGAAGACCTATAAATCCTCAGTGGAATTAATAACTGTGACTCTTGAAAGCTCTAAAAGGAAATATTAAATATGCAAAATCTTGGTGAAAAGCTTAATTAAGGCCATAAATGCCTAAAGGTTTAAAGGGCAGGCTACGTCTCTCAAAGATTTTCCAGTGTAACATTTATGGAAGTGTAACACAATACATTTTTAAGCAGCATTCTCTATCACCTTTTTTTGCACCATTTTTTATCTTTTCCTTTCAGAGTTAATAAGTACATTTTAGAATACAATTTCCAAGACCTCCTGAATGGTTAAATGGTTAAAAATTTCACTCCTCCAACTTCTCAAAGGTAATAGTGTCTTCTGTGCAGAGCAAGTGGCATTTACTTACAGGGCTGAGGTTTTCCCTTTTCTTTTATCATTAATTTTTTTCCCCTGCTCCTATAATATTCTCAGGTTGGCTCTTCTCCAGTTTTAAGCCTTTAGTTAAGGAGGAGGAAGCCTCCAGCCCTGACACAAAAGTCCAAAGACCCACAATTGTGTTGGCTCAGCTGTCAATGGAAGGAAATCTTCCCTCTTTGGTTCCAGGCATGGGAACATTTCCCATGAGTCCTATATGAGATCTATGTGTGTATTTATGTCCCATGAGCTCTCCTGAACACTTTCTCCTGAAACAAACAGAGAAATATATCATGTTGCCTACTGAATGATCAAGGACACTGTTTTCAATAGTTCTGAATACTTGTACTTCATTTAAATATTTTAATAGGTGCTTGGTACCTTTGACTATCAAGCTGTGCCTTCCAGAATATGCTCACTTGACAAAAATATTGAACTTCAAGTGGAAAGGAAAAGAATCAGGGTTTGGGTTGTTTTGGGGTTTGTTTTTTGCAATCATTTCTAGATAGAATTTTTTTTTCATTTTGCACCAAGTGGCTTGCAGAACAATAACCATTCATTATGGCACAGCCTATACACAGTTCCCCCTCTCCAAACTGTCACTTTTTCTTGATGCTAACCCCACCCTGTGTATTTGGAACACCTTCCCTCTTGGCAGCGATTTCTGTTTGCTTTTACATCTAAGCATTTCTGCTCACAGCAGGTCGTGCAGTAATGGAAGTTAACATCACACAATTTTGATAACCATCCTGCTTTTTCTTCCTCAGTTCCACTGCGACAGGAATTTAGCAGCTAAAATACAAAAAAAAAAAAAAAAAAAAAATTATCCTGGTAGATTTAAAGATTAGTTTTGTATCATTTGAAAGAAGTTATTCCAAGCCTCTCTTAGGCAGTTTCATTGCTTCGTAACTCAAGAGCCTGACAGAGTGAGGCAAGTGAAGTGGAATAGAGATATTCACATGACAGAACTCCAGCAAGGCAGAACAGGGCCCCTCCAATTCTATAAAGCCCAAAGCTGAGATGTTTCTCCTGATATGATTACTCACTCATTAAACCAGCTCATGCTTTTTGCCACAGTCCTGGGACTGATCCAGTTGGAGACTTCAGTCCAAAAGCATTTTTAATCTTCCACTTTTTTATTGCTGTAATACCTATTTTGCATTGGAGACCAAATTTTAGGATAATGTGAGAAGAAATGTGGACAGATATTACTTTCCACAAGTATCTAAATTGCTCACAGTCTGTTTTATAAATTGTATATTTTAGCATAGAAAAAACAAGAGAAAACAAAAATTAAAGTATCAACGATGAGGCAATTTTAAGCTGTGTCCGTTCAGAATAATTTTGTTGTGAGCATCACTAGGAAGCTGCACTCTGTCAAGACAGAACAGATGATATATTGCTTGATAAAGGCTTTGTAAGAATGTCAGTCTTTTAACTGCATGCTTTGTTATCATAAATGTTCAGCTGTGTATGTAAATATTATATATAAATGGCAACCAAACTCTTAGGAACTAATTTAGCCATGTAGGCACAGATGCCTAGGTAATACAGGAGTGTATAGCTATGCCTGGATTAGGATTAAAAAAGAAAATAATGGTACTGGATGCCATCAGAAAATCAGGAGAGCTCTCCCCTATGACCTTCCTAAGGAGGGGAGGAATTTAATGTTGCCACTGGGGGATATTTCATTCTACACTATAGTTATGATTCCCTGGATCACTGGACTCTCACAACTATTTAATGCCAACAGGAGCCCGATTATCAGGTTGTTATTTTTCTTTGCACAGCTGCTGTTCTCCACATTTTACACGTTTATCCATGGAGCAGTGAAACGGGACTCCCTGAACAACTTTTGAGGAACTGGGCTGTGAGCTTGTTTGCTGCTTCACAACACCTGCTGTTTGGGCATTTAGCTCCAAAAGTTTCCTCCAGCTGTTTGCCTTCAGTTTGCTCCTGGTCTGGTTCAGAGCATGACTTAAAATGCTGCCCTTTAATGGATGGGTTTTCTTCACCCACATTACCAGTGTACATCATTCCAGCTCCAGCACAGCTGACAGATCAGGCACAGAGACATGGGAGGCCACCCTGGGCCTCAGGTTTAGAGCATCTATGGGAAATATGGTATTGCTGACACCCTTTTCAAAGGGAAAAGAAAGATGTGAAAAATGAGGGATTTTTGACACCCTTTAAAATGAAATAAAAAGGCAGTGAAACATCTGAGCTGCCTCAAACATGGCTCTGAAGGCTGCAAGGGGATGAAACATGGGATATCTCCCAGCAAAGTCAACACAATGGCATGTCAGATGAGCTGGTGAGAATATGATCTATCAAGCTACTTTTTTATATTTAAAAAGGAGCCATCATAGACCATGCAATAGGTATTTCTGACCAGGTATTCTTAACAAAAGCCACTGAACTGTCAGCTCAACATCACTGCCTACAGCAAAGCATGTCAGACAAGAATGATGCATGGCACTCTTCCTTGCACTAAAAAAAAAACCTAAATCAAAACACTTACCAAAAATTCAACCACTATAAACCAGGATATAAACTGTTAACTTACCATTTTATCCTATTCTCATTTTTCTGAGAGACACAACTGAAAAAGTAAAAATAGTCCTGAGCAGATTCACAGATGAGGTGATAATTACATCCCTCCTACACAAAATCCAGCTAAACAGAATGTCTTTGGGAAAGGAAAAAATGTATACAGTTCCACTTCAACCCATAGGGCTGCTGTGTGATGATTCTGCAATTATTACAGAAGCTGGAGGAGCAAGTGTCACCATTCCCAACACATGGAGTTCTGTAGGGCTCATGGATGTGCCTGTGCCACACACTCCACCAGCTCTGGTGGAAGGCAGTGAAGTGCCAAATGCAGAAAACTAATTTCTCCCCAGCAACCCCTTTCTACCAATACACAGCCCACTCAAATCCCATTTCAGAACCAGCCCCAGGTGAGTTCCTCTCATTCTCTACCCATTTAAAAAGCCTGACCTCCCAAGTTCTTTCCTGGTGCAAAGAATATAATTAATAAACTGCTCAATCCATCATATTGACCTGCATTATTTTAAATTAAAGTTAATGGCAGCAATGAGAAAAGGATTATAAGGTTAAAATATATGTACTGAATAGCTCTGTACCACTTATTTTTGGTCATATAGACAAAGATTACATGAAAATATGGCTTTGCCATGGCCAAATCATCACTAGGTACATACATCATGAAGGTCAAATGCTTTCTTCTGTGCCAAGCTTCTGGTGCCTGGTACTAACAGATCTCAAAGGTCTGCAACAGTGTTGTCATCCTTTGAACAGCTACTGAGTCAATCATATCTCTAATTTTTTTTATATAACATCCATTTTTTCCCTTGTGACACTCAGGATTAGGAAGAGGATCCCTCTCATCAGGTAGGAGCATTTTGTAGTAGGTAGGAAAGGAGTCCATACAAACCATAACTCAGCTCACTCATTCTGTTCAACGTGGAAAAGGTTGTTGATAGCACATAAACAAAAAGTACAAGACAAAACCAAAACTAAAAATGACAGGCAGCAAATATGTGATGTATCTTCCCTCCCTAGGGAGAACTGATATAAGAGAAAATAGGCTTTGGAGAAATGCTTTTAATCCACTGTTGTAGAATAAATATCTTCTTGTGTACCAATAATACTTCATAAATCCACTGTAGGAGTAACTAACACAATGAGCCATCACAGGGCAATTGCAAGTAAAGGATAACTGAGGAAGCTGCTGAGAATCTCTCATGCTGGAAATGGCCCAGGGATGCACAAACCCAACAAATGATTTCCCAGACAGAAATACACCTTCGCCAGCCTGGGACCACAGGTGCCAAGAGCACCACATCAGGTGATGGCTGCACCCCCAGAGACCCCTGCAGGACTCACAGCCTCTAAATGAATGACTGAAAAGCATTTCAGGTGCCATCTGACTAAAGAATGAGAAGGGAAGGCAAAACCCCTACAGATGGTGTGACACCAGCCACTCCTCTGTTCAGCCTTTCACTTCCTTAACCCAAGGAACCAAATGGAAAATATATGACAACAAACAACTAGCAAACAGCTCCCCATCTATTACACAACTGAAATCATAAGAAATGAGCTTGTTGAAATAACAAATGAACTTGCAATTGCTTTGCTTCACATAACTCCCATATGTTTTTAGACATGTCTTGAAAGACAACTTTTTGAGATTAATAAATGCCATGTGATACACTCAGTTCTTGTCCACTGAGGACTGGGCCCAATCACAGCTAAAAGCTTTTGCCACTTAGAATATGAATGGAGAACATCACAGCACAAATGGAAAAAATACATGTTTATGGTTATGAGAATATGCAAATGTGCTGCCTGGGCTCCATAATGTCCTTGCCATGCTCATAGCTTTGAATTTCTCACAGGGGATTGAGTTTTACAGAGTGGAGGGCAAAGGGGGAAGGCAGCTGAAATATCTTCCAAGGGAAAGGCAATGATATTCCATACCTTCTCTTCCTGACTCAAACAAAGTAGGACCTACCAATTGTTTTGTTCCCTGTTTCATAATACAGCTTATTACTGAAACCTCACAGAGTGAACAGTGATGTTTGGGTACTGGAAAGGGACCTCCTAGAAATGAAATAAGGTTGTTCTCATCCACAGTTGTTCCCCTTAGTTGTGGGGAATGTGACTTTCCTTTCAGCATGAGGAAGATTTGCATTTTGTGTTCCAGACAATCACTCTTTGCTCATTAAGTGATCCAAGGATGAGTGGCCAGCGTGTGAGACCCACCTGCAGCACCAGATTTACCACGTGGCCATCACTCAGCATGGAGGCTTGCACAGGTACTCCCTGGTTTTCCTTGTCACTGCTGAATTGCATGAGTGTTACAGCTTCTATGTGTTCTTTCTTTTTGTTAAAATAATCTGAAAATGGTCTTCACATTCTGTATGCAATACATGAGTAAACACCAGATGAGGGCAAGGGAATGGCCTGCGAGGTGGCATAATTCTGGGACACAAACCACACCCTTAGGAAAAAAGAGCTTTTGGTGTAGGGAAGCACAGCTTGTGGAAGAGATCAGAGGGAAAAGACAGCTAAATGAATAGTATCTTTCACAGATTTGTTTTTACTTAAATTTTTATGATCTTCAAAAAACACTTTTTGAAAGAGACAGTTTGTCTAAGATGCTATTTTACTGCCAAGTCATCAGTGTCTTTGCAACAGAGCAAAAAGAGGAGCAGATGATACCAGATATACTCCACAGAAACTAGAAAACACAGAGATTAAATTCTACGTTAGAATGATTTTACACACTGTATTTGTAGTATACAAATGATGCAAATTTGTAGTATACAAATGAGCATCTAAATGATGCAAGTCTTTTGTTTTATGACCACTAAATTCAATACTTCTCTGCAAGATTACCTTCTTACCCAAGTGCTTAAAAATCCCTCAGCCTCTTCTCTACTCATCATCAAGTGTCACTTGTACCTCATACCATAAATATGAATTTCTTCAACCAAGAGCACTGGAGAAAAAGAACTGACTACAGAAAATAATGACCACATCCAAACCATGTGTTAGAAAAAAAAACCAGAATGACTCAAACCAAAATGATGACAACAAGAGGAGACTACAACTAAAAACATACACCTTATCACTAGCACTTCTCTAAAATCCTAAAAGTAGCAATTTGAGCCCCAGTAAACATACAAAGAAGTAAGCAATCTGTCTGTTTAGAGCACAAAAAAAAAAGGTCTAAAAGCAATAAGCTCTGACAAAAAAAAACCCCAAAAACATATCCTTAAAGCATACCACTGAAAAAGCTTCTTTAAATCTTCTGAAACACATCTACTGAGATCTGTGGAGATCACAACATTTTCTCTCTTTTTATTGCATATTTTTTTCCAGTGTAAAAGAGATGAATGAGAGGAAGGCTGTCTGAGATTACAGAAGGAATAGGAGGAGGTGCAGAGGGACTCCCTGCTGGGAAACAACCAGTTGTGGGAAGGACTGAACTCCCAGGTGCTCAGTGAGCATGGGAACAAACCAGAGACTATAATTTTAAGGCTGATCCCATGTTATACCCAATTTTTATTTCACAGAGCAAGTTCCAACCATTACAAAACCTGTAACAATTGGGCAGCTGACTCCTCACTGGTGGGGCTTTGCCAGCACAGATCTGGAAGTGTTTTACAAATGTATGTAAATATTAAAAAATAGTTGAATAATTTAAAATAATATTTATTTAGTTTGGAGTTTTTTTGGTTGGTTTACTGGTTTTAGTTTTTTGAAGGGGATTTGTTTGTTTATTTGTTTAAGTAGGGAAATAAGGGTGAAAGATGAGATTAAGAAACTCCAAATCTCACATGACAAATAAGTGGCCACGCAGAGCGAGGGAACAAGGAAGAACTCATCTGTGAGCGAGGCTGACATCTTTGCAAGACATCCTGCAGGTGGTAAATTATCCTTCTGCATATTGGGCATGAACAGAAATTAGATGATGGAGTGGAAAAAGTGGACATCCATGAACAAGTAGTAAATTATCTGATATACAAAAGGCACTACTGGAAATCACCATGTTCTCCTAACTGTTGAATTCTTCTTTAAAAATTTGCTACCAGTTCTTAAAAGAGTTTTCAAATGATCAGTTGGAATTTGCACTTTAATTTCATTTGTTTCTGAGATTTGCCACACTTTCTCCCTTTGTATGGCTTCCCAAAGCTGGAATTCACAACCATTCTGAATTAAATCCCTTTGGGTCTCATCACTGGAATCAAAGGAAAACAAATGTCTGGGGGAAAAAGGTTATTCTGGAAATCAGGTCTGCTGAAAGGAGCTGACATACTGCACAGCAATGCAGCTTGATTGCTTGTAGCTGTCATTTTTCTGTATCTTCTAAAGGAATACAAAACTGTATCTTAGCTATGGCAGCCAAAACAAGACTTCTTACAAATAAATGGTCTTGAAAACCATTTGGCCAATTTATACATCAATTAGGTGGGACCCTTACTCACTCTCCACTTCCTATTTAACCAGTAAATAGCAGCTAGAATAACTTGGCTGAAGACTGAAAAGCAGCTTCTGAAGGCTGAAGTATCACAAGTCCAGCCTTTCTCCATGCTCAAGAAAGCCTTCTCTTTAATGACCTCACTAGTTTTATTTCATAACATCCCTGCATGGCTTTTCTTGATGTATTTTTTCAATTTTTCCCTTCAGAGAGAAGATCACTATTAATTTAAGTGAGCTGAGGAGCAGCTCAGATGGATGGGTTTGGTTACTCTCCAGTGACATCCATGCAGTTCATTACATAAGCAGTTTACTGCAGTGAAGTCATTGCACTGCGTCCAGCCTCAGAGCAGCTCCTCAGCTCCTGTTTAACCTCTTCCCTCCAAACAGGTGAGTGTGCTCTCTTGCCACAGCAAACCTTTACTTTACCATTTGTTTCCAGTTGACATCTCCTTTCTTCCTTTTTTTGGTGGTTTTTTTTTTTTTTTTTTGCTTGTTTGTGTTTTTTTGTCATTTTTGTTAATATACCATAGATGATTACATAAGTGATTTATTACAGGAACCTCACTGTATGAGAGGGGGAAAAACTTGTTTAAAAGAAATCCAACAGCTACAGTATTCCCTTAGGGCAAAATGTACTTCCACTTAATTTCTCTACAGTGTATTACACACCATATAATTGCTTAAAACAGAAGCTACACATACAAATTTTGCTTGGCACCAGATACCTGGCTTCAGAGAGTACACTCAAGTTACATGCTGTGTTTTGCTACAAATCCATTGCACCACCTAAAGTATTTCAAAGAGATCACTAATAGAAATATTTTGAACTACCTAAAATAAATCAGCAAGTAAGCAAACCACAGTATTTTGCTAAAGGTTATATTAAAATAAGCCACAGTGTTCCTGAAAAATATTTTATATGTGCATGGCTTTAGCATTCCTCATGCCCTTTTTCCAATGCACTAAATAAAATCATGAGACAAACTTCAGAGATGGAAAATATCTGCTAGAGCATTTAGACCATCCCAGTGCCAGTTCAGGATTTTTTCCTTTATTTTCTAGTGTTTTGTCAAACTGACTTTTAAATACGCTGTATGTTCCAAGTAATGAGATTTCCACTACTTTCCCCTGGGAAATACATTTATATAACAACTTTCTTCCCCAAGGATCCCAAAGTGTTTTATAAAAATATACATACAAATCACTTCCCCACTGGAGTACAATCACTTATGAGGCACAGGGTGGCAGCCAGGAGGGAAATGACACACAGGACTCTGCAAATTTATAGCAGGAGGGAAAATCCTGCCCAAGGACAGAGGGGCAAATCCCTATCCTGACGACAGCCAGGAACTCACACACATCCACAGGCAGCAAGCAGAAGTGTGGTTTCAATCTGCACCTGCAGAAATGAGCTTGGGCACCCTCATAGGCAAAGGATATCTTGGACAGATTTTGAACACAGAGTCATGAAGACGTGGAGCAGCTTAACAAAGTAAAGATGCCATCCTGGTAGGAATACCAGAACAGGGGCTGGATTCCTGAAACAAGGAATTGAGGACTGTGCTTGGACCATTCCATCAAACTCCCACTGACACTGATGTCAGGGCAGTCCTGGCTGCTCCCAGCCATCCCAGGCCCACTCACAGCCCATGTGCCATTTATTTACTGCTCAACACTGGTAAAGCAGAGCCCACCCCTAAATGCATCCTGCTGCTACCCCTGGGCAGCCAGGGAAGGAGGAAGGATGGCTTGGTGCTGGTAGATTGCTGTGTTTGGGACTGAATGCCATTGTACATTAAAAGATCAGAGTACTATAAGGGCTAGGAAGCAAATAATGCCAGAAACTACATCATATTTGGAAGGTTAACAGTTTCCAAGGTCAAACCCCTTGGGTGGAGTTCAGGAATTTTCAGTGCAGATGGTTTGTAGGCAGAGGTTGAGGGTAATGAGAGGGTCAAACCTCATTATCAGCATTGTTTTAGCAACCTTTGCTCATCTTAGGTGGAGAATGAGAGGAAACAGGACAGCCTGTGCTCTGAATCTTCCTCTGTTTGGTTTTGGGCATGAGACTTTTAACAGACCTCCAGTCTCCCAGCTCACTGCCAGTCCTCAGCTAGGAATTAGTCTTATTTACAGGACATAAGTGATATGTTCAAGTGATTAGAGCATCTTCTTCTCACTTGAGAGGCCAGATGCAGCTTCTTGGATTCCCTCCACCTGGAAGCACACAGGGTATTGGTAAAACTGGACCAATAGATTCTGAAAGAGACCATGTTAGATAGCTCTGAATCACAGCCATGAAGCACACTTTTAGGACAGATGAACAAAGGAAGCATTTCCCACCTCCAGTAAAAATGGGTAATTTTCTGCACTCTCATGCTGGGACAACACATCAGGCAATTGACTCTTAACTCATGAACTCACAATCCAAAATCTTCTGCCCTGCTCCATGTGTGTTATAAGCCTGAAAACCAAATCTAGCTGTTGTGCATAGGCACTCCCATTCTCCCAGGCTGCAGTACCAGGTGTCAAGTCTAACCACAGCTTGGCAAGCCTACATCAGCCCTTGCCTTCAGCCACCACCAGAGATGCACCTTTCCTGTCCCTTCACTGACGAGCAGCACATCACTTCCATTTAAAATGCAGAAACGAGGTCTTATCCTCGAAAGAGAATTTAACAGGTCCACGTTAATGCCCCTCGTTGGCAAATCCCTGTCCCGTTTGGCTCTCCCTGTGCCTGCACCGACAGTGACAAGCCACTGATCCAGTGCTGCTGAGAGTCTTTGTGCACAGGTGAGTCTTTGATCCTTCCCAGTGGTGAAGGAACACAGATGTGATTTCCGAGGGCTTTGCATAAGTTTCAGGCTTGTGGGATTATGGGTGCATAGTACAGTTCCTAAATGTCTCCAGTGCTGCCAGGACGGCGCTGATAATGGGGGTATTAGCAATGCAAAGGTGGGAGCTGAGTCATTTTCCTGGGGAGGAGCCCAGCTCTCCCAAAGCCTGCTCTAAACCACGAGCTGATAGTGCCAGATGAAAATGAGCATGAAATATTTTACAGACACAGGAGGAGAAACTTTGGTCACCGGGACACAGAGGGGGCTGGCTGTGGGTCAGAATGACTCCAGACAAGGTCCTGGTTGCTGTAAACCCATGGCTCAAGCAGGTCTGAAACAGCAAAGGAGGTCATGTTTTTGAAAAAAAAATGGATTACAACACTTTTAATCCTGACAAGCAGATACCTACATATTAAACTCTGCTACAAAGACAATATCCAGGCAGACACAGGGCTGCAGGAAGAGGCAGAGTGCTTCAGCAGTTTTGCATGACAACAAAATGAACAGCAATACATTCAGGGTGCTATTGAGTTGTAAACTATTACTGCTCCATTTAGGGGTTAGAAAGTCTGCAATGTGATAGAGCCAAGCAATATCATTTTTCCATGGGTAGAGTCATGCAGATACACACACCCTCCAAATTAATTTATTTACATAGTTTTGTTTCCAAAGATCCTCTACCATGTGTGTACTGAGAAGCTGCCCAGGCCAGACAAGCAGATGTTCTACAGACTTTGGATCCTGACAGCCCATTCTCCAACCATTTCTGACAGCTAAAAAATCAGTCAGTGCCAAAGCAGCATATTTAACTTAAGTGTTGCCAGAAATCAGATACCCACGCCTGTTTTCTTAAGGAGTACAAGGATATGAAAACCAGGAGTAGCATCATCCACTGCCAGATACATTTACATCTTTCTCATACACAGCATGAATATCATGTGAGTCCATTGTGGTTATTTGTCATTAAATTAGACAGAAGTGATGAAGTAGGCTGTGGAGAATTCTAAGCTATGCAAACAAGTACAGTGTTCCAACTGCAGACATTCAGATCCCATACTGTCTCAAGGAATACTTAAAAAAAAAATCAGATTGGTATCAATTACATCACCCAAGTGCAAAAAATCGTGGCTCTCCGTCAAAAAAAAAGAAAAACCAACCCAGAAAAGATACTAAAAATTTACCAAGCAGTGGAACAAAAGAAGAAAGCGACCAATGCAAGTTGATGAAAACTCCTTCCATAATGCCTGATTTATAGAAATTAAATCTGCTTCCACAAAGACCAGATTTTATTTTCTAGATAAAATGATAAATGCATAAATGGAAATTAGTTCATTTCCATTGGAGAAAGCATAGCTACAGCACAGAAAGATGATTCACTCTTCTCTCAGTTTGGACTTGGAATCATAGAATCAATAAGGCTGGAAAAAGCTTTTAACATCACCAAGTCCAGCCATCAAGCCAGCACCACCACCATGTTCACCCCTAAGCCACATCCTCACTGTCTGCCTTCATCCACGGTGGACTGAGGGATGCTGATCTGTTCATCCAGCACGCTTTTGCTGTTTAGGAGTTTCACAATAAATGACTGTACGGAAGAGCTGGGAAGAGCAAGGAAATCTTTGCTACTTTACCAGTAATCTGTCAGACAAGACCAGTGCTTTGTACTTTTTTGAACCCCTGGTACTTGTAGGTGAACAGCAAACTTGCCCCCAGTGCCTGCCAAATTAAACTGCAGCTCCTTGAGAGCCCCTGTGAACAGCTCCTGTGAAGCACAGTGCTCATAAACACCTCCCTGCAATTCACAGAGATCTCTTTAATAAATTAACAAAGCTGTCACAGAAGTATAAATGGGAAATCATTTTTTAAAATAGAACCATTTAAGATCACACAATTTCAGAAGCCGTTTGCAACATTTTGTAATTCCTTTAGGCCACTGCAGGTCTCCTTTACACTTGTGACGATGCCCCTTTCAATTTGCATTTAAAAGACAGTAAATTGCAGGGTTCATAAACATTTTTATAGTGATTTATTGAAGACTAGAATGTCACTCCTGTTCTTCACACTTTAGCAGTCCTGGGAATCGGCTGCAGGGCTGTATGTGTAATCTTGCTCTACCCATAAACTATACAAGAACAAGGCAGTTCTGAAACCTATTATTTATTTATTTTTTCTTGCTTAAAAGACATTGGTGGCACTATTTTACATCTATATTTATCTTTCAGTTATAAGATGACCCATTTTATTCAGCCTTCAAGTTATAACCAGGTTTCCACAATTTACAAAGTACTTGGTTTGCAAATTAGAACTGTTCAGAGACAGGATTGCATTATGCCAATGAACAAAGGATTCTTTCTCTTCTCTTTTTAATAAAACACACAAAATCCGCAGAATATTGGATTTATTATCACCACTAGATAACTTTACCATACAGGAATGTACTGAGTTTTTTTTTCTTAATTTAAAACCTAAACCACAGAAATGCTCTGTGAAACTTCAGCTAGAGAATATTCTAAGGTTCTGCTCCTTCAAAGACAAAAGGGAAAATGTTCATTGCAATTGGACCTCTGATACTCCTATCCTCCTTCACAGGCAACAAAGTCACAAAAGAAGGTAAACAGTGCCAAGAAGTGTTGTTTATAAGGGCACTGTGATCTTTCCTGCATCCCAGTGGAGCTTTACCAGGGGGAATCTAGAAACCTCCCTGCACAAACAGTGCAGGGAAAAAAAAAAAAACAAAAAAAAACAAAAACAAGGAAGAGAAAAAAAAAAAAAAAAAGAAAAGCCTGCACCTCATTTGCCCTTCCAGTGACCAGGAGGGAGTATTTCTTTCTACTTTTTTCACATTACAATAATGGCTTCACAGCTCTTGAAAAGAGCGCTAGTGCACCAGCAAATGGTGCATGACACGCTGAAGCCCTGGTCTTTGTCGCAACAGCTCCGCTCCAAAGAAAGTCCTTCCTTGCCTTCTTTTCCTTGCCATTAACTGTGATGAAATGAGTTTTTCCCCCTTTTGATTCCACCCCCCTCGCTGTCTATTACAGTCTGACCTGATTGCACTTATGCACAGATTATTTCATAGAGACATCCTTTTATTCAGGTTTGTGAGTTTGCCTGCAAGGTTATCTGTTCACAAAGCAACGCCTCATTCCTCGTACTCATTTTTTTTGAAATCTGATCTCATTGATAAGAACAAGACCATTCGCATTGCATTTGTCAGATAAGTAGCTCCATGCCAGAGTAATAATTTTTTGTGACTATTGTCAGGGCTCCAGTTAAAATACATCAACCGATAAAAATGTAAGTATTGTAAAAATAACCTTGCATCAGAAGTGTTGGCCCTCCACTTTTTCCAAGGCGCGTTATGTCCTTTCCCTTAATAACAATTTATTACAGCCACAGAATCTTCACTTTTTCACAAGAATTATTTTTAAGAATTATTTCAAAACATTCCTATTCTGATGCTGCCATTGGTAGCACTGAACTTGAAATAAAGTGGAGGGGATCAATGTTGCACTTATTGGTTGGATGGGGTTTTGATTAATTGGAACCAAATTTACTCAATTCTGATGTGCAATAACAAACATAAATCTCATCACCAGCACGATGAGCAGCGCGGGGGGGACACGGACAGAGCCGCAGCTCTGCTCCAGCACTGAGGAGACCTCGGGACTGCCAGGCAGCTGATTATCTCCAAGTTTGCTGCTGAGAGAGCGCTCTGCCCCAGCGCGGCGGAGCTAAACCCGAAGGGGCACAGGAGAAGCACGCACCGAGGTCAAAGCCCCGCGAACGGGGATGGACAAATAAACCAGCGCGGAGCGGAGCGCGGCTCCCGCATCACCGCGGGATGCACCGCCTCACCTGGAGAGCAGGGCACTCTTATATAAATATTAGCAAAAAGCGAAGGCGAGGAGCTCCGGAGCCGCCTTTGATGCGGCTCCCGCGGCGGTGGCAGGCGCACAAAGGAGCTGCGGGCCGGAGCGGGCAGCGCTGGCAGCCGCAGCCGCATTGAGCAGCCCCGGGCCCGGCTCGGTCTCGGCGCGATGCTGCCGCACACGCGGGCCTGCAGCTGATAACGCTGTAATAGTCCTCCTTTGAGAACCGGGGCTCCTGTGTGCTGATTACCCATTTATCACACCTGGCAGCCCTGCTGAACTATAATTACTCTTCTCTTATCCTGCTGCACTGTCATGTCCGAGAGGAGAAGAGAGGCAAAGGCTCCTGCTAATGACACATTACCCTCTTGACAAGCACTTGAAGGTTTTATTGTAAATATTCAAGATATAAAACATCTGAGATTCCCTTTTTAATTATAAAAAGCAATTTTCCGTGCCTCCCTCCGCCACCAATAGTAAAGTTTAGGCGCCGTTATCCTTCGCTTCCTGCAAACAAACCCGGCTCCTTTGTCACCTTAACTCATTGCTGGGAGGGAACTCCGGTATCTCGGGGAAATTATCAAATGGAACGCCTGGAAAATGTGCCATTCGAACACACATCGCTCTCCTACAAAAGTTACATTGCTGCCCCCCCCAAAAAAGGGGAAAATGTGCATTTATATTGAGAAATTAGGAAGAGGAGGAAGGAGAGAAAAAGTCCTGAGCGAATGGGTGGTGAGCGAGTCTTTCATTGGGTGGCTCTTGGGAGATGTGCCTCTTATTAGGAGGAACGGTCTTGCATAAACGAAAAATTAAAGATATGTGAGGTGCTGTGGTTTATCCAGCCTATTTATTGGTCTCCAGATGGAGGGCTGTGAAGCCAAAGACTTATTCCCCCTTGCTCTCATTATCAGCTGTGAGTTGTAGAGGTTAAAGAAGCCATGGGATTCCTCAAAAGAGTAGGGAATCCTAAACACTGTGATGTGGAGAACTAAAAACCTGAACAATCTTTAATCTGAGATATACAAGACAGTCGTTAATACTCCAGCCTCTACAATGATTGTATCAAGCATTATTAAATATTATATGGTATTATATGTTATGTTATATTGTATGTTCATTCCTACACCCATAATAGCATTCAGTGCTCTAGCAACAAACTACAGAAGAATTCCTGGAAATATTGGAATTTGCCCAACCTATAGTTTTTCACCCCAGAAACTTGATAGCTAGGCTGATTTTACTCTCAGCTAAAAAAATATCCAAACAGACAGCAAAAAAGCTATAGAAAAAAAATAAGCTGAAAATGGAAATGAATCCATTTATGTGCATCAACAAGTCCACCAAGAAAACCAAATTGCAATGTGTCTGTTAAAAACCAAGGAGTCTCTAAGCATTTCAGTGGGACCTGATTGAAGACAGGGCACTGTGCAAAAGGAATCCACAGACATTTCATTCCATACCTTCTCATTACCCTTCTGTGCAGCAGCAGTCTGCTCAAACTTGGCTTATTTACTGATCTTCCTTGAATTCTAAGAGTTGCCCACAGTGAGAGGAAAGATGATGTGACAGATACAGGAACTGTCCATTAGAAATTGGTGCTCTGGGTCCTTGCCTAGTTTGCTTAACAAGTGTAATGGCTGTGATGGCCACCCTGACAAGATTAGATGTGGGTTCCTTGTGAGGAGCACAGCACCACCTCGGTGATGGCCAGGGAGCAGCAGTACATGACATGCTGCTGTGGGAATTGCAAACATTTAATGAACATAAATGTCCTTCCAGATAGACATACACAAGGATGGAAAACAGCAGCAATAAAAGTCGCTCAGACTCACACATAACAACTCAAGGCTGTGCTTGGAGCCCGCACACGATTTAAAACAGTGGATACAACAGCTATTTTCTAACTAATCACATGGATTTGTATATGTGACTGACTGCTCTGTAAAATACATTGAGATAATTAGATAAAAGTTATTTGGTGCTATTAGAGGCAAATGATTCAAACTAATATTAGACTACAAATTACTGAACCCCCAAATGCCCGATTTTGGCATCCTTTGGTTCCTGCTTTGGGGTGAAACAGTCATTAGCATTTCACACACTCTTAATAAAAGAAATTGCAGCAGTCAGGCCTAAAATGACCATTTTCTCCATCTATTCACAAAGATTTGAGGTTCCTAGACTGAAATATTAACAGCCTTGCTGAACCAGAATTATTCTGCTTCTCTCGCTTTCTGCCTGCTTCTGTCAGAAAGCCACGGAGCATAGAATGGCAGCGCACAGCTAACCAGATAATTGATATCTCCCCAGCCTATTCACGGTGGGAACCTGTCAGTTAGAGTCTAAAGACACATAGGCACGCTATGAAAATGAACTTACATAAGTCTCCCTGTGAACTGAATGCAGCCAACATTTTGATGTTTAATTGGCTGGGTCCGGTTTACCAGCGCACACGTGTATTCCAGGGCTGCACGCCGCACTCCGGCTCCTCCTGACAGATCTATTTAGTCAGGAGGAGGTGCATTTTCCCAAGGTAATTGCTCAGAATCAGGCTTCCAAAGTCAAACTGATTCAAACTTTGCTTATTCACTCCTTGCAGACACACGAGCAGGACTGCTTGAAAGCAAATGAAAAATCCATAGATCAATGTACGGAGCCTTCCCCACACAGTGCCACAGAGGGAGTCTATTTCAAACAGGGCTGGTTGTCAGCAGCAGTTACTGCCAGCATCTTTTTAAATATACATCTTTCAGAGCAATGCAGGTCTTTGAGATAATGAAAGATTTGCAACTACTATATTATCCACTGAGAAGAAATACACAGACTCAAATTGGGCACGCTCCAACCCATAGGTCCCTACTAAGTATGAGGAAAAAATAATTGACAGTTATTCAAGTATTTGTGAATATTTTTTACCTAGACTTATTCCCCTAATTAATAGGGTACGTCTGATAAAGTGTGATTTTTAGAGACTTTCCTGTGGGCTTAGTGGCTCGATGTGAAAGCATTTGGAAATCATTTCCTTACACCTGACATGGCAGACACAATCCCAAATTACTCATTTTGCACCTCTTTGGCTTCAAACCAATGACTTTAAAAAGGCTTAGACTGTCTCATCACTTATATGTCACAAAGACTAGGGATAAAACTCATGTTTTACTTGTCTGCACAGCAGAATGGGTTCTAGGTCTTTCTATTGCTGAAGCAAATATCTACTCAGTATTTCCTAAAGTTTCTCATCAATTTAGACAATCGAGACATATTTGACTCTATTTTCTCTCTCCCCTTAAGACTATAAAGAAATTGAATGATTTCCAGAGATGTCAGTCTCATTCTGAATCCAAAACACAGCCCTGTAACAGCCACTGGGAAGAAATGAGCACTATGCTAGCTGAAACCAGGACACCAAGTCATGACTCAAAATCATTTTAATAGAGAGGCTTTAGCACTTGTGCTACTCAAGGAAGGACAGCAGCTTACAGAAAATTTTAATTATGGGGGAGGCAAAATCTGTGTTACACAGGGTATTTTCACCACAGCATCCACAAGCAGCTTCCTCCCCCCAAAGCTTGGATCAGGACAGCATTCTCACTATGCTGACAATGCCTTTGATAACTTTGAGAGGCAGTAAAACCTGGACAGAGAACACCTGCAGCTATGTTGGGGAAAGGAAACACAACCTCTTCTGCACCATCTGGGTTAAAATCCTTTATGGTTTCTTGGTTGTAGATGGTACTGTCACATTTTCCCACCATATCCCATCACCTTGTCTTAACTCAGCCAGGATTGAAAAAGATGACACTGTGGCACATCTGGAGGGAGAGCTATAGGGACTATGGGGAAGGATCAGCTCTCTGCTCCCAAAACGAAATCACTTCTTTCTGACACCATTCCCAGAGTGTCCCTTCAGGCCCTTCCCTTTCCAAGATAATTACACAAAGGACTGAATGTCACTCACAGCTTCACTCCTTCATCTCCTGGAGCACAACAAGCCTCCAAACCTGCAGGGCCTGCTTACAATTCAGGTAAACATAGGAGCAGGTTTCCAATTTATGTAGGGTTTTTTTTCCTCTTCTGAAAATATAAGCTAATAGAAAAATATTTTTACACATTATTAATGTACATTAATGATAAAACTAGCGAGCATTAGTTCCAGAAGGGCACATTTTCTGTAATGATGAAGAATGATGTATAAATTAACATTACACAGCTCCACAGGTCCATTTCTGGCCCAACCATGATTAAATTAACTACAAAAAGGTACTTGACACAACCAGTGTGATACTTGACTGAATTTGGGAGTCATGTAGGGATCTCAGGAAAACCAGGATGCTAAATAAATCCATCTTACAATAGTGACCACGTTCATGTGTATTATTTAATACCATGGGGTGCTTATTCCATTTTTAATGTTTCAACAAAACAAAATAAATTGTTCTTTCACCTCCATCCACAGCTCTGCTAATAAACTGGAGTTTTTCCCAAATGCATGGCCTTGAAACAATAAATTCTTAAGCTTTTCACAGAACCAGTTTTTAAGAAGACATAGCATGTTTTAGAGATTCCTGCTATCAGTCTCTTAACACATATTAATTTGACTCATCAGATATTCATATTTCACCATCTGATCTCGAAGCTGGTTAATCAATTAATTGGTTTATTCCTATATATTTCAGTACATTTTACTGAATTCAATAAATGACTGCTTTATCAATTCATTTTGTTAACAGGCTGGTTCCTTCATTGGACTTAATTTGATTTCACTGTAACAGCTGACATATGGGGATATTAAAAAAAAAGGGTACTTCTGCACAAAAGCAACTTCTTGGAAGCAGGATAAAGACATTCAGAGAGCTATGCTTTCTGCTTAATTTTTTTGCCTCTAAAAAAACAAAGCTACTTGAAAGAAGAAAGTTAAGAGTAAGTTAATTGCTTAACAAACCATAAAAAAACATAGAAAAGAACTGAAAAGAGAATAGGGACACTCAAACTGGTGAAAATTCAGGACTATTTTTAATAATTGGAGTTCTTAGGGGCATAAGAATTATATATCAGTTTAAAAGCATGAGTAGTGTTTTGAACTTTACAGAAAAAAAAAAAAAAGAAAAGAAATCTGTTTCAATTCTTTCTCCCCTGAAAAGATAATTTCCCCTCAAAGGCCACAAGCTTCCCATAACATGTTTTCAGAACTACAGAACTGAACACTCAGAGTTGAAAACTTTCCTTTATAGAGCAAAAGGCTGAAGAAAAAAAAAAAACAAAAAAGAAAAGAAAAGCCAACACCCCATCCCAGAAATAAACCTGCCATTGTCATATCCTTGTGAGACTGCAGGATAATAAAACCTCATTGTTTTTTGTTTATCAGATGATAGAAGTTATGAATTTTTAAAGGAATGTCTTTTACGCCAGACAGGTTATTTCTGTAGGCTAATTTTTCATAGCCACTTTGCATTGAAACCTCCGGCTTCATGAAGATGATATTTCTAGAACAATTCTATTTTTCTTTTTTTATCACCTTAGTAGTCTTTTCCCAGCTGTATCCACAGGGGAATGGAAATACCCAATTGCAAACGTGACAGCGCTGACTTCTGCAAAGTAGCTTAATTACTCATTACGAGATTCCATCAACAGAAGCTCCGGTCTGTGGTTTTGTAATAAGTGCTGTTATCTTCCCTTGGATTTTCATTCCTTCACAAAGGGGGATATGGCAATGCTTTCCACATCCCCATTTTATATGGAGAGGAATGAGAGAATTTTAATGCATGAATTTGATGTCATTAACAATGCTGACAGCTGTTTAATCCCAGAGGAAACAACAGCTGAGTCCCAACTGCACCACCAAAACAAAACAAAAACCAAAAAATTAACTCTTCTGTGCATCTCACTGGAGGTACACTATGAAACAAATCACCCTTTAACTATTTAACTACAGTGCTTGTCAATTTTTTAGTAATCAGTAACCTCGACTGATAACAATAAAAGCTGCTCCATTCTGACTGCTGGACATTAGTTCCAAAAGCACATTTATTAAATGGTCCTCCTCTAAATTAACCATTAATTAAAATTTAATTCCCCTTCAAACACAATGTGAAATAAGCCAGCACAAATAGTAATGATAATGCTATAAACTAGAAATATAGGTGAAGCTGAGTTCTGAAAAATAATGTTGATTAATGCAAAAGGAATAGTATAAAATACATTTAAAATGGATCCTCCAGCAGAAGCAGAAAATACAACATAGGTTATACTGCAACTCTGTTACTGTCCAATTTAAAACAGAATGTTTAGATATAAGCCAATGACAGCAAATTTGCTTTTGTTCTGTTCCCCCCTCCCCATACACACACACACTACAAGGACTTTTTAAGGGTATGGAATGAAAAGGACTATTTCCAATACGTATATTTAGGATATATACCCACACTTTTTAAATCCATTTTTTCATTGTTTATGCCATCATTTGCCATGTACACATGTTTTTTTGATTTTTGCTACTGACTCAAATGTTAGAAGACCCAAGCTCTAGCTGATTAGGACATATCTTCACAATCTGCAGCCCTCATGTACAGATAAAGCTTTCCAAGCCCTGCCTTAGGAAGGCTCCCATCCATTCAGAACACTTTACTTTAAACAGATGTCCAAAGTATTCACGTTACAAACAGCAACATTATATGAATTTAAATCTCAGTCTTTGTGTGACCATCCTCTCTTTAATAGCAGCTGTTCCCCTTCATCTGGGCCTGGGGCTGCCTCTGCAGGGGGACAGGGCCAGCCCTCTCCTCCCGTGCCCCATCCCTGCTCCCAGGGAGGGCTCTGGGGACGGGGATGTCCCAGGGTGACAGGGCTGGGTGAGCTCTGGGCAGGCAGCAGCTGTGAACTCCAATCCCTGCATCATGAAGAACACAAAGGTCTCCCTACCAGACTAAACTCTGGGCCCAGAAATGTGCTGCTCATATTCCTCATAACAAGATGTGCAGTCATATTTTCTTGTGGTTAATATGGCAGAGGCTGAGGGAAGAACAGATTTTTACCTTTTGATGTTCAGAAACAGTTCATTCTCAATAGGGGAATATTATGTGACAAATGTGCCAGACTTCTTTTTTTTTTTGTGGTAATATTGCTCTTTGCAAATGGCACACATCCAATCCAATTGAATGTAATAAAATGAAACAATCTGTGCCATCTTCAATGGGTTTAATCTATACCATGTTAATGAATCCTTAAACAGACGTGCATGATGTTTTCCTGAAATACATGTAGTTATACTGTGCTCAGTGTACTTGTCAGCTTGAAAATAATTTCTGCTTGAGAGACCACCTGCTATCATCACCCTATTTAGAAGCAGCTCATATTTATTTGGAAAAGAGAAATAATAGTTAAATAAAGAAGCAACTTCTCTTACCCAAGCAAGGACAGTAAAATGGCTTGGATCCTCTCTGCACAGTCAGGGATATTTTTTTTTTCTTTCTTTTTTTTCCCCTTTGCACCAGCTGCTTCCAAAAATTTCTGGTACATTTGTACTAATGCAGCAATAGGCAAAAGCTGCTTATTCTCATCTCTCAGTGTTCCCCCATTTCCTTTCTGATAAACTAAAATATTGGAGTTGAAAAGATGAAGTGAGTTATGTGACAGGTTTCAAGCATTATGCAATATGGGTTGCATTACACTGTATCATATAATTTTAAGTTAATAAATATGCCAGAAAAGCATATTTGTAATTGATGAAATACCCAAATACTAAGTACACAGTATATGTTATTCTTCTCTTTACACTCAGCAAATGGAACAAAGAAATATTATGCTTCTACTCCCTAGCACTTATTTGCTGAAAAGATGGAGTAAATCAAATCAACTTTTCCTAAAAAGATACCTCAAATAAAACACTTTCTGGCAAAAATAAAATAAAATCTTTCTGGCAAATGCTATTAGCAAAACCACTAGTTTTCACCCACAAAAGAATAAAAGAATTAATCAATCAATAAGGTTGTGAGAAACTGTATGAACACCAGGATAGGTTGTATAAAAGGACACCTAAAGAATGTTTAGCCAAATAAACCCAAAATAAACAAACTCTCCAATTATCTGTGCAACTGGAGGTGCACGACCTGTCCTGCTGACTGTGTGATGCTAACAGGATGATATTCAGGCTCATTTTGAGTTTATGGGATTTTCTGGTTTAGTAACCAGAAAAAAGTGCAAAATAGTGTAAAGTTCACCACCATGCAGAGGAATCAAGAAATAAAATCTTCACTCTTTGGACCAATAGCTGATTAAAAAGAGAGATAGGAAGAAAGAGAGGAAAAGTTCCATGCCAGGGGAATATTTGCATGCCAGTTGTGTGCTAATCAGAACCACCAATTTGAAAAAGTGAATTCTTCAAAGGCAAAATAAAAATTTGTCTGTGCCATAGAAAAGGACATTTGAAGCACATACTTAATAAAAATGTAATGTGTGGACTGAATGTTTGTGGGGTTTCTTAGTTTCAGTGTGTGCTAGAATGTCCTCATGTGCAGAGAATGGACTAAACTGATACTGGTTTGAACATGAACAGGTAAAAATAAGTTTTACACATCTGAGGAATCCATAACTGATACTGACCTAAAAACCTCAGATATTTATTGTTTTCCTTGAGGTATAACATTAATTTTATACCAGCTGGCTGTTGGGATCAGGCTCATGTCATTGTGCATAGAGATGATCAGTATCTTTGGCAGCAAAGCCCCTCCTACCTGCCAGCTGAGGTGACAGGATTTAATGGATGGTTAGATACTCTCCATTCTGAGCAACTGAGTTTTCTTACTGTTTATATCTTCATATTTGTGTACAATTTTAAAGGTGGAGGGAAATAACACCACAAAAAAAAATTCCAGGTGAGAAGACCCTGCAGTAACAACATGGAAGAGCCTGTGCGCTGCTGTTCTCATGGAACAATTTTACATGACACAATTTTTATGCTCAACCTAAATGCATTAACTGCAATAGGTTTTTTGGGGGGAAAAAGAGTTTTTTGGGGTTTTTTTTTTCTCCCCTCTTTAAGAGTACAACTGCTCACCTCTGTAATGGGTTGCTGCCACAACAAGCTTTACATCAAGTTATCTTAAGAAACCACACGGAAATGTCAGTTCTGCTACTGCTAAGTGGCATTTCTGATACAGCACATCCGAGGAGCTGGACCTCAGAGACATGGCTAATTTGTTTCCTGGTGTAATTCCAAGTGTTGGTTTTGAGCTGAGAAATGCTTTGTTGTGTTTTCTGTGGTGACTTTTACAGAATCCTTCTCTGTGTGTTCAGAGGTGGAAGCTGAGACTGTTGAACTGACAGTACCTGTATTTGTATGACTGGGAGGAAGGTTGTTCTCATCACAGAAACTCTTCCTTCCCCCAGATAAAGTCTTATTTTTCAGGGTCATGCAAACCCAAATCTAACCCCAAGCTTCCTCTGAGCTCATGATGAAAAGATTAAAATCATCCATAGAGCCACCAAGATCACAACCCTGAACACACACCTGGGACACTGAATTCCTTGCTAAGGGCATATAGATCATAAAAGATAGTGGGTTTCTTATCAGGATTCAGTATTTCAAAGGGTTAAAAGAAATCTTGAATTAATAAACAAAGATCTGATCTTTGGAGACAAATAGAAACACAAAAAATAAAGGAAAAATGCTGAGAAATCTTGTGAAGTTCTAACATAACGTCACTCTGATGCTTCCTTGAAGCTACCAGACACAAAGCAGTGGGACAGAAATCTTTGCTGTGGTTTCAGTAGATTCTGAACATCTCTTCCACATAGGATTAAAATAACCAGATGTGCTTTTTTTGTTGCATTTTTACATTCCTGTACAAACTAAACAGACACATTGCTTAAGCACATAATAACTTGAAGATGCCTTCTCAACATCACCAACTGAAAATTTACTTTAAAAAAGTTTGTTCCTCCTAAATTCAAAACAATTTTCCCTTCCTTCCTAAGCAACAGTGATTACTCCTGCTTGCTTTTCCCTTCTGCATACCTGAGTTTTACTAATTACCAATAAATTCAGCAGAGTTGCATCTCATTTCAGGAATTCTTCGAGCATCAGAGATTATTTCTGGTCAGGAATGACAGAAAGCACACTGCACAAAACATTTCTGCATCAGTAAGGGAATATTTTACAAAGAATAATTCATATTATTTTAAACAGGAAAAAACCCCCCAGGATTTTGATGAGAATTATCTAGAGGAAAGAATGGCAATGGTGGAAGTTCAGGCTGTCAGCAGAGGTCACAGAAAGGGATCCTCAAATATTTCTAAATCTTAAACATGTTGCAACCCATCAAACTTAGTGTAAGATTCTAAAATGAAAGATGAAATTACACCAAATCTTAATGTACCTGTGCTAGAAACTAAAGTCAATTGACTTTCAATTCATGGATACAAATATTCATCCAAGACCCACACTTATAAATGGTGGTAGATTTACAAGAATATTAATATTTCTGTGACTGTGTCAAATGTCTTGTTCAGCTTACTTTAAAAGTGGGCAAAAGAATGATGATTTGAAGAAAAGAAATCAGACTAAGTTGGTGGGTGCTATGGGTTCTATTGAAAAGTATTTTTAAATTATTTCAGACTCATAAAATCTTTCCATAGAGAATGCTTTGAAACTGCAAATTAAATATAGAGCTTCTATGAACTGTATCAATTTTTCCTGGAAGCACAGATTTCCATGGGGGTTCATACAACCTTTTTTTGTCTGTTACACCAGCTAATAATGCAGGGAATTTGCAGTAATAGGGCAAATGTTATTTTGATGATATTATCTGATTAAATTAAAGATGACATTAAAAGGACCATTTCAATGGGAATCAAAACCTCAAAAAGCAACTGTGGTTGAACACTCAGTTGCTCTGTCCCCGACTTAAAAAGACAACACAATATTTCACTCATCTAAATGAAAAATAAATCCAGATGACATTTGACTTTTAGGAGGGTACATCTTCAAACTATGAAAATAATAATATTTTAGAATTTGTACTTTTACATGGACACAATTTGAATCTATTTACACAAAAAAGTTCATACAGCAACAAACATACAAACATGCAGCAAATGAAGCTAAGACAGGACTGAGAACTGAAATTGCATCTGCTGGCACAGTGACAAGAAACCACCAGAACCAAAGAATGAAATCAAAGATGGAAGGATCAGTCACCTTCTTCACCATGGAATTTTACAAAATTCATAAAAAGATGAGAAATCAACTTATACATGACTGAAGGGTACAGAACAGAAGAAAAAGAACATTAAGGAAGTTAAACTTACTGGAGGTTTTCTGGTGCACAGTACTGAAGAAGTTGTAAAATAAACTCCTCTTATGAGCTACATGTTCACATACATAAATCAAGTGACTGTTTGAAAATCCCTCGAGTTAAGCCCTCAGAGATAGAATCTGTCTAAGGAAACATTCCTGAGCAACGTGACTGTGTTATGAATTACAGAGGCTTCACAGGAACAAGACACAAGATTAAAGGGATGCAGGGCCTGGGCCCCATCCTGCTCACAGCCAGAACCTCCTGCAGCCAGGGGAGCTGCTGTGCCATCTCTGCTCTGCACACACAAATCCCTGGGATCTGAGAGACAGCAGCTCCAGGGCACACCAGGACGGTGCTGCAGGTGCCAGGGAGGAATTTGAGGCTGCTTTTCCCCGAGACCTCTGGGGATCTTTGTGCTTTCTGAAGTGCGCAGGCGATGGGTGAACACACTGCAGCACCGCAGAGACTCTGCTTGCTCCAAGGGCAAACCACTCAAGTCCAGTTATGGATGAACCCTGCTGCAAAGTACCAAAGTCTCTCTGTTTTGGAGACTTCCCCACTTACTACAGATACTCATAAACCTGAATTTTCAATTTCTCCATAATCCCCATTGTTAAAAGATGACACTAACTGTGGACGAGTGTCCATCAGGGAGTGGCATGAGGTCAAGCTATTGGTCAGGACATCAGCAGAAACCTCACAATTTCTGCAGCACATGCTAAAAATACAATTTCATTCAAATTAAACCCTACAACCAAAGCTTCAAGGAAGCAGAAGCCAAGACGACACAGCACAAACCAAGAGAAGATAGCAGCACACAGGCTTTAAAACACTTCTCTGTAAAAAGCCTTTATAAATTCATAGGTTTGCAGGGATATCCATGAGAGAATTCAAGAGAGTTGGGGGAAGAACAATTCAAGAAATGACGAACAATTATAAATAGCTGTCCTTGCCCCCACCCTCAAGGAAAGGAGTCTATCAAAAAACTGCCAAAGGTCACCAGCTGTAAAGAGACAAAATATTTGTAGTGTTTTGAATACTACTTCAAGATAATTTTATGCAAAAAATTACTTTTTAGTAGATAATACTGTATTGTGTTCCATGTTTATTACATTACGCCCACCAAAAAACGCACCAGTATAAAAAACCCACAAAAAACCCCTCAACAACAACAAAACAAACCCAACCAAACACCACACACACCCCCCTCAAAAAACACCCAAAACCACAAACAACAGAAACCCAAGCCGAGCAGAACAGGTATTCTTTGACACTCTGGAACATAATTTATAAGTCACAAACTCTTAGGGCATGAATTGTTAAGGACATCATAAATCTTACACTACTACATAACAACAATTATTGTATATAGACACATTCTGCCACAGACCTTAAAAACCACTGGCTTTGACCATTTCTAGATATTTGTTGTCAGGGATGTTCCCCTCTGCTCTAACCCAAGTGAAACATTTGATGCCATGTTTCCTAAAATACTAGAGAGTAAATTTAAAAACTGGCAGCAGTTCCATTCAGTAAATCTAGGGGTGTACTTTACAACAGACCTGTCTGGCACATAGATTAAGCAGATGTTATTTGCACATATGTATTTTCTGGCACTCAGTGAAGTAAATACCATATTTTTTTTTTTTATTCTTATCACTGTGATAAAGTTGTTGGCAAGGGGTTTCTGTTAGAATCACTGAGAATAACATTCCTCATAAACTTAGCTGGAATACCAGCCATAAGCAAAGCTGCTTGATTTCAGCCTCTCTTCTGCAACAGTTACTGATGTATAATTGAGAATTTTAGAGTGGGACAATTTTGGATGACATGAGAGAACAAAGCTCTTCAGTGAATTTCCCACGGTTTTTATGGAAACAGTGAAATAATTTTGACAGTATTAAAATTAAACACTTAATGAGTAAAAGAATAATAGAAATGTAAAACCCAGGATTTTCTGTGCTTTAAGAAGGCAGGCATTAAAGTTAAACATGAATATGCTGGATATATTTTCATGTTTCTTTTAAGGCACAACATAACTTTTATGTTAAAGTCCTAAGTTTACCATCTTTTCTTGGCCAATGAGTACACATCAAAAAAATCAATGAAGTAACAGAATTATTACCATGGTCTTTTGGATTTACTTCAGCAAGGAATATGAATAATTAAATGCAGTAAGATAAAAAAATGGGACATCACTTCTATCTACCAGTTCCACATCCACAAGGCTCAGTCCCTCCAGCAGCCCAGCAGCCACAGCACAGGTCTCTGAGACTCATTTAAGAGGTTGTTTAATTAATGACTGCATGTCCAGCTCAGAAGGGTTATGATGTCCAATTATATTTTCAACTGCCAGCAGTAGAACATGTTTAGAAACTTAGTTAGACCTAACCATACTCTAAAAAAAACCACTCTTTAAAGATAAAAATCCATCCCCCAAATGACCACTGGCAAAGAGAGATGGAATATTGTCATCAACATAATCAAGTGAAAAATGTTGAAATATGATTTAGAAAATACTGACATCCATTTTGGGGAGAATAAGTTCACCTTGTTTTGTGATGAAGAAAAAAACTGCACTAGACTGAATAAAAATCTTTTGTTAGGTCATCATATGCCTGAGATATTCGTACATCTTAAAACACATCTCCATTAGCAGTCACAAGCCAAATAAACAGGCTGAGGAAAAAACTACATAACTTTGTAGGATTGGTACTTAAGTGGATTCTCTTTATGACTAGAAAGCCCAACTGAGCATCATGTAAAATTTGCAAAAAGCTCCACATTTTCAAGCAAAATAAAGGGGGATTTTCTTGAATTTGACAGATTAGTTCAGGAAAAATCCATCTGGGCCATCACTAAGTTATTTAAACTGTTTCTGTGCTTACAAATTTAATTATCAGACTTTCATCTGTTCCATTCTTAGCTGCAACTGCTGGTACTGCCTTCACCAGATCCAACAGACCTATCTCATCATCTTGGTGAATATCTGACACCCAGGAAAAGCCCAGGAACACCAGCTCCACTCTCTATAGAAAATGGATGGTCAGCTCCTGAGGGAGAAGCATTTTGTCCATGTTTCCAGTGATATTCCCCAAAGGATCCTCCAGGGGTACTGCCAGTAGTGCAGGTCAAACAGCTTCCATGTCCTCCAGATGGAGGAAAGCAAGGCTTGGAAAAGGGGATTAGAACAAGAGAAATGTGTTCAGCTGTGAAACTAAAAGTAGGACAGCATGACATGCAAGATTATGCGTTGAGCTGAGTCAAAAGCAGTAATTAGGCTAAGCTGAAATACCACCACACTTGTAAGCAGAACAAATGTGTGTTTTGTGTCCATGCATTGACTCCTCACAGCAGGAGTGGTCACCAAGCCATCCCCAAGCACCTCATTACTCTCCCCATGCCCCCAGCCCCTCCTGCAGGGTCTCCAGGCCCTCTCCAAGCACTGACTCTGCCTTTCCTTGGAGCCCCTGCAGAACCATCTCCCCATCCCTCCCTTGGCTCCTGTGTGCTGTGCCCCTGTGCTGTCCCAGGCGGGTGGGAGGCACCGTGTGCTGTGTCCTGGAGCTCACCCGTGCCAGCAGCCACTCAGCAGACACAAAAGCTGAACTTTTCCTACTTTCCTGCAGCAAGAGCACTAAATTGAGTCTGTGTCTGCTGCAGTTTGGGAAGAACGCAGCTACCTGGAGACTTCGGGAATATTTGGTTGAGTCTGAGTTCAAAAGTTTGTGGCAAGCACTGACTGGCAAATGGGTAGGCAAACTGAACAATGAGCATGAAAACACAAAACCAGCTGTCATAAAAGCACAGATGTTAACAAAAATAGCACCACAGCAGCAGGTTCCAGGCTGAAGAACAGTCAGGAGTGCACACAAGCATTGCAGTGCTCAGCTAAACACGCAGCTGCAGCATAGATAGGGATCAAAGAACACAGGTATGTTGCACATTTAAACTCCTGATAAACTGTATATCCCAAAAAAATGCAGTGGATACATAGTGACAACAAATAGGAAGACAATAACTAACTTAGAGAATAATTGTTTTATAAAAATGAAACAACCTAACAAACACTCTGATCTTGTGGGTTTTCAAGGGTCTACACATTTTCCCTGCCATGTTCTGAAAAACAGCAAACTGTTTATTTCTTTGACTTGCAGCCTGTCCTTGGTCACAAAACTGGAATGTAAGAAAAAAAGTTATTTAATTGCTAGTGTTTTGTCAATAGCATTATTGTATGCCCCCTGGAAGGCAAATGAACCTGAACTTTACCAGCAAAGCCCTGAAATGGTTGTGAAAGCAGCCTAAGATGTTATTTTGGGACACTTCATATACTTCCCTCTTATTGTTTGAAATTACATTTTCAATTTAGAATACACAGGAAGTAAAAGCTGTTATAAATAGTTGGTAAGTAAAACATCACTTTTTACAGCGCCAAAGCCTGTAGGATACAGGGCAGGCCAATTACTACACTGAGCAATGCAAAGTATTATCCTCTGGCTTTATTCTAATAACTGGTTATCTGATTACAGCCCCTGCTCTGGCCTCAGCACAGACTACATTCTCCCACACCACTGATGGTACATTTTAGAAACCCATTAACAGCTAATTCACCCAGGAAACTTGAGAGTTCTGTATTGAGCCATGAAAATTAACATTCCTCATGCGAATGTCCAGTTGGAGCAGCTGTGCTCAGTCTTTGCTTAATAGAACCTCCCAAAAGAAAAGGAAACACCTTTCCACTCTCACCTGAGCTTATATTGAAAATCCTCAATGCACCTGTCTCACAACAGATGTAGAAATTTAGCTATAGGATAGATATAAATGCTGGAGACTTCCTGTACCCATTTTTTCCCCTTAAACTTTGAAATATTAATGTTTCTATATTGCTTCAGGAAAAGGCAAGAAGTAAAAATTTAAGTGGCTTCAGAAAATATAACATTTATCAAACTCATTTGCTAGATATTAAAATAGTTTTGAATTTCTTTGGATTTTTGCACTTCTTTTCTAGATATTTTAAGTATTTAGGAGAAGGTTAATTTCTTGTCTTGTTTATTGGACAGGATAATTAAAAAAAAGTGATTGGATGTTATAGGACCATCAAACCCCAGAAGAGTTCTTGCAGATCCACACTGCACAGTCCAACAACAATCACATAACATTGGGTTGGGCTGTCAGGTTTCACAGACATGGCATGAATTTCTACAAAAGAACCCTGACATTGATCAAGGAAGTCAAGTATCACAGCAAAAAAAAATGCAGCTCCAGGACAAAAAAAAAAAAAGGTTTCTACAAAATTTTGTCTGTAAAATAGAGGTTTGAAAATTTATGGTCTGTGGGTTTGTGAAGGTCATTGGAGGGAAGGAAGACTCGTAACAGTAGTAAGAAAATAAGGAAATTCTCGCTGATATTTTGGAGCACTGCTTGGTATTGTTCAAAGTAACTTTTTACAAGTGACTTGAACAGCAGCAGCCCTTAGCCAGGATCTTGGGACAGTACCAACCAAAATTCCTTCATAATATTACCTTTTCCATAAGCTGCTCCTTTACTTTCCCACAAGAATGTTATGTGAATACAAATAAAAGACAATGTGGTCCTGGCTTGAATGGGAAGTGAGCTGTGTCCTACAGTCATAATTAGGGAGGGCACTGGCCCATGAAATCTTTTCACCAGGAGAAGATCCACACCATAAAAATATCTGCAATCCTGTGGTATATGGTGCACAGTTTTATAATCAATATTCATTCATAACACTCTATAAATGGGTGTTTTGTAACCTGATGCTGAATTTGAGCTGCACTTTGTTTAATAAATGATTTTGAGGGTAATCAAGGACAAAGGGTGGAGGAGTTTAGAGCTTGTCTACTGATAAAAGCCAGCATAACATGGGTAACCAGCAAGAAGCTTTTCTGTTTACTTGAGGAGTACAGAAACCTTCAACTGGCCTTTACACAATGAAGTGTTAAAGAGGAGATCCAGCGCCTTTGAACTAAATTAGGTCAATATTATATGCAGGACAGAATTTTATGAGGGTAGGGGCAGAAAGCTGTCACTTTCTTTTAATTTCAATAAACCATACACAGCATCTTTTAAAAATTAACTAGCTCATAAAAGTTCATCAGTCCTGAATTGTAATTAATTTCTGTGTGCAGAAAGATCATTTGCCCATAGGTGTTGCTTACTCATTTAAATCAGGGGCACTGCAGCTACCTGACAATTCTATTAAAACAGTTCTTGATGAATCCTGGCTTTATTTAACAGCTTTAAACACTGAAGCATTAAAAGAAAGTGGTGATACCCATATACTAACAGAGGTAAAACTGCTACCTGCCATTCACTGGGCAGGGGTTGAGGTGGAACAGTACATGGGGAATTCCTGACCTCAGCTACAGCATAAAGATCTTCAAACCCTGACAGCAGCAAAAAAAAAAAAAAAAAAAAAAAAAAAAAAAATTCATACACACTGCCCTCATAATGGCTGTCAGAAAAAAAAAAAGGACAAATATACCATACATACACCTCAAAACAGGGTGACAATACTTGTCTCTACTTATCCAGGAGAACCATTTTTATCCATTATACACAGTACTGTTCAATACCCCAGCTCAGCTAGAAAAGCAATTCTTCTGCCATAATGACATAACCAATGTTATTATATATCAAGCCTTTTAAGAAATCTGAAGAAGAAAAGATTCCATTATTTCCCACAAGAAGCTGCTGCTATCTGTATCCAACAAACTCCCGTACAAGGCTCCCACACGTGATGGCAAAGTGGTTTTTCAGCTACCATCACCCTCCTGTTTACTCATAAAAAATACAATGTGGCATATTGCTGAATTGAATGCCACTTACAGCTTTAATACACATTTTTGGCACGGCTGCTAAAATGCTTTTTCTCCCCCTCCTTGCACACCCACGAGCTCAGTGAGCACAGGAGCTGCCCAAGCCCCAGCAGAGCAGTGCCCAGGTAAGTTTATACTCCTGCTAAGAGTTTCTTAGCCCTCAGCAAAACACATTTCCACTATCACAGGAACAAGTTCTCCTAAACCCTGTGGAAAGTCAACATCTAAAATGCCAAGCCTTCAGATCCAGGGCTCAGATACCCACGTGTGTAACTGGAGCCTCCAAACTTAAAAGTTCAAAGCTTTTGTATCTTTCCAAACCGGATCCGAGCAGGGCTCATTACACCTAAATAACAGTGTCTGCAGAAATTTCAGGAATAAATAGTGAGTTTGACCTTGACTTGATCTCTCAGTTTCCACTGCAGAGGAAGCTCTGAGCTTCATGTTGGCAGCAATAGGCTTCTCTCATCTATGCTCTGGCCTTAACAGAGGCTTTCATAAGCACATCCAGGAGAAAGAGAAAGTCATGTCTATAAGGAAATAAATACATTTCATTCAGTATTCTATGAATTACACATTAATACAATAATGAAACTCTTGTCATATTAAGATGGACTCTAAAAAAATATATGTATTAAAAACACTGAGCCACCTGCTCCTTCCCCACATTCATGTGTCCAAAAAAAAAAAAAAAAAGCCAGGTAGCCAAGACAAACATTTCAAGTTCAAGAAATGTCACCCTTTGTCTTGCTACAGTCTGTCCTTTGTTTTCAGCATGATTTGCTTCCACTGGGGTATAAACACCTGGAAGGGTGGAGTAGAAAAAATTAATTTTTACAGAGATCCATGAGGAGGCAGAATTAAGCTAGCATGGACAAGCACAAAGTCTTTCCCAACTTCAGAGTTCTGAGGGGTCCAAACTAGAAATTATTTCTTACATTTTTTTAAAATTTCTAGCTAATATTCTGAATTTAACGCACACTTCAATATTCAGTTCATGCTTCCTTTTGTTCTATTCTTAGACACAGGCAATTTTGCTTCACTACCATCACCTTTATCTTTCCATCAGTCCTGGTCAAAACACGTTTCCCAAAATCAAGGCCTTTCTCCTTGGCTCATTACAGGTAATGACAAGTTTCTATCTTGGAGCATTCTCAAAAGTTTCCTCTCTGGAGAAAAGGGATGATTTCAAAGTATCCACACAAATAATACTGTGTAATAAATGTTGACTTTTCACATCAGGCTAGTTACAGGTTTAATGGAGACCTGCACTTATCCCAAGTGGTGTCAGACTCACTGGTGAAATTATTGCAATGTTGGGTTGTGAAAAATACAGAAAAAATACTGACAACACAGAAAAAACTCTCTTCCCACCCAGTACAATATGTAGGTGTTGGTGAGTTCAAAAGGCATCAGGGACAGCTTTATTAATGGAGCAAAAATAGGGTCTTTGAGTTTAAGAAGCAAAAATACCCATAAAATAGCACTAACCTTCCAGCCTTAAAAGATAGCAAGTTTTTTATCTATACTTTAACTTCTCTTCCCAGTTGACCTCCTGCTACATAATGAGGCAGAAAATGCCCTGCAATATTGGAAGTGTGTAAGAAATAGTTGGCTTCATACCCAAACCAGAAAACTGAGGCTCAGTGTGTCTCTGCAGCTAAACAAAGGTAAGCTAAAAATTCACGTTGTCATGCTTGCTCTGAATTTTCCTGTAGTTGTAAGATAAAAAGCACTAATTATTAGGGAAGAAAAAAATGCAGAAAGATGCAGACAGAAGATTCTCCCCCATCCCAAGAACATGTGGTGGAGGATGCAAAAACAATATATGGCAGGAATAACAAATGCTTTCTTTTCCAAGTGCTCTCCCATGATTTATGAAAGGTGTTCCTCACTGTGGGGAGATAATGCCATTTGAAATGGTCCATTTCATAAATCTATCCTCTTCACCCCTAGCTGCGTACAGGGCTACTATGAGCTCCTGAATCCAATAATGTTTTCATCCTCTATTGACAAAATAAAAAAAAGGACTTTGTTTGGAGTGAGGTAATGATGCAGTTAGAGAGGAGCAGCGGCTAAAGCTCGCTCTCGGGGGCTTTCCCTGGCACAGCTGCAAGGGACAGGAACCAGCACCAACTGAAAGGAGAAACAATCAACACACCCCACATCCCCAATGTCTTTTTAGCACTAGTGGCATTAATTATAATGTTTGACTAATCTTCTCTGCTACCACATAACCAAATGTTTTGCCTGGGTTTTCTCTTCATCTCCACAATAGATTTGTCACTGGGAACCCAACTATTTCCTACTCATCTGTTCAGCAGCCCAGCAGGTCTGCTTGTTTCTCTGCAAGGCTGCTTCCAGAAGATGCTCCCATGCCAAATGTGGTGGTTGCTGTAGACAAGGACTAATCATAAACGTAACTGAAATTCATTTTAGTGATTTTTTTATGTTGCAATAATAGCAGAGGGTAAAGAGGAAAATACTTAATATCCTCAGTATTATGAAGCTGTTTTGAGCTGGGACTGAAAACCATTAGAAGCAATGCTTGGAGAATGGGAGTACAGGGAAATCAAGAGGTAAAATATGAGATGAAAGTGTTTCTGGGAGCATTTGACATGTAATGCAGCCAACAGAAACATTTAAAAGAATTTTATATTATTTGGACTATTTAGGAAAGAGGAGATGGAAACCCCACAGGTTTCTCATTTCATGTGGGAACAGTGAGTTGTCCTTCTCATTTTGCCTTTTCTGACACTCTGAACAGTAACAAAGCAAATGTCATTAAAGAAAATTAGGCATAGATCAGTCAGTTTTAGATACCAGTTTAATTTTTGCTGTTGTTAGGGAGCTGGAAGCTCTGCGCTGCACTGGCAGCACAGTCACAGATTTCATGAGCAAATTTTGGCAGACTTCTCATCCTGCTGAAGTGAAATTGTGTTTTGACCAAATTTCCCTCTGAGTGCTTGAGCAATGCCATTTTTCTACACTTTGCTACACGGAGTTTCAGAGGCAGATGAATGGCTTTGTAGAACATGAAATTTCCATGGCTTTGGCAAGAACTTTACAAACTATATACATGTTTTGAACTGTCACTTTGAGATCTTAATTTACATATTTTGACTTGTGCATGAAAAGCAATTTCAAGGTCAGCTTCTGTGGAGAAATACAGGGTAACTCTATTGAAAGTCTACTGGCACTTTGCATATTTATTTTTCTTCCCTGTGGTATGCATAGGATCTCATAAATCAGGATAAACAAACATCAGAGGTCACTCATAGGTGTGCTCAGTGCATTTCCACACCTAGCAGGAAGGTGTTCTGCAAATACCAGGTTGCCTCCAGAGTAACAGCAAAGAAACATTGCTCCCTATAATATATATTTATTTCTAGGGGTACAAGGTTGTGATGAAGTCTGTTGGGAAAGATGGAGAAAAAAATTAAAATTTACGGTCCTTGCAAATTTGTGGAAGGCAGAATCTCTCACAAGGCATGGAGCCCTAACTGTGCCTGCAGCACAGATTATGCAAAGAAAACAAAAAATTAACCACCAAACATAAGAAATCATAAAACACACCAAAAAAACCCCATATGCTTTCAGTTTTCATCTCTCTCTAAAGAGGTAAGATTTTTTCAGAGATTGTGAAAGTTATTACAAACACTTACTTGATAATATTCCGAATTTTTCTAGGAATGCAATCAGGCTGTATTGCCTTATCAACACAACCCTTCGTCTCCAGGATTGCTGCCTTGGCTGTTGGATCTCCATCCTTTCAGAGCTGTATCACTCTTGGCAGCAATGGAAAAACCCCAAATGCATTGCAGTCATGAGCTTTTATGTCACACCTGAGGCTCCAGATTACAGGACTGGAACTCTAAAACACAGTAGAGCTGTAACAGCAGCACTGCTAAAACAGGGGAGACAAGAACACCACAACTAATTAATTTGGACAGTAGAGATGACTGCTTTCCACTGAGAGAGGTGACAAACTGAAAAAGACCACATAACTCTAGGCAAAATAGTTGCTACATTACCATGCCATTTTACCATATGGGTTTTTTCTGAAGTTGGTATAGAAAACTTAATAAATGTAAATAAACTTAAATACAATATTCTTGTCCCATCTGTGTATAATAGGGGACAAGAATATTGTATTTAGGGGAATTCTGAAAATTGCTCAATTTTTAAGTTTATTTTTGCAAGTGAATCTGTACAAAAAAAGCTGATGTTTGTTGGACAGTATAGAGCCACTATTAAATGTAAATGTAGAAACTGTCCTGAAACTTAAAATCTACATCAAAGATCTTTCTGACTATACAGAAATATCAAAATATGCTCTGACTATACAGAAATATCAAAATATGGTCTTTGACTTTGTGCAGCATATAAATCCCCCAGTCAATTGTGTGCACAGAGGTTTGTAAACTTGATTGCACTAAAAAAGCCCCAAACCCAAAATATTTTTATTGTCGTGGTAAAACCTGCTTTTCCAGGAGGAATCATGGTGGATTTTTTATTGGTTTCTGGGTGAACCTACCAGCATTTGAGACTTCAGGAAAGGACTGTGCTGAACATGAGAGCTCAACATCTTAAAAACCTTTCTGGAAGAAGTCGTTGTGCACCATTCATGCCTTCTCCAGTTGTGGAAGGCAGGAAGGAGCAATAACTGTGGAGTCTGCGGACACCAGGGGAGATCTGTTTGCTCTCATTTCACAAGAGAGAATCTCCCATCATGAAATACAGGCTGCCTCCTTCCTGTGGGGTTGGAGGCTTTAGTGGGTCACTGCTCCCAGCCTCCCCATGTTCCACAAGCCCAGCAGACTTTGATACACAAACTGCCTTTATCATCCTGCCTGACAAATCCCCTGTCTTAAAGGGCGATTTGCTGTTCATAATGATCAGATTTCTTCCCAACATGAATTAGGACAAGTATCTCCCAACAGCATCACGGCCCCAAGGAATGATGGTGGGGAAAAGAGGGGCACTCTGCAGGACAGGAGTTTATCACTGCAAATAACTCTCCATCTCCCAAATTACTGTGCTCCAGGAAACACTCTGTCTCCTTTTTGACCGAGTCGAGAGGAAGAAAGGCCAGCCCACAACTTGGCACAGAACAAGGCACGGGAGAACGAGCAGGCTGAGGATCAATACAAACAAAATAGAGGTGACATTAATTGCCTGGAGCATTAATAGACCATGTGAGAGAGTAGAAACCAGCTTAATTTTGAAAGCCAAGGGTGTTTGCCTGCCTTTTGTGCTTGGGTTTTGCTAGAATGGACATAAATTTTCTCTGCCAGGCTCCAGCAGAGAGGCAGCAGCAGAAGGTCTGCCTGGGTGTTCCGTGGGGGGTGGATGCAGCCTTGGGCAGCCCAGGATGCACAAGATGAGTTAGTTGTACCACATTGTTGTTCCATCATTTTTTAATACTTGGCAGCATGCTCAAGTGCCTCTTGATGGGTTCGTTGTAGCTATTCTAAACTAAAAATAAAACCAAAACAACCAACCAATCACCAAACCCACCCAAATCTAAATATATAAAGCTTCAGCTTTAAAAGCTTGTTTTTCCAGGGCTACTCGATCTGTTACTCAGGATGAATCCCACTTAGACCACGGCTTCAATGTTTTTCTCTCAAGATCAGTGATTGCTGGACACTTTGTGATTCCGGAGGCATAATAAACAAATAAATAAACAAATAAAATTCCATAGGAACGTCTTGTGCTGGCAAGCCCAAACGTGGAGCCTCAGCCCTTGTGAGTGGCCTTTGAGAGCCCCCTGTAGCTGTTGACTGGTAAGGATTGAAGTAGTTTTGTTAGTCTCACCACAAACATTTACATTCTGGATCCTCTCGCCAATGAAATCAGCTGGCAGAGCTTCAGTGAAGTTTAGGTAGCAAAGTGCAGGCTCTGTGCAGCCCTGCAGCTCAGGGCCCCACTCACCTCCTCTCTACCACGGCAGAATATTTATTTTAACATTTGACAGTATCTATCAGATTTTAGAGAGCTTGTTTAATGACCTTTTCCAAAATCTTCCATTCATTTCTTCAGTTTCTCACTTTCTCTCCCTTTTTCTTTTTAAAATAAATTACTGTTATAAAAACAAATCCAGCAGAAGGGAAAATATTCAGTGCCTAGAAACTGAAAAATTGAGTATTTGCTTTTTATGGGGCACTGGAGTCTTCTAAAATACAGAACTGCTAGAAAACTTAAATGCTGAGGACAAAAAAGTTCACTCAGTAGCTATGCAAATACACTACAGTTTTGAATCTCTTTGAAAAATAATTTAAATACTTGTGTTTCAATTTATGGTCTTAAAATGCCTGAAAAACACATTCCTACTTTTTAAATGGATTTTTTTAAGCGAGTCTTAAATACACTTTGATTATTTCCATTCTTGACATTATGCCTACTCAGGTATTTTGTACAGCAATTTGAAAGCAGAAAGGCAATTCCTAGCAATACCAACAGGTATATATTGATTTAACAAACACCTCCTCTTAAAGATGCACTTTCTTCTTCCCATGGAAGAGAAAATGTGAATTTAAACTGAATAAAGCCAAAAGCTAAAACACATTGTCTATAATGATTTCTTTGATGGAGAAAGCTCAGGTTCAAGTTCATTATCTTGGTATTTTCAGAGGAGTTTGCCTGCAGCTTTTAGGAACAACATTTAACTGAATTTTATATGTGAACATTAAAGAAACAGTAATGCACAGGTATAAAATAAGTGATCAAACTGAAAGTAAAGCGCACAGCTTTCTCCCTGTTAGCCTACACTGTTATTATCTTTTCAGAAGATGTCAAAACCTTTTCTCAGGAATTCTCATTTTTCATACATTTTGGAAGTAGGTACAATTACTTTAACAGCTCTCTATAGCACTAAGACATCTGTAGCAAAAACGGTTATTTACTTCAAAGCCAGAAGATTTTGCAGGCAGAAAGGAATGACAGGCAGAAACAGAGGGCCAGAGACACTGCTGCTGAACCTCTGTGTTTAATGAAACACAAATATAAAGAATATTTTATGTAAATGTGTATTTACAAAGGACAAAATGCATTTGTAGGCATGTATACTATATAACCAGAGGCCATACCAATTAGCATTCTCTTTTCAATTCCTGACTGGAGCTTCAGTGTAAAAACACAAACTAGAATGTGCATTATGTTATTTCATCCACGTCTGAATATTGTCCCAGTTTTAAGCACGTGTCCCTGATCTCCTGAAAGTGGGAGTTATATGAAAAACTCCCTGAAGTCCAAGCCTTGTGATACTCAGGGAAACACAGACATCAACATCTATTGCACCCATACAGTGCAGGCTCAGTGGAAAAGGTGCTCAAAGGTACTTGGGGAATAAAAAGGGTTTGTGTTGTAAAGAGAACTATGTTTGAAGGAATGCAGCTCACACAGGGCACAGCCATAGAAATCAGCTTGGAGATCAGACACTAAAGTCATCACAGCTCTGTGGCAGCCTTAATTTATGCCTTAAACATTTATGTGCATCCTCCCCTTTTCCTCCTCCTTCCCCTCCTGGTCTTAAATTTCTCAGCTCTTCAAGGAGCCAAACCTCTCATGTCACACTGGTCTCTCCCACAGCACCACTGAGACCCCTCAATGCACCAGCCCAGAACTGTACTTTGAAGTGGTTTTAGAACAGATGAAACAAGGAAAAGAAAGTTTCTTCCAGGTTCAAATTCAAAACATTTTATGAGAGTCAAAGCTTTATGCTGGCAAAGTGGCAGAAGGCAATTCTGCAAGCAAGGAGCAGCATCATTCACAGCAAGGACTTGCAGTGCCAGGGAGCAGAGGATGCTCAGGTGAGGGAATCTGTTTATATTTATTTTTCTTTAGCAGCATGAGAACACGTGGCTTTGTCTGGTGTGCACAAAGCCAGGCACATCCCTTTACTGATCCCACAGAATTTCTGTCCCAGTTTGCCACTATCATGGCCACAATCCCCCTGATCTGACTGAGCTGTCTCACACCCAGAGCTTCTTCTTGGAACTCTGCTGATGACTGAAATGTGTTTTGATTTGAAGACAGAATAGCCCACAGATTCTGCTAAACTGGAGAAAGAGGAAAAACAACAACAAAAAGGTGACAAATAATCACTGAGAGGCTTAGAGAAAATGAACACATTTGGTGGAACTTTAAAGAACTTGTTTTATGAGTGAGCTGTTCTTGGACTCTGTTCTGCTGTACAAGAAAAGCCAATATTGTTGTCCTATTCTCAATTGTCATACCTGAACATTGCTGACTGATTTTACACACAGGTATAGCATTACATAATTTGCTGTAGCATTTTCACAAGTTGACATCAACTCAAACATTGTTATCTAGCCTGATCACTTCACGAACTGCTGTCTGAGATACTGAAATAGATAGGATAATTAAAATAATACACATGAACCTACGATCATTTGTCCCTCCAATGTTTAATCCCCTTACATCCCATGATGTATTTACCTCATTTTCATCACTGGGAGCAGGGATTGATCCCCCTCAGCTCCACCCTCCTGTCAGGGAATTGCAGAGTGAGGTCTCCCCCCAGCCTCCTTTCCTCCAGGCTGAACCCCCCCAGCTGCTCCTCTTCAGGTTTGGGCTATTTGCACACATCTTTGCTCTTTTTGGCCTGAACTTGAACTATTTGCATAGTTCCAAACAAAACCCACCTCAGGAAGGTGGAACATTTTCCTGTGAAGGAGGTAAAAGAATTTGATGTGCTCCTGGAGAATTGTCCTTCCAAAAGTGAGAGCTGCCACGCTGCCCTGCAAGAGGCTCAGCAGTGCTGGAAAGAAGCATCTGTCCTATATTAGGATGGAAGCTCAGTAACACAACTCAGAGGTGCTGCAAAGGTACCAGGAGACAGTTTTGGTTTGGTTTGTATCTGCCACAACCACGAGCTCTCACTCAGAGCAGGAGCACGGCATCCACAGCAAGGTCAAACAAACAGAAGAGTCACACGAGAATCTGGGGACGTGGCTCATGGCTCTAAGATGCAGCCACAAGGAATGATTGGGATAAAAATATTTAACAGATCTGTATGGTATTAGATTTTGCTGAGGGGATGGTAGAAAAAGCAGCTTTTTTGAAGAGATGCTTTACAGAGCTGAATACACACCAAGCATTGCAAATGCTGCTGACCAGGAAGCTGCTCCCAGTGAGATCAGAACAGAGGTTTATTCTTCCTTTATCAGATTTGCCTTCCAAGTCTCCTTAGAGCAAAAAGCACCACCACATACACACAAAAGTCTCTTCTGTAAAACCTAGCCCTGCACCAAGCGGTCCTCTAGAAATAAAATTAAAAAAGGGGGGGGGATTAAAAAAAACCAAACCAACACATATATTTTTCTGTCCCTATGTCTTGGAAAGAGGAGATTTGTCACACAGACTTTTCCTCACTCCCTAAAGGCGAACATTGGATTTTGTCACACTCTCCCCTCTCTGAGGGCATAAAGTTGAAATAAAGACATATCTGCCTGCTGCCCCTGCCAGAAGAAAGGGGAGGGGAATAAAAAAGCACAGAAATCAAGTTGCAAACATTAATTCTCATTTTTAAAATAATCTTTCTAGTACCTTAATTGGACTGAATGACTTGATACTAAACAGACCTATTCTGTTCAGTCTATTGATGTCTGCATGGTGAAAAAATAAAGAATTCATAAATTACCTGAATACTTTCTTAAGGCTGTTTCTCAAACTTCTAGTTTTGTCTAAACCTTGATAAATACTTCCAAGCTCTTCTGAAATTGAAACGGCAAGAATTAAACTAAAACTTTCAGCAACAGTGTTAATCACTGAAGAAAAGCAGTAAAACAAATGAGGCTGTTTTGCCTCCTGAATGTGCCATTTCAATGCAGCACATTTCTGCAGATGTTTGTTCAAAAAGCAGGGTTTTTCCTGTGGGCCTAAATATCCTCGTTATAAAGTTTAAAAAAATAAATCTATGCTTAAAAAAATCCCAAAACCAAAAGAGAGCATAATTCTTCAAAAATTATTGAACTGCTTTCCCCTCAGATAAAAAGGGTTTAAGTAGAATAAATGCAGATTTTGGGTGAAAACAATGGCCTGTTTCTCAAGCTGTAGTGATTGCTAATCAGATTTAGAAATCTCTATGAAAACAAAAGAGGAAAGAAAGAAAAAAAGGGAAACAAGGAGGAGAATATGAATGAGACCGAGAGCAGGTATGAAGCAAAACTTCTTTTTCCCACAATTAAATAACAACAACATAAAAAAACCCCTAAACCATGTTCCCTGTAACTGAGGACAAGCCTAGCATCATTTGACAGTCAGTAAAGAGTAATTGTACAAGCTTTTGTTAATATGTTCCACCAGGATTTCTCTGAGCACTAGAAGCTGCTCATTGGTTTTGCATAATAAAGCCAAGCTGAGATCAGACACAACAAAACTCCATTACTCCCACACGGATTTCAGTACAGAAGTCAGAAAGTGCTCTTTGGAATTACTGTCATGATCAGCACAGAAGGATTCACAGATGTAACAAAACCAAGGGAAAGCATCCCCAGCCCCATCTCTCCTTCATTTTCTTCCTAGAACAAACTTTCAAAGAAGGAATCATGAAGATTATTGGGACAGAGCTCTGGTGGGAGCCAACACTTCTGTCACATCAGTAAATTTAAATCATCTATGTATTTATACATATCTATATCATGTATATAATTGCATTTATTAGATTTACTGAATTCTTAAAATCTGGTTGATATGCACTAATTGGGAGAGAGACCAATGAGTGCTCCATGGAAATTTGCAGATAATTTCTCAAGGCCAAGTTAAAATTTCCTTATGCAGCAGATGCCCAAAGGGTCTTTTGATTTCAAGAGCTACCTGAGACAGGAACTGCTCTAAACCTTTTCAAATCAGGCACAAAAAACCACTTCCAATTACCTAATTTTACTACAACAGCCATAGTAAAATAACTGCTTCTCTCTTTATTCGTAGTTGGCCTAAAAATACTTCAGGGATTGTCTCTTTCTTGGGTTTTTGTTCGGGGATTTTTTGTGCTATATTAAAACAAAACCCACAAACCCTATCTTGAGCTATTTGTGGAGTGTCCAGCTGTCTGGGATGTTAAACTCCCAGAGGAAGAGGGGAACCTCCAAACAAACCAAATTCCATATATCTGACTCTTTTATCACTTGACCCTAAAAAGTAAGTGCTGATAAGAGAGGACATATTCACATACCAAGTGCTTTATTTAAACCATTTTCCCCACTCCTTCAACAAGGCACTTCAGCATCCTGGGAAAAGCAGAAAATTGGGTGTTTTCTATTATTATTTTTTAATATATACTTTGGGTCTGGATAATAAAGGGATATTTCTTATCATAGGAAAGACAGAATTTCTTTCTTTAATCTCCTCCTGTTGGAACAAGGCAATGTCACCCTAAAGTGTCAGGTGGAATTTATTTCCCTGAGCTAACAACACTCATTTCCTTACCCTGTTGTTCCTTTAAAGCTTTGAGAGCCTACACACAGATGTCTCTGAAATGTAGTTCATTTTGAACACAAGGAGTGAAGAGGAGGAATAGACAATCTTATCTCACCAGAAAATCTTTATAGAAGCACACATCCCTAAAGAAGAAAGGCTCTATGCTCGTAATTTCATTCAATATTTCTTTTCAAGCATTTGAATAATGGGCTTTACAGAACATATTTTTGATACTAACTGATCTTTATAACTAATAAAACCCTCTTACTGGGCTTGGGTACTTATATCTAGAATCCACAAAGTCTCTTTTACAAATATTATATTACAAATTATAACCCTTGCTAATTATACATTGTAAATAACCTCACCTTTCAAACCTCCCCATACATCACTTTGCTAAATAATAATCCCAGCTTTAAGCTGTCTAAAAGCATGACATTAGGGTGGGGAATCTCTCTGGTAAAGGATCCCAAACTATCCAGCAATATCCCTTTCATGAAAAGAACCAGTTAAACCTTCCTGGCATGGGCTTTTATGAGTTGGGATGTTGGTTCTCCCCTTTGCCAAGCCATGGGGCCACCACAGCCCAGCCCCAGCAGGGTGAGACTCCTCAGACCCCAAATCTGCTGCCAGAGCCTGACATGGCACAGCTGAGCCTGGGCAAGGCAGCAGGAGCTGCACAAACTCAGATCTCAGAGCTCCTCTTTCTTAATTAGGGCTTGAAACAATAGGTGGGGAAAATTCAGGACCAAAAGCTATTATGTATTAGCTTTCATTTCTGTGCATTGATTGAGCTTATGTTGTTTTATGTGTGTGATGAAAGGGCAAATCAAAACCCATTTCTCTTTTTTGTCAATTCTCTTTCTCTTTTTCAACTATTTATCTTCATATTGTATTGCAGCAACAGATGGCACATTAAAAATGAATTCACTTTTTGGGAACTGTATACTGTGCAGCTTATTCTTACCATCTAAAATGACGATGTAATTAAATTTCTTTTGGGAAGGTACCTATAAAATACAGTAACATAATGCCCACTTAAGGAACAAGACACTTTACAATAGGAGCACCTGGGGACGAGCACAAGTGCTCTGGGGAAGAACACAAGTCTTCCTGGCAGAGAAACTCTTGGCATGGATGTTTTCATATGAATTGCTGACCCAGTTTAAAAAGTGTGCATATATATATATGTATAAACATATAGATATATCACTCAGCTTATTTCCTTCTCTGATTTTCGTAGAGGAGTAAGTTACAAGTGTTTTTTACATTAATTTCTCCTGGCATGTTTACAAACAATTCACTGGATAACATTATTCTTTAAAAAAACAGCTCTCAATAATAATAAATAACAAATAAATAACATCATTGCTAGCAAGCACTAGCACAGCTCAATACAGGTCAGTTTACATGCAATGCCATCAATGTACACTTAGCAAGATGCTTAGGAAAAATAACCTCCTAATCACGTGAAAAATTACATTTGCAGGCTCATAACATTTTAAACCCTACTCAGGGGGTCACCTTTGAGGAGCAACAAGCCAGGATAACACACGGGTGAGAAACTTTCCCTGCCAGCATTAACGTGTTTGCCACAAACAGAAAACAATAGGTTAAATTCCTTCAAAGCACAGTGCCTAATTTGGTGACAATTAATCAGCTCAGATAGGAGAATCATAGGAATATCAGCTTTATAGGCCCAGAATAAACAGCAGCATGAAATACATTCCTTTCCTATGATCAACAGCACCTCACAATTACAGTGATAGTCATTAGCAGGCTGTAGAAAAAAGGAAAGCAAGTGTGTAGGAGGAGGGACAGGTCACACTGAAGCTGCCTTTTTATTAATCATCATTATAGGAAGGGAAAGAAGTTTTTTTTATTCAGTTTCTGTTCCTATGAAATGTATTGGTCATTATTTTTTAAACTTGATTATCTGTTTTCCAATCCTGAAATCTCTTTTGGATGCTTGAAGGAAAAATAAACAAACACCAAATATATTTAAGAAAAAAAGACAAAAACAAAAACTGTTCAACAGAGCAGTTACACACAAATCACAGAGAAACCAGCAATACATGATGTGATAGTGTCTGATAAGGAATTTCTACCCCAGGACACAGTTTCAGTTATACCACCTTAATTTTCTTTGGTTTTCTACTGCAGCCCCACTTTGCTACATTAGCCTCTCTTTAGGGAAAAAAAATCAGTCTGGGAGAATTTACCTTTTAATAGAAAAAAAATGAAAAAAAAATCAAACATCACTGCATCTTCACTTTTTCTTTAGATCAAGAATAAGAAAACTAGACAGTACTTTTGGTATTTTCACCTACCTTAAAATATTCCATTAGATAGGACAGAGCTAATAATCTCTGGGAAAAGGGAATGAATGGCTTTCCCACCACTAAAGGGGTTAAAAAAATACAGAAAACCCTACAGATATACATGCTCCTTGCTCTTTAAAATATTGCAATATGAGTCTGGGGGATTTTTTTGAAGTGCTGTTGTTGGAAATTTCCTGTGCCTACATGAAAGATGGTATTTAAACTGCTGTAACTTGGCCGAGTCAAAAGCAATTTGCAGGAGGACACTGAAAGGCAAATATATACATACAAGGGACAGGTCTGCTAACATGTTAAATAAACCACACTAACACACAGAACCTGACAGCTCCTTTCTCAAAATAAATACATTTGAAAGTAAATACATTGTCCTGTTGAGCCAGGCTGCATTTGGCACCTCTGCTTTCCCTCCTCCCACCCCTCAAGAGTGTGTCAAGGCTATTTTCATCCCCTTATATGTCTGTCTCCCCTAATCAGGAGGCTGTTGTTGTACTGAGCAAGTCGGGGTATTTAGTGGAAATCAAGATGGATTTCGTTTGGAATTAAGTAGATCCCCATGACAGGAAATATTAAGAGATGATGGATGTCTGACAAATATTTAAATTAAAAAACAAAAAAAAAAAAAATCAACTTCCATTTCAGAAGGCAGTCTGCAAAGCTAGATTTATGGAACTGAACTTTAAACTTAAAGGAACATATTTTTCAAGGCTTTATGTATTAGCAACATTGCATTTAATTTAGAGATTAAATAAACACTAGTTTGAGGCAGTCCACCAGGGCTGAAATGCTTCATGGAGGCAGGCTCACAGTTTTGAGACTATGAAATATGTCTCCTATTTTGACACTATTGTAATAGCATAGTTGTTCACTTTCCTTGTTTCCATGGGGTTTATGGTCCATAAAGTTTAATAACAATCTTAACAGCTGAACAGTGAGCACACATCTCTGGGAGGCTTGGTAAGAAACAGGATCTGAATTTTATCCATGTAAGTTTTAGTGGCAGCATATGTCCTTTGCTCACCACTGTCCACAAACACCCACATCATTAAAGAAGGCACCAAACAACACTGACTCACCTCAGAAAAGAGGCCACACACCCTCATATCCTCCAGGAGCTGAGTGAACAGCACCCAAAACACCAGCTCAGGTCACAAAATTGCCGAATTTCAGAAAAATTAAAGAAAATGCTTAAACAATAGGTCCCAAAGGAAAAACATCCAGGAGCACCCACAGAGAGCAGTGGCTTTCTTCTATCTGAGCTGGTACCAAAGGCCCCAATGTCCTGGGTGCACGTAGACCTTCTTCTCTAAGAGGTGCAGAGCTCCCTCTTCACTCATCTTTCTCCACTCCCACAAGATGAGGCAGGAAGGCTTCAGTTCCTCACAAAACTGGCCCCTAGGCTGTGCCTTGACTAATTGCTTTCCACAAAAAGTAACTGAAAAAGGCCTTATTTTGGTGCAAAGAGAGGAAGTGGCTCTCCCCAAAACAACATTCATGACTGTAAGCGTCTTTTCCAGAAAAGACATAGGCCCACATCTGAGGTAGCCCAAAACAGAGGGAAAAGGACTGAACAAACCACGGGAGACTCTTCACCAGAGGTTCCCAAAACCACTGCAACACACCCCAAACCTCCATCTCACTCCAGCCTCTGAGTGGCTTATCTTTGGAAACTCCTTTCTTTCCAGCTACCACCAAAAAAAAAAACAACCAAAAAAGCAACCAGGTAGAAAAGCTGGCAAACCTGAGAGCCCTAAAACCAATGTGGGATTCACCTGCACCTCCCCAGGCATCAGGGTCAGGAGATGATCCAGGAGTGCTGGCTTTGCCTGGCTTTCCCCTTGGCTCGTTCGGGTTCTGACCTGAGCGTATGGATCTGCCTCAGGGAGTGGGTTCTTTCCAGGGCAGGGAAAGCAGTGCCACTGATTGGTGATGAGGATCAGAAATTAAAAATTGCATAATAATAATAATAATAATAATAATAATAATAATAATAGTATTATCAGTCCAAAGTTAGCCTCAGATCTCCTTTTTACAGCCTGATGGAAAGCTTTTTAGGTGATACAAGCCGCACTGGTAGAAAGAGAAAACACTTTCTCCCCTTTGACTGACTGGAGTCCCAAATGTTGAAGAACTGTATTGATTCAAGCCAATCAAAGATAAGACCCTCTGTCTACTGATAATTCCACCTGTTCCACTATTTTCATGATTTTTAAGGGTTCTTTTGGAAAACAGAAGTAAAAGGGAACATTCAAATTTCAAACCTGGATTTACATAACAATTTGTAAGGAGGAGCTCTATACTAGTACAGAATATTAAATGATTTCCCCCTTTTTAAATAATTGAATAGATTTCAACTTGATTGTGTCTCTTTAACATTTCAGTAGATTTTTTTTTCAATGAATTTGACACATCAAGTAATATCAGAGTAAATCTACCTAAAATATTTACAATTACTTGCAAGATATTTTCATGTGAACCAGTAAATTGAAACTTCCTCTCAAAGGAGAGACATAAAAAAGTCATTTTTATGGTGGTTATTGTAATTTTAATAGGCAATTTCATAGGTAAACAGAAGTGCTTGATCTCCATTCACTACTGTATAACAGGCTGTGCTGCATATCTAATGGAATCACATGGATTTGTGTACAAAATGAACAAGAATTATAAATGGCTCCTTCTGTGATTTAATCTCTACATGTTTATGTACCTCAGCTACAGTGCCTGAGAAGAAAACACAGCACACATTTGTATCACACAAACAGGCAGCCCACTCCTCTGGGGAACAAAGCTTTAAGAAGAAAAGGCTCCAGTTGGGCACTGAAGCAGCTGCTCACCAGAAGGAGCTGTGCGCGCATTTTCGGAGTAGCCTCCATCCAAGCTGGTTCACTGAAATGTGTGCAAGCTCAAGAAGATCTGAAATTTGTGTGGGCAAATGACACTTTCATGGCTGGAGTAGATTAATGGAGTAATAGATTTAAAGGCTAGAAGGGATCATTATGATCATCTACTATGACCTTCTGTTTAACAGAATTTAGCCAAGGGATTCCCGCATCCAGCCCATGGCTCATAACTTCTGGTTGAGCTACAACCAATACCTTTTAGAAAGACATTCAATCTTGATTTAAAGACTTCAAGTGATGGAGAAGTCACTACATTCCCTGGAAAGTTGTTACAGTGCTTAATTGCACTGTTTCTTTTTCCTTTTTTATAATTTTAAAACTACAATTTGTGCAGTTTCAGCCCAGCCACTTTACCTCCTCCTGCTAGATTAAAAGTTCTTTTCTAGCAGAAGTTTTCTCCAAGCAAAGAATATCTTCATCTTTTCCTCACAAAGACAGGGCTGCTTTATTCTTCTGCTATGGGATAAAAGTTCTCATCATTCTCACAGGTCTTTTCTGAAATCTCCAAACTCTTTACATGCGAACACCAACACTAGTACTTGTCAAATAATGTTTAATTTATAGGAGTAATAACAGCAATAATAATACTGCAAGGATAAACTTGGAGAAGAAAACAAGCATGTAAGCCATTTGGTCTTTCTCTTTCTTACACATGCTCATGCAAATATCCTTTAGAGAAAAGGAAGGAATAAAAAAATTATCTAAATATGCTGAGTTTAGGCAGGCTGGAAGACGTAAGGATAGTAAAACAGTTTAGCACAGCGCAGATCCTGGGGGTTTTTTGCCAAGTTATGTTTGAAGCAAGAATTTATGGAGCATAGGTACCCCCACAGTCCTCTCCATCATTTCACCTGGCCTGGGTCCCAGGCATGTTCAAGGAGGTTTTTAGGTGCTGTACCTGACCCAGGCATGCACAGGGGGCTCCAAGAGCAGGCTGCCAGCTCCAGAGCATCTGAAACTTTCTAACACTATGAAAATCCTCAGCTGCTTGTCAGGACAGCTTTATGGAAAGTGAGATGAGGTTCTGGCCCCAGCGTTTAACTGCACTTGGCCGTAACTCAATTTCTCACAAATAGCAATTTTGGCATGTTCTGGCTCTCTTGCACAACTGTGATACATGCAGTGGGAATAATAAATTATCATGCTATTACATGACAACAGAAACCTCAGTGTTTGGTTCCATGTGCAGGAGTGAAAACGTGGGCTGTGATTTCATTGCACTTTCATTAGGTTGGAATCTCATATATTTACATTGTTTAGTAATGAACTATTGATCATGTGAGGCTGAGAATTCATGGGAAAAGTGATTGCCCTTATAAAGAATTTTCTGAATGGGGGGATTTTTGCTTTGAAAAGCCTGGATAGCTGGAGTTAGAATCCCTCTCCTACATTTCAGGCATATATTGCAACGACACTAACAACGTAGGGTTTGGAGGAATGTCCACAAATTCTACTTCTGCTTTGGGTGTGACTACACACCTCTGAAAAACACAGCAAATGTACAATCCAAACACTGACATCTTTATATAATTCATTAAAATCTACTGTTGGATTCTACTGGTGCTGTTGAGAAGTTAAGAACAGGAAAACAAGAAGCATGCAATTCAAAACAACCTCTTACTTAGGGGGGAAAAAAAGAAGCTATTTTCATTCTAAGAAGACAGTGGGTGGGAAAAGAGATTTCTGCTAGGGAAACAAGCAGTCACTTTCACTGAAAAAGAAATACTGAGTTGCTTTGTCCTAAGGTCTCAGTGGAGCAAAGCCTGATGGTTTAACCATGGCATATGGGTTGCAGCCCAAGAGAGCTAAAGAGAAAATTTGGAAGCTCGTGTCAAATTTTCTGCTCTCTATATAGCTTTGGCCCAGGCCTCAGCAGCAGTCTCCAGGGACAGAATGATGTACTGCAATATAACAAGCTGCCTGACATTTTGAAATGCCTTAACCCCCAGCTTTCCATCCACCTTTTAGCCCTTGCAGCAGCCTCCCTTCCCACACGGAGCTGCACAATGTACAGTGCAAGACTTCACTGTAAAGGAAAAAGTTGTCATGTCTTTGTCCTTGAGGGTTTTAATCAGCAATGACTCCTGGCTCCGTTAATAACATTTTCAGTAATATAATAGGAAAGGCCAGTTATTGTACAGAAGGGGGGTATGTGCATGTCTGATGTCCCTCACTCAGGCACAGGCCACGTCTCAGCAAAGTCTTGGGACTATTTTCGAGGTTTTTCCAAACCAGAATGCAGGATGGGGGGGCACAAAAAAGGGAAAGCAGCGTTTTCCTGTAAATGCAGAAATTGCAACCTCCTAATAAAACACAAAACCTCCTGAACCTCTAACAATGGAAGCTTCAGAAGCACAAATCTTGAATGTTGAAGCCAAACCGGTGCACACAAGCAAGAAGAAATGTATTTTATGCTCCCAACAACTTTCAGATTTATAACTGGCAGCTGGAGGTGAAACCCTTAAAAACAGTGCAATAATTATATATCCAAACCAAAATCTTCCTCCCCCCTTGACATGGAAAATGCTGCATAACCCAAAGCATTATTAACTTTAAAAACTCTGCATTCTATTACAGGCTTGGACTCCAATGGCCCAGCTCACAGGCTTCCTTTTTTCTAAAAAGTCAAAACATCGAGGGGTTGAATGGAGCTCCTCTCATACATTATCTCCCTAATGACTTTGACCTATTAATAAGTGGAATCTATCAAGTATACTCTCTCCTACAGTATTTTGTCAATCGTTATACGCCTCAATGGGGCCACCATTAAAAATCTGCCAATTAATTCAGTATTTAGGACACTGTTACTATGAAATATGCTATGTATCATGCTATTTCTCATTATAAATATAGAAATGCTGTAAATTACAAGGTGAGATTAGTATTTTCTGCAATAAGAAGTGACGTCCTTTAACAATAATCGTTATATATTTTGCCTTTTCTCTCCTTCAGCGGGGTTCTCTTATAGCTGAACCATTCCAAGGAACAACAATCTGAATGCCACAATGGATATATAAAAATATTCTTTTAACATTCTAATTCTTATTTCCTGCCATTCTGTATTAAATCCTTTTTGCAGCAGTCTAAATATGCACACTAATTAATTTTTATTCCTCCAAGAAAGTTAACCGAATGTTGTTTTCCCAAACTTTAAACAATGTCCTAATAAAAATAATAATATTTTTTTTAAATTAGGCATCTTACACTGCATGCATGTTTCCATACTACATCTGAATAAAATGCTTTTGCTGACCCAAAACAAAGCTCTTGCCCAAAAATGATTAATTGTGGCTTTCTGGTCAATCAAACACTAAATAAAATGAAGGATGAGAATCTAATGTGGGTGAAAGTCTCTAATGGCATTTATTAATTAATTTATTTAATTTTGATTTCTTTAAAAAACAATGTTTTGAGTAAAAATAATAATTTTTTAATATCCCCTGGATAAAAACAAACCCATAAAAGGTATTAGCATCAAGTTAGCATGATTGCTATGAATAATGTGAAAAGTGCCTCTAATAGAGTTGTGGCTGTGGTTTCATTTATTCTAGATGAAAAATGACATTTATCAAACATTTGATCTGATGGACTATATATTTATGGAGAAACAAAAGAGAAGAGATTAACTGGCAAGAAAATCCATTTTGATTAGACTATTTAATGTTCTGTGTATGTGTTACAAATAACCCTCCTCCCAGGAGGATTCCTTTGAACCAGATTTCTCCAGTTATTATTTTTATTTAGCACTGAGACCATATGACCTGGGAACAGAACCTTTTAAAACACTTGACAAAAATCAAAGGTATAAGAACTTTTATCTATACTCTCCTCTGTAAGGAAAATCTTATTGCTATATGGGATATGCTTGCTAAATTAAACTTCAATTGTTTTTCAGCATATTTTTTAATTTTATCATTTTAAGATCTCCACTTGTACATTTCTCAATGATATTTCATTTGGAATTGCAACCATTTATCTAGTTGAAGCATCTGTGTGTTTAACATATGGACTGGAAACTTTCCACTACAATGACTGTGTTCTGCCAAAAAAGCCAGCAAAAGAAAATGTTCTGATGTAAATATCAGCAGATATCCAAGTTCTTCACAGGTTTTGAATCTTTAACCATCTAAGCAAAGGAGAGTTTATTACTACTGCAGTTCTGTTGAAAACAAAGCTAAAATAAGACAAAATAAAATAAAATAAAAAATAGAAAACCAGCAAAAAAAGGCCCTGTATATTGCAAATCCCCATTTTGGCAACCCAAAGAGGGAATATAAGCTTAAAGGCCTGAATTTAACAAACCTAATTATCAAGGCTTAATTAGTACCAAGGGTAAAGCTTCATGGAACACCTGCAGACTTAATTTATGTCCTGACAGAGAGGAACAAGTGTTAATGGGCTGTATTTATGTTAATACCTGAACCTTAGAGAGCCAGTGGGATAAAACAGACTATGCACTAGTTTTTTGTTTCAAGCTACAGAACAAACATAAAAGATTTTAATCTTAATATTAGTTTGCACATAAGTCCTTGGGGAAAGTATAGATCTATTTAAACTTTAAAATTGGAGATGCTGAACACTAAGGGGAAAAAAAAGTGAAAAAAAAAGTAAAAAAAAAAAAAAAAGTCAGTTAATTTAAAAAAGTGGTGTCAGTGCACAAAAATATCAAACCAAAAAGGCTCTGTGGCCATTTTCCAAGCATCCTGTGAGCAGACACTGGGTTTTTTAAAACCTCTTTTTTACACCTTTTACACCACACCACTTATGCTTTCTGCAACACGACTATAGATTTTTTTCATGTTTTTGATGAACAATACAATTCTTTTCTGTATTCAGAGGGAAGGCAAAAAGTGCAGTGCTGAGGGTATTGCCCCTGCCTGCTGGTGGACTTGGTGGACACCATCTGAGCTGGTTTTGGGCACATTTTCAGAGCAGAGCCCTGTGGGGAACGGGGCCTCTGACAGTCCCCAGAGCTCTGAGAGCCCAGGCCATGAATGGGCCATATGGTGCCACCAGGCCCAGCTCTCCCTGAGTGCCAGGAGAGTACAGAACATCCTAAATCCATGCTGTTCCTCTCGCTGTGTGCAGTGAACTACCTTGGAGCTGGGGGGCTCAGGTAGGAATAAATAACCTGTGTTTTTCTGAAGCTGCAATTCTATTGTAGCAACACTGGTTCATCTTCACTTCTGGCACTGCAAGTATCCTGGCTGAAGTCAGGAAGATGATGCTCAGATGGCATTTTTCTGCCCTGCAGTGCTCCTTTTGGTCCCTGTACACTCACACCACTTTGGAAAAGATCCCTCCTGAGAGTGTGGCCATCCCCCAGGGAACACAGCTTGGCTTCACGCCCCATGCCTGGGGACACTGTGCCAGTCAGTGAAAACTTCCCCTTTTTTCTCTTATAACTAAAGGTTTGCCTTTGCCCAAAGGCTTAAAACAATTTCCCTGTCTGTCATTTCCCGTAAGGAAACCAGGCCCGAGTCTCTACTGCTGCCTAAAGGAGAGGTAAGAGTATTTACAGGATGACCTACAGGAATTCAAGCTAATTTAAAGACATACATCTTCCCTAAGCAGGAATAGGTAGATTGGTCAGTGTCTCCTCCTCCCCATGTTTTTCAGTGTAATAGCAAAAAATTCTTTAAGGTTTTGTTATCTCTTTTCCTTCTTATTTTGTAATCCTCCTTAACATATTGACACTATTGATTCTTCCCTTCCTGCTTTTTCTCCTGGCAGTGACCACCCCCTGCCACCTGCCCATTTGCCACATTTCAGGGGTGTACAAACCATCAGCACTTTCCATGGCTCGACTGAAAATGTCACTGAGGATGTTTGCACAGCTGTGGGAGCAGGGGCCATTGCAGGACCACGTTCTAATGCTGTCAGCTGGGAAGAGCAGCAGACCCAGTGAAGCTGGGAGGGATTTGTGTTATCTTGTAGGAGACCCCATCACCCTGAATCTATCAGAGGCTCCTTCTGTGTGAGGATAAGCTTCCTGAGGCTGCACAAGGTGCAGCTTAGAGCAAAACCCACCCAGAACAAACTGGGCTGGCTCAGTGTCATTGTGGAGGGGACTTCTGCTCGCTTTCAGTCCTTGGACTTGGAAAGGCTTCTAAGGACAAAGTGGAGGAAGGCTTTTCCTTCTCACCTGCAGCTTTCCAGTGGCCCAAAGCATCACACTAAACCTCAAGAAGAGCAAAGTCAGCCTCCACCTGCCCCCTGAGGACCATCCCCTGCTGCAGAAATGCCTGAGAGCCCTTGCACATCTTGGAGGAGCCACAGCCAGTGGAGTGTTCTCCCAGCTTGGATCTCCAAGGCCATGAGCCCCTTGTACCTCCTAAGCCAACCACCTGGTGTCCTCAACACCCTAAACTCTTGTACCTTAGAGTGCTGCTGGAAACATTTGCCCCGTTTCCGAGTTTGGAAACACTTTCTGAAACATGACAAAAGTACCTCACCAGCACCAGGAGTGAAACTCTGGGGCTGAGAGTCTTTGCTCTCTGTTTGTTACTCGCTCTCCCTGTGTGAAAAGGAAGAACACCAACACCTGCTTCTCAGGGCATAATTTAATTGTTTCCATGGAGGGGTGCAGTGAAAATAAAAATATTAATGCTAGCAGCAAACTGCTCTCTCTCTCTCTCTAAAGATTAGAGTTTTACAAAGGGTCACCTACCAGACCAATCCACAACTGAATCTTTGTTCAAAAACTATGCATTAAAAATAATAACAGTATTTCTACAGCCTCCTTTTAATACTTTTACCAGCAGTAGTACTTACTCTTTTAAGCCCATTTTTAAGCCCATTTTTACCTCTGGCAAATTTATCAGACCTTGAAATGTGGTTTTCCAAGCTGGACATTGCACATTAGCACCGATCTAATATTTATGGTCATTGTGGAAAGAATCCAGGCAAAGCATATCGATTTTTTCTTTTGGTGAGCAGCAATGACACCGATGCAGAGCGCACACGAGTTCTCACGTATGTACATGTGAGATATGTGAGATATGTGGGATATGTGTGCAGATGTGTTCTGGTAAATCACCTCAGGCCCAGCGTTACGGGAAGAACACGGCTGAAGCCGCGGCGTAGGATTGTGCAGCCCATGTGTGCTTTCATTTTGGTCACGTAACCACGTTTCAGAACAATATGCTTTCTCTGTACTCTGTAAAACTAGCTGGAGATAGATGATAAACGGAAATAACCCATTAATCAGATTGTCAATGAACATTCTGAGAATTAAAATACAAATCCTGGACAAATTTAGTCATCGATTTCGCAAAACGTCTTTGGCATGGGAAGTCGGAGATCTTTTTGAGGTCTAAAAGGTTGATTTCTTGAGTTTCTTAAAAGCAGAAACAACACTTGTCATACACAGTTTCAAGCAGGCTTCTTGTTCTGTTTTCTAATTTCATTTCATCCCACTTTAACATGGCGTTCTCCACCTCCCTCAGATCTTCCCACAGAATCAGTCAGGCACAAGAAACACTTCAGTAGCTTGTGCAAGCATGATGGCTGAGCTGGTCACAGTGCTTGTCCTGGACACATTGACCAACTTTTCAACAAAAAAATAAGGACAATTTTCAGATTGTTGTGTTTAACATTAATCCAAACTATATTATAGAAAGTTGTCCTCAAAACCATGTATTATCTGCTACCAGGTATGGTGAAGCCGAATAAGAAAAAGGAAACCAAAACAGCTCCTAAGATTTTATTTTCCACTTGGGAAATTTTCACATCAGTGAAATGAATAGCCGTTTTGCTTCAGTAGGTGCATTTCTTTTGGGGTCATCTTTTGCTCAGCAGGAGTGGACAAGGATGAAATGGGATTTATGGGGCTTTTAATTTTTACTCTTTAATGTTTCTATTTTCTTGTTCAAATATATTTTTATTTAATGTTTTGAAATATGGCTTCCCAGTTCAACCTCATTTTAGTTTCACAAAGTAAATGCAATTTATGTGTTGCAGTGAAAGAAAATACAAAAAGAAAGCATGAAAGTAGGGAAATTTTTCATATTTCAGACAAGAGCAAAATTTTTATCCAACCTGAAATATTTTCCATGCTTGCTTAAAAATCCATAAAATGAGCAATTGCTCATCAACTTAAGAGCTATATATGTGAAATCTCCTGCACACGAGTCAGAGCCAACGCACGACTGAAGATTTCTAACCATTTGTTAAATTTCCCACTCTGCAAGTGCCAAAGGATTGAAGGGTAAAAATGAACGGGGGAAGACAAGGTTCCAAGTCACTAAACTGTAGAGATGTCAAATCTTTTCTCTATGGAGATTGTGCAGTTGCGCTGTGGTGAGGAGAAACCTCTGTTGCCTTTACACCAACACAGGATGTTCGACTTGTAACAGAAATAAAACAGCAAAGAAAAGTGCAGATAAAGAGAAGAATAAGCAGCTCTACAAACAGACCACAAACTTTTATCCTGGTACTGTTGAGCTACATGAAACTGTGCATCAGCTGCTGATGTCACTCTGTCAAATAGTCTGCTGGCTTGGTGTGCACTTTAACAAACACGGATGGAAGTTGTTTTATGAATTAGAAACTTTAGCTACCGAGATAAACACACAGACAGTGTCTTCCTGTGCACCCAGAACAGCTTAGTTAGACTGAAACTCTGACTAAACACATTCTGTCGGCACACAACAATAGCTGAGTTTTTTATGTCCTCAAATGCAAACTCTTATCAAACATCATAAACACTACGAGGCAAATCAGATCCTTGCTGTTCCATTTATTTAACATTTGATAAAATCAGTGAAGTGATCAAGCAGCAGGTTCCAGGAATCTTTTGGTTTGTTTGCAGGTTTTGTTAATGGCGAGTTTAAACCTCCATTATTTAATCTCTCTGCAATTATATCAATTTCATTTCAATTTTGCTAGAATTTAATATAAAAGAGGCAAATACACTGTATTGCAGTGAGCCATGTCCTACAGGTGCCATCCAGCAGTGATAGGCAAGGTCACAAAGCTACACTTCCAAAACGCTACCCAGCTCTTAAATAACCCTCACATTACCACCCCCTGCACCATTTGCTGTTCACAGATGAGGAAAGCAAGGCACAGAAATGGACCAGAACTGCTGTGTAGGGATGCAGTAACCTGGAAAGATTGAAAGGTTGGAAGTTCCTGATTTCTCCACCTGACCACTGCTTTTTTTCTGCTGTGTTTGCCCTTGGTCCAACTGCTTATCATGACGGGCTCAGTGATAAACTGCTCCTGTGCTCCTAAATTTTAGCAATTATGTTAAAAACTGCCATTTCAGAGTGGAGGTAAGTTTCCACCAGAGATAAAATTATTAATCTCTAGACTTCATAACATCTTTAGTCTTGTGACTTTCACACTTCCCCATGGAGCAGATGCAGAGGGGCTGAAGCAGGGTAAGAGTGTTGGACTGAAGATTTCAAACAGTGAAAAGCACCTTTCCTCTTCCCCTGGAGTCTGCAACACCTGGATTTTGGCTTGGATTTCTTTTTCTGAAATGCTGACTTAAATATTGAATTCACTCCATTTATCCCAAACTCTGTCAAAGGATTTTTTGTTAGAATATGAGAAGTACTATTTTATAATTAATAAACATTCAATATATCTCTGTTACACCATTAAAATACTCTGCAAATAAATAAAATTTCTTTTTTTTTTCTTAGCACTTTCCCTATCCCTGATCTATACTTGTTCATGGCATACACCAAGTCTTTACTGCTATTAACAAACTTCACTGACATGTTATTTATACAGCTGTAACAAACAACAAAAGAAAATTTTGGTGGCTTTATTCACTAAATTGCCAAAAGTGTAATTTTTTGAGTGTTAATATGCAAATCTGGGACAAATTTAAAATAAATTTGTAAATTATGAGTATTTTGGAAACAAAATAAAATATTAAAAAAAAGAGAAAACTGAAAGAGCAAAAGATAATAAGAAGATTGACTTTTTAAATTTCTACTGTGTCCACATATCAGTGCAGCTTTGCCAGCTTCCCATGGTAAGCAAGCAAAAGCCCCAAAAAAAAAAGCAGGAGCAAACATCCCCTCCCAGCTCCAGGCTCCATCCATGAACTTCCTGCCTGCTGTGAGTTTATGTCAATACCTCCCTAATAATTCTGATTTATATAAGCTAAGACCTTAAGGTTTATTAATATTATCAAATATTATTAATAATGCAATAATAATAAGGTTTAATAATATTAAGGTTTAATAGTATTTTAATATATTTTAATATAATAATAATAAGGTTTAATAATATTTTCAAATGCAGGATTTTTACAATAATTATGTCACTAGAAATGTCCTTTTATTTTCTAGACTTTTTAAGCTTTTTGCCTCTCAAAGTATACACATCCTGTCCTAAATTATGCTGCCTTAATCTAGAAAACGCTTACTAGTTCACCCAAATATCAGTGGTTTTATTCAGCAAGAAATAATGGTCAGTAGTAAAAGAAGGGGTCAAACTTTGATGAAAATCTCACATGTGGGTGCCCTCCCTGTGCACACTGAGATTGCAGCTGATTGCACCAACACATGCACTGGACCTGCTTGGCACCCTCTCTGATGTTACCAAGATTGCAATTTTCATATTTTCGTTCTGCTCCTTGAAAGAATTAACACCCCATGCATCCCAGCTGCTCCCAAACACTAAACCCCAGAAAACAAAAATTTATACCAAGGAAGAGGACAGAAGGAAATTTTTTAACTCCTATATGACTGGGCATTAGGGAAGGAAATTACCACTCCCAACAAATAACAGCCTGCTAAACACCACTTACACATCAGCACATTCCAGACTGTTTTCCTTTTATCTTCCTTGTCTAACATAATCTAAAAACCAAGGAAAAACATTTTTTTTTCCACTGCTTCCACAGCAAAATGGACCAGGAGAGTTACTGGTCTCATCAGCTTTTAGTTCCCCTTGCACATGAAATTTATATTTCTCAGTGTCAGTGTCCTTAGAAGAAGAGTGAGCACAGCATCAGGATCATTAGTCATCTTTCATGCTCTGGAGGTCCTTCTCGACCAATTTAGTAAAGAACAATGCTGTGCAAAAGAGACAGGATGGCTGCTAATGACAGGCAACAGTTCAATATTTTATGCCACCTTAAAAAAGTTTCAGTAACTGAAGGTGTTCTCACATTAATTCTTTGCATCAATTATTGACAGAGAATTTAATTTAAAGGCAACTAGTCAGTAACCTAGGGGTACTGTTTTAAATAATTTATAATTGCTGCATGGGTGTAATCATATTGCTATTGATTAAGATCCAGTCACTTCTACCAGTCCAGCATGTCTCATGCTAATTAATTTTAGTGATATCACCTTTTTAACTCTGTATTCCCTGGTAACAGGAACTCATTATTAAAAAATAATTTAATCAGCAGCAATCTTTTAAAGTTTATTTGATTAGTACTTGCTGGGCCATTGAAAAAGAGTATTTAAATGCAAGTAAAATTAGAAACTGAGGAAGGATAAAGACAGGCTGATAATTTCAAGAGAAAGGCAAGAATGCTTAAAAAAAACCCCTAAGATTTTAATTAGATATGAGAAAGAAGATTAAGAGAGAGTTATCATCATTGCCCCTTGATCACCAAGTTGTTACATGCATTAACTCCCATTTAAATCAAGAGGAATTTTGAAGATCAGGACCTTTCCAGTGAATTGCAACTCTCAGTGTGGCCAACCCAGACCCCCCTAACAGCCCAATAAAATACTTTATAACATTCCAAGTCAAGAGTGGGAATTCCTTCTCAGTGGATCCCCCTCCTCTCATACCAGTCCCCAGCAGAGACTGATTCTTTCCTTCTCCCATCCACTGTGGAAGATTCCATATGGAAGTGTCTGCTGTGGACACTTGGACGTTTTCAGGCTGCCTCAAAGTTTTGCAAGTGCCTTCCTCAAATGTACACAGAACTACCCCCATCAACCTTAAATCCCTTTTAAAAATTCCATACCAACAAAAAGAATATTTAGGCTGTTGGGGTCTGTTAAAACCCGCTGCCTACCCTGATTTATCTGCCGTGGTGTCCCTGTTTCTTTGGGCTCTATTGTCCACTCCTGTGCATTGGTGGTGTCCTGTCCTACTCCTGGACTGTGAACTTCCAACCAGGAGCTGCCTTTTTACCCCAGGTGAGCATTTCTGTGGTGCTCAACGAAGCAAAAGTGACTTGGCCCTTTGGTGCTGCAGGAACACGAGCAATAACAAAGCAGCAAAACCCCCTCAAAGTGTGTGAGGGCACATTTAGCTCTCCAAAGCCTGCTGCAGACATCCCATTCAGGGAGTTCAGTCAAATTCATTTGGCCCAGACAGCCCCTTTTTGATGTCACTAATTACTGATGATAAATGCTTCCTGCATATACAAGGCTTCATCTACAAACAGCAATCTGTAAACACAGAGCCTTCAAGGGTGGAGTTTGAGCACTTTCTTGTGAAGCAATTCCAGGTTTTCCCATGAAGGACTTGACTAACCCTACAGACAGTTTGCGACTGTATGGGAAGCACACAGTGAGAAGTCAATGCTAAGGGAAATAAAACCTTTCTGAAATCAGGTGTCTTGCAGTAACGTAGAAAAATCATAAAGAAAGGCTTCATAAAATCAGGCCTGCTCTGTTCTATCAGTGGCCAGCCTGTCATTTCTTCTAAGGGAAGCTAGCACTTTGCAAGTTCCCATGTGAAAGCAATCCTGGTGTGAACATTCATTAACATAACAATCTATTCCTGGGTGAAAAACAACCAGCACCTGTATGAACTGTTTTTACACTGTTAGATGGAAAAATGAAAACTATCTCTCACAAACAACTTTTCCTGCACTTACACACTGGGGGTTTGTGGGACCAATCAATACAGGGTAACAACCTTTTACTAACCAATAAAGTCATTGGCAAGAAAGCTCCTGACCAATTGGAGTCACACACAAGGTCTGTAAAACTGTATAAAAACAAGGTATGTGAATAAAGGTACGTGAATAAAGAATGGGCTTTTTCCACCTTGAAGAAAATGGAGCCTCATGTGATTTATTCCAATATAGGTATTTTCTCCAGATAAAGGCAGTGGAAAGGATGCTACTGATTTCAACTAGAGCAGAACCTGAGAAAGTTTTCCTTAATAAGCACAGATGTTTGGAAGAAAAGTTTACATGAGGATAGAAGTCCATCATGGAAAGGAAGAAACCGGAACACAAGGAGGAGATTGCAAGAGAAGCTCTAAAGGGATCTATTCCTGATTTCTGTAACCTTTCCATGGAGATCAGGGTGCTGGCTGACAATTGCTCACATATATCCAGTATCAGCAAGGACACAGGGCAGGGACTGCAAAGACAATGAGTATAATCATATCTCCTGGAGTCAAAACATTTAGCCTATAAGTAAAATGACAAACCCTGTAATTTGAACTTGACACATGCTAGAAACAAACATCCACCAACTAATGCCACAAAGGACATGCAATCTTTGTCCCTGAAGACACCATTATGTAAATTAAATTGAATCTAGTCCACTTTGAGGTTTGCAATCAAATGGGTATTTTTAATATCAATAAAAATTGAGCTTTCCCCAGAGAATCCAAATCAAGCTGCTTTTGCAGAACAAAAGGAAAATGGTGAAACATATATGCTTTTAAGATAACTCAATGAATGTGAAATTGTTCACAAAATCAGTACATTTAAATCTACTATGACAAATAAACTGTGAGGAAGAATAAACTGATCTGACATTTGTATCCTCTTAGAATAAAGAAATAAGAGAGTGTGGGGATACCTGGATACTGGGGGTCATAGCTGCAGGAGGCTCTGAACACCCTTCACACCCACTGCTACCACCACTGACTTCACACCTTGGGGGAAAAAATACCCCAAAAATGCCAACAAGGATTGCCTATGATTTATTCTGTTCACACTGTAAGGAACAGGGATACAAGGGGGTGAAAGCTTCTCTTGTCTGCTAGAAATGATTTTCATATATAAAGTCATTTACATAAATCTACTATTACACACAAGTCCTAAATAAATGTAATATACCATTAAAAATAAAGGAAGCATCAAAACAATAATTAGGCAAGTATTCTCTGTTTTCTAATAAGGATCAACCCCATTGCTAATCTACCTTGAATAATGGCTTTGTTAACAAAATTGCAACTGCAAAAGGTTGTGTTTGACAGTCACACCTGGTAGTCTGAAACTACATTTCAAACAGTTTTGGAAAAAGAAATACACTATTAAATTTACTGAATACCTTGGCTAGGGTTAAGTATTTTATGCAGGCATCAGCATCTTTAAGGAGTTCACCTTTTAAAAGGAGCAGGTTTTTTGTTGTAAATGGCACTGACACTACAACAAGAAAGTTCATTTCACAAAGATGATTCATTAAGAAATAAAATATTCATGGCTGACAGCTTGAAGGATCGCCATACAGTTTTATTCTAATGCACCTGTCCTCTTTGTCAAGTCCAATATGGAATGTCATGTCGCCAAAGTTTTATTTAGAAATTGTTTGTCAGAGTGAGCTTTCTAATGTGAATGAAAAATTCATTCCCTCATTAAGAAGATTTTCCATGAAATGTCTAGGATTTTCAATGAACACCAGGACATGAACCAATTACTGTTAAACACTTAAAGAGACAGTGTCCTAGCTCACTCAGCAAAACCCTTAATGCACAAGTCTATGGGAAGAACTCAATATCTATCAGCAAAACACAAATGAAATATCAGTTTTATTTTGGTTTATGGGCTCCTTCCTGACTTCCATCTTCTTCCTTTTCTCTTTTTTCTTTTTATTTTTTTTTCAGGGACAAATGGAAAACCATGAAGTTTGAGAGTTCTTAGTCAAATGCACATACCAGATGCTGAGAATTTATATATGACTTGAAGGACAAAAGCATGGCATGAATTCACAGAGACTCCTATTAATTAGCTGAAAAGATACATACATGTAAAGCTGCCAACAACACTTATCTGTGTTTCTTTATTTGCTGAAGTCCTGTTTGTTCCCTGCTTGTCTTTTCCTCAAAGTTCACCCGCCACAGCTAAGACAGCCCCTGTGCCAAGCCCTGAGCCTGGTGGATCACAGACCAACACACTGCAAAGTGTGGTAACTTTTCTTTGTATCTCACAGGAAAATGAGTAATTTGAACAAGTAGCTCTTTTCCTTTCTAATAGGGAAAGTTAGTAGCAATTGAAAATCTTGTCGAGTTTCTGATATTTAGATGAATCCTGTTACTGGTACGCAGGTATCTCCAAGTAGTGTCTATCCCACTGCTCCAGCCACCCAAGTCACCCACTGCTAATGAATTCTAAAAAAAATTGGGGGTTATATCTCAGGACTCAGTTTAAGTCTGTATGTGTAGCTAACATTCTCTTTATTGCACCTTTGGGATTTTTTTCTATGTAATCTCTAATTTAGAAAGTACAACCCAGTAACTTTGTGCAGTGCTGCCCAGAATAACGTTCATAGGAAAATGGTCAGGAGCTATCTACACCCTTTGGAATTTGTAAGTTTTGTTCTAAACTACAGCAGGAGATATTCTAACAGATGAAGAAGCATTTTCTTAGCAAATCAATATTAATTTATCTAATTGTTATGGTCTCAAGAGCCATAAGAGCTAAGCTGAGAGGAAAGTGTTCATTCTGAGCAAAAGTTATTCAAATATTTATAAGACTAGATAATTTAGAAAAGAAAATACATATGGCAGAAGACTGTGCCATATTTTTTTAGCCATCCTTTCACTTATTAAAGACAAGAAGTCTAAATGGGCGGATAATGGGCAGATCCTTAATTTTGTCATGCAATTTTCGGCTGAAATTCAAAGTTTAGTCTGGTTTTTGTGTCCTGAAGGAGTGATGCAGATGGGGCTGTAGAAATATGTCCTTATCCTTCTCCTTCCTTGACTAAAATTTTTCAAGATATTATGGAAAACTTCCTATTGATACCATATCTTTATATATATATAGAGAGAGAGAGAGAGAGAGAATGTTTCTATGTGATATATATGTACATCAAATTATATTCCATAACACAATTCCACAAATAAAAAGCCAGTTTCTTTAGGAGTACTATCTAAGCACACTGAAGGCAGCTGTTCTGACCTTTCTGCCATGTGATAACACAGATACAAACCAATCATCGTTATGTGCCCCAGCTCATACAGTCCACACTCTGCTTCACATAGGTGAATAATTAAAAGCAAAAGCCAGAGGAAATTGTTAATCATTTTGTCAACTGCAAAGGTCACCCAATTGTGCATCACAATGACATAATCAGAAATGCAAGGCATTATTATCACAAACATGGAGAAAAGGAGCTGATACTCAGTTCCAAAACTTGTCTTGAAAATCCCTTGCTCATAATTTTATTTACAAGACACACTCAGAAACTGCAACTATTTTAGTCCTTGCAATCTGATAGTATTTTCCTCTTGAAGTAAGAATAGAACATGCCTTTCAGCCACCATTCTTTTTTAAACACTGATTGTACTATAAGGTACAATAAATTATTGCAATAACCTTTCACCCCGCTAGACCTAAGTTCAAATATAACGGATGTCAGACAGAAAACGAGTTTGTTATTTTAAGCCTAATCACATCAGACACCTAAATTCTCACAGGCAGGCCAGCTGAGGTGCTCTGCATTTGGCAGGCTGGTTTCCCTCCCTTGCTCCCCAAATTCCACCCACACATCACAGTTAAGGAACTCCACCCCTGATTCAGCAGCACACATCAGACGTGTAACCCTACCCATGTGAGTGGCCCACCAAAACCAAGGGGGTTTTGCAGGCATGTAAATGTATGTGTCTGCTGAAATCTTGGCAGGACATTTAGTGCTGCTGATCAGGAAAGGGTTATAGGAACCAGCACGCAACAAAACTTTCTGCAGAACGAAGCAGCTTGCCTGCTAATGCAACGTTTTGAAAAGGTACTGGTTTTTTAAAGGGCAAATTAGGAGTTCTGGGGCTCTCAGAACTAGCAAACACAGAAAATCAATTAAACTAACATGTGAAGCTTAAATATATCACATTGTAAACTCATATTTTATGCCTCCACTTTAAGTGCACTTAGATGATCTCCTGGAGGAATTCAAAAAGTGTTATCTTATTTTGTGCCCAAAACCAGAAAAAGAGCTCCACTGGGCTTGCCAGGCTGTTAAAATTAAAATAGCTGTTTGAGCACAGCATAATATATGAGACGTTTAAGGCATTTTCCCCTAGAATTTTGGTTTATCTTCTTTAGTTAATTTTCTGAGATAAAATCCAGTTATAAATAACCTGGAGGCATTCTCAGTCTGCTGCTTGTGGGATGGCAAATCTTTAATAGCCAGAAATTCTGCCTCTTAGAGATCTCTTGAGGGAATAATAGTACTTTGAAAATTATCCAAAGGAAAATAAGCAGAAAGCATTATAAAAATTATAAAAACCTGTAATTATGCAGGAAGTTATACTATATTTATAAGCTAATAATGAACTATCACCCATAGGCTTTTTCTCCCCCTTTTTAAATACAAACATAAAAATATTCATTGACTATATTCAATTCAAACTGCTGATTTTCACCAGAATTGATTATATAAGTACATACTAAAAAAATTTCTGCAGGATAAGCCCTACAGACATGTGCCAGACCAATAAAAAGAAATAAAACCTAGCAATTAAAACAGATGTGGCTGAAGAATTGAAGCAGAACTGCCCAGAACTTTTAATTTTCAGTACTCTAGAATCAAGGAAAGAGTTATACCTTGACAGCATGTAAAACAACTGAAATATGAAATTAATACTTTCTCTAAACCAAAGACTACAATAACAATATCCTGGCTGTCATCCACTGACTATGTCTATAATTACCACAGTGCCTACAACTAGAAAAGTAGGAGGCAATTCAAAACAAAAATTGAGTCTGTCAGACCAGACAGTGTAGGATTTATTCTTGTCAAAGATCTGTAGGCCACAAATCATAATTGAAGTTCAAGCAGTTTTTAAAAAAGACAGAATTTGTGGAATATAAGAGCAGTCTTTCTTTCTTTCTTTCTTTTTTTTTTTTTTTAAGGTCTAAAGCTGCTATAGAAATCTGCAAGTCAATCACCTTGTCAACATTAGCAAGGAAAACAGTAGAAAGCCATTCTGACAGGCAAGGTAGAAAGGAACACATATTTGTAACATAATAGAAAGTAAATGGCAGAGAGTTAGAAAAGGAAAAAGAAAACCTGCCTAACTATTCTCCTTGACTTTTCTGAGGTTACAGAGGGTGATGATAGCAGTGCAAATGGCATAATTTATTTGGATTTTTAGAGTGCTGGCAATGAAATTTAATGTATCAAAGGTAAGAGCTATAAGGACGGACAAATGACCTAAATTTGAGTATCAAGAGAGAAAAGAAAAAGAAATGAGGAGTGGTTTGAAAGGGGGAATTACCCACACCAGTAAATCCCAAATCTTACATTTTGCAGGCAATGTTAATTTGTCTTGCTACTTTTAACTCAATACAAATTATTAGACAAGTGAAAAATAAAGAACTTTAAATTAGAAATAAGCAAAGAAAACTTTTTCTCATAGAGAGAAATAATAGAAGTCTAGAAAGACTCACTAAGGAGCTTTGTTGTCACTGTACAAAAGGACAAACCCCAAAATTTACTGTGTAACTTGCATTCTGAAAATGGTACAAATCCTGATGATTCTGATCCTGTTTTCTTCACCCATCCTGCCCAATTTAAAATGACAAAAAGGAGTTGTTTGGGTTTTTCAATTGCACTTTCTCCTGCTTTAAATGTAATGGAACAATACTTTACCTTTGATGGACAGTTTTAGAGATACTTTAAAAACTCCACTGAAGACATCAGATTTGACAGAGTTCCTGGTGCCACAGAATGCTGAGATTTCAGAATTCTGATGTACATTTACTTTTCATTGATATTAAGCTCTCACTTATTAACTTAATTCTACACTTTGGAACTCAAAGAGTTGGAAAAGCTTTTGTTTAAACTTCTTTCTCCCCAGGATTTTCAAAATTTCAGTGTAAGCTGTCTGCAGGTCTTTTTTTGTGCACAGAGCAGCGTGGTGAGCCTTTAAGCAACAGTTTCAGAAACTCTCTCCCAAATATTCATTAGCTATTGCTCACACAAAATTCAGATGAAGCATTTCCACTACATTTTTCAATTATTCACAATCTGCAACATTAGCTAAAATTGGTCCTAGGAAATCCATTGCCAGCAATGTGTGTATTTGTGTGTGTGTGCATGACAGAGACACGTTTTTATGCTGATCTCTCCAAGATCACGCTGCAGACATTATGACCTCTCCCTTGGACAATAAAACAAACATCTGCTTATTCTATGAAAATATATAAAATTCCTGGCTACCAAAATCAGCCCAACTTGGAATGATTCAGTCAACAGGGGGAGAAGTTTCTGTGAATGCTGGGACTGTGCTTTGGAGATATGAAATCTGGCCTGCCTATCTCTGAGTTCTCCTTTACCTCCTTAACAACTTTAGATGCATAAATAAAATCTAGGACATTCCATTTATATCTTTAACTTCAAACCAGGCATGAGAGAAAGCATTTTGCTGAATGTCAAACTCACGCAAATATTATGCATTAAAAATGTAGTTGCAGGACCATTTTTGAGGTTTCAGTTCCATTAACCACATTGCCTCTAGTGGGGATCACTGGGTTTCACTCTAAACAGTTTGTGTCCATGCAGCATCATCTGCAGTGGAAAAGTCTTTCCACTTTTCCCCTCTTTCCTCAGCAATACTGGAAAAAAGGGCAGCTATTCACACTATCAAGGATGAAAGCTGACTGGGAAGACTTGCAGAAAGATCTTATGATGCTCAGCAACCAGGCAGTAAAATGACAGATGAAATTAAAAGCAGATGAATGATGCACACAGAGAAAAAAAATGCAATGTTACATGTCTGTACCAAACTTAGAATGCAAGAGCAAGATCTTGGGGATGTATCACAGTGATAGGAGAATATCAGCTCAATATTCATTACAACTAAAAATGAAATAGGAAGCTGAGATTTATTAGGAAAGAAGTAGAGAATAAAATAAAAGACAATTTTTCCAGGGTATAAATTGAAGATTATCTGCAGCTTAGAAAGTGTAAGAAGTTCTGGTATCTTCACCTTAAAAAACTATCCCAGCAATGGAAAGCTACAGAGAAGGGCTAAAGAAATTATTATTATTGCTATTTTATATATTGCTAAATTATTATTATTACTATGGAATAACTTCTGTACACAATAAACTTCTGCATCTTCTTCCTCACAGGGCAGCTGGGCAGGGATGGAGTCGTGGCCTCAGGACTGTGAGCAGCTTGGAGGGGGGAACAGGGACAGACAGCATCACTCAGACAGGAGCTGGAGGCAGCTTCCCAGCTCAAAACAAGCCAAAGAAGTCTGAATTTTTCATGCAATATGAAGTTAGGTGTTAAATCCCTCCCACAAGACAGCGTGCTTAAAGTTTGCAAGGCAAAAATTAATGGAATAATGTTAAGCATTAGAGGCTGGGAGATTTGGGGGTTTGGGAAAAATTCTTTGCTGTTTGCTGTCTCTTTCCATGGCTTCTGCACTTCCTATTTGTTAGGGCAAGTGTACTCAGATGGTTTGAAATTTGATCTATCCCTGTATGGGCATTTTTTATGAAAAACTGCCACACATGAAATGCTTCACCAAAAGAAAATGGGAAGGATTGGATTGAAAGGTGGGTAAGAACCAAACCATGCTGAATAAACCTGAAGAATGGCTCAACAAATTCTTAGGCCCTGAAAATTTATAAATAAGCATGCTGTCTATATTTTATCAATAACACATACCAAAAAGCCAGGCCAGTCTCATGGTTTGTAATACCCTCCTTTAGTTTTTCACCAAGTTCTGGCCTAACAAAGTTTGATTTAAAAAAGAAATCCCTCCAGGAACAGCACCTGGCTGTTTTCTTACACCTGCAGCAAAAAGCACAGGGTTTCCCTAGGACAGATCCTTCCTATGGGAAAATGATGATGATGCAAAATCCCATTTTTCTTCACCACATACCCCAAAGGACTCTCTGCTGCAACCACAGAGTGTCCCATACCCAAAATGACGGTTTCAGGCTCCTGGGGCACAGACCCTGTCCTTCATTACTTTATTGGAATAAATGTAGGTTTAATGCCTTATGTACAAATGAATCAAATGTAACATTTAATACAATAATCATCCCAAGGAAGAAATGGAGATTGTGGACTGATGGCAACATTGACCTGGGGGATCACCTCCATCTTGCATTTCTCATGCAATTTTTACAGCTCTGCACACAGATCATTGCAAATGGAAACCCCTTTCAGATCTTTTTTTTTTCTCTTTTCTTTTAGCAAACGTGGGTTCAGCTGTTGCAGAGGTCAATGCAGCAACACTCCTTGTTCAAAATGCACTCTCTTGACTGACAAATAGAGTACAGTTACCATTTTAGCCAAAGGGAAAAAAAATCAGATAATGCTATCTATGCCAGCCTTCCTCAGTGGAAACTCCTTTACTTCAATACAGCTGTCCTGGGGGCGACCTCTTGTCCCTTCCTTTTACACAGAACTACAACATTGCCACCAGGGCAGGGTACAGAGCCAAACCCATCTCCCACAGAAAAAAGCACTATGGAGATGTACAGATGTAACAGGGGAGCCCCTCAGTTTGACAACAAACACCCACTTGGAAAGGCAGACAAACATAAAAACCCATCCCAGAAATATATTTCTTTGGGGATTTTGGTCTTGCTGTTGATCTTTCCATTCTCCTCAGTTAAAATCACCTTAGAGTGGATCTATCCCAGTCCTCTTTTTCAATTTCTAATTCCTCTTGTCATTCTTTAAAGAAAAATCTTTCAAAAAAAAAAAAGAAAGAAAGAAAAAGAGAAAAGGAGAACTCTTCCCTTCTTGAAAGGATTTTAAACCCGTGTTTGAACTGACTTTCAAAAAAGAGAGGCTTCAGTTTCCCTCTGATACCAGGTGTGGTTGAACAGCATTCAATACCATTCAGCACCATATTTTTCTGAAGATTGTGTCTTGGTTTACTGCCAATGTCCTTGATCAGAGCACAGAAGCATTTACTTAGGAAAATAACATTAAATGGCAGCCCATGGCAACAATAACAGCTCCACTGCCGGAATACACTCGCAGAGGATGCATGGGTGGCTCGATGGCCCTGAACACTTAAGTACATTTTTTTCCTTTCAATTCCCTCTGGTACATTAATTTTTATTGATAGCTTATAGCTATGGCAAGTGGTCCTGGTTTTACTAACTTGCAGGACTGAAGAATATCACTCATGTGGAAAAAAAATCCCAACATAACAACAAGCTTCTTGGCCACCAGGCTGTGTGTTTGTATCTTTGAACCACAAGCCTTTATTAAACTGGAAAACCAATGGCTCTTCCCTGCCCTATTTTATCTGCTCACACATTAATTTCTTTTAAAGATTAAAAAAAAACCATAATTTCTCTAATTTCACAGAATTATTTGCTGGTTTGCACTGCAGACCTGGGTACAAAGTGTAGTGGATTTGGGAAATGCACATTTTCTCCTTTCTCAATATTTTCTTAGCAGGCTGGCTGAATCCTAAGAAAAAATATGCAATACATAATGTTACATGGAAATGTAAACTTCAACAAGTTGCAGGGAGAAAGTAAGCAAGCACCACTTCATAACAAAGAAATTTGATACTGCCAAATGTTGTTTCCTTTTCCCTGCTTTTATCTTTGCATGTATCACACAGAGGCATCTGTGCCCAGTTTTATCTTAAAACCATGATCTATTAAAATGAAGTAGAAAAAAAACCCCAAAATCTCTTTTCCTTTGCATTAAATAACAAAAATTAATAAATTAATGTAATAATAAATTATTTAATACAATAATAATTAGTATAATAATAAACTAAAATAATTAAATAACTAAATAATTAAAGACCAGGGGAAAAAAGGTTATGGCTTCCAAGGGCAGAGAGTTCTCAGTGACCATGGTCTGTAATCTTGTGTTTCTAGAGCCCACGCTGGAGGTTATCCCCTGAATCCTGATGTTAATGGATCATGCCAAGATTTGTTTGTTTTTTTCCACTGAAATCTTAAGGGGACTTTATGTTAATCCAGAGTGAATCCAATTTCTGCTATTTCTTCATATGTGACATAAAAATGACCTTGCATTGTTACACAGCAGCACAGCTGCATATCAGCAGCCAGAAATCTGGAACACGTGGAAACTGCTGAGTCAAGCCTTTAAAAGTAACACACACATTAGTAATGCTAATGATACTTGAAAATAAGTGTTAAAAAATATCAGTGCATTACAGCTCTCCCATTACAAACCCCAGAGCTCTTATAAAATGAGTGTTCTTTCACTGAACATGAAAGTAGCTCTGTCCTCATGTTTGGTTTATCTTTCCCTGCTCACTGAAACACCACCACAAACTCTGGTTAAACCTGCACAGGCACAAAGGAAAGGAGCAGAGCACAAAACAGCCACAGAATCACAGAATCATTAAGGTTGGAAAAGATCTCCAAGGGTGATCCAGTCCAACCTTTGACCCAATACTATATTGGTAAGTGTCACACCTACTCTTTTTTTAACATTCTCAGTTATCCCATGGCTCCAAGAGCCCTGGAATGTGCATTTGACAGCTGCAGAGACTGACTTCCCAAGCTGTGCTCTCAACACTTTTCACTTTTTGCACTACAGTATGAAATACCACTGGTCATGATCTAAAAGGCAGAAAATAAAATTAAGATGGAAAATGGGGCTCATCTTCAGTCCTAAAAAACAATGGGAGTTCGGATCAGACTGTTAATGTTTAGACAAATAAAAATTATTTCACAGGCACCTTCCTCCAATTTAACAACGTTTACAGTGTTACATGTTAATTACCTGAACCGTTCTCTATTTTAGGGCATCTGTGGTGGGTGGACCTGGAAAAGAGCCTCATATTGGGATCACAGCAAGTCCAACATCAGGACATCTGCCAAGGTAAAGGCTTTTTAGAAAATGAGAGATATAAGCTCTTTTAATTTGATAATGCATCTAATTTTTATACTCCCATCTTTGTTTCGCCTTTTTTCCACATTTGAATACTCAGAAAGGATGTAATGAAACCTGACTAATCAGCATTTTCAGAGATGAATCTGATCTCCAGGAGCTCTTTGGGAAAAATGATTGAGGCACATGGGTTTTCTAGTTCTGATTAGGAATCTGCAATCAAAAATTATGTTTACATAAAGGAACTTAAATATTATCAACAGCATTTAGTGCTGCAGAATTGGCACTAATGATAAAAATTAAGTACTGGTGAATCACATTTTAAAATTCCAACACTTGAAACAACAACAACAATTTTCCCTTTTAAACACAAGAGCTGTGACTTCCTGATGAAAGTCCCAGAGGTATTTTCTTCTTCTCTGGAAGGCAAATTTCCCTCTAATTAATTAGGGTGAGGGACTGAGGCAAAGTGAGAGGATGAAGCAGAACCTGACTGCTCTCTGCAGCTCTGGCTGTTCTTTATAAACTGCAGAGAGGAATTTCCTTTGCAAAGGTGTTTTGCTGGGGTTTGAGCACGTTTTACAAAGTGGGGCTCCAGTGCTTGGCTCAGTGAAGCCTCAGCAGCACAGGCTCTCCACAGGCTGGCTCCACACTGGCCAGACCCACTCGTTCTGGCTCAGAATGACTGTCCTGACAAAGGGCTCAGGATCCCTTTTACTGCTTGCATTGAAACAAAATATTGATTGGGACGGCTTTAAATAAGCTTCCTAAATTAATGTTTGGTTTTCTTTCTTTTCCTTCAAGGATTCCCAGCAGCTGAATTTTAGAAGCAGCTCATCAGCTCTGAAAACATTCCAGTCTCTGTGTGACATTTCATATTCATGTGAAAAGAGAAATACATTCAAACTGAATTGAGAAACATCTCTTATAACAGTGAGAGATAAAGAGGGAAGAGAGAGATTGTTCTACAATCATATAAAAAGACCTTGGCAAACGATTCTGCTGTACTGAGATTGAATAAGGGATACAGCAGATATTTTGTCATTTGTTCCCTGGGTTTTTGACTGGCTGGAGCAGTGAGGGAAGCGTTATCACAAACATCTCTGAATTGCTACAGGAAATTTTATTGTCTGCCAGATTCACAAATTGAAATCGATCTTCATTCTACCACTACCAGTTTTGCCAAAGTTTCTGCAAAGTAGACACAACAAAATATGGTAGCCCTTCAGGTTACTTCTGATTAAATTCATATCATTTGTCTTGAAACAAAAGTTTTTTTTCTTTTTTTTTTTATCTGACTGCAACATATAATTTTAGTCAGCTAACACTAAATTAGACACCCACTCAGATTTATTATGATAAGAACATTCAGTAAGCTAATTTCAAGATGATGACTCCTATAAATTCTTATAATTTATTATTTAGTACTTTGGTTTTTAATCATTAAGTACGTGAAGACTTTGTAGGTCAAACCTGTATTAATGAAGACAGTAATCTATTTTTCAAACTCTCTGCTTCTCACCCACCTTTCAAATTGTAAATTAACAGAAATATCTTTAAACATATGTAGAAGAACAAAGGGAAAAATTGGGAGTATTTGCAGCACCATTTAACTAACCATTTCTGAGACCGTGTCTATTAAATCCACTTCCTCACAATTTTTGCAATTCTTACCAAAGGGAATGCTGAAATCAAACAAAACAAAAGATAGTCCTTAAATGAGAAATTTTAATAATCAGAACAGCAAAAATGAATGGAAATTATGCAAAGATAAGCACTAAAGTTTTCATTAGATTGTTACATTAGCACAAACGGGGTCATTTAGAAGAACTTTCTCTTGCTGGCCACAGGTTTCTGAAACTTAAATATTAACCATATGAATTTTTTAATAAGCAAGTAAAGATATCAGAGGGGAAGTGCTCTTTCACTCAGCCCATGCTCAGCACAGGCTGACGGCTCCTCAGTCTGGGAGGGACTGGAGGGAGCTCTGCTGTTTGGAATTCCCACTCTGATTTTACAGATGCTGGTCCTCAGCACATATTGACCTTTTACTTATTATGCTACATCTGTTTGTTTTTACATCTAATGTTTCATTGTCCTCCATTCTCTGGTGCCTTCATTCCCCATGGGACATTTAATCCTTACAACAACACTGGACATTCTTTTCAGAAATGCATCAGGACTCTGAAAATCTGAATATATCACCCACAGTACAGCACATTAAACTACTCAAGAATGCTGTAAATCAGTTGAAATGTATTTTTAGGAAGAGCTCCTATAACTATTTCAGATCTCACACACATGCATTTATCTTCCATTTGCTGTTGCAAACTTAGTGACTCATTTGTTACTGGGAATAATAGTTGTGTCATTTCTCCCTGCAATTAATAAAGCTTTGTGCCATGGGTACCTAGTAAATGAAATTCACAACAGGAAACAAAGCCCTGCAGCAAACTGCATTGCTAGAGCTGCACCAGGTTACAATGATTCACTGGTCCTTGCCCCTTTTAAACTTCCAGCACAGGAACAAATATTTCTGGGCAATACTTAATATTGTGCATGCATGAATAAACAACATTACAAATAACTTTATCCAGACTGTAAGACAGGCTTCTCCACTGTCAAAAATATATTTGGGTTTGATGGAAATCATGTGAAGAAGAGCCTCACCTTCAATGAGATGTATGGAAAAGAACGTGGAGGAATCCCAAAACAGGACAAAGGATTTAAAGAATTGAATCCTTCAGGCCACAGAATAAACCCACTGGTGATGACCATATTTTAACTAGAACTAGAGCAGCAGACATTTCCTTGGTCCTCCAGTATTTTCACAATATAAGCTCTGCCAAAAATGATTGTGTCTGGAGAGTGGGTTGGGGTCCATAGGGGGCAGGAAGGAAGGGGGGAAAGAAAGGAAGGAACAGGGTTTGCATTTGGCCAGGAAAAAAAGAAGAAGGAAATGGAAAACTGCAAGTCAGCATCTCTGTAAATGTCCTAGACTGAAGAGGGGTAAATAATCCACAGTCCAGAGAGAGGTGAGGCCATGGCACTGGTCACAAGGAAATGTAAGAAAGCACATGTTAGTGCAACCCCTGAGCACCCAAAAACTAGGGTTTTAAACATTTGGATACTAATACTTTACACTTGGTGGGTCTCCACTTCTTTTACGTCAAATTACAAAACTAACTTATCATTCGTTTACAAATCTTCAGCAAGAATTTTACCAACAAAATGGTGGAGATGGCTAAACTGCTAGCACTGGACCTCAGTGTCATCACTCAAATCTATTTTTTGAGCCATGTGGGAAGCCTTTGCCTCCTCTTTGTCTTAGGTTTCCAATATAAGCATTCATGACACAAAGGGAGAAAAAAATTCCAGTAAACAACGTTCATCTGCATCCCTGCCTGGAGAAATCACCTCCAGGGAGCTCCAGCCCAAAGGCCATTTTTTTCTTGGCTTCTGCAACTGGAAGGATTCACGTCATAGGATTTTTAATGATGCTCTAATACTCCAAAATGCAAGTTTTGAGATGATGGAGGCCAACTTATTTTGTTTTTGCTGAGAATAAAACTGCTCACAGAGAGGCTGGTTTTGGGCTGCAGACCCTTCCTGCTGTGGTCTAGACCAAAACCAACAAATCTTTTTACAAAGGCCACTGCACAGCTGTGAAATGATAACTCTCAGGCACTGTGGATTTGGGTCATATTTGACCTAATGATCTAGAAGTGAAAGTCTCCTTAATCCCATTACTAACGCTCTGACTCATCCGGCTGCTGATTCTAAAAATGTCTGCTAAACTCCTTAAAAAGTTACGTTTTAATCTGAGAATATTAATTACATTTAAAATTATGACTCCCCCATGATTTATAACCTCGCAGAAAATACTGCATTTTCATGTGTGGTTTTGCAATTTTCACTTCTATATACCTATCATTTTCCATTGTTTATTTTCCTTGATTGATGGTAGGGCTTTGGAGGTTTCCCATTATGAGCCTTATAATTATCACTGGTAATAGAGAAGCTCTTCCTATTATATTCAGTGAGACTGCCCAAATTATTCATTGTAGACCATTGGTATAGGACTACAAGGAAATAAGAATTTATTTCCAGTCTCAGGCATATGCTAGATAAGAGGATGTATTTATTTCTCCATGTTTCAAAAGGATTAAGGTTTGAAAAAATAAATATCACTTAGCTTGTCAGCATGCAGAACATTATGGTGCTGAGTTTAAAGTCCCTTTCCTGGGTTAAGTACGACAAATCTAAAAACGGGAGGGGGGAAATCTCAACTATATCCTTACTCAGCTAAATAAATGAATACTATAAATTTTAGCTGTTAAGCAGGTTTACAGAACAGACTGCACAAAACTGTGTCTTGGCTTTAACAGTATAATGTGCTTATTTAGAGAAATGCTACAAAATTCCAGAAGTCCTTGACCCTTGGCTATACCAAGAGCTCACTGAATACATCATCTGGGTTTTGCTTAATTACACATAATTAGGAAATGCAATTATGCTTTCAGTGTTATTCTGCCATTAGGAAGGAGTGTAGTGGACAGCAATAACATCAATAGGATACAGGTCTTGAAATGAAAAAAAATTACAGTCAACCTATACAACCAGACAAAACACAGGAAGACTACTAAACCTTAACATAAAAAAAAAAAGCATTTTGCTCTTGGCAATAGAAAAATAGATGTTTTAGAGGCATTTTTCCAGTCTTTTTGTTCAGAGCATCATTTAATGATATGCTCATTTGCATCAACAATCTGAGTGTCACCATTTTTTTTCCTCAATTACTTTGATATGCTAACTTTCTAACATATTTATGACCTTTTATCATTATTTCACATGCTAAACTTCATCCAGACCATAGATTAGAGAATTACTTTAATTACACCTTCTCTAAGAATTGAAACATTTTCTCTCTGTGCTCCTCCCTATGTAAGTGGTGCTCAGGCACCATGATTAGGAATGCTGCCTGCAATAAGCTCATTCCCAAAGCAAAATTTACATGGCCTGGTAACGTGGGAAGGCAGCTATTTCACGCCTTGATGCCTGCCCACCAAAGAAAACAGAGAGTAGATGAATGCAAGTTGACAAAACAGATATAAGGAAAAAGAGATCTGATCATCTACTACATCACACTTCTGCTGCTTTTGTTTATCATGCTTTTACTGCCCATTATAGCAACCAGCTATAATAAAATAATACACTCCATTAAATAGATGCGTTACTTGTAATGTTTGTTCAGTGCTGAGGAATATTTCACCAAAGCAGAAATTAATAACGTGGCATACAGCCTTCCACTGGGCTTTGCCCTCCAAAACTCCCTGGAAAGACAAGGCTGAGGTCAGCTGCACCCAGCCCTGAGGGGTGGTGCTGGTTCAACAGCAAGGCAGAATTGTCCTTTTAGGCTGTGCTCCCAGTCTGCCAGGGACTCCTTTTCTGCCACTTTGGCAGAGCTCTCCAAATCAAGTTCCTTCTTGCAGGTAGAACTCAGGCGAAAGTGACTCTCCCAAACGCAGCCCTTTGGAGGGGACGGAAACCTGGGACACGGAGCCACGGGGGGGTCACTGGGGTCAGCCTTGGGGTCACTGGCATCCAGCAGGATGTGAGAACTCAGAGCCACTGTCCCACCCTTCTGCCCCCCAAACCAGCCCCACGCCCAGAGGCTCCAGTGGGACAGCACACAAATGCATCTCTCAGGGTCATTCCACATGTTCCCAGAGGCACCCCAAGCCCCTTGCCCTTGGTACAGCCACCCTGGCAAGCTGGAGGTGAAGCTGCTACTGAAGGGCAGCAGCGTTTTTTAGATACCTTAGCTTTAATCTCAAGAGCATCTGAAAATAGCAACCATTCTGTAGTAGTATTTCAATTCATATTTACAGCCTGTTTCAGTATGTGGGATAAAGTCTTAAATACTACAGCAGCAGGCTGATTTTAGGGTTTTTTAAGGATATAACACTCCACAAATGTCATTGGGTTCTGTTTTAAAATATTAAACAGTGGCTGTGCTTTAAATACCAGAGGCAGTTTGAACTGGATATGCTCCCATCTTTCCCTTAGTGTTTAGCTCTGCTGCCATGCACTCTTAAACCATGTTTTGTTCCAGAAGTAGCTGCAAGAGCTAAGGAGGTGTGTGAAATAAAATCCTCTGTATAAAGTGCCTATCAGTTTATCAAACTTTCAGAATTCTTTTGAAACATGCAGCAATCAGGCATCACATTTATAAAATAAATGTAATATACACTAGATGTAATCTAGGCTATTTCTATCTGCATTATATATCTCGCTATCTAATTTAAACTACTTACATGTTATCAGATATAATTACTGAATATATTTACTATTTGGAAAAGAGTGTAGCAAAAGATAGAGAATGAAGATAAAATGTAAGGGAATGCAAGTAATTCATTACTTTAATTGCTTCAAGAAGCTATGATGATGTTATTCTGCTATTAAAATAAGTTCCTTAATTAATCAGCCAAATCTACTGACAAGAATCCTTAAACCCATTTTTATCAACAGCAATATATCTGACGAACATATTTTTTGGAAATACAGGAAATGTATGGTAATTAATTGTAATAAATTTATTTACAAACTGCACAGCATTCAGGATATATTTAAAATGGGTGTGAAAACAGAGAAGCCATCAAAAACCCCTTCTTTTATTTCCCCATCATACTCCAACTCTCTACACTGGACAAGATTTTAGATTTTAACAAACTGTACAACAAGATGTTTGGGGTTTAGTCTGCAAAGCTGTTCCACTGACACTGCTACACTTGTTTTTATAATGGGTCCTATACTTTTCTTCTAAAAAGTTTCTATAAATAATAAAAAAACAAACCCACTTTCAGATTATGAAAGGATTGTTCTAAGTACAAAGTGTTGTCTGCTACTCACTCAGCAGACCTCTATTAAACCCCCCACAATCTGGCTTCAGAAATAAGTGGAGGAAAACCTTGCTGCACCTCCAAAGTGTTCAGCTTTGAGCTGTGCCAGAGACCTTTGAACAAGCTTTATAAATGACATCCATATTTGTCCATTTTTTGACTTAAATTGCTTTTGGTTCAACTGCATGCAGCACTGAATTGCCTTGATGCAATGTCATATGGAATGACATAAAACACAGAAAAAAGCAAGTTGCTGGCTAGGATTAGGAAAGAAAGGAGTCGCGGCCCTCGCTCACTTCAGTAAGTGTTGGAGAAAATGAAAATGAAACTTCTGTTAAGAGGTAATCTCTTCAAAGCTCGATAAGAGCAGGTGACATTTTACAAGTCTCAAGTTTTTCATGTTATATTTAGCAGGTACAATGAAACAATTTACATAGAGTCCAAGACTGCTCGTGTTCCTTTTCTCTTTTTCAGAGCAAAGGGAGACATTCTGCAATTCACTGGGTTCTCAGCATGCAAGCTGGGGTTTAAATTCAGTTTCACTCCCAGGCAGGGAATCTCCCTCACCGTTGTTCACCCACAGCAAAGGCAAAGGTGAATCCCAGAATTTGGGATGAATATTTTCACCTGCCCCAATTCTCTTCCTATCAGCAGCTTCCTGAACTGTTCTTCCTTCACAACGAAACCACTTCTCTCACTACACCCCAGGTATTTAAATGGTGTGGAGAAATTATTCTCAGAGATTAATAACTTTTGCAAGAGCAATCTCTGATCTATATGGCATCCATCTTTCCAAATATTCCATAAAAAACCAACAAGGCAACTGAAAAAGCAAAGTAGTTTCTTCATATATTTTGATGACCTCAGATAGGAACATGCTTGTGAATCTGAGACTTGAAGGACCTTTTAAGAGGATCTGTAATTTGGATGCTGAGTGTTTGCATGGACCTAACTGTAGTAGTTCACATCTTACTAGTTTTATGCACCCAAAACCAGTTTATTCACTGAAATAAAAGGAGCACCTCACAATCTGGGCATTTTTAAAAGCAGGATAACAATGTCTTGTTATACACAAAAAAATCTATTTCCATGAACTCATGGAAGGTTTTCAATTATATCAATAAAATATTCAAACATTCAATTGGTAATTATTTTTGCAGTTAAAAATCCTTTGTAATAACACTAAATTATATTATATAGCATGTATATTAAAGATGGATCTAGCTAATAATTTAGAAGAATTTCACAACATGCATTCTTTTACAGATAACCTCAAATTACTCGGAAATTGCTGTAATTCTCACATGATTATCACATAGTGATAGTATTTATAGTAAGATAAAAGCAAGGAAATCGAGCTGGCATAAGCTTACAAGCAAACATCATTTCTTTATTTGTTTAAATGTCTATTTAATTGTCTGTGGCTTCCTAAAGCCCTACAAACACCCCCTGATTGCCAAGACTGGTACAGGCAGGTGAAGTTAAGGCTTGTAAGAGTGGAAGCCAGGTTGGGGTCAAGCATTTCCAAAAGTACAGAATCCTGTAAATGATCCTGAGAAAGAGATGCAAAACTGGAACCTCGACCTCTTCCTCATTACCCCGTAGTGACCATATCCAGAGTGCAGCAGGATTAAAGAAAGAAAATGTTTTCAAGACAGGTAGATTAAAACAGTTTCATTAAAATAGTGCAGCTCACTGTTTGGATTTCTTTTTTTCTAGGAGTAAAAAGCCAGAATTTTATCTCATTCTCACATTTCAGTGTTTTCAAATCAGCCCAAGCAAGAATTCATACAAGTTTCATTATGAGTGCAGTATACAGCAGTTATCAGCTGCTCTGGAAAGTTTGCCCTCTGCTTCCTATAAAGCCAATATGAGGTTAACAGGAGAAGGAGAAAATTTTTATTTTCCAGCAATAAGAGCCACCATTCAGTGCCCCTACAAGGGTGACTCTGGGCTGCAAAACTGCATTTTTTAATAAATGCAGATATTTATATTATATTATTATTATAATAGTAAGAGGCTTGTTGAAGGAGATAGAACATTTCTGAAAATTTGAGTGAACACAAATGGAAATGAATGTTCATAAGCTGGCAATTCCTTTTGGCAGTTTTTACAGCTATGCTAATATTAAAATAGACAGCCTGACTTCACTAGAATTAAGACTGATACCTGTAAGAAATTCAAGAATAAAAAAAAATTAAATACTACAATGCAATGTATTGTACCCTTACATACTGCACACAATGAAATATGGATAATTTATTTTGGAGCTTAATATCTTCAGTAGAACTACTGATTTGCAGGAGTCAATAAATATCCTTAGTCTGATATTTAAGATGGCAATGTCTTCAACACCTAATAAGAGTTTTATCAAAGAAAAGTATATTAAATTTATGTATTAAATGAATGTCTCAAGGAGAGACAAGCAGTTCAGATTGGATCACACATGTTTTATTAGGTAGAGCCCCAGCTTTGTACATCTGCGTATTCAGCAGCAGGATTGAGCTGCTGCTGTGAATGGAAACCGAATGAAGCCTTTGCTTTGTTTCTGTGCAAATCTTTTATATTGATATTCTATTTCTGAGACAATGAGTAGCAGTTTTTAGTGATGAAACCCCATCTCCTGTGGCTGAATTGGCAAGCTGGGTGTGCAGGAAGGGGAGCAGGCACTGGGAAGTTGTGCAGCCTCTAGCAAGAGGTATTTAATTCACAGCAGACATCCCCAGGTACTGCCACGGGTCCCACGCCTGAAGTGAGACCTGTGTGAGTGAATGCAAACGGGGAACCACGCAGTGACACACTGATTTGTGCCTGAAAAACAAGAAATATTAAATGGAGATTTCTTTCTGGAAGCCTGACTGTTGCAAGTGGAACATTTGTGAAAACCCTGGTCACACGAAGTTCATCCACTAGTCCCAGCTGCCCAGACAATAGAAGTTCAGAAACCAGCCTCAACTCAAACAAAAGCAATGGGATTTTGCCTATCTGTAGCCATGCTCTCTTTTTTCCCTGTGGTAAGCATATGGTTGCATTCAAACTCGGGACATTTTTGTCCCAGCTATGTCACAGATTTCGGGAATGGTTTTGCATAAGTCACTTGGCCTTTGTTCAGTTTGCAGGCTGCAGAAAAAGCCAGGCTACTGCATTTTTCTCTTTTTGCAGCAGGGAAATACAATACTCAGATGAGCATAATAATTTATGTATCAAGCAGATGTGCAAAAGACAAGATCACAACCTTTACATCCAAACCCTGTTCCACTAATAGTACTAACATCCCATCTAACATACTTGCTTCAGTACAGCGATACATTTGTTTGCAATGATTGTTACATTGCTTTTGATTAATAATTAAAGAAAGATGCCCAACCTAGGAGGAAATCTTAGGGAATGACAGAAACATCCATTTATGATGGCAAGGAGGTAAAGTAGTACAGCAGTCCCAAGAGAGCAGCCACAGCTCAGATGTTGCCTCCAATACATGCTGATGCCATCCTGCACTGTCAAATAAAACTGAACAGCACAATAGAGATATGTGACCAAAACTGTCAGCACCAATAGGTACTGCAGAAATTGTGTTAGGAAAATGGATGTACTAAGATTCAATTTTTGGATTGTATAAAGGTTTAATTTGGCGACCTTGTAGGTCTTCTTGTAGAACAAGGGAGAGACCCCGCAGTATTTAAAGAAAAAGAAAAGAATAATCCATTTTTTGGCAATGCATATTTATCTCTGTATTTGCAATCCAGCTGACTGAGGATAAAAACCAGCCAGTACAACATGATGCCTTTGTTCCAGTCATCCCTCCTCCCTGCTTATCACGACCAGGATCACTGCTTGGGATTCCTCTGCACTCAGTCTGGGGGGGCAGAAAGGGAAACTCTCATTTAGAATTTTATGATAATGATAATGCCAATAAATCTGTGGGCACCAACACATTTCCCTGCACAAAGACACATAAAAAACTAGACAACCAAGTCCACAGAAAAAATAGATGCAAAGGTAATTTCTATGTGATTTTACTCTGAACCTTTAGGCATATTTGTGCTTCATTTGAGCCATGTGTGCAGGTTCTGGAGATGTTCCTGCTGAGGCTGCAGGTACAGCTTTACCTGTGCAAAGATCAAGGTTACCACCCTCCACTTCTCATGAACCATGGACAGCCTCCAGTTGCTCATCCCTGCCTTCTCCCTTTTCCCAGCAGCACAGGCAGCCACCCCCAGAAAAGTCAGCAATAAAAAATTATCTAATTCCTGTTAGTCTTTTGGGTTAGCACAGACTTAGCCTTTGGTGCATCACAGCATTCAGCCTCCCAGGAGGGAGCAGGGCAGGAGGAAAGGGGCATCTGAGAGGGAGAGAGGGCTGTACTCTCAATCCTAGATCAATCAGCCCACAGCCTTCAAGGGCACTGATGTTTCAGCAAGCAAAACTTTAAACCTTTCTAAGCACATTCATCACACAGGTGGGTTGTGTTTTCCAATCTGGTGTGATATACAACCTAGGATTAATCAGCATGCATTGGAAACAAACAAACAAAAAAAACAACACATCAAAATTATTCCAAGCACCTGAACAATATCTCTTGATTGTCAAAATACATCTCCAGGCTGACAAATTGGTAGCAAGATCTCACATTAGAAAAATCATGCTGTTGATGGACTTAACTCATGCTGTCTGCTGTGGTCTGCTGTTGCCTTTTCACAAGGCCACTTAAGCAACAAAGTGATAACAGAGTGCAGAAGAGCCAAATTTATCACATTTCACCACAGCCCTCCATACTGTAGAGAACATAACAATCCAGCAGGCTCGAGTGATCTCTCCATGCCTGCACTGCTCCAGCTCTCCTGCAGGTTTTGCCAATGACTTTCAGGGGGAAGAAGATGCTCCTCTTCCCCTCCCACCCCATGAGCACTGCACATGTGGCAGCACAGGAAATGCACCAGGGAATTAAAAGTCACCACAGGGAGCTCTGCTGGTTCATCTATTGTTTTCAACAAGACTGCAGAGGTGAACCTGAATGTGGCTTTTGGCTCAGGAAGGGGAATTTAGGTTATTTATTTATGTATTTGCAATGATAGTGATGGAAGACCCAGAGGGTGGCTGCTCATTCCCCTCTCCTGCGCTCTGCTGGCTCCAAACAGCAAACAGGAGCACACAGGCTCTGCCCTCTGCACAAGCCTGCTGTGGTAACACTGCTGTGCTCACACCTCTGCAGGAAGGACAGGCGGTTTGGAAGCAGCCTGTGAAAAACACATCCCATGGAATGTGTGCCCCACCTGACAGGACACTGAGTCCTTGTTGACTTAAGGAGTTACTGCAATTTACAGCTATGCACTGCCATATATTCACCCCCCTCCGAGTCCATGAAATGCATTATTACTGGATAAACTTATGATGGAGTAGGTTCAAATCACAGTATATTTGTGAAGAGTTGTTGTTGCCACAGCCTTAATGACAATCACCATGGCTGGCTGTAATTATCTGTGCACACCAAGGAGAAAGGTGGCAGGGAGGAACTAGGAGAGATGACAAATAAAGCTCACAACAGCAGTAAATATCCCATGCTGGTGTTACACAGAGTGGCCAAACAAAAGGCTGGTCAGCATTTGGTCATGTTTCATTTACTTACTTTTAAAACTACTATAAAATTATTTTAAACATTGCTACAAGCAAAAGGATGAAACTTCATGTGTGACTTTTAGCCTAGGAATAGAGCTTTGCAAAATGTCATTAACATGAACTGGAATGGAACTGTCCTGGGATCCTTTCTGTTTAGTGATGTTGGCTACGTTGTGTTTCTGAGTGAAAAAAACACCAGCACTTTTGGAACAATGTGTTTTAGAAGGAGGTGGAATGGAGGTCAAATTTAAACAAAAAAGAATAAATGAGCATTAAGAATGCAAGTCTGTATTTAGAAGCTGCAAACAGCGCAGCTTGCAATTATGTACATTTACTTGATTTTTAATATCTTTATAATCCAAAACTATTAAAACTGGCTACTGTGTAATGCATGTCCTGTTCTTCTAATATACTTATACAAAATCTGCACTTATTTATATGAACAGCATTGAGTCCATATGACAGAACCTGCTTGGGACCTCATAGTTCTTTATTGGCTCCTTGGTTATTAATATTTTCATATTCATGGATATTTTCAACCCTTTACAGAATTACGACATTAATAGAGAAATAAAGTCTACACATATAATACTTAAGTTCTGAGTAGAATGGGTAAACCCAAAGCACTTCAAAGTCATTCTTATGTGTCTCAATTTTCTGAGCCAACTGCAGCCTATTTATTTAAGTTTAACCTCCCAGGGCCCTGACAATGACTAAGCACAATAGGGACAGTTAAGAAGGGCATAGGGAGAAAATTAACTCTGATTTTGCTTATTTTTGTTGGTTGAAGGCAGAACTGTCACCTTATTTTAATGCATTCTTATTCCCTACCTCACAATTCAGATAGAATGAAGATATAATAACGTGATAATCGAGTGCCTTCACAGAGCCCACCAGTGCATTACAACTCCAACATGCAGAATGCAAACATCTGCTGGCATCATTAAACCATTTCTATACTCTACATACCCAGACTTGACCCTGTGACCATTTCTACCATTAGATTTGAATGACCTCAGCAAAAGAGCTGAAAGGCCAGAGTATTAATTCACAGAACCACAAGCTCAATTTAAGATTTAATTTGAGATAACTAAGAGCAGCTGAAGGTGTATTCAAACTTATAAGTGCAGAATAAAAGATCTTACCCTGTTTTTCAAGTTAAATATAAATTCAATTATTTTTAACAGATTTATTCACAACTTTACAAACAAGGCCAGGGTTCTTTTAGCATACTTCCAGCTTAATGTCTGGCAATATGATGCTTCTGTTTAGCAATTTTTTTTCTAATTTATGAATGTCTTTCCTACAGGGATTTTTCTGCATTCTGATTATATCCCTAAGGGGGAAAATGCTTCATTTATGAGCTATTCCCACCATACAGCTTTGAAACGTTCACTTTTATTCCAACTTAAATTAGCTAAAAGCCTTTTTGCTCAATCAAGATGTCTTTACATCTAAAAATCTTAACGTGACAACTGAAATATCTGAAAAGTCTTCTATACAGTGCATCACAAATGATCCAGCGTGGGAGATCTGTCCCCATCTGGCTCTTTGGTAGGTTTTACAGGGCAGGCTGTACAGACACGTTACTCAGGTCCAATGCACACATTTTATGCACATTACCATGTCCACAAAACTTCCCAAATGAGAGAGGCATGGGCAGTGCAGAGCTGTGTGCCCAGGCCTGTCGGTGCAGCTTCACACCACCCCCTCCCTGACCCATCTCCTGGAGATCCATCCTGATGTCCTAATCCTAAATCTGTTCCATCCATCTGCTTTTTTCCAGGTTTAAATGATCCTGCTTGCTCCATCAGCTCTCCCTGGAGGTGCAGGGATCACACAGGAATCAGTTCCCTGCTCTGGCTGTGGGATGAGCACGGCAGCCACCACTACTGGAGGGGACACCATGGGGACAGCACAGCGTCCATTCCCACTGGGACAGGGGAACAGGCAGGGGCCAGGAACTCTCCCCAGCTGAGGGATCACCCCAAAGCCACTGAACAGACACAAACACCTCCCACCAGCACACCTGGCTCAGCTCAGCAGCTCTGGCAGGACTTTGCCCCAGCACAATGGTGCAAGATGAACATTCCATCCTTCGCTGCTTTGCCACCAGCCTGCTATCCCCGAGTTCACAACGGAAAAATACTTCATAAAATCTTGGATCACATCTTTACTTATTTAATAACTAAAAGTAGCTAAAGAAATGATATAGATATGTCTACACTGCCCTCAGAGTTAATTTTGCATCATATTTTAAAATCACTGATGTTAAGCCAAGCATTTTGCAGATGAGCAACTGCGAAGGGTGATGAGCTTTACTTACACCTGGCTTTAGTCTAGGACACAACAGAACATTAACATCTCTTAATGTACATTAAGAGATTTGAAGTCACCTATGGAAAAATCAGGCATTATGCTGGAGTGAGAGGGAATATCCATAAAAACCACAGTGACTTTTCAGTTCTGTGTGAGAATGTTTTCTAAGTGATCAGGCCACGGTACACACAGAGTAAAAATGCAGCTCAAATCCCAGCTCACCAAGGTGAGTGTAACACAGATCTGTTCAATGCAGAAATACTGCTCAGGTTTTTCAGACAAAGAGCATCCCCTTGTCTGAACCCCATCACCAAGATGTAAGGGGTCAGGCACTCTGCTTGCTTACCTGAGGGGAAAACAAAAACAGGCATGCAGATGCATTCAGCACAATATCATATGTGGCATATCCTACTTTTTCTTTTCCCATGTCTTCTCCCTTACACCCCTCCCTGCTTTTGAAGGAAAACATTTATCACTTTGCTCCTAGGTGCAAAAAGTGACTGTGGCTAGGTAGGGCAGGTTAAAATTTTCTCTGACTCCTCAGCACATTTGTCATGCAGGCTGTCTGCCTGCCGAGGAAACCTTTTCACCTCGGGCTTATTGTGAAGACATACCCCATGAGAAAGGAATAAGGTGAAAAATGATGATGTCACTAGGTTGTTGCAAGGTTAGCACACCCTTAAATGGAGTAATGGTAAATGAAGCAGCTGCTCAGCTCCTTACATATATATGACATTCATCCTCCCATCCGATAAAAGTGCAGGCCTTGGTAAGGACCGAGCACAAACTACTTGTTGACATAATTAGTGCTGGCTCAAGGGATCTTTCTAATAGCCAAGTTGGCTGCATTTTGCAAGCTTTCATTGGCAAAATTCAAGTAAACTTCAGCCAAGTTCTGTATCTATTTTGTTTGTGTCTTATGTGTTTCCCAACTTGGAAAAAGGAGCCAAAATATTCTGGTAGCTTTTCAGTTTTGTGGTAGTTGGTATTTTAAGATGTTACTGGCTTTTAAAATATACAAATGTTTGGGGGGAAGTGTAACTGTCTAGGATGAGATAGAGATTATAAACTCATGAGAAAAATATAGGAATAAGATTAATTAATGAGTCTTGGCTTGCTGCTGCCTTAACAGCAGACTTTCTGCATAAGCACTGCAGAAGGCTTTGAATCTCTTGTCCCCTGAGTTTTCCTACATCCAGAGAGAGACAAAATTTTCCCAAATAAAAGTAAGGAAACTAAATAAACCATTTTTTATATAATTTGTTTTCTTCTTTACATTCATTAAATGTTGAAAAAAATTGTAACTAATTTGACTTCTGCAGCTTTATATAATTTTGTTTGGATCGTGGGACAATGAATGCTTATTTGCCGTCTGTGCAAAGTTGTTCTAGTTTGACAGAATTCTTCATTCCAGAACTTTTATTATAGGAAATAATTTATGCAAGAAGGACTTTTTTTTCCCTCCATTTCTTCAGATGACTTCAAGTCTGCTCTACTTTGAAAACAGTTCCTAAGTGTCTTGGTAAGCAAAATTAGATAATGTAGTTTCATAGCACAATTTTAATTTAAAGGGACGGAAATCAGTTAGCTGTGCAATTACTCTAACTGCAATGCACATTCTCTAACATTGCTTGGTGACAATAATCCACCCTTGGGTCATATTCAATTGTTTCCCTTTTATCAGTGACATAATGGGCGATTCTATTCCTCACAGTAGTTCATAATGGTTTTACCAAAACACTCTTACAACTGTTGCAAATATTAACACATTCCACACAGCAGAGAAAAGGCCAGTTTGTAATCAAAGATTTTTTTTTTTTTTTAATTTTTAACTAGATAAACATTTTCACCCTGTTGTGTATAAGACACAAACCAAACCCAGGAAAACCTTCAAGGTGGAAAAATCTTTAAGGTGGAAAAATCTTTCTAAATATCCCAGTTTTACTCCCACTTTTCTGCTGTTATTTTGAAAATGAAAACACTAATGACTTTCTTTGTAAGATCTCATTTTCCACTTTCTTATCCCTGCCACAGATCTGCCCCCAAATGCTGCTGAAAAGCCTGACATAAACCCTGGCTCAAGCCCATGGGGTACAGAAACACTGCACAGATAAAGCAAAGCAGCAAAAAACACTTAATGTAGGCAACATGAATCTTTGTATAATTCCAGGTACAGCACATACCTTAATTACATATTTGCATATGCATTAAATGTATTTTCCTATGCAAAATATTGTGTCTAATTATGTGCATGTTTTCAGGATTTGCGTGAGAAAAGACCAGATTTCAGTGTTATGTCAACATTAAGCTCTTCTATAAAATGTGTGCTTCAGCATCTGCCTTGTGATTAGTAACAGGCAAATACATTTGGAGTGTTTTTCTGTTTGATGACCAGAACTATTTTGAAAATAGTCCTTTTGATATTACATTCAACTGCACTGTCCCATGACTTCTGTACTGCATTTGTCTCAGGCATTGTAACTGTGGAAATTAAGCAGATGCAGAACTCACCCTCCTGTTGTGAAACCCTGGAAAAGGATGGAATGTTTTGTGCTCCATGTGCCATCAGCAACCCCAAAACACTGACTTCTACCTTAGAAATAATACATTATTTTCATACAGATCTATCAATTTTCCTCCCTACACCAAGAGTATTATGCACTGACCAAACACAACATGCATTAATACCTTCTGATAAAAGAATCACCCAATAAAAAATTCTGTGATAACATTAATGCCATCATTAACAGCAGACCTTTCCTCTACTGAGACAAGAGCACCAAGTATATGACATCTCTCAGGGAGAACAGCAAATAGTCACATTCTTGAGATAGCATGCAATTTTCTGGCTTGTTTAATAAACTCTGAACTACATTTCAGGCAGGACATGACAAATGCCCAAGAGAAGAATGTGTGGATTCACTTTCACAGAAATTTCTTTCTAAGCAACAAGAAAAATAAATAAAATAAATAAAACACTGTAAGATAAAATATAAGTAAGAGGATGTTCAATTGAATCAACAGATTGCCTGGGAAGAACTCCATCCATGCCAGCAAGCAGTCCTTGGAAGTATTATTTAAAGTAAGGGATGTACAGGTCCCAGAGATCAAAGAGATGCCAGCAGGAGGTAAATCATACAGTTAAATCATACTTATACCCCACACCACCATGTGTGGTGTTGCATTTAGTGTTTCCTATCAAGAGAAGTAGGAATGAAAAAAAAAATCCTCCTGAGGGCTAAAAGCTGCTTTTGTTTTCCTAAGATTTAGAAACTCTTGGCACAGTCTTTTGGGATTGTCACAGCTTTGTGTACACTAACTGCTCTGATGGAAATACAAATTGCATTTTTCACATCTGCTTTGCTCTAATTCTTATATGACTCCATGCAACAGGAAAACTGCTCCCCTCCTGCACCTAAGTAGCCCAACAACCTCACTGGTAACTGTCCCTAAAAGACATTTAGGGAGAACAGAAAGAACAGAAATGACTTTAATACAATCAATGTATTCAACAGAAATGGCTTTAATACAATCACCAGGACCTACCAGAGGGTTTGGCAATATAAGGAAGACCTGAAAGAATAACAAGTGTGGGCTGGGTTACTGTAAATTCACATAAAACTCTATTTTTATTTAAGTTTGTGAGCACCAACACAGTAAATATCAATATTAAGAAACTTCCCCATCTACCTCTTCAACAGCAGCATTGCTCAGAATACAGAGGCACAGATTAATTATTTGCACTTTATGCAAAGTAGACTATAACATGAATACTTTTTTATACTTTTCACAGAAATTCAACTAAAGAACTAAAATAAATCACAGAATAATTTTGCAGGAGCAAAATGTTATGAATGCTGATAAATGGCTGAGAGTAATATGATTTGTGTCATCATTAGAGGATGTATGCTCACTATCAGAAGTGCTTTCATGACAAGGAGGGTATTGAAATTCAAAAATGTTTAATAAAATGTAAACCTTATAATCTTGCAGGTATTTATCCTGCTGCTAATTACTTACAGGGGGCCTGGAACACATGTAAAAGAGTAATGGGTATTAGCAGGGAGCATTTGCTAACTCAAAAAGTTAGAAAGATCACTTTCCCTAGAGATAAATAGCTGTTAAATCTGTCAACTTAAACCTTAATGCATAACATCTCAAATAATCTCTATTCTCTTCACAGACAGCCTGTATGAGAATTAATGCTGCAATAATCTGGTCGACAGCAACTAGCAAGAATTTAAGAGATACAAGGCTCAAACCAACTCAGCCTGACCAACAGAATTGGGAGGTTGATGCCAAAACTGATTGTTCCACAAATTAACAATTTTCTGAGAATATCAGAACACTTTTAGCTGAAGTCTCAAGTGCTGGAGTTTTGTCTCACTGTAAGTTTGCAGGGAATTGGTTTGTGTGGATATATTCCTGCATGAATGTGTGCAGCCAGAGCTCTGCACACCCCTGCAGGCACTGTCCCAAGGGAGCTCACTGCTCCAACACATCACTCAGAGTAGTGGCAGCTCCCAGTGCTGCTGTCTTCAAGGTTATTAGTGCAAATGGGTTCATTCTTAAAGTACCCTATTGAATTTCTTCCCAAAATAAGTAGTTTTGCTATGATCAAACATATCAAGCAGTGCCTTTAAACTAAACCCAAACTTCTTGTATCAGCAGTGACTGAGGCAGGTCCAGCAGCAGGTGAGCTCTGGGGGATTGGGGACAGGACAGGGATGCACACTTTGGGATGCACAATCCATGAGACAGGAGGAACAAGCAGCGCTCACAGGGGCCTAGGAACTGCTGCTCTCCAAAGGCTGCACCCCAGACCTCTGCAGTAACTAATCCAGACAAATGACCCAGTCAGAAACAGCAACAGTAAACAGGCTGCACCTGCTGACACTGCACAACTGCAGGGAGACCCAAAGGTGGAGGCAAAAAAAAAAAAAAAAAAAAGAAGAAACAACAAAACCCACCCAAAGCCAATGCTGGAGTTTGGGCCTCCTCCCTGACGTGTCTGACACAACTCATGGAATTAATGTTGACACATGTAAACTACTACACACTGGCCAGAAGTGAACAAACACCAGATAAATCTGATGGATTCAGAGCAGAATGGATTCAAAATGGACCTTGGGATAATGGTAAACTCATTGCTTAAAACAAAAGGTAAAGTGACAGGGAAAAACACTGAGAGCCAACACATATCTTCTATTTTACACGCTTATACCCACAGTTGCTCAGAATGGGAATGCATCTTCACTGAAGTTAGAACAGGATTATTTAATTCTCCAGCAAAGCCCAGCCAGAATATTGTGTCACCACCTTATAAAATGATATTAATATAGCACTTGAAAAAGCATTAGGAAAAGCAAAGAAGATGATTCATGGACTAAAAAGTGTGAGCTTATGGGACCTAAGTTCACATGGCTTAGAAAGAGGATATTTAAACAGGAATTTGAAGATCATATATATCTATATATACACACACATATGTAACAGAAACCTTGAAAGTGAAAGAAGCCAGTTGCACTTGCCTTTTGAAGAAAATACCTTGGGGACAATAATAAAAGCCAAAGAAGATACACATTTAACATAAATTGAGACCCTCTGACATAAGGAATATTGAAGAACAAAATATCCTTCCTTAGTCAAATGAAGTCTCCCTTTAGCACCTGCCAAGGACATGGAGAGAGGTCATTTCTAGTGACTGAATCTAGGTCACATGCTCTTTCATGCAAAAGGCAGAACTAAAAAAATTAGATGGAATAGTAATTAAGCAAAGCCCAGAAGTGTCCAGTTGTGCTGGGAGGAGCTCAGAGAGCTCCTGCACTTCAGGGAGGCTGCAGCTCTCTGTGCTTTGCACTGCTGATTAATGCTGGAGAGGAGACAGGCCAGACCTCTCTTTTCTCCTCTCATTTTCAGCTCTATCTCCTTCTGGGACCAAAAGTCTTGAGAGGATTTCCCTGAGCACCACTTTGCCTTCACCTGAGCCATGGGACACAGCTCAGAGGGTACCAGGATGGCCCAGAAACTCCTCTCCCTTTGCCTCCTTCATGCCAATACCAGGTACAGCTGTAATCTAACCCAAAGTGAGTTCCTATCTGCTGAAATAAAGGAGTGCAACCTTCAAGTGCTCGTTCATTTCTTTTAACCACCACTTTTCAACATTAAGGATTATTAACTTTAATGCCATTGGTGAGAAACTTTATTATGTTTTCAAGAAATTGCTTTAAATCAAAACTGCAGATAAGGCATTTTTCTCCCCTCAGAATTACATGGTTGTGTTAGCAACCAGCAGGAATCCATTTGAGCAATAGAATTACCACCTCCTGGAGGTGAAAAATGGGACAAAAGCAGGAGGAGTGTCTCTTCTTAAAAGTCAAGGGAAAAAGGGCAAATCAGGAAGGAATGGAAGCCCTGGGAATGGGAAAAACTAAACAATCTGCTGTTGATTTAAGCCTTAAAGGAAGTTACCCTAACACAACATAGCTGCCATCCTGTACAGAGATTTTACAGCAAAGCTGCAGAAATCAGAGACAGAAAAAGTAACTCCCCACTTTTCCATTCCAATCCCAGCCCAGGTTCAGCATCACTGTGAGATTTTGAGGTCTCAGTGAATTCAGCAGGGCTGGGCCATAATTAAATCAATCCCATGTCTCAATGGCAAAGAGGCTGTGGCAGCTTTCATGGCTATGAAGGCTCACCTGGCTAAAAAGTCTTCCCTAAATGAGCTGCATCTCTTTAAACTGAAAATATGAAAAATGAATAGAGATATCCCTCTCTGAAATTGTGATACCTGGAAGAACTTTGTAGTGTCTGGAGTACAATATGTATTTGGCTTCTGGGTGTCATCAGCACCCAGGAAAGTTAAAAATGTGCCATGCAGTCAAGGTTTATGGAGAAAAACAACTTTTAGATTCTGGATTTGTTTTCCTCCCACAATTAACAAAAGGTTTCTATAGGTGTGCAAGATTCAGCAACACACACATGCTAAAATTTGTGTAAATGTTTTATCTCAATAACAAAAAATGATTTTTTTTTTAAGTTGAAACCTAATTTTAAAGCTTTTGCAAAATAACTCTCTGCTGGGCTGATCTGCTATCCTGTTAAAGCTTACAAAGACTTTTTATCAGAGTTATAAAGCCACTGAAAATAAAGACACTTTAATGGACACCACATTAACTATGGTATTCTGAACAAGGTGCAGCAGTACAGACCAGCAATATTTCTTCTTGGTGTAACTGTAGAGCACGGTGCAGGCAGAATGCATGGATAGTCACAAATCCCCAGCATTATGCCAAGATGACAGAGTACTTGTCTTTTTTTGTTCTTGTGCTGTAATTTATCTTAAAAAAAATGGACCCGGGTTTTCCTGCGTAGTACGAAAAGTGTCCAAGAGAATGTCATAATGGCATTACTCCTGCTAGAAAAGCTAATCTGCTTTACACTGTCCTCCTTTATGAGGTACTGTCACTTCCCAGAAACAAAGGTATGCACATAACACTTGCTGAAAATAAGTTGTAAAGCACTGTCAGTTGCTCTGCAGAAAAATGCCAATTATATCCCATGCTTTTCTTTCCTTAGCTTACAATATATGTAATGTTTGATGAAAACTGTGCCATGGCCTCATTTGGGCCCTCATGATACAGATGTTATGCCGTTCTCAGTGGTGGGAAGAGAGCATGTACACAGCAATAAGGACCCAGCAGAGCATCCCCTCTTGCAGCAGCCAGGTGCTTGCTCAGAGTGACAGCCCCAGTCGAAGCAAAACCATCACTTTGCAGAGTGAACTATTGCCTCTTTGGTCATGTACAACACTGGCTGTCATTTTAACACTAGAAGTATTTCAGTCTTTCATATCATGACTTACCCAGCCTGTCTGATTTTATTCTTCACTTTGTCTTAAATTCATTTTAGCTGATGTCTTTATTTTTTTATATATTTCCCAAGCAAGATTTCAAGTATCTTAACCAACTTTTATTCTTTTTTTACACTGAAAAAATAAACTCCATTGATGAAAAAAAGATTCCAAATCTCAGGTGGAAATTTCATAAAGTTTATCATATAAAGACTCACTCATACACACACCCCAGTATAATTTCTATTTGTCTCCACCTGCTTCCTTTCTCAACAGAATCTTTAATTCCCAGATTTGTGGCATCCCAGGGCAAAGATGACTTGAAACTCCCACACAATCTTGTTTTTCTCATTCCCATTTCTCAAAAAGAATATCTTAATAAAAACAAGTTTGTAGAGGCTAAAGGTGGCTAAGTAATTTAGTTGTAGGAAATACATTTTTACAGAACAGACAAGAATATAAGGACTACACAGAAATTAATGACTGGAATTCAATCATACAACACCAGAGGACAGTAATTTCAGAGAAACTATCTTAGTGAAAAATTTACTGTTTGTCATCTTTGAAACCAAGCTGTTCCATGAAAAGGGTTTTTCCAGATGCCTAAATATAGAAGCTAAAGGACATCACCAGATAAGAGGAATTTAGCAATACCTCTGGTAACTGTTGTTGTTAACTGGCAGGGTAAACAGTTCTGAATAGTTTATATGGAGCCCTAAAAAGAGGACTAAAAAACCAAAAATGGTCAAAAATCTTGTCATTTTAGAATACAGCTGTAAGCTACCAAAAATTCTATTGACATAAAAGTTTCTTTTATGCTTCCCATGTAGCAAAGAGGTTCCTATATGGAATGGCAAGAAGAGCAAGAGGTAAGGCAAAAAAAAATACTGGGAAAAGGAGATTGCAGATTGTAGCCTGGGTATGAATGAGAAGAGGATGAATAGTCTTCTTTGAGAGCATTAAGTGTCTTCAGTATCTCTCAAGACCTACATCCTCTCTGAAAAGCATCTACAAGCCCAAATCTGCCCAAAATTCCTAAGAGTTAGTGTGGCCTTATCTAGTCTAAGCTTTACACAAAATCTTTCTGTGCCCAAATGCAGGATTGTATTCCACAGTCTTTTTATTTGGGCTGCTTGCATTTGTCCTCTGAGAGAAAGGAGAATGTCCTTGTTGGGGGTCTCAGATCAGGGGCCTCTCCTAACACAGCCTATTGCAGCCACAGGAACCTACATCACAATACAGTTACACCGAAAAACCTGATGCCTTCCAGCCTACTGAGATTGGATGGCTTTTCTCCTTTTTGTTTTTCCTCTTATTTTATTTTTTTAATGGTTTCTCCAGACCTTTAAGTTGAACTGTGAGCTACTCAGTGCCAAATATTAGTTCTGTTCCTCCCAATTTAACACTGCTTAGTTTAGAACCTTCAAACGATTATTTTAAAAATATTTTCTGGTTAAGACTACATATCTGTCCCTGTGAACATCTGTTTGGGGGAAGAGCACTGATAGAGTTACTCTGGCACACAGAAAATATCTCCTTTATCAATGTGTCACGTAAGCTGGTATTTTGGAAGAATAAGGATGACTGGATAAACCTAAAACTTTTATCAACATTGTTCTGTTGATTCTAACCACATGTCAAAGAGAAGCCAGTGGGTTCCAGTAATGTATGTCCTGATGTTATTTCATGGCCCTTTTGCTAAACTTTTATCAAAAAGAGTTCCTATCAGATTGCATTAAAGAACACATTTGCTATAAAATCAGTCAGTTCAATTTAGTTTTCTATGTATTATTTTGCACAATGCTTTCCTAGCTGCTTCCTTCCAGGGATTTGCATTTCAGGGATCAGCTTGAATGGAAAACCCTGGAAGAAAACTTGAGCATGAACGTATTCTGTATGAGCACACACACATTCTGTTATTGCTCTGTCATTTGGCTCCTAAGCCATATTCCTTCTACCCAGACCCCCAAATAAATCCATAAATAGAAGGAGTAAAAGACATTAAAGTCCAGTATCTGATTTTCTCTCTGTTAGAGTAAGCTCTTCCCTGGGAAGCATTGGCACTGTTCAATTCAGGCAGCACATTGCTGCTGGAAATGATAAAATGTCCTAGGAAGGAATGTAAATCCACATCCCTGGTATTTGATACATTTAAATCAGGTCATATAGTCACTGTTATTAATTAGAAACAGTGTTGAAGTAAAAACATTTTAAATAAACCCAGGGACTGAATGTTAAAGCTGTCACTTTTTACACGGCCTCATGATTCAAGGATTAATGGACCTTAAAACAACCATAAACCACTGAGGCCCCTGTTCAGCTTTGGAAGAATAAGAATAGTTTTATTTCTGCTTCAGTCTGCCAGTCCTAAATTCATTGTGTGTCAGTGGGCACTGTAAACACTTTTAAGTATTGTGACATTGTGGTACAAGATGCTGCTAATCTGTTTCCTGCCTGACCTTCACCAGCTCCACACCTTGCAGTTCACTGAGAAAAGAAAACAAAGTCATGAAAGAGAGATATAAAATACAGAGCCTGTATGCACAAATACTGACTGATAAAACCAGAATAATACTTGAAATATTTAGGATTTACTTTAAAATACCTCTTTGACAGAAGCCTTTCCTGAATCTCTTTTTTCTTTTTTTCAATGGCAACATTTTGCTCTCTACACTAACGGATGTAAAGTGCAATGCAAAGGGTTAGAGCACTTGTGAGGTAGGGACTTTGCAGAACAAAAATGCTGCAGTTTGGAAGCAAGATCAAGAATGCAGAGTACATTTCTGGAAGGCCAGCAAAATGAAGTCATCACTACTATTTAACAAAACAACCCAAAACAAAAAGGGGCAAAAAACCCAAAGAAACAATAGCCAGCAGTGCTATCAGAATGAGTGCCAGGAGTTGTGATTACACTGGAATTAAAGTATGTGCAGTTATCACAGGATACAGCAATGGGATACCAAACTAAATGAAATAATGACAGATAAACAGGAAAAAAAACCCCATTATTTTATTTTTAACCTTATCTGATATGAAGGTCAAATTTTCTGTGGCATAAGGATCAGAAAAACACAACTGGAAACTTTGAAGGTTTCAAATTCCAACCTCTTTCTTAGAACTGACTTTCTGACCACGCTAAAAAGGTGCTTGGTCAGGTTTCACTTTAGTTGCTCAACCTGGAAAACTGGGAGAAGAAAGCAACTGTATTTAAAACAAATGTAGCATGTGAGTGAAGCTTAACTTGGTACATAAAGTACCCATTAATTTTCACTATTTTCTAGTATATATAATGCCTTTCTCTCAACTGCTCATCAGCTTGGAACCATAGGGCAGCAGTTAAAGAGAACTTTGTATCCTGAATTGTTTAACTCGCTTGTTTCCTAAAGTTTTTACTGCATCTATTTCAAATGTTACTTGGTTGCCGACATAATTCTCACAAAATAACATGAAAAGAGTTTTAGAAAAAGACAAAGTGGGATCAGGAGGAAGCATCACTACTATTAGAATAACGTGCCATAAATGTCTAGTAATTAATGTGAGCAGGACCTAAAATTCATCACCAGTGTCTATACTATGCAAAATAATTCTCTGTCACTTGCTTAGAAGTGGACTGACATTATAAGGCAGATAATAAATACTTTTGTCATTCTCATTTTAAATGAATTTAATTTTCATCATCAGAAAAGAGTCAAATTGTTTATTTTGAGTGTATACAAATAACTTGCTTTAAAAAGCAATTTTATTATTGACTTATATCAAGATACCTTGATATACACAGACCTATTTTCCTGAATATTCTACCTATCAAGGTAACTTTTGCTATAAACAGCGTTTTAAAATTATCACATAAAAAACTATCAAGCACTAAATTAGAAAAAAAAAATAGAATTTTGAAAGTGATAGTTAAATTTATGAAGCAATTCTGCTGCACTCAGAGTCTTGCTGCTTGGCATGCAAGCACATTCCAGAGTGTGTGTGTGTGCCATGCAGGTGAAGCTCTTTGCACAGTATTAAAAGGTGGGAGAAAGGATGAAAGCACCAAAGGCTGCACAATTACAGCCATGTGCAGAACACATGTACTTTGGACTTAAGCTTGTTTGCATGACTAATAGAGATAATATTGAATGTCTTCTCTCATCTCTTTTTTTTTTTCCTTTTGGCTCAGTGCCTCTTTTGCTACCTCCAAGAGCTGTTAATTTTGTTCACTGCTGAGCAAAAGTCAAAGTCAGAGTCTAAACAGCTTGTAATGAGTTTTCAATGGCCCATCTCACTGAAATTGAGGGCAAAGGAGCAGCAGACTTAGACACTGTCAGCCCTCAGAATTTATTATTGAGGGAGCAACACGTTCAGAAGCAAATACATGGAGGAGGGGCTGAGAATTCTGGCAGCTTTGCATAAAGCCTTTAACATAGTCTGCATTACTTATGTAAATACCTTGACAACACAGATAAACACTCAAAAATCAATGCAATGCAGCTCAATTAACTGTGCAATGAGATTGGTAATGTCGCAGCAACTTTATTTGGCAGCCACTTAGTGCTCAAGTTTTAAGTCCTGCTCCAGAAAAGTGATTAATACTTTGCTAACTACCTTAAAGTCAGGAGGAAAGTGGGGGTTAGGATGCTTAGCACTGATAAGCAGCCAATGATAATTTTGTGAGCCCTTAGTGACCGTTTTTATGGGCTGCACAAGGAGGGTTCTTGCACCTCAGTGGTGCAATGCTGATGTTTGTGAGACTCTCACCTCACCCACTGCTCAGGAAGGAATTTTCACAGTTCTGTCTCTTCAGGTGTATACTTGGATATATTTCACTAACCTCTGCTATGTGCTTCTTCACTTTTCTGATCCACATTTTAATTCATTGGGGTTTTTGTTCCCTACTAACAGATCATGAATCCTATTGCTCCATCTTCACCAGATCTCTGATTGAAAATTACAGCTGTAAGCTGATTTAGCTGCTCTTATTCTTTCAAAAACAAGCAAGAAAGCTACTACTAGGGCTTCCAAACCCAGGAAAGAGTTCTCAACAGAGGATTTGTGTATTTACAACTAAAATTCTTCCTCTTTTCTGGAAGCCTGCAATTGAGTTCTTGTTAGAAAGTCAGGCTTCGTAGTTAAGGGGGTGAAGAACAACAGATTTTTAAACACTGGAGGAGTAGCCCCAGAAGGGAAGGCATGCAAGAACATCATAGAACAGAGGATGAGATCAAAAGTATCTTATTCTGGATGAGCTAAACAGGCATTTATGGTTTTACACATTGCAATATCTGTTACCTCAGCCTTTCCCCAACCAAGCCTTTGATTTACCACAAATACTCCACGTTGTACTTATACACACTTCACACAGCTTCCTTTTGTTCTTACAGCTACATACCCATAAAGAACTCTGCTTCTGTCATATTTTATGCTCCTTTTTCATGCACCACTACTTACGCAGGGAATGGGGAAAAGTTAGCAATTAAAAATGCAAGGCTTTGTTTGGCTTGATGTCATTTTGTTTAATGCCTATAAAGAAACACCTCCAAATCACATAACTTCCATCAGCATTACTGCATTCCACTCCTCTAACATTACATAAAACATGGTCACTATCTTTCCTGGAAAGTTTTTACCTACTACAAAATTTGTAGGTTTATCTATGATAAAAATTGTAGTCATGTATGCGTTGAAAAAATATTTGCACATCCTTTTTGAGAAAAGTGCCAAGAAAATAGGCAATGTTAAGTTCTTGAACTCCCAGACAATGTACTGTCCATATTCAGAAGGAAGGAGAGACTGAAATGCTTTCTAAGAAGAAAGCAATATTAGGAGGCCAAGAAAACTTTGTACATAATTCAATCTTGCACAAAAGCACAAGGAAGAATTGTATGAAGAGAGCAGTAAATGGTAGAAAATCACATGATTTAGTATAACTTATTGGGGATATATTCAACTCCTCTGTATTTAGTATTATTGACAAGCATTATATTCAGGTAATTGAAGTTTAAATTGAAGTTTAAATAAATGACAACTCTGCATCAGCAGCACTACAGTGACAGTGCTCTACACAAGACTCAGCACAGTGGATAGAATATGCAGCAGAAAATAGAGAAGTGCTGGCAAAAGGTACTCAAAGCACAATAAAAAGAGGAATGAAAACTTAATTGAAGGAAAAATATTTTATGATGTTGTTAAATCTTTCCAAATATCTCAATCTATACTTTCCCAATAAATCTCCCATATTTTGAAAACAAGCATCAGTTAAGAAACCACATGCTTAGCGCACTTTGAATTTTAAACTCAAATTCTTTTACTGGCAAAAATAATGCTTAACATGTATTGGGTGGTACCAGATAAAAGGGTTTGTACAGTTTGAGAGGAATGTCACATCCATCCTCTTTTACGTATGCATCACATAATAGCCTGTTTTATATAGGACATAAGACCTTTTCAAAAAGGGCCTTGAATGAATAATGTACTACAGCGTCGTGGGTGTCATCAGGTATAATAGAAGAGTCTCTTGCACCATGTATTAGTGAGGGTAGATCTCTGCAATTCTCTCACCACATAAAACACCTCCCAAAATTGTCACAGTCAGGTCAGAGCAAGCATTTCAATTTTTCACAGCCCTGTTTTGTTTCCCTTCCTCTCACTCTGTGTTGGCAACAGGCTCTGGGTACTCATGCACACCATTTAGCAGAGAGAGCAGAAAATCATCCCAGCAGGGTCTGCCCACTGCTGCACCTTCCCAAGGACCCCACTTTGGGTGGTGCACCCACGGTAATGTTTATTTCCCACCCACACCAGACTCAGGAGCAAGCAAAGCGTTTGATTCCAGGTGACTCCCAGCCTCTCAAAGCCAGAAAAGGGGGATATATCCTCCTATCACTGCCAGCCAAAGGGGGAGGCATGAACTTTTCTTCTGCTGCTCAAAGCCTTGACATTTCCAGCTTTTCAAGCAGAAATTAAAGCACCATTTCTATATGTTGAAAACCCACAAAATTCTAGGAGCAAAAAATTTGGCCCTACACTTCACATTTCCCTGTTATGCCTATGCTGAAAAGCTCAATTTTTTCCCATGGAACACTGAACATTTATACAATCATTAAAAGCCCATCTTGCACCATATTTTTATCCTTCCCAGTTTTAATACATTTTTATAATTGCATTGAGGATATTCTAACTCTGTTTTTAATGCAACAATAAAATTTATGAACCATGACAAACGTATCATATCAAAGATCACCCGAAGAATAACAATGTGCACGTCAATAGAAGAAACCTCAGCTTCTGCTTCATAGGAACTTAGGATTGGGAGGTGATAAATACCTAAAATAGTATTCCCATGTTAACTGTGAAATGCCAACAATATCAATTTTTTTCCTAAGCAAAAGGAAACACGGTGCTGTAAAAGACAATTTTTTTGCAAACATGTTGCATTGACAAATTTAGTTTTAATGAAATTTAGATTTTTTTAAAATCTAATTCATGTGCAGATTTTACTGACTTCATCCTCATGCTTTTTGTATAATAAAATGTGATATCTAATTACCTTCTAGCTCTTGCTGCAAAGGACCTGTTTCCAAACCTGTTTCAAATATTCCTATTTTTACCTGTGCAAATTTCTACACACCCCTCACACCTTCACCACAGCTGCTGACAGCATTCTGCACTTGCCTGCTAGAGATAATATTCTCAGAAAGTAAATGGTTTTCAATTAAAAGGCCCTTAAAACCAAATCTTGTTTTGACATCATATTACTGATTATAAACTCATTTAAATGTGCAATAACTAAAACACATGCATGAGAACTCTTACAATTCACTAAATTATAAACAATTTTAAACTGAATACTTCCTAATTAAACACACTGTGTATTTGAGACTTGTGTATATTTTCAGAGTTTCCTTGGTGTTACACAATACATCACATTTTTAAATAAATCATTAAAAATGAGGAGGCAGGGAAAATACATTTCAATATTAAAAGTTCCCAGGTTATTCTGTCTCTCTGATATAACAATTTTTTTTTTTCTGGATAAGAAAAAAGAAATAGAGAAGAAAAATATCCCAGTAAGGTTCATGCAAAAGCACAGATAATCTACCCATTTTTTTAAACAGTTATTGTGACAAAACAGATTGAAAAGGTACTGTAGATCCAAGAATACATAAATGAAATGCATCCCACTGGAAAAGCTTTTTTTGCTCACATTGTCATTTACAGCTTCTGAATTAATAGACCAAGAAAGGCACCACAGGCACCAACAAAATGCAGTAAAACCATTGGCAGCCAGTGGTGTCTCAAAGTTTAATTCCCCTGGGGAGAAAAGGACACTGCCTAATCTGTATTCAGTCCTGACATTGTCCACATCTGATATGGAACATTAGCTACTAACTCTCTCAATAGACTAGTGTCCTTCAGTTTATATTACTTTATGTTAATAGTAGAAAAATTACACACAACATCATTTATCATTGTTATACTGTACTATACAAGCCATAGCTTATTTTAATATATTTATTTACCCTTAAGAGGAACAGAAATTTAAATATATATCTCTCAATCTATATAAATTTAAAGATAAGCTTATAGTGCCAGATTCAGGGCAGAGCTGCAGAAGGGATATCCCCCTTAAAAATGTGTTTTAATTGCACAAAGAATCTCATGAGGGATCACATTGCTGTAATAAGAAAAAAAAATCACTTTATTTGGGCTCTAAATCTTACAGAATTTGTACATAACATAACACTGCACCTTAATCATAATTTATTTTTTGATTTTTTTCTGTTCCATCACAGGCAGCTGCTCTGTGGCTCTGTTTCCACATCCTCCTTCTCCCTCAGCAAACTGCCCTTACATTATTTACCTACAGCTTAGGTAGGCAAGCTCAGGTAGCCAAGCTCAGTCCCCTTTAAAGGGAAAAAAATGCAGTTCATGAATCAACAAAGAAGTAGGATTTGATTTTTTTATGGATCGCAATCTACATCTCAGTACATCTAAATTTCAATTAGTCTGTTTAAAAACACTCCTGCAGTCAGTGATGTGTGCTGTTTGCCTTGGCTATCCAGAAAAGAAAAAAAGACAGCAATGATGAAGAAGAGAGAGAGACAGAAATCTATACTCTATTAAATGTATATTACTTTACCTTTAGATTTTAAAATGTAAGAAGTCAAATTAATGATGGATCTGTTTTTCAGAAAAAGTAGTTACCCAGAATCATCCAATCACACTGAATTCCAGATAATAATTCCTACATAAAATTCAGAATTTTTTATTTGCTAATGGGGACTGGTTTTACTGCATTTCATATAGAAATGTTAATTTTAAAGGTTCGAGCAATGGAAAATGTAACATAAATTTTCCAAATTTGCCACAAATACATTTTTTCCAAGAGGTACTACCCTTCCTATTATAAAAATCCATCCTATTTTCAAGATGAATTTGTGTCACCCGGTCCTTGGATCTTATTCTACCCCAAGTTCCTCCATCAAGCTTCAGTGCTGTAGAACAACTCATCAAAGTTTTTATGGTTTTAGAACAATTAGTCCAGATTAAAAGGAAATTAAGTAGAATGACTGACAACAGTAGAGTATCACTGGATGGTGGGCACCCTTTTATTACTTAACAATAATTTTTTTGGCTAAACTGCACCAAAAACAAAAAGCAAAACAACCCAAACAACCAAACTCCTCATACACACGATTCTTAAGAATACCGCAGCCTGTCCACAAATATTCAGTGAGACATTTTCTCAGGTCAGGCTTTTCAGACAGCTCTACCAAGCAAGAATACTCCAACATTTCCCAGGTACAAAGGAAGTTCAGCCTCTGACATCCTGTTGAATATTGCAGCATTTGTCAAGAAATCAAGGCCACGGCTTCCTTGTGGCAAGGAGAGCAAGTTACCAACGAACCTCTCATGCCATAAAGCACAAGGAGGATCAGATCCTTAAACAGTCACAATTTTCATTTCACAGCACTTTTTCCCAAGCAAGAACAGAGTGATAAATTCAGTGTTTGACCTTAGAATTTGTAGGGCAGCAACAAAAGGATATATTCCATCCAGCAATATCTTAAATCTATTTTAAAGCGAAGTGTTCGCGCTTACGATTGTTTTGAATTTTTTTCTCCTGGTTACAAAACAGCTGAAGGTGTAACTTAAGCGACCAAGAGTAATTGTACAATGTCTGGTCACAAAAAAAAAAAAAAAATAATTTGAACATCACAATTAAAGATGAGAGTTTGAACACAAATGTTACCACTAACTTATAGTCACAAACACAATAAACTTTCCATTACTGGTGTTCATTTATTATTTGTATTACAGCAATGGGAAAAAAAAAAAAAAAAAGCAAATTATGAAGATAAAAGACATAAAAATCTAGATGCAAGAGGGTGAGGAAGAATTGGCCAGTTTATCCAGGCAGACAGACAGACTGGTAGATGGAGGTTCCTGCTGGCTCGTTCATTAAGGTCATCTCCTGACCCCCATGCCACTGAGGAAAAGACAACAGCTGTTTCCAGTATCAGTGGCAAGAATGATGGAAGTGAATTAATCCACAGATGGAGACCAGCACCTGAAGGGACCAGTCTGGTGAGCAACAACAGTCTTTGCCTGAGAAACACACTTAAATGTTACCATATGGAGTGCTAACAGGAGACAGAGGGGAATGGAAAGCTCTGCACGCCGCGTTATTGCCACAAAAGCTTAAGCATCTTATTATTGATAAGGATAACAAAAAGGCTGCTCTGCCTAAGCATTCCTGATTTACAATTCATAAACTATCAAATTGGTTAAGATGCCTTAATTAAGAGAAACTAGGTGATTAAATTACCGAACTGAAAGAATCTACCCAAATAAAAGTAAAATAAGATTGTAAGAGAGCAGAACTCAGAGATGCAAAAGCCCCATTAAAATCTGAATCAATTCCTCCTGATGATATGTTTTTCAGACTGAAGATGCATCAGCTGTTAAGCCAATATGACACTTCATGTTAGTCAAAAGGCTGAAAAGCTGCAATCATGTTTTATTAAAATAACAACACACGCTGGGCTGGGCTGAGGGAGAGTACCATGGTGCCAGAAAACAAGAACAATTAATTTAGTATCTCTGAACTCTTACATGTAGCATTTGCAGTTCAAACACCAGAATGTAACTGTCCATCTTTATTTGAATGTATTTTCTACACATGGCCTCAGGCTCCTTGGGGAATCACAGACTGGAAGAAACAGAGCTGCACTGCCAGAAATGCTGAAAAAATAAAGCTCAAATATATTGACAGAGCTGGAGAACTGGATAGCAAATATTTGGAGGTCACTGGCCAGTTTCATGTCTCCCTTATGAAGCATAAAACCCACTAAAATAAGGAAAACAAATGCTTGTGGTTAGCGAGGCTGTGTTCTGCACCCCCGAGGGCTGAGTGCAGCTGGTACTGCACCAGGGCAGAGCAGAAACCACCTCTGCCACCCAAAATTGTCACCCAGCTGGGGCAGAATTTGACAGACCATGTTCACTCTGCCAATTGACAGCAGGTTGCTCCCCTCTGGACATTTCTCCCCAGCCAGAAATTCAAGATTAGATCAAATGGGCAGGTATGACCACCCACTTCTGAGAGCAGGCATTTGTGCAAGTGCCACACCACTCCTTCCTCACTCTCCCCACCCAGTTTTATTCAGAATAAGCAATTCCAAGCCTGGAAAAAGTGTGTTCATGTTGCAGAACAAATCAGAGGTTTCCCTGGATTTTTGCTCGCTGAAGTGTGCCCCCAGGGCGTCAGCTCTGGGATCATCAGATTAAGAAGTAAGTGTGTGTACACTTCTGCTTCTAAAGCTGTTTTTAGTGTTTACATTAAAACTCACATTTTAAAGTAGTTTTAGAAATAAGATGCCAACAGATCTCTAAACTGAGACTCAGAGAAGATTTGAGCCCATTCAAGCAGCCTTCAGTGAGGAGGAAGGTTTACCTACTTTAAACATACTTTCACATTTCAATAGGTTGAAAAAACCTTCACTGCAAAATGAAATTTTGCAGGTCATTTACTGATTATGATTAAATCACCTTCATTTATTACCATACGGAAAATAAGCCACTGTACTCAACATGGGAGGTAATCTTAACTGCTTAGCAATTTATTCAAATACTCAGAAGCGAAAATCATTTCTGGGCTGTTCATTCATTAATAAGGGCAGATGGATGGCAGTTTGAGACATTATTTAAATATCTTTGAAATATAATTTCTAGTTTATATAGGTCAAAGAGGTTTCCCTGTTTACATATTCCAAACTGTGTAATGTGAAGAAAGATATATTTCAAGATGTGATTCTGAGAGGAAATTCAACTTCTGGGCTAAAATACACAAATTCACAGAATTAAATGAAAACACCAGGGATAAACTGTATTTTTCCTGCTCTATATTCTTCCTATTGCAGGTTCTATTAACGGTGAACTTATAAAGTCAATGCAGCAGGGTGCAGCTGATCTACAATGCCAAGTACATATCAGTAAAATGACACTGTCCTTTTCCAGAAGAGCACCTTTCATAATTATTTCCCAGAGTTTTCTAAGAGTTCGCCAGTCCCAAAAGCCTTTCTCACCCTTTCCATGTGGATTCCACAATAGGTGCTTGAGTGAGGGGATTTGGGTGCTGCAAAGTATTTTTTTTACAAAATATTTTGCCCTTGTAGAAGGTGCCAATTTGTGTACAGTGTGCTGAAATGGAAAGGGAAATGCTTTCATTATTTCTGAGCATTTTCTCTATTGGATGGGGCAGGAAGGCAATGTTTAAATACATCAACTATATCTCTTTAATTAGGTCATTAATCAGCATCTATGAAAGCTGATGAGATGCATTTTTTCAAGCCACATATGCCTTAACTTTGGATTAAAATTTCTTCTCAGCTCTGAAACCAGTAAAGCACTTCTACCATTCCTACCAGAGAAATAATCTGCATATCTACCCCTCACTGAAATTCTGCCATGCACAGTTTCTCCCCAGTGCTGTTCACCTCCAACCTTGGCCTGCTGGAGTCCAAGAATAACCCACAGAGCTCCTTCCCCATACCCCAAGGGGAAGCTCTGCTCTCATCTGTAGTGATGCAAATCCCAAGAAACTTATTTACATCAGTGGAGTCACCCAGAGGCCACAGCAATCTATTTAGCTTTCTTTGCTTCATCCTTTTCCTTTATCCACTACTTACATCTTTAAAAAAGTCACATCAGGCACTGCAAACTCAAGTGTTTGCAGCAGAACTCTGCTTCCAAAATGATCTGCAGTTTGAAATGTGGCTTTAGAAGAATTCTGCACAAAATCAGTGCTGCAAAAAACCTGTATTGGCTCACAGAAAATAAAATGCCTTCTCACCAGATTACAAGACTGAAAGGGAGCATTCAATTTTCTAAACTTAAGCTATATAGCACAGACCACTGAATTTTATCCAGTTTGTTCTGTATCCAGGGCAATCACTCACATATGACTAAGGCATGATTTCCAGAAACAGCTAGCCTTGAAAGATTCATAATTATCCCTTTTTACAATAACATTGCTGCTATATATTACTCTAAATTAATGTGAACAGAGAACTGGAAACTAAATTCAGCTGTAAGGGCCCAAAACTTCACGTGGTTCAGAACTCCAAGAACTGAATTTTTGCTCTGCAACGAGGATAGTGAGAACACCCCAGAGCAAGAAACCCTCCTTTGATGACACCAAGCACTTGGGTGTTTACTTCAAAGGCTTGGAGACCATTTTCAGACATTGTTGGGACTTGTCTGGGGGACGTCTCCTTACTGTGCATCTGGAAAACAAGAGCCTGAATTGAGGAGATTTGAATGAGGAGCTACTGGCTAAATTGAGAGAGTCTTTCCCATCTATTCTTCTGTACAATCCAGAGGCTGTAACTCCTCCTAGTTACACATTGGGACTGCACATCCCTTCCCCAGCAGGAAGGTCCATGGGAACCCCAGACCCCAGCACTACACTCCAAAAAACAGGGAATATTGCAGCATTTGTCAAGAAATGATGATAAAATATTACTCAGGCAAAAATTGAATGAGTAATTTGGTGTCTCAGCATTCCTGGGACTCCTTGCAGGAGGTGGCAGGGTTATTGAAAAGCAAAAGGAAACATGGCTTAAGAAAGGAAAGCACAGTGAAATTAAAATGCTTGAAAAGTAATTATATTGGCAAAAATTGAATAAAATAACAGTTTTCTAACCAGTGCTATTTTAGCCTGAACTATGACCCCAGCAGGCCACAAATATTTTCATGGTACCTATATTACCAATAATTATTTGTGCTGGTGAATTGCAACTATGCTTTTACCAAAAGACTTCTGGGGAGAAAAATAAAATCAGCTTTCCTAAGACAGAGGAGGGAAGAAAACTAAGTTAATAAATCATTCTGCCTCAGATCTCTGGAAGATGTCTTAGTGATGATGTTGCACACTTTTGGTAATTTTTTAGCTGCTGGCTTATCTATTGTCTGCCACCAAATTTCAACTAGCATTTGAAATTACTCAACCTGTCTACTTGTTTGTCCCTTTTCCCTGCAAAGCAGAACTTTCCTTCTGGAGACATGTATTGAACACTTCTTGCCTGACCTATGGATTAATCAGAATTTAAATACTGTATTATTTCAACAGGCACTTCTAATATCTGTGTTTCCTGCCATGAAATGTAATTAGGGGAAATTAATTTACCAGGGGAGCTCTGAAGCTTTACCTTCTTTCCCACTGCTATTTGCACTGGGCAACATTCAGATGTAATTCCTCCTGTTCCAAGTGCTAAGATATACCAGGGCTATCCTCCCCTAGACTGCCACAGAGCAGGAAATGTCACCCACTATTTGCAAGGTTCACAACAGTGACATTCTCCCAGGAAAACTGAACTGCAGCAGTCAGCTCAACGGGTTTATCATTGTTAATGAAAACAATTGGAAATACACTGAACATCTTGTTCTGTGACTTAAATCAGTCTGTAACTGTGTTAGAGATGCAAGCCAGTGCTCCAGGACAGATGATCTCCCCGTGAGGCTGTGAGGGAGCTCTGCTGTTTGTAAATGCAGCTGGTGCTCGGTGTTGTCAGGCAGGATAATAAACGAGGTACACCTCAGTTCACATCCCCTGCTTCAGTTTTCATGTTATGTTCTTAACCTGTATCATCCTTTCTTTTTCAACATTGATTTTGATCTGGAGGGCACACAAAAAAATATTCAGCTGCAGCACAATGTTTTTATATGCAACTTCAAAAAGTGGTTTTTTGCAGCCTGCATTCAGAATGGGCTGCAGGCCACCCTTGGAAAATTCATTATTCAGGTTATCTGGAGACAGAAACAGGGAATACATTGGGCCATCTGCATGGTGAAAGCAGCCCATCTTTTACAATTGGGTTTTGAGGATTTTCCCTGTGAAACAAAGGCCAGACCACAGGGATGAGTTAGAGAAGTGTGTTCTATTTAACTCAACAGTGTCAGCCATATAACGTGCCCTTTATATCTATAGTTTATTTTAACACATATCAAGGAGACAGAAAATTAGTGATCAATGTAGAAGGGAGCATGAGGTTTCATTATAAATTAATGTATGAAGACTTGGATTTCAATGATGAAATGAACATGAATCTTAAAAATTGTCTGTCTTTATGAAACAGATGAAAATTATTACAGTATATAACTTTTTGGTGACATTTTACTGCAAAGGGCATATTGTTACAAAATTTAGCAATGATGTAGCTAACAGAAATACTGCAGAGATAGATAAGATTATTTATGTAACATGATAAAGCATGAAACATGGATGTATTTGACTCATGGGGCTGCAGAATGGGAAAAATACTTTGCCCTGCTCGTAAGGGAACCCTCCTGTTAAATCAAGGAGCAGCACAGATGAGACTTGCTGGGAGCCAAGACTGCACAGCAATAGTCAAATCCAGTCCATACAGTTGTGCTCTGGAGCAAAAAAAATTAACAGAAATAAAAAAGGAAAAAGAGTGAGAAAATAGAAGAAATGTTTAAAGACCCTCACTTGGGTATCCCACTTCAGTGGTGGGTTTTTTTCCAACCCATCCCTGCAGGTTTTTTTATCAACTGGATAAAAAAATCACCTACTGAAAATGGAACTGGGCGAAAAACATCTGTAGGTAGAAACACAGAACTGGTGGAAGGTTGCTTTAAATTCTGCTGCCCAAGCTGGAGCTGGAGAAACTCAGTCCCACATAAATGGAGGCCTGGAATTAAATGCAGGTTCTGGAATATTTCTAAGATGGAAAGAACACATACACTGATTGACTCACCTATAGACATGATTGACTCATAGGAAATTAGCACTAGAATACAGAAAGCTCAGAGTTAACAGAAACAAAAACTTGACATAAAAATACTATCTTTATCAGCTCAATGAATCTTGGCTACACAATCTTTGAAAAAAATAAAACATCCCACACATCAAAATCAGACTGACTTATATGCATAAAATTTGGGCAAACTCAACTGGACACATTTCTCTAAAATAAATGTGATGGAGAAAATAGATTTTCACACAAAACTAAGGTCAAAATTAGGTTTATCTTGGAACTAAAACTTCAGTCTTACCTAAGAAAATATTTTCCCATATGTAAGTTTTCAACACTATTCTCCCTAGAATTGCATAACTGAGTTCAGATTGAAATTACTTGCTATCCTTAATTAATTGAACCTATATTCCATTTTCATCTTGTTTCTCTTCCCTTGTCCTACTTCCTACCTTGCCAGGATAAACCATTCTGTTACATTTGCAAGCTCCAACTCAACTCATACCACTGTGATTTCCTTTAAACAAACAAAAAGACAGTAAAGGAAAGAAAAACAGTGAGAAACACCTGCAAACTATTATAAACTCTGAACCCACCCACACAGCCTGTAAGTTATAAGTGAAAGAAGATTCAAAGAGAGAAACAAACTGGGTTTGGGGGTGTTTTTTCTTCTATAAATAGTGGCAAACAGATGATATTAAAATCCTTAGGAAAATATTTTTGCACTCCTTGGTTGTGCACAAACAACAATTTCTATTTCCTTCTAGGGCTGGGGATGGTTCAGTGCCATCCCTGTTCTGTGAGATGTTCATAAAGGGCTAAACCTTGACTGGATGAAGGCACATGACCTCAGGACTGTGCCAACCACATTCCCCAGCAATGGGGCTTGGGATTTATGATTTTCCTGGATGGCCAGTTTTATCACACTGATATTTTTGTTGTTTATCAGACCAGAGAGTTCATCCCTTCCTTTTCACATCTGAGAAATACTGGTCAAACAATGCAGGCAATTGGATTTTTCTTAAACTTGAGACACCTTTGATTTGTTGTGTAATAAATTATTATCCATGACAAAACTTGAAAATTTTATTTCAGAGCAAAGAGAAAATGAAAGTTATAAGCTCTGTTCTCTATGGAGGTCTTCTGTACTGAAGCAGTTCTACAAACTTCCATCAAAACAAATTCTCTTATGAGCAGAAATTAACATGCTCAGCCATAAACTACATTCTAATGGTTCACCAAAAGTCAAAAACCCCAGAGCTGGTATGGCTCTCTGGCATCCAGAAGAATTTTGCTCTGGACATGGTAAGCCAGGTTTTCACCCAGTAAATACGTAAAGCATCAAAAGTAATCCAAATTATTTTCCCCTGGAAATAGACATAAAGTGTAATAAATTCAGTTTACTACATTAAGATTTACTATTTCATTTTTACAACTGATCAATCAACATTCTGTAAAGCTGAGCATCTCACTAAGATGTCAGTGTAAAAAAATGCACTTGAGTATTAAAACACTTATCACTGTAACTGAACCCAACCCAAGTAAATGAATTAACTCCATTGCCACTGAACATTTGAATTGGAAGAAATTCAAAATTAGAAAACACAGGATAATTTTTCTTCACATATTTGCCTTGCTGTTCAGCTGGATAAAATTTAACATAGCTGTGCTTTCACTTATTATATGTAATAATAAAGACACAGTAGAAATACCATGAAGGTAAGGGAATGTAAATGCCTTCATGTAAAATAAACAAAGGAGGCACTTACAAAATATGAATGCCAAGAACTACAGTGTCTGAGCCCAGCCAAGGAGAAAAGGTATATTGAAAATTATACTGAAAGTACACAAAAGTACACTGAAATATCCATTTTAAAACAAATCTAAAGAGTATTATGAACAAAGGAGTCATCCTTTAAGTTTTTTCCTCTGAGCTTTCAGCAGGGTAATACAGACAAATACATAGATAAATGATACTTTGCATATAAAATTGTCAGCCTGAGAGCATTCTGAATTCAGCATTCTGAATTAGGATCATGCAATGGAACTTAGAGCAATAAGTAAGCCAGAATCACATGGCTAAATATGTATTAAATCCAGAGTGGTTACTACTGTGATTTAACTTTATTACTTTCTTCTCTTAGTGCTTTTGTTTTCCACTAAAGGATTTATTTATTTATTCATGCCTTTATTTATTTATTTACTCGGGAGTGCTATCTCAGGAGTCAGTTCTCTTTGCACTTGGATGGGAAGAATCTGTCACACCACAGGTTTGTTTAAAAACATCAAAGTTCATTGTATGAGTTCACCACCTGCCTCCTGCATCTTAAATTAACTACTGACTCAGACATAAATCACTGCAAGTTTCTTAGGTTTCCAAATTATTGTCCAAAGAACAAATTTAAAATCCAAAGTGTAAGCAAAGCAGTAGCTCAGTCAGGGGAAGAGCTGTGGTTTTTGTGCCCTGTTGCAGAAGGACATCAGCTTTCCCAGGGTGTACCACACATGGACAGAGCAGCAAAGTTCATGAGGTCAGAAAGTGTTCACCTACCACAAACCACAAAGACAGGATCTTGGTGTGAGTAGCAGGCAAAAAACCAAAACAAGACTTTTCACACACAGACCACAGGTCTGAGCAAGAGAGAAGGAGCTCTGGCAGGGAGGGACCTGCTGGATCCTGCAAGGCCAGAGGCACTGCTGAAGAAAACACAAGAAATACTCCAACAAAACTCCACCAAACTACTTGAGAAGAGGAAGCAAGGAAGCTCAGGCAGATTACTAAAAAATAAGCTGATCAGAGCTACTGGAGGTTGCAGGGCTTTTCTCTAAAGACTTCTTAATATTTCCTGACCTTACCATTAGAGTACTAATGGTCTACTAAAATCTGGCTAGGAGAAATAGAAACATTTTAACATTATGATTACAAAAAAATGGTACCAATAAGTCCAGATACCAGCTCACATGCAATTTCCATTGTGCCCATGTATTTATGAGGTGGTTATACACACTGTGTGCACTGCAGTAATAATGAAGCTTGTGCTTCAAATGCTCTGTAGCAGCAAACTTTGTGGGATAGCACATGTAAAATAACATTTTCAGTTTTGCTGTGAACCAGGTATGTTACCTACCTGCAACCAGTCATTTATTGTATTAATACAACACTGCTTGCTTAAAATAAATATGTGCACATCAAATGTGCACGTCCTGTGTATTTTTGTGTACAGACAGCATATATGCATGGGCACAGACACATGTCTGTATTCATATAAATTTTATAGGAAAATGAATAAAAATAAGGTTTTCTACAACTTGGTTTTAAGACTATTTTTAGTCCCTATGATATATTGAGTGTAGAGAAGATCAATTCTGTGGTTGTAGGGTTTTCTACCATCCTACTCTCCTGTCTCTGTATCACCTCTCCTCACTGAAAAGAATTTTACATGTACAAATTTCATAACCCATGTAATTTTACATGTACAAACATGTTTACACATACAAATTTCATATATATGTGTCCATCTGTGTCCCATACCCATGAAAAACAGCACCAGAGAGAAATTCCTTGAAAGTTTGAAGAACTCCATTTTTCACTTTTTTGCTTTGTTTGAAGTCTGTGGGCTTTGGATAGTTCACTTATTTATTTTAATGCATTTCAGGAAATACTTGTCCAGGCCATTAACCCCAGAGCCATCCCAGCCAGGACAAAGTCTTTATTTGTGAAATATCACCCACTTTAAACATAAGAGACACCACAAGAGATGTTACCAGGGCCTGAGCCCTCTTGCAGAGAACAATCTGGCCAGGGTGTTTGACCCAGGGCTTGTTCAAGGCTCGTGGCACCTCCCTGACCTGTGCTGGGAGCCTGAGCAGCTCTGCCTGTGCCTCCATGGAATAAATCTGCAATGGTGATTATTCCATGCTCGAGCCACCTGTCCTAATGAATAACACCTCCTGTGTAGCCGTTCCCAGATATTGGAGTTGGCTACTCAAGCTTGAAAGACAAGTGGAGAATTTATTAACTGGTGCACAGGCTCCTTAAAAGGCACAGGGGCAAAAGAGGAAAAGAGGAATTCACTGCTGTGGCTTTCCTACAGCACTGGAAATGGATTTGTGAGTATCAGAAGCCCTGCATCAGCATGAACCTGGGCAGACACACAGGGGAGTGGTACCACAACTGCATTTTGGCTTAAATTATGAGTGCTTGAACACTGATTGTAATTTTACTTCAAATTTCTGAAATAGAGAGAGGCAGAGACTTAAAATTTGATGAGTGCAAAGTTACATGGGTTATTTAGTAGCTGAGGAAAACAACCAACTGTCCCCCCCATCCTGATCTAATACAGCACCACCACTGCATTTTCTCAATTATTATTTTTAAAAACAGAAATTTTCCAGTAAATGGGTTTGTATATTTCTTAGCTTTTTGAGTTAGCACTATTTATAAAAGAACTCGGGTGAATACACACTAAATGCCTTTGCCAGTCATTTCTATCAACAGATCCTTCTGAGCCAAACAAACTGATGGTTTGGGAGCTTTTGCTACTTTTTTGCCAAACAGCACTGGATTGATTTGTTAAATTCTGTAACACAAACATGCTTAATAGCAAACAATGTCAAAGAAACACACATTTCAACGGCCCCTGGAAACTTCAAAATGTGCTTTTCCTGTGTTGGAAGTTGAAATAACTAAGCAATACTGTTGTCTTCTTAATCTGTTGATTTTGGTTTTCGTCCAGACGTGCAAAGACCAATCCAGTGACAAGCAGAAAAACAAAATTCATTTGTTCAGCAACTTCTCCAGCCAACTCTGTGTTATACACAAAGATAAATCTGTTAATGCCATTGTATATTGAAGATGCTTCTCTATTGTACTTATCTGCTGTGTCACTAGAAGTTATTTGCATGGAGACTTAATAACAGCCTTAAATGAAATTCAAATGGACGTTAAGCGCACATAGAATGTATTCTTATATCCAGTACATGTGTGTTTGGATTTTTTAATTCAAAGTGACTGATTGCTGATTAAATTGAGTTAGCTAGTAGGTTTGTAGGGGTAATATCAGTCACTCTGCAAATTATTCCATCAAAGAAAAAGCCAGAAGTGCAGACATTTCATTTACCCAGGGCTCTCCTCACCACGAGAGCTGGCTTGCCCATCTCATCTCTCCTGCTCAAGTACTTGGGAAGCCAAAAGCATCTGCTCTCTAGTTTTAGCTGGATAGTTGAACACCCAGGGCAGGATAAAACTGTATGTTTATTTTTCAACCCAGCCTATAATGATAGACCCTCTCTTTAAGTGCTTCCATTCTCAGCATTTATTGTAACTAGAGACCAGTACCTGCAGTCTTCTGAGCGCCTCCAGCTACTTCCTTTTATAAAAATGTGATAGCATTGATATAATACAAGAACTAGTGATCCATTCTACTTCAGGGAATACTGGCCCCACCTCCCAGCTCTGTTCCTCCACCACTTTCTATGACACCTCAATATTTTGTCAAATGTCACTTCATTTTGCCACTCTCCCTGAGCACATCCCTGCCAAATTCCAATTCCTGCGGGTATTGCTACAGAAAAAAAAAAAAAAAAAAATTACAAGATTACTCACTACATAAAACTGACTTTCTGTTACAATGTCCTGCAGACCCACTCAAACCAGTGAAGCTTCTCCCATTTACATGGCTGAGAACTGAGCACATTCCCTTCAGGAGCCAACACCCCCTGTCAGAGCTGGGCAACTGGGCAGCCACTGCTCTTGAACCTCATGCAGCTGTGTCCTGCACAGCCACAGAACCCCAAAATTTACCACTGCTACACAATTTCTATTTATTTATTTGTCATTGTTGTCTTGGGCTCTGGAAGGGGCTTTTCTAAGGACCCTGCTGTGATGGACACCAAGAGCAACAATTCTGCTGCTGTAGTCTAGGAGCAGATTGACTTGCTTTACTACTTCCTTTCTCATTCCTTTTTCAAATTTTTGATTTACTGAAAAACTGTTTAAGGGAGAAAAAAACAAGGATCTGCCCCAAAATCCCAACTGTGGGAATGTTTGCTTTTTTTGGCAGCACTAATATTTATCCCATACTTACTAGGAATTCTCCCCTGTGCTAAGAATGTTGGTCTTAGAGCTCAAAGATCTAAACATGAAGTCTTTTATCAGTATAGTGTTTTTCTCCCCCCTCTATGCAACTTCAGAGCAGTTAGGAAAAATAAAACATTAAAACAAAAATCACCATCTTCGAGTGTCTGTGAAAATTTATGTACTAAAAAGCAGCTGTAAAATTTTTAATGTTTAAATTAATGTTTTATGTTTACAATAAAAACTCTCCAGCCATGAAGGGCTTTTAAAAGCTACATGCTAAATACAAGCAAAACCAAAGCAAACAATAACACTCCCATGAAGCCCAGCTTCAACCCACAAAATGGCAAATAAGACTTTTGTGCACACTTCCTAAGTTTCTGAGTCTTTTTCTACAAAAAAGAGCCCTTAGCAATGTCAAAGCCACAAAAAAGAGCTGGTTAGAATGTGAAGGCAAAAACCTTGTAATTCCTTAATAATAGGTTTTTCTGCAATTCTGAATGTATTTGTGATGGTCTGGTTTACTTTTTTTATTTGAATTGTGTTATAAATAAAGCAGCTTCTCTCCTCCCCCTCTTCTGCCAGCTGTAAGCACTCTGTCCTCCAATAAGGTTGAAACAAATGAATAGGTTTAAAAGAGACCATTATGCACTTGCTAGCGCAGAGTGAGGAGATGAAATGTTGCCAAATCATTCTCCTTTTAAAATCAATAGGAATTCTTGTTATTGGATTCAATGGGAGTATAATTAGGTTCTACACTCACACACTTTCTTGACAATGTGGGTTTCTTTGCCTCTTTCATTCCTGTTTCCCTCTCAGATATGGAGAAGTCTCGCTGTTCCAAGGAGCTCTCAGTTTGAGCAGCATTTCAGCCATTTCTCCCCTGGAACACTTGTGACACAGCCTGGAGCAGGCAGAGTGAGCACAAACAACCCAGATTACCAATCCTGAAACCCAGTAAATCACCAGCAGAGAGAGCACAGCCCAGCACCCAGCAGGCGTTTGAAGCCTTGATCTCCTGAGTTCCCTGCCCACCCTCCCAGTGACCTGGTCAGAGCAGCCCCAGAGGCTGAGCCACCTTTTCCAGCTGGGCTCTGCAGGTCCTGCTGCAGGGATGCTGAACCCAAATATATTTAGTTTGATTCAGATGTGAATCTGTCCCACAAGTTGAAATTGTTTTCAACGCCCCGTCAAAGTAATTCCAAGAGGACAATTTAAATAACTTCCCTTTGTAAGGGTCACATCAGGAGGATCCAGCATTTGCAAGACCTGAATGCTGGGCTCCAAATCAGCCACTGTGAAGTAAATAGATGCAGAGATGATAGATAGATGATTGATGATTGACCATAGATGATTGTACAAGATTCCAATACACTGGTAGCAAATCTGGAGAAAAAATTACAATTATCCTATTCCTCAGTGTTAATAAGGCAGCATTGAGCAGTCCAACTTTGGGACTCTTTGCCTCCCAATATCCCCAGTAATGTCCTGTACATGTCTGGAGAGTTCCCAAAGTAAGGAAGACCTACATGATGTTTCATTTTCCTCCCTCCAATTTTTATTCCCAAGATGCACCAAAAAGGAGCCCTTGGCAATGGATTCTGACAGAAGAGTACATTGATGCAGTTTGGATTGCCTTCTGGAAACAAAAAAATTACCTTAGTTGGAACAGTATATAGCAAACATGAAAGAAAATTCTGCAGAATCAGTCAAATTTTCATTCTACAGAACACATTTTAAATTATCGTTTTTACACAAACCACCACACAATACAGACTTCACTGCTGGAGAAAGTTTGCACTACTTTACTCTCAAGATACAAAGATTTTCTGGAGTTCCTTTCTCTCTCTGCCTCTATCTAAGGTATTTCAGCTGGCCTAGGAGGGGGACACTTTGCCCTCATGTTGCTCACTGCTATAATCTGTTATCCTCGAGGATGGGAGGGCACCAGATCTCGTGCCAGTTATCCTCCCAAACCTCTAATTAATGCTGACAGTAAAATACTGGCCACAGCATTCACTACATGATAAGAGAGGGCTCTCCTGAGGCTTGCACATCCCAGTCAAGTGAGTTTCACTAAAAAGTGTCTCGTTACCAACAATACCAGAAAATTGCAACATGTTCTTAAATTAGCACTAAAATAGAGATGACTCACTCTGTACTGTTCTGGATGGTGATTTGTCTCTTTTCCCTCCATTTCATTCCCTCCCACCATTCCTCAATCAGATGTAAAACTTTCTTTTTCTGCAATGGGAGGAGAGAGAGGGAAAAAAACAACACCAACATCTCAACAACTCTGTATTTGGGTAAGCAACTCTGCAGCATCACAGCTCCAAATACAGAGGCACTCATCAGCTCCCCCAAGCAGTTGCATGACCCACAGTTCCTTCAGCCCTGAGGCACACCAAAATTTGTACTTGGGAGAGAGAAACCCTCTCAGGTAAAGGCCAAAAATGCAGTAAAAGCTTGGTTCTTCCCAGAACTTCCAAAGAACTGGGTTTATTTCAGTTCCCTGCAGTGCAGTGCACAGTGTCAGTCCATTTACAGCACTATTTACATTAATGCCTGATCCAGCAATCATCCTGCAAATTATCAGAACTGTTTCAGGGATAATAAGGAAGAACATTGTTTTGCAGCAGCACAACGTTAAAAAGCAAACAGATTCCTTGCTCTGAGAATGTCTTTGCAATAAAATTCATGGGTTTAGATTGCAATATCCTGGTAGGACACATGCATCATGATATAAAGTCCCCACAAACACACAGGTCCAGAGCAGCCCAAGTCCCAGGCACACCTCATCATGGCAAACCTAGGCAGGCTCAGAGGAGCAAATTGTTTCACAGGACATTCTGCTCCTACCAGAACTTCCAAAAGTGTTTCCTCTTTCCTCCACAACTTGCCAGCCTCCTCGCCCACTGCTGGCATTACAGATACAATTGTACTTAAATAAAGCAAGCGCAGCATCTTCATCTAAATGTTAAGGAAATATTTATCAGCACAAAGGCAGTCTCAACCCATACAGTGTTTACAATGGTTTTTATCTTCAGGCTACATTAGGATTTGCTGTGAAATGGTATTTGCAATGACTTGTGAATCACTGCCAAATGTGGCTGCACCAACCATATTGCAAAGCTTTGCACAGCAGCAATCACGGGGTACGCCTGACACTGGGAGCAATTGGTACAGAAGAGCAGTAAAAAAAGATGGTCTGTTCTTTTCTCACTTAATCCCTTCTGTTGAGGCACTCTTAAAATTCAGAATAAAATATGAACTAAGATAACAGATGCCCTTAATGAGGCCCTCTGTTACCCTACCCGAGTATCTCTGAAAAAATAAAATATATAGATGCTGTTTCAGCAACTACGACAACAGAATTACAGGGAGCAGAAAGTTTGTGATTCTTTGGGGCAGAGGGTTATCTCACACAGGAAGGAATAGTTGGTGAGCTTGGAGGCACTGGCACAAGTTGCAGAATGCTAAGATATCATCTGCTTTCACTTCTCAGCCTACTTTTCTTGATACCAAACCCCACTGTTCTCCTTAAAACTGGAGGTAAATAAATAACTGTAAGTGTGTAGATTAAAAACGTGAGAAGGTAATTTCTGCCTTATGAGAAAACCTATATGTAAAGAGATTTTAATGCAGAAAATTTCTGCTCCTTGCTTAAGAGAAACATTCCCCCTCAATCTGATAATTACACCCAGCTCATCCTCAAATGTATAAACACAGGGTACTGGGTCTCATAAAAAAAGTGCAAAATCGATCTCATACACTTTTAATTCCACAAACCAAACAAATAAAAAAAAATCACTCTAAAGATTCTAAAAGATCTCTCCAAAATCTCCAAGATCTCCGAAAAATGAAAGTCTTTTTAGACTCAAAAATCTTCATATTTAACAGCATTTTGGCTCTGTGTGTGATCCACAGAACATTCGTGGCAATTTCCACTTGTAATGCACAGGTACAAAGTAGCATTTCTGACTATCCCTGTATAAATGGCATTTGAACAGGCTGAGAGCACTAGTAACCTGCATCTCAGCTTTTTCATAAGATTGTGCAGTGATGAGCCAAACTTTGCAAAGTACAAAATCTTTCATCTACCAGCAAACATTATTTGGCATTTGCTTTGTGCTGTAGAAAAAAAGATTCATCAATGATTAATCTTAAGAAATAAAGCTTTATACTCAGTATCTTTCCTGAGAACAAAACATTAAATCTAAAGTTGCTTTATGGATCTTCTTTATAATAGAGGTTTATTGTTTTCAAACAAAATTAATTACTGTTTTGAATAGAAAAATGTTACAAACTAACTAGTTTGCAATGCAGCTGGAGAAACTTAATGAACTAATTCCTGAATAATTAAAATGCACTGATTTCTGGTACAGCATCATCTTTTAATATCACTAAGGCACTCTGTGTACTTTTATATGGTCAGATCTCATTTTGATCCAAGGTCCAATCTGAAGTACCCTCAGCTGCCTCTCTTTACAGCATGTTATTCATAAATGTTGCATATGTTCCTATATTCCTCTAAAACAAGACATGATAAACTAGTGAGAGGCTCAGAGCTGGTTGCTGGGGATTTACAGATAACAGTAAAATGCAAAGAATCATTTTAAAATTCAGCACAGGAAGCAATGATTTTAAATTCAAAATTGCCATCAACAATTATCACTTATTTAAGTAAAACAAGAGAGGAGAGTCTCAAAAGAATTCTGTGTATGTCACTCCTACCTTGACAAAAAAACCCCATATTTTTAATCTTCTGACATCACATATCACAGGAAGTCTCTAGTCACTTCAGTATAGTAGGGACAGAAAAGGGGGAAGTTATACATTTTCAGGCAGTAACAATTTAAAATTAAGGCAAGAACAAATATTGTCAGTAAAAGCAAAAGACAGTGAGGAAAGCACCTCAGCTTGTGGAATAACAATATTGTTAAATAGAAATGGTTGTTTTCTGAACACAGTCATTTTATAAAATGTACAGTAAAGCTTTTATATGTAAATTACTCAAACTCAGAAACCTTTCACTTCAAATTGAATTGAGAATAGCTTGAAGAAGAACACTTTAGTGAAAACGTGCTTAAAATGAACAAGATCAAGAACAACTGAGGTGCACATACAATGTTCCACTGGGAAAAAAAATCCCTGTAAATAAATATTTGATTGATGCACTGCTAACAAAAAAGGATAAAAAATTGGCTTCACACATATTTAGATAGCCTCTTAATACATGCACCTGCCTTTTCTTTGAAACTGATTATGTTTGTTAAACTATGTATTGCCACCAAATACGTAACTGATGAATGATAAAAGCCACTACAATAGAACTACATTATACAAATAATCACATTATAACATTTAAAAGTTCCCTTCTCTAACATACTACAATAATGCAATTTTCCCTCAACTTTTGAACTACAAGTCTTATGATACCATCACTGTAATTTTACCTTGCCAACATCCCTTAAAATAATCCAATCACATCTGGTGGTCAAACTTGAGCAACTGTTCTGTACCCAAACCTTCACACCAGGTACTCCATAAAGGTACTGAAGGCTGGGAACTGTGTTTACAAATTCCACATGGATTTAAAAGGAGTCATATATGAAGCAAGTGCCATATCTGTTGTTTTCACCAGTTTGGAAAGATATTTATCTTCATGTTTTCTAGCAAACCTGGACATTTCTAATGATGTCCTGCCTGGAAATGCCAATTGACACAGAGCATGTCATTGGAATGCCAAATATTTCTAATTTTGGAATAAATTCCTGGTAATTTAGGTACTTTGACAAAACTAGCTGCAATCCATATGTTTGTATTTGATTCTCTGTGACTGCATTTGACTCAGCTGCTGTACCAGGGCCATGCACAGCTGAAACCCTCTGGTGGCACTCACTGCTGAGAAAGGAGATGAGGTGGAACCTGACCATGGGAAAATAAAACAAGAGCTAATCATTGGGCAAATGTGAAGGAAAAGCAAAACTAACCTCAAGAAGAGAATAAAGAAATTACCAGAAATTAACTTACACAGAGTTTAATAAAACTCTCATGCCACAGTAGCAAAGGAATAACCTCTTTGTAAGGCTGTGCCCTTAGTAAAATTATTTTGAATTCAGTTATTGATTGTATGCTTCCTCCTGCAAGAATATGGAAATCTGATTTTCTTCCATTCTTGCAGGGTAATTCTCCCTTTGGATTTGAACATGGCTACCAATTACTGTAAGAGCCAGGGAGATATTTATCCTATTTCAAAACCTGGGCCTCAGCTTATGGGTTTGTGAGGAGAGCAGGTAAATTTAAGCAGTGACCAACAAAAGAGACTGATCCTGCTGGCCTTAGTAAACTAAATTGTGATCTCCCTCACATCAGCTAATTCAGGCTTGCAAAACTAATTCTAACTAAAAAGATGAAGACATCAGGCATTAAAAATAGATGTGAGGCCTATTAAAGTGCAAGTGCAATGTACAATTCCCATAGTGTGAGATCTCACCTGCATTTCCCACCAAGACTGCCAATAATGAAAAACCCAAACCAAAACACAACCTGGTGATATTTCCTCAGTTATCAAAGAGAAGTACTCACCTGGGGTGAGCGAATGAGCAGAATTTTGAAAGATGGTACTATTACAACTATAAGCCAAAAACTAAAATGCTATTATATCCCTTGCTAACTGATATTTCAGCTATCAATGCTGAACTCCATCTAACTTACCCGAATGCTTTTGCACTGTTTCTCCCTCTCTATTGCTAAATGTGTGTACAATACCATGAAGGAGACTTAGGTATATTGCAAAGGTTATATTTTAAGATTATATGGGATGGCTGCATTTGACTTTTTAAATCTTTCTCACTCTACTTCAGAAAAGTAATCAGAAATCCACATGGTTTTGCCACACTATATCTTTTGGTGAAAGCAGACAGATATTTTTAGCATGAAAAATGACTTACGAAATTTTGAACATTTATTAAAAGCAATATTGCAGAAGATTTTAGGAAACATAACCTACCACCAGCAATCCATTCATGTTCATGTGTTCATATCAAAAAAAATTCTATTTTTCTCCCCTGGGTGAAATGATATGTCTAATGACAGGAGACTTAAATGCTAAAAGTACCTTCAATGCTTTCAATCATTGCTGTTCTTGGTTATATTTCACTTGTGTGTACAGGGGGCAAACATGCTGTCCAAGCTGCTGATAAACAGCTCTGAGTTAACACTAAGCTCAATTTTTTAAGATAATATTGTCAAAAATCTTCTTACCAACATTATTACAAATGACTCTCCCCAAGTCATGTACAGCTGGGCTGTGGCTGTGTGTCCTTTCTTAGGGAAGGACAAGAAAGGAAAGTTTCATTTCTATAGAAAAAGTAGCCCTTGCTCAATGTAGTCAGACACTGTAGGCATTTACAAATAGGAATGAGGCCTCAGTGTTGATCTGTTCCAGTGACAGAGGCAAAACATTTTAGACACAAGTCTCTCTGAGAAAGGAAGATTTTGCAATTCACATGTTCCCAGTACCCTAAGGCACCTCTATCCAGGAGCTGCCTTTCCCTTTAGTGATGGTTGACACTACAGAGGAAGAAGCAGACCTGGAATCTTCAGTTCCTCCCGATAAAATGCTCTATTTATTAACTTTATTACCTAAAAGAAATAGTATTCTGGTTTGCCTTCTTTATACCTAACTTTCTCAGGCTTGCTTCAAGAAAAAAATTTGAAAATTGTGTAAATGGTCAGAATACAGATATTCCACATTATTTGTTGTGGCATTCAAGAGAAATAAGGCCAAGCTAAGCTAGGATGCTAACAACAAAATTAGGAAGTTGAAATAACTACAACTAAAAAAGAATTGTACCTAGGAACAATTCCTAGAGTGGCATAAATGAAGGACATAACTTCTCTTTCCTCTCTTTCCCATGCTAACTTGCCACATCTTATCTATAATTTTTGTCCAACATCTTATTATACTTACTGCTACTACTGAAGAATTTAGGAGGTTAAGCTATGAATCAGGGCCTCAATGTGCTACCAGCTCAACACTTACAAAAAATGGCAGGTGCTCCAGGACATCCTTAAATGCCTTTTTACCAGTCTGTTCTTCCTATGATTTCAATATACAAATATTTAAAACACAGAGGTATTTATAAGAGTTATAGTATTCCTGTAACTCTCTGCACCAGAAGCAGCTTAGGTAACAATACAAATGCTGTAAAACAATGTGTTAATTCAGCCTCCATTTACCAATAACTCTGATAACACAAGAAAACAAAAGTATTTAGGATACCTAAGCAGAAAAATAAGGTGGCTTTATCCCTGAAAACAACCTAAAGAGAAAACTCCATAAAAACGTGATCAAATCACGGGGCAGCAGCCCAGCAGTCCTGGCAGGACACAGATTAAAAGACCCCCAGAAGGGGCAGCACCACCTTTCACCTGTGACACAGCCACAGGGGCTCTGCCCCAGCAGTCCCCACAGAGCAGCGAGCGAGTTGTTGTAATGAAGAGCAGAGGTATACAGCCTTTATCAGATGAGAGGGGATTTGTCAGAGATTAATAGAATTCCATTGTAATATCCATATCTCACAAAGGCATACTCTGACAGGGTCCAATTACTTTCAACAAGCTGGGCCTGCTACATGGACCCTCTGAACCGGAATGGCCCTCCAATCTGTATGCTTTCGTTCAGACAGATAACACCAACGTGTTTCTCTCTGTGATCACTGCCTAACTTAAATGAGTTAATCTCGTTTTCCAGATGAATTGTTATTTTGTCTCCCGCAGGCTGTGATTACCGGATAAAAGTATTGTGTTAACAGGAGGGCCAGGCTCTTTTCAGCAGCGGATTCCACATTCAGATAACCAGCCAGAGAGGCTTTCCGTGCTGGCTTTTTTTTTTTTTTGCCTTTTTTTTTTTTTTTTTTTCTAATGTGAAGTAAGGGAGTGGCACTAACAGGAGAAAACTGTGAAATGACACAGAGATAAACCTTCCCAAATAATTACGTAACTTTGTCAGAGGTCAGAGGGGCAGTTTATCTTCATATTTCAAAAGAGCGTCCCGGTGAACCAATCTCATTTACAACCTACCTCTACATATTTTAAGATGTTATTTGCCTTTCAGTTCATGCCTGCCCTTTCTTTCTCTAATGGCCTTTGTTTCTGAAGCCATTATAATGTGCTTGAGAAGTTCACAAGGGAGCCTATCAGAATATAAATATTTGGAAGCACTGAAAACTATCTGGGCAGGATCAGAAAACAGGCAGAAAAAAACAAGCCCACGATTTCACAAACAGTTCTCTTCAACTGATGAAGCAACAGCCATATGGTGAGAGCTACACTCTACAGCACATTTTTCTGAGATAATGTATTTTCTCAATGACAGCAGTGAGATTCTTCATTTCCTTTTCCCGACAAGATGTGAAAAAGGAAAAGCCCCTCTCTAATGTTATTTTTTTTAAAAGTACACCATGGGTGGGGGAAGGCTTAACATAGGAGAAGCACCTGGCTAGTGCAGGAAACACCTGATTGTGCAGTTGTGCCTTGACCACCAGCACAATCCCTTCATAGCCAAGAATGACCCACACCTGACCCCCTTTGGGCAAATTCCAACCCACCAGCAGCAGCAGAACTGCACAAATTACATCAAATCCGTGTGCCTCGTGCATTTTCATGCATACAGAAAAACACCCATTAAACTAGGTGCTATTTCAGCATTTAGTGCCACAAAGTGAATAAAATTATGCCTCTGAATGCAGTAGATTTCTCCAGTGGCTCTCCCAGCAGGCAGATCTGAGTTGCTCCTGAGGTGGGTTATGCCAACAATTCAGAAACAAGACACAGCATCCGATCACTGGCACCGCATCAAACGCTGCCCATGAGGTGCAGTCAATAAGCCCATGAAAGCTTCCTGACAGAAAGCCACAACCTTTGACTGCAAAAAGCCAATGTTCTCAGCAAAGTCTGAATGAGCATCAGTGCAGGATGTGCATCCAAAGCACACAGTGGCTGTATCCCCCTCTGTGCACAGGGCTGGGGCAGAGCAGACCCTTCCAGGCCTGGGCACCCAGCACTGCAGAGATGGGGCCTGGCAAAGACCATCACAGCTTCCTTTATGCTCCCGTGCCCACATTTCCTTCCACAGCAAAGGAGAGGCTGAAGTGAAAAGCAAATCTGAGGAATATCAGTCTCTACACAAATATTTGGGCTCCATCTTTCTTACACAAAGGGTAACTGCCATCAGCAGGTATGAACATCATTCATAGCTGGGCAGGTAAATTAATGAAAAGATGACACATCTTGGAGTTTCTAAATGACAGAGTTTAAATATTTCTGTATCTCATAATGAAGTGAAGAGTCTATGCAGCTGGAACTGCAGCCATCATATTGCTGACCTCCATTTTGATCAAGTGGGCAATGTTCTCATTTCTGGCCAGAGACAGAAGTTCAACCTCAATACTGGGAATAAGTTCAAAATCCATCATTTAAAGGTCCCTGGTATCTTTCAAAATGGGTAGGTGGTAACCCAGTGGTTCACATTCTCTCATGAAAACAAGCTTTATGCAATATATATAACAGAATGCAAAATGTCCATACAGTGTAAGCAGTCAACCACCCACTTAGGGTGTAAAAACAAAGTTACAGTAAAAACATAGCCTCAAGAAGGTGGGCAGAAAAGATGGATTTTACATATAGGAGCTGTCCTCAAGTGTATAAGGAATCACACTGCTTGCTGGGCTACAAAAAGCATATTCCAGTCATCCCCATCACCCAGCATTGTGTTTTATTCTGCTTAGCAGGAGACCAGTGGTGCTGCTAGGAGAGTGTGAAGGGCTCCTATGCATCATCATAAAAAAGATAAGCAGAATTATTTCCTAAATTACAAACAGCTACAGATATCACAAATCACTGAGGGGAGCAGGGGACGCTGTGGGCACAGTGTGGGCACAAAGATGTGAGCTTTTAGCAGATTTTTTCAAGGCTGCTGATGCTGTAGGAGCAGGAAGCTGGTGTGACTTTGCCTTGTCTTTGTCAGAAGAAAGAAGGAACAGTATTTTTCTGTCCTTTTTTACAAGGGTTTTGATTGCATTGCTTCTCTTGACTTAGTCTAGGAAAGGGTAGGCCTCAGTAGGGATTTCAGAGGCCATAGGTTTCCTGAACTATATCCTCAGGAGGAAGGAAGATTTTTTCCCTTTTTTTGGCTTAATTAACAGATCAGAAATGGGAAAAAATATGAATAAACATCAGGCAGTGCCAATTGGAGACTGGTCACTTGGACTAACCCATGCTGAGTCTATACACCAGCACACAAGGGATTGAGGACTGCTCACATCCTGGGCTGGGCTTTGTGCAGGACACAGCCCTGACATTCAGCTCCTCACACAGAAATTCCCAGTTACTGCTCAATAGTCCTATTCCAGACCTCAGTGAGAGAAAACTCTGCTCACAATAACAGAAGAAAACACTCCTCACAGTAGCAGTGCTTTCCCAGACAAAGCCAACACTGGTGTAGCAGAAATGATGCTAGTAAGATGTGATGTGGATTGGTAACAAAGAAGCTTGATCAGCATGATGGAGACAGACAGTCAGAGACACAAATTAAATCTCAGACACAAATTAATTTCTCGTTCGTTTTTCTATACACCAGTGCTACAAAACACTTGGCAAAAAGTTGCCTTGAAGGTAGCAGCTGGAAATTATATTGCTTCAAAAGCCAAAAATATTCTCTACAGAGAAATTTTAAACCCATAAACTTTTCCATTTCTTAGTTTGTGTTTTGCTTTTTGTTTTTTTAATACTGCATCAAAGTGCATGCAGAGCAGATCCATTAATTGCTGCATTACTTTAATGTTTTAAAACTGCCAGCCTGTTTCATTCAGTGGTCTTATAAACATAAAATTGATAAAATGGACAGCTTTCTTTCTAAGCTAGCTTACAATCTCCTTCTCTGAAAGCTTCCTAAACATGCGAGCACTCCATAAAAAAGTAACTGGTGCATGCAGAAGCAATGCAGTTCACAAATGAAGCAGTATAATGTCAATGGTTTGAAATTGTTCAGTCTCAGTTGTTTTCCAAGTCAATGCACTGGCAGTCTTGCCTGAATGCAACTAGTCAATAGAGAGAAAATAAATAGAGCATTTCCAGAATTCACCCATCAGCACTGAAAAGTGTCTGCTTACTATTACACAGTTTTAACATGTCATAATCGTTTTTCACAGTATAGGAACCCTCCTTATACCTTGGACAAAGAATGAATGACTATTTTAGCACCCTATACATACCTTCTAATAGAAATTCTAAGCAAACTGTATTGACTATAGTATCTTAAGTGGTATTATTAAAGTAGACTCTGAATCATTTAGCCTATTTTTAATGCCAGGTCATGAATAAAAATTTATAATTTAGATATCTAAAAGCAGAGACTTCTGTATTTGGATTTCTGAGCATATTCATTTCTGTAAATACCTATATATTGAACAAGCTCCCTGTAAGAGTTGAACATCACAATTTATGCATAGTGTTATTCCCATAAAGAATCCTATTGACTATTAAGTTGGACAGGTTTTGCTCACACAGGTAAAAGCTTTAGTGGCACAGTTCTGTGACTCTAAACACGCAGACATTAAGCAGCAGAGAGATACACGTGTCCCTTATCTTCCTATCTTTTCTTTCCCCCATGCTGTATGACAAGTGCCATGTCAAATAACACCACTGGGCTGAATGCTACACAAAGAGAGGAAGGAAGCAGACAGGACAGACACATTGCTGCACTTTTGGGGAAATAGAAAAAAAAAGGTTCTGCCTGCTTCTCCAGGCAGCTATATGCTAAATTGCATCTAAGGTGCTATGCTTACTTAGATAAGGTCCTTGCAATGTCACATAATTACAGAAAGGATCTGCCATAGTCTGAAAAATGAGAAGTATGACTTTTCCAATCCCCTGCCTTGTTATCTGTCACCTGGATGAAAATCATGTGAAAAAAAATAAAGAGGGGGAAAAAATTCCCCTTCAGACCCAAGAACACACTAACGCCCACGGATATAAATGTTACAATAAAAGAGCAGGACGACTACTAGCAGAGCTTTTATAGCTTAACAGTATTTTGACAACAAATGTTCATATTTCATTTGAAATTTATGAAACCTTTGTGCCTGTAATCCCATGAGCAGCTACATGGTAAATGAAAGTAGCAGGCAGTCTAGATTAATAATATTTTGCTTCATACTGGAAGAACATTGTAAGGAAAAGAAATCTTGCTTTATCTGCTCTCTCTCTTTTTTTTTTTTAGTCTCTGTATTGGAGCAGATTCAGAGCTTTAAAACCTGCCTGCAAATATTCACAGATGCCTTATTAATTTATGAGAAACTGAAGGACCCATCACAAGGTATAAGCAAGCAATTTAGTAATAACAAGTAGAGGGGTATGATGCATGGCAAAATACCACAGCTCCTAGTGTTAGAGAGCTGCCAGTGGTTTAAATCAAGTTCAAGGGGAATACCTGGAGTAAGCTCCTGTACTTCATATGTTAATAAAAAAATTGGTATGGAAAGAAACCATTGCCCTATGAATCATAACCTTTGCTTTCACATTTTCACAGTTTAGACATACATGTATGCTAAAAGCCCAAGTGTGGCTTCTTGCACTTAAATGTCTAAGTGTCTTTTTCAACAGCTCTATTTATCTTCAGGCACATCCAACAAAAACTGTCAATGTTTTCTACATTTTTAAAGCAGACTCTCAGCGTAAGCTATCGTGGCAAATATGGTGTGGGCCTAGAAAGTAGATATTTATTTTTGTTAAAATGTTTGTACTTTTTTTTTGAGCTCTCATGTGGACTGATCTCACATACATGGGGTATATTAGGGTGGTAAGATCACACTGATGTTTGCCTTTCAATGACATTGTCATTTTAGAAAATATGATTTAGTGGCACACAGAAGAAAAGAAAAACACCCACCAAACCTACAATCCTGGGTTTTCTCTGCCATACCCCAATTAATATTTGCCACCCAAACCCAAACATGAGAGTTATGTTGTTTGCCTTCCTTGCTCATAAATGCACTACAGATTGTCAAATATATTAGCAACCAAAGGAAGCCTTCCATCAGCATCTGTGCTGAGTGGATTCAATAACAGTCTAACCAATTTACTATAAAACTTTTATAGAAGCGTTATATACTTGCATCAGGTTCACAGTTTTATTAATTTACACAGATTTTATGGTTTCTTGAAGTTCTTGTCTCTGAAAGAATGAACTAATACTTGAAGAAAGCTGAGTCTAGTGAGAAAATGATCTGCTTAAATACCATTCAGTCCCATAAAAGAGTAACTATACAGTAGTTATACCACCATCTACATTTCCATATTTATAAAAACTGATATAGGTATAATTGGTTAATAATGTCTGTGCCTTCTAATGCAGAATAAAGTAAGTTTTATTGATCAGTTTTGTGGTTTAACTGCTGATTTGGAGGGGAAAGGGAGGTCTTGAAGGAGAGTAGGGTAAAGGGAGGCTTAAAAGGGAGGTTTAAAATTTTTTTGCTTTCTAAAAAAAGGTCCAGAAAATAATTGTGCCTCTGAGTTCCCTTTAAGGATGTTCCAGAGCAATAAAGTAATAACAGGAGTTTTCTTCCTTTCCACAACAACACTAAATCATTTACATATTTAAAATTAATATATTTTATGAAGTGGGACTCAATCAGAAAGCAGTTTTGTATCCTTCACTGGTACTCAGCTAAATTCAAGAATCAACTAAACTTCTAGTTGAAGGTTTGGTCTGAAAATCAGATATTGCACAGTGGATTATGCACTGTGCCATACTGTAGTGCTTATGACACCAGAAACTCTCCAATTACTGAGCAGCTCTCCAGGGCCCAAAACCCAACTCCATTATTTGTCCTTGCAGAGCAATCCCATGACAGAACATCTGTAGCTATTACCCCACAAACAAGCACAGCCTCTGTAACAGAGTAAGAGAATAAAACACGAGAAGAGTGTGGAGTAAAAGCTTGCAGTGGAGTGGATTGTTGCCTACAGGCAAAGCAAATGTGTTTCCAAAGAGGAAGCACCTCTCCCTGCAGGACCTGAGGAGTACCAGGAACATCAGAGCCTGAGCAATGTGACAAAATGAAATATATATATATATATATATATATACACACACATATATATATATACACACACACACACATATATACATATATATACACACATATATATATACACACACACATATATATACATATATATACATACATATATATACATATATACATACATATATACACACATATACATATATATACACACATATATATACACACACACACACACATATATATATACACACACACATATATATATATACACACACACACACCCCCACACTATTTCTATGTGTATCTATAAATATATATATATACACATTCAGAACAGAGCATGTGTGTGTCTGTACACTCACAAACACCTCTGGATAAAGGAATGGCAGAGAGAATTTCTCAGTGGAATCAGTTTGGTCTGTCCTTGGGCTAAGACTGAGCCATCAGATCCTCTGTGTGACCCTCAGCCAGGGGCTGCACTGCATCCCACCATCCAAAGGAGCTTCTCACTCTGACCAAGCACTGGGCAAAACACACCTTGAAGACAGATGGAATTTCTTATTCTGGGCTTAGCTGCACGTTTGCTTAGATTTACTCTTGCTAGCTGAGTAAATGGGCTGAAGCCAGAAAGTTTGCTAGTTTGTTTATCTTCAATTAAAACTAAAGTGAAGTTGTAATGCCAAGGAATTGAGTCTGCTTAACTTGGGCCTGCTCTAAACCCTTTTTTCCAGCTGCTTGACCTTTGGTATTACCCCAAGATATAAACAAAAACTTTAAAAGTGTTCAATGGCTCTTGCAGCAGTTCCAGAAGAGCAACTCCAATAGAGAATTGTCAGGATTTTGAAGTATCTTTGTTCCAGATACCTCTTTATCAGTTTCATATCATGCTTTTTACAAATACTGACATAATCACATCTTAAAAAAAAAAGCTACACCAAATTGGCTACAAAGCCAAGTCCAAGGAATCTTGTTAGGCTAATTTCACCATATTTTTTCCACACCAAAATTAGCTAATTCAGCTGATTTATTATTAAAGCAGTATCTTCAAAGGTGCATTTCCTAAATAAGATAATATGTCATGCATACTGAATCTGCAAGCATCAAGAGCTCTGTAACGTGTGCTGGAGAGAAGGGCATGAGGAGATCTGATAAAATTCAGGATGCTTAATGTCAAATATAGAGAACAAAAGGAGAGTCTTCTCCAAGGTATGACACAGACAAGAGTGAACAAGGGAAGGAAGTCAATAAGAAGTTTTACAGCAGTATCAAATAGATCACTATTTCTGTAATGCATATGATTTCACTTATGTGAATCCCCTGTGTATTTTAAGACCACAGTTTTTAAAGGGTTCAGTTGGATATTTCCTCTACCCTTCACCCCTGTGCTCTGAGGCACAGATTGTACTACAGGCCTTTCTATTTTAAAATAAAATTCTGCTATCATTTAAGACTCATATATATAAAAAACAAGGAAGAGAGCCTTAATTATCATAAAGTATGGTATATCATAAATCCAGATATAGTACTCTCATACAGTTCTAAATCACTTTCCCCTATCACCCACAAAGACAACATAAACCAGAAGTGCTGATCTACAGTTAACAGTTACCCATCCAGAAGGCATTTATTGGATTGTCTCCCATCATCCAACCTCACAGAGGTCATATAAATTTTTTAATAAAATGTAGAAACAAAGATACAACTATACTTAGAGCACCCCAAAACCATAAAAATAGACCTACCTCTGAATATTTGCTCATTTAATTCCAACTATGTTAATCATTTATAATACCTCAACTGAAGGAGTGCTTTAATATTAAGAGAGTAGAAGATTACAGTACCTCAGATTTCCCATCTGATTTCTCTTTTGTAATTTTGAGTACAGCAACAAAACAGAAACCCAGAGGAAATGCGGGACCTTTCTTTTTTTTCTTTAAAAAATCAAATAAACTTTATAAATACATACCTTGCACCTGTTCAGACTAAAGGCCTGCATTCCCTCAGCCAAGCACTGATAATATTGAACACAAATAGAGTTTTTATTAAAATATCATAAATGTGGTAGCTACACATGCATCTGAAGTAACACCTTCTAATTGTCTTTATGGCATTAATCCAGTTCCACAACACATGAAAAAAAAAAGGGAATTGAGTTTCATTTTTTTTGTATTTTCCACTGGGAAGATAAAGATAGATCTGGTTTTGGAGAGTAGTTTAGTACGATTGGAAGTTTGGCCTTTCCCCATGTGCGTCTTTCCAACTATACTGAAAGAAGTAAAAAGAAAGCTCTGCTGAATTTTTCTCAGAAGTGAAGGAAAGGATCATAAATTGCTCTGAAATCTCCCCTGACTTTAAAATTATATCAGATTTTGCTCTTTTACATCTGAGAACTGCCTTCTCTGCTAATTGGCAATATGTCCCAGTGTTTGATGTTTACTCAGCTACTATCCTCTGCTACTGAGGCTCTTCCCAAAAAATTAAGAACCTTAGCCAGTTTTAGGCAGTTTTTGATGGAGATCTCCTTTACTGTCCATATGTTTTGCAGTAGGAAATTTCAATTGCTTCCTTCAAGAAGTTAAATAAGAAATCAAAGGCCAACAAGGAAAATAAAACCAGTCAGTTTAGATGATGTATCGACCAGGGAACCATAAGGTGAATTGAGATATATACACTTATGTTACAAGTAACTCATGGCAGTCACATCTTCTCTTTTCTTGTACTGAATCAATAGATGGTTGTGCTTCTTCAAGAGAAGCCAAAGTAAAACATATCCTTTTGGATAAGAGATCATCTTCCACACAGTATAAACAACTGAAGAACAAAGTAGATATTAATAAAATATATACAATAGTTATCTTCACTTTCAGTTAAATTGTGCCCTATTTTATAGTGCTGAAATAGAAAAATCCTAAAATAACAACAAATCCCCAGGCATCTACTAACAAGGGTACTACAGAGATTTAGAGGTCTCTAGTGACTTCTAGAGTGCTGGTTTGTGTACCAGCATCAGACTGCATTGAAAACCTGCAGCCCATCACTGCCATATTATTTTGGGTTTGTTATGTGTGGTGGCTGAGTATTGTTTGCTGTTGCACAGGCACTCCAAGAGCTCAGTCATGATCAGGTTTCATTGTTGAGCACAACAAAAGCACATTCAGAGAGCAGGGCTCCAGATCCTGTGACTGCTCTGAGCGCCAGCCCAGTGTGACACCTGGGACTCTGGCAGGTGTCAACACAGCTCAGTGTGGGCACAGAGCCCTCCTCTCATTTACCTGGGTGCTGAACACAAATATCAAGTGTTAATGGCAGCTTTAGAGGTGACTTTTTGCTTGTTTTTAGTTCAAGACCATTCTGCATTGGTTAGAACAAATGAAACCTCTGCAGGCTGAATCATTCCAGAATTTTCCTGCTCAAATCCTCTTGCCACACCTTTTCAAGACAACAAGTGTTTTCAAGTATTACCAAAGACACATGAAAAAATTCAACTGCTGTCTTAATAACCCCAGCAGGCTTGACAAACCTTCCCCATGTAACCTAAAAACACAGCAACAACTCGCCAAAGCTAATATGCAAAGACATGAACCCTGACTAAATGCACCTTTTAAAAACTACAACTCAGATAGGCAGGGCTTCTCAAGAGATACCATTTCTTGCAGCCAAAATTCCTCCCCTCCTACACCCTTCCCTGTAGAGTTCTCAGCAGCAAAGCAATTTACTCTCGTTACTCAACCCACAACGCTAAGAGCATTTTTTCTCCTCAAAGTCATCTGGAGGGATGGGTAAATCAGGCTGGGTTAAAAACAACAGCAGCAGCAAAGAAGAATTACAGTGCTCAATTTTCACAGAGACAGGACTAAACCTTTTAGCAGGACAGATTAGCTCATGGTCCCTTTGAGCCCCTCGCTTCCCAGGGAAGCTGCATGCCTGGGACTGAGACCAGGAAGAGCAGGCCTGGCACAGAGATGCCACCTACCCTCAGTGCACAAAAATTCCTCAAACAACCCCAGAGCTCATAAAGAAAGCAACAAAAAAGGCCAAACAGCAAAGGCCAGAAGATTTAAGACACGTGATTTACTTGGTGTACTTGATCGCAAACATTCCTGCTATTCCTGGAAAGTCCCTGAAGAAAGAAGATTACAGAAACTTGCCTGGTGGCTGGGAGAAGAAATCAAAACTGCTGGCATTCCTTATAAAACAGCCTGATTCCCCAAGTAATTTTCAATAATATTTGTAGCAATTATTTATAAGACCAGGTATTTTCCCTGTCTTACAAAAATAAGAACAGATTTATTTCAAAGATGCCAATAGAAACACATTTTTATGAGTTCACACCTTGCTATTTTTCATTTTTCTTTACTTTTTGGAAATTATGAATACATGATGTAGTGTTTTCCCTATATTTAACTCATCCTCAAACAGATGACTTACAGTTCATGTTTCAATACTACAAAAACATCTCAGAGTGGACTCATCACTAAAAACAGCTCAACTCTCTCTTTTCCTACATTTTACATCCTGCCTGAGGCTGAAGATCTGGGGGAAAAGAATCAAGCACTGAAGCTTCTTACACTGCTGGACAGTTTCCTTATGGTGGTAGCAAATGCCCCAGAGCATGAGTCATTTGTAACTTCTCCAGGAAGAAACAAACAGAAGATCTATAACAATCTATCCTGGAAGATATCCTAACCTCACGAGGGGCAGTTAGGCAAAATGCTCTATATCACATTTCCAGTCCTGATGGCTACAACAACCAGAAGAAAGTAAGAAATATGACCATTCACCATGTATTTTCCATCTGAAATATCCTTAAAAGCAAGAGCAGCAGATGGCAGGCAAACTGGGCTGGGATTTCTCCTGCCCTGTTTTTTTGCAGTGATTCGAGTCAGTATTGCTTGTCCAGTTCCTCTTCCTCTCAGCCACAAAAAAAAACCTAAATCTCCTCTTGCAAACAGACACAGCTTTGCTGGTTAAAGATGCACACAAGGAGGCAGAGGCAAAAATCAGCTGGTCTGGTAATAACCATCCTGTGCTAGAAGTTCCCTGCGAAGCGCTGTGAAGATGCTGGCACAAAAACCTGCACTGCATATTGCTGCAGCATAATTAATTAAGCCTGACAACACCCCTGTGAAATACAATAGGTCTAACCACTAAACCAAATCATCCTTATAAATATCCAAATGTCAGCAAGTGAATTTATGTCAGACTTACTATTCAATCACAGACAGGAAAAAAAATCACATATAGCTTAAAAAAAAAAAAAAGCTTTTTACATTAAGTAAGGCTCTTTTATATTTTTGAATAGTAATAAAGAAATCAAAGGTATGACAGCCTTTTACAGGGATAACACCTCAGAACATTAGTAGATAAATCTTGGAAGAGGTAAGAAGTATTATCAGCATTTCCAATTGCAGAATCAGACAGTGCACTTGAGAATACTCTGACACTATACATAAAATATTATACCTATTAATTCATAATGAAAATCTAAATAATTAAAATAAACCAAAATATCATTACTATCAAGGCTTTGATAGTTGGATGTTGGTTAGGTGGTGAGGAAAATATACTTTTAAAGATTATTATGCCTTGAAGATCAGGTATCCCTTACAACACACACTGAGACAAACTTAGACATATGTTCTAAAAGTAATTCTAGCTTGATTCTTTATGACTTTAGCTTGAAGGATTTTATTTTCTGTATAATCTTCAAAGTGGAAGTGCATTCACTAGCCGCTGGCTGCACTGTTTATCATAAAGTCAGCTCACTTAGTGCTGTCCAATTAAAATAAACTACAGCTGCAATGGATCACTATTTTTCTAAGTATCTGAAAATACTCCTGCAAAGCCCAACCTCTGAAAATTAAACATAAATGAAAAGCAACAGTTCACTTGGCAACCATCTAGGAGAGGATGTTTTGACATTATTTTCATGTTATTAAATGCAGATTTTCCACTTAAAAACAAGAAGCTTCTGTCACAAATGATTTATATATTGAAATACTTTGTATGACATAAGAAAGGCATGTAATGGCTTGCTGCTGTAACCTTTTAAAATAAAATATAAGAATACACACAGTATATTTTTTTCTTTGATACTTTAACCATTTTGCTGTTTATTGTGACAGACAACATTTCAGTGCTAGCCAATATAATACAGTAGCACTTTTATAATACATTAAATAAAATGTCCAAGCTTCATCTGACTTCAAATACACTGACTTAATTTTAAATTATTGTTCTTCTACTGCTCTCTTCTAGTTCATGCCTGGAAAAATGACAGACTATAAAACTCATCTTTTAACCAACTACAGTTTCAAAATTATTTATTTACGTAAATTTGGGAAAACCAGGGTCTCATGACATGTTTGTATGCTTCATTTCAAGCATGATGAAAGAACAGAAAATAAAATACAAACTTTTTTTCTTTGGTACTGACTTTGTTCTAGTTCTTCCAGACATCGACTTCTAAACTCAGGCTGCCACCAACAGACAGCTCACAGACAAGGGAAGCTGATGCTCATCTGCAATGCACAATGTGAGGCAGCAGAAAGGTCCCTTCCCTAAACAGCAACTAATGAATGTACACAGAATAAAAACAATGTACGTTTTCTCTGCTGTGTAAAGTTGTTGTTTAGATCTCTGGGTGGGCAGTCCTACAAAAATTACACAAACATCTTGAAATGCCTGAGTCTATAACCAAAAGAAGATTTTGCGTGGCTGCAGATGCACAAATTTTCTTAGAGACAATTTTTAAAAGTTAGGCTGTATTTATCAAAAGAACAACACTGCACCTTTAAGAAAATGTTATTTTTCCTGAGGCCCTATCAAGGTAAATTTCATCAGTATTCAAAGAATGAGCAAAGCACTTCAACAATTTATTTCAATAAAAGAAGACTTAGCTGAAAGGAGTATAAATGATGAGAACTTGCTTTAAACTGATTTATTCCCTGCAGCAATAAAAGGAATGTTTCTTCACTCAGCTGTTTAATATGCAAATATGCAGAGCATCCAGCTTCTGACAGCACATCATTAATAAAACCTTGCACTAAGCAGAGCTCCCGATATTTCATCCTGATGAAAATACATGATGATGATTTTAGACTGTATAATTTCAGAGTTGGAACAATGTACTTCCCAGTGATGGAAACTCAGCAATCCACAGTTCTAGTGTGGATTTTTTAATAAGTTAACCTATTTCTGCATGAGGGAGACATTCTGTTTACAAGAATTGCGAATACAGAGAATCTTGTCACCAAACCCTCTTGGCTGGACCAACCAAACCTTGGTTTGTGAAGCAGCACCAAAAGAGATGCGTTATTTATAGAACACCATAACACTTGATTTGTCTTTTAATCAATTAATTCCTCTCTTATTTATCAAGTTTAATGTACTTCACCTGTGCTTTTCTCAGCCAATGTACTATCTGACAGATTGGCAGCAAATGTGTAAATTAAAGCCATCTCTTAAAATAAAATAAAGGAAAAAAAGTCTGCAGTTTTGCTTCTTTACTTAACTAAAATCTATGAAGAGTTCCTAGATCTGACCATGCTGTAGCATTCTACTTGTGGTTATAGCCAAAGTATGTACACGCCTTCTTCATTTCTTGTCCTGAAATTCTTACACTGTTTCCAAATAACTTTTTAGAAAGGTTAAAAACTATCAAATGTTTGAAATAGGGAAATTAGTATTGGTCAGTGCTTTGCTCTGGAGCTTTTCCAGTCCAAAGATGGAAATTGGAGGCTGTACAGAAGAACTGTTAATTTTTTAAGCATCCCTTTGTGCAGAATTGATCCTCAGAGGTAACACAGAATGTTCATTTCTCCACTGGAAATTGGTACCCACACAGAGGATGTTGATCGCTTTACAACAGGGATATCTGAGGAACACTCATTTGCTTCAATTGTAGGCAACAATTAATAACTTGCTAAAGTCTTGATAGCTTTATTTTGGCTGAAATACACTGCACTTCCACTGAAAGTGATAGGTCAAATATAAAGAGAGACCCCTTCTACACTGCAAGAACAAAAAAAAAATGACTTTGCGTTTTAATTCAAAAATATTTCTACGATGAATCAATCATTTAGTGTATTTCAAAGAAGTTTGAAGGATTTTCCTTTGAATCATTTCCCACTGGGTCCCTAGGAAACAAAACATCTTCAGGGCTAAATTTCAGGGGAAGTCTTGCAGGTTTTAGTAAACTTCTCCAAGCCAATACTTTACATGTTTCTGTTTTCTGTGCGTGGCAATACTCCCTCATAACTCAAATGGGATTAACCAATTAAACATTTCCCAGTAGTCTCTAAAATAGCTGCTCTTGGCATGTTTTTTGCATGGAACAAACCTCAGCGGGAGGATATGATAGAAATCTTGCACTATTTAAATATAGAATTGGGACATCAAAGAAAGGGTTGTATTGAAATAACATGGATAATTAAGGAAGTGGAGAACAGTAATAACTGATTTACATAAAATGCTAATAAGCCTCTTGACTTGTTCGGCAATTTCTGCTTTAGGCATGGCAACTGCGGGTTCAAATTTGTATACTAATTTTATTTTAGTATTTTCTTTTCCTTCCTCTTTCTCCCCTTATTTTTTAAACTCTCTACAGCCAGGCCAGTCTGTACCTGGATCCAAACCTTCTTCAAAACTACACTCATCAGAATATAAACTCCTGTGAAAGTTTTGAGCACATTTCCATCCGCTCAGACACACAAAGCTCAAAGTCTAAAGACCCTTAATTACTTGCCTGCATGTGTATGGATTCAGACTGCATCCCTTCTAGTTTAGCTCACTTTCATGTCATGCTGAATAATGTGTTACAAACGATCAATGACATATTAAAAATGTTAAACGCTCTTCACAATTAGCAGGGCCGAGAAAGTTGGAAAGCGAGTGGAGTGCGCTGGCAAGGAGGCATTTCCATGGTGTTCTGCTCCTTGCTGCTGGGATGGGATGATGAGGGCACTGCACCAACACAAGAGGTCACAGCTCTTTTACACTGCACCCTTGTGCCATTTGCCTCTGCAAAGAAATTACACGTTCTGAAATTCTTGTTTAATTTTACTCCGCTCCTGATCTCTCCTCTCAGTGCTTCAGCAGCAGTGGCTTTGAGATGTGAATGTGAATGAGCGTCTGAGCTGCTCCTTCAGGACATGTCTGCGTATTGACCTTCAGCTTACCCTGTTTCCCTGTGAGCCCTCTAAGCATGATCCATCGCTTTCTCAGGCCATTCTCCCTTCACCCCATTGATGGGTTTCAGAGCTACTTAAATTTCAAAGTCCTGATGCGTTGCAGCAGTGGCCAGGGCTCAGCTTTGCTCACTTATAGATTGTACAAGGTCACAATAAGGGAAGGGGAAAAAAAAGCCAGAGCATTTATCAGGATGTATTGCTTTACTTTTTCTATCCATCACAAAGGCGATGATTCTATTTTAGTGAAAATCCATTGAACTCAGATCAAGTCAGATGGCTGTTATCATTGGAAACTCAAGAGCTGTCACACCATAATCGGTACAAATGAACACTGAAACGTGGGGCTTGAGGCCGCTTAATGGTCTTTAGTGAATTTTTTTTTTCCTGTTGCTTTTTAAACACCACAAAATCACTTTACTCAAGTGATTTCAAATTGAGAACACTAGGATTTTGTTACACGAGCACAGTTGATTCAATTGTAGATGATCTGACAGCTACTGTGCAATTAAATGTTTTTTGCCAGTGTGTCCTCTCCCCACACCAGTAAACACATGTGGACCTCCCAGAAAAGCACAATGATTTCCCACAAAGTTGTTCTGATTCTGGTCATCTTCTGTGGTACACTTTTCACTTGTAATAGGCCAGACCACCATGCACTTTTAACGGGACTTTCTGCAGAAATATTGCTTTGCATTTTGTGGATGAGCTTTGGTGAAGCTGCCTTGTTCTAGAGCTACTCCTGTGAGAAGGAGCTGTGTGCACACAGGGAAAGCAGAAAGTCAAACTTCATTTCTATTTCACAAATACCTCTGTGAGTATTATATTTTTGATAAAGTATTGGAGATGGTCACCATATTTAAAGGCACCCAAAAACTACATAAATATGAAATTAATGCATATTATTCAGTATAATTACAAGCGTGTTTGAATTGCATCAGAAACAGAGTACAGGGGAGTGCAAAGGAGCAGGGTACAGCCATCATACCTGACAGAGAGCTTGTTCTTCCCTGCAGTCCAAACACACTAATTATTCTCATGTTTGGGCTTCATTCTACTTCCTATCAGTTGTGACAGACTCACCTTGCACTTGCTCGTTTTGATTTCATCACATAAGAAAGACCAGCTATCCCAGGTTCTAGGGAACCTTGACAGATAATTAAAAATGCCTCTCTAATTAACACAAAAATAGCAACAGATGACAACTTTGCTCCACAAACAAGCCATTCCACAGAATTTCTACTTCCCTACAGAAATCCCATAATAAAATAATTGCCATCCAATTTTTGAAAGTTTTGAAAAAAACTCCAACCCATCCCACTTTACTTCCCACATGAACTCATTGCCCAGGCAGATGATTTACAAAACTTATTCCAAGTAAATATATCCCTCTTTGCAAGCAGTGACAAATCCTTACCATGAGCACCCCTCCTTCACGACACCTACAGAATACAGCACAGGAAAGACATGATTGTTATGTAGGAATGTCCTAAGCTACCTGCAGCTTTTTATTGCTTTAAACTATGTTTAGAGCTTATGTTCTGACTCCTGCCATGGAGCTAGAACACATTTGAAGATTTAAAGTCACCTGCCACTGCCACATTTCTGAGGCCCCCCCAGTCACAGCAGCTTCAAGGCTGTTCTGTACAATTTTGGCGTTGAGTGAAATGCAAAACTGAAACAAATATTTCATGTTTTGCCTGAACAAAGTTGCCAAGCAAAGCCACAGGGAAGGAACACAGGCCTGTAGTTCCTTCTCTGCTTTCACCCACCAGTGTTTCCAGAGATCTGGAACAGGCCATGGTGAAGGCTGTGCACAGATTCTTGAGGAGCCCTTGCAACAATCCCACAGAGAGGCATTAATGAGCTTTGGTGTAATGGATGATCAAGCCCTGTGCTCTGTGCTTCAAGAAGCAGAAAATATTAAATACACTGGTATTACATCTTCAAATTTCTTTTCCTAAACATTAAGACAAATACAATTTTGGCAGGCTCTAAGTTTAACATAGTATCTTTTTTTAATGAGAAAAACATGATCTTAATTTTTTTATTAGACTGGAAGTTATGATCATTTTTGTGGATATTTTAAATGTAGCAAGTAACAATTCAGACTTTTCACTGTAGTCACCTGTGCATACACTGCACTCTCAAGGGAGGTTATACAACACAAAAAAAGCTGTAATATGATGCATTTTCAGCAGTGAAATATTCTGGACAATTCACCAATTTCCTCCTATATTACAGCAGATATCCAAAAAGAGGTTAAAAATATCCTTAAAAATATACTTAAAAACTGAAGAAATTTTGTATTGCTCCCTGATTTGCACAATAAATCAGAAGATATCAAGCCCCTTGCTGCTCCCACATTTGGGGCCAGACCAGCGACTGAGCATGGACTGAGCCAGAAACTCTTTGAAGGATCACAGTTACACAGAATGGTTCCTCTTTATTTCCTTCAGCTGAACTCTGGTATCACCCATGGGAATCTGAGGAGTTGGGTGTGTGTGGTTCAACTCTCCCAGCGAGGAAGAATTTGTCCTCAACAAAATTTCTTGGTGTCACCTCTTTTTGCAAATGACCCTTTTAGTTCTCCTTTGTCAACTCCCTCAACTGTTGGCTGTTTGCAAAGGAGGTGTTGTACAAATAACACACTTGGATTTTAATTCCCTGAACCTCTTGCCCCTTACCCCATCCCAAATATCCAATGCAGCTTATCCTACCCCATGTGGGAAATATCTTCATTTCCAGCAGCCCTGGTGCCTCCTGCTGTTGTTTGGGAGGTATGGCTTTAATTCTTTTGAACATTCCCATCATATGGACCCAAATCCTGACAAGTTTGTTTGAGTACAATTGAAATCTCTTACTAACTAATTCTAAAATTAGAGAACCAAAAAATAAAATAAAGACAAGCAAAACTACCTGAAAGTCTTTCATTTCTATTTTATATCAACAAAGACACATTTTCATCATACTGGTCTTATTGGCTGACCAGCTGGCTGATGGACTCTGAATATCCTGATATTTCCTCTTAAAATCATGATATATATAATATATTTTATAGATATATAAAATATACATATAAAATCATGATAAATAAAAATCCTGACGTGGTGTTGCAGTTACCATAGAACTGTCACTGAGGCACCAATTCCAGTCCATAGAGAAGCAGGAATAAAAGAAAAGAAAGAACACAGAGGCTGGAATGAAAATACACATGGAATTTTCAACAAGCTTTAAAACACTAAATAAAACCAAAAAAGCAATTTAATAATTCTTTACTAATTTTTGCTGGATACAAAATTCACTGCAACTTCAGCACCTCTTAGGTTTTTCTCCTCTGCCATGCCTTACAGCCTGGCAGGCAGCAGTGGTGGTCCCTGTGGCAGGGGAGGTAAAAGAGCTGACACCTCTGCCTGCTGGACTGACTGCACCTGTGCTCAAAGCAGGACTGACATTACATGTCCCCATCCCAAATAACAGCTTTAGATTCAATTCCATCCACTGGAGATGTCAGCAAGGGAAACAAGGTTATGTGGCAGCAGCTACCATATTTTACCTATCTATATAAATACATTTAAACACGTGGGAAATAAGGTTAGGGGAATGACCTTGAGGTATGGACTTTTAGGCTAGTAACCCTCACATAACTTCAGCTTGAACACTGAAAGTGAGAAAAACAGTGCATGATAGCAACACATCTACTCTAATCATCCAGGGGAAAGAATTAAAGCTGTTATGTGCTGTAACACAGCCCCTTTCTGTGAACTGGGAATGCCTTTGTAGTGAGCTGCCTCACAGAGCAGACTAGCTTCTTAATAACTGGATGTTGGGAGAATTGGAGCAAAACTTTTATCTTTACTATTAAATCTCCCTTTTCAGTCACTAAGCTCCCTATGAAACAGCATAACAATGCTCCTATTAGGTAAGCAAGGGACAGAGGGGATGCAAATCCCCACTGAATTAACGTGGCTGCTCCTGAGTCAGCGATGGGCCTTCCAGCCTCGACCTTGCCAATCAGCATGTCTGGCTTTTCCCATTTCCCAATGGCACAGGGCTCATCTCTCTGAAGAAATCAACCCCAGTCTATGGACCTCTCCAAATTAGCACCACAAACCGGGGTGGGTTTTAGTCCTTAATTAGCATTGCTAGAGAGTGGCCATTCTTTGATCACTTCCGGGATATTTAAACAGAGCAGTTTAAGAAGGTGGCCCTATAAAGTATAGGGCTGTCTGTATCATCAGCCAGTGAGATGGAGGCACCTACCACTGGCTCCTTGCCAGTTTTGGTTAGCAGAATCAGGGAATGAACTTGGGATCCCTGTGTGAATAGATGCTAATGCACCGGTGAAAGGTCATCAAAGCAGTCGGGCTCCACATCCTGCAGAGGTGCTGGAGCCTCTCATTCCACTGCTATCTTTTGTCCCCATCCGGTTTACCTAATAGATGATGCTAACAATTCACATTGGCAGTCCTTTGTAGTGTAATGAACACTGTGTGGTCTGATGAATGCAACCACTGCACAGAAAACGTCAGTTCTTTCATTAAGAAAACCTTCCCAAGTTCATTGTATTGAACCAGAGCTGCAGCTATTAGGCTGATACATGACACAGTCAATTCCAGTTACACTTTAAGTGACTATTCATGTTCAGTGAATTCAATTTTTAAAGCTAATTTATACATGTTTAGATATTTACATGAATGCACATTTCTTCTAACTTACACGCCTTTTTCTGAGCTTTCTGTCAGTAATGGGGGGAGTGGGGGAAATAATATTTGCCAGAAGATCCTGAAAATGCATAACTGATGGAAAAGACACTGAAAAGCAAATAAGCAGCTTTCTGAGAATATACTTGAACAGAACTCCAAATGACTTGTTGGTAAAAAGAATTGCAGTGCATGTATCTATTAATGTTAAATAAAATATTTGCATTAAGTTATTTTTAAAATTACTCATTATTTCACATTTATGTCTGAGAACCCATTTTCTGATATTAGCCAATACAATACCTCCTTTTATATAGTACTGCAATTAGTGGCATGTAAACTTTTTAAAGCAGGTAATTTAAAAAGTTAAACTATTGCTGCTACTGAACAGAAAACATCAGTTCTTTCATTAAGGAAACCTTCCCAAGTTCATGGTATTGAACCAGGGCTCCAGCTATTAAGCTGTGAGATGACACAGTCAATGCCTGCTATGGTATCAATTCAATTTAAGCATTTTTTTGTTATCACTAGATACCTTTCTGTAGTTTCTTTTCACTGACTTTGTTTATTGATAATTATTAGAGGACCACTGGTTCCAAAGGATAGGCATAATTTCATTACACAAATCCTCTGCAGTTCATAGTAGCTGCAGCTTTTCTGTACAAATCATGCTAAAGTCTCTGAAGCCTTTAGAGTGTGCAGAGATCATGATACAGTTCTCTAGAAATAAAAAAATACCATTTCTTCCAGCACCATTTGGATATTAAACAGAAATCCAGCTTTCCATCCACATATTCAAAAAAAAAACAAGCTGTTTACTTCTTTTGAAATATATTTCAAAAAATGTTTCCATTCATGTGGATTTGTTTTAAATTAAACTATCAGATCTACTTTCCTGCATTGAAAAAAAAAATATATATATCTTGACTTTACCAGGCTTAACATGCACTTATGTACTAAAGCTCTACTGTTTGGGAAATAAAAATACCTTTCTTAATACTGCATTTCATAAGAGAAATTTCAATTATGGGATGCAGGGACTTTGTGGCTTGATACATTTTGCAAGCAGAGAAGGGGGATGCCCTTCAAAGTTAGAGGGTAATCATTATTGACCTTGTGCATTCAAGACAGCATAGCAGGTTTCTATATAAAGAAACTTGCAGAGAGGTCACTGAAAGCACTGGTGAAGAGACATAAAAAAGGAGACAAGACAGAATACAGCCTCAGTTAAGCAAGTTAAAAAATTAACTAAAAACAGACTCGGGAATTGAAGACAAAAACAAAAGAACATTTTCTTTCCAAGTGTCATGCAAATTTATGGCTCTGTATTAAATGTTCATTATCAGATAAGTAGCCTTTACAATGTAATTATTAACTTTTATAGGTTCTGCAAAGTTTTTTTTCCTCTTCTTTCCCTACACCCTGAACACTTCTTGAGCATTGAACAAAGGGGCACGTGCTTAGGGCTGGCTCTCAGCAGGCAGGAATTAGGATTTTGGTCTTCCCTGCTTTACTCATTCACAGGGTGTCTGCTAATCTGTCTGTGTTTGAATTTACCTGTCTGCAAAATAGGTACAATAAAACCAGCAGACATCTCCCCAGGGTTATATGACACTTAGTTTGGCACTTCAAAAAGCACACTTAGCAGAGCATTTTGAAATCATTGAATGAAAAGCATTATGTAATGAAAAATAAATTACTTCTGTATGATGAGGTTGTTTGGAAAATGTTCAGGCAAAATGCTCTGGTTAGGAATATTAAGACACCTGGGATACACAATGGATAGGTTTACTCTGATTTTTTCTTTCAAACTAAACTTTAAAATAAGCTGCAACACAGAAAAGGTTCTATTGACATGCATATCCCACTCCCATTTAATTAAATTGGTCATTATTATTAGTAGTAGTAGTATTAGTATTAATATATTTTCTTTTCCTCTCCAGATAAAGAATACAGAAAATGAAAGAGAAACAGAAATAATTAGACTGAGACCTTACTTTCTTTTTTCTATAAACAGAGAAGGCACAAACCTGCTAACCTCTCAATGACTTGTGCTACTTTTCTTCAACCTACAGCCTCACAAAAGCTCTCTAAATTTGCCCTGCTTAGGCAAAACTCCCTTTTCTCTCGGGTCTTTCACCTCCAGAGCAGCAGCCTACCATGCAGGCAGGAGGCTGCAATCTCAATGCACTGATACCCTCCACTGGAAAGAGTCAATCATTTTCACTAATAGGTGCCCACAGTGTCCCTGGAACAATCCTGTCCTGCCCCTGCAGCTCCCCCTGCCCTGGCCAATAGCACACAGCTTCCCAAAATATGCTTCATTTTCAAGAGATAGATTTATTACAGCCCTGTTATCACATTCAAACCCTGCCTGAAAAGATAAAAATAAGAAAGACCTTACAAGAAGATGTTGTAGCAACAGCTAAATCATAAATATTTGATAAGGAATGGCTAAATCCAGACAAATAACTGTTCAATCCCACTTTGTATTAGGCAGATAAAGTCATACAGGAAATCAGTGTGATCTATTGAAATGAAAAAAAGTCCAGCTTAGGGACTATATGGTATTATAGAATATGTGACATTATAAATGGGCTGCTTCCATAAGTGCTATACAATGAGAAGTTGCATAGTTTTTATTTATTTTTGTGCTTAAGAATGTAAAAGCAGGATGTGAAAGTCACTGTTTGTCAACAGGGCAAATGTGGGCCACAGTGAATAGGTATTTATAACCTTTTTATTTTCCCACTCTTGAAGGGAATACATAATCCTCTCTAGGGATAAAAGGATCTTCAGTCACCCACTAGCCCAGGGCTCCTTTTTAGCACAGGCTGACAGATGTGCTAAAATTATAAGTGAAGTGTTGTGATGTTGACTCCTAAAGCAGCGATCATTAAGGTTGAAATTAGTATCCCCTCCCAGCCATTCAAATGCTGAAAAGTTCTGACACCAGGCATAATTGGACAACTTTACCTAGTGGGGATAGCATCACATTTTATCCTACTGACTTCTTTCTGCCTTTTTCATCCCCGCTCCAATTTAAATGAAGCAAAACAACTTTTTATACATCTTTCACTTACACAAAACAAAACAAAAATCTGCTTATGCAGAAAGACATCTCAAAAGCAGACATATGAGTTCACAACTACATATACAAGTAGTATTGTTTAAGGCTATACTATTTCAGCTGACAACAGTATTTTAAATAAGATGCAGTTAAAAAAGAGACTGAAGGAAAATATAAACAGATGTCCTAATATGTATTAGCATATGCTGAAAGAAATTTCATTTGAAAATGTAAAATACACTTCACTTGCTATATGTTCTAATTAGTTACATGCAGTGTTAACATACTTTAATCTTCTGAAGTAAAAGGTTCCCCTGAACTGGATTTCTGTATACCTGGATATATTTCTAGCAAGTGTAGCAGTTGCTAAATGGCAGTAAGTGCTAAAAGATATAAGCAATCCACACAATTAGATTTCAGGTCATTTAGATCAGTGTGAACTAGAAAAACATGTTAATGTGCTATACACACTGCCACTTCCTCCCATACTGCTGAGTTTGACACATTAACTAATGGACCATCACCTGATAAATACTGGATGTGTGTGGATGAATAAAGCCTCAAATTGTCTCCACTGGCTCAGACCAAGATTTTGACAATGACACAAACCCAGCAGTGCAGAGGCACCGTTGCACCATTCCTGTGCTCTGTGCCTAAAGAACAAAGCCTATGATTTTACACAGTTTATCTAACAGACCTTCTTTCTTTAGTTTATGGCAAAAACTTAGATGGAGCTCAAGGCCCACACTATAACATAAAACATGGGAAAGCTGAGTGTGAAACCCGACCACTGTGTTAAAATAAAATCAAATCCAATGTTTGTGAACATGGAACACTTTGCTATTGAGTTAGGTTAAATTCCTAAAGGCTGACGAGCACATCTATTTCTGGCATGAACAAAGAATGTGTTAATGCTGGGGCTCTCTCAGAGCCCTGTACATTGAGTCACCAGCTCCCACAGCCCCACTAAGCCCTGTCCCTCATCTTTCAGCTGAACTCTGCATTTTGCTTAATCTGCATTGGGCTCCTGCCCATCTCAGCTGATGCCCGACACCCCAAAATTTCCACCACATTACCTGGCTGCCCATCCTGTGCAGCACATCACACACACATCAGGCAGCTGGAGATCTGCTGGGCTGATGCACAAACCCTTCTTTAATTAAGGACAGGAGGAAGGTGAATGTGCACAGCCATGTTGTGCCTTGGCCCTGCAGCGGAGGTGGTGGGGGCTGAACTGAGTGAGAGTTGTGATCATTGGTGACTCATCCTCAGGACAGCCAGGGGCCCACAGCATTCTGTCCCTTGCTGACATCACTGACAATAGGGCTTCTCACACTGAAAACCAGCTGACCCAGCCAGGACAGCCTCTTCCAAAATAGTTTCTCCTAATTTCCAGGCCACCAAGCACTTCAGGATGGGGAACATGAACTTTGGCTGCATGGGTGCTGTGTAAAGAACAAGGAAAAGATCCCTGCATCTTGCTTTGGAAGACATTCTTGCCTGTTCATCTTGGAATTAAGTTCTTTGGCTTGTTTCCATAATCTGTCTCTCTAAAAATGTGTTTGGTCAACTCCCATTCTGTAAATTCCTTCAGTGTTACCCACCAGACCTCTGGAGTGGTACCCCATCAGAACTTACTTCTCATGCATGCTCTATTTCTACATTTCTACTCTTATCTATTTCTGCCTGGTTTGTTGCCAAGTTTTTGGAGGGTTTTTTTTAACTGTAAGGCTTTTACCCAACACACACACAAGAAGGTCCAACCTACAACTACCTCACCCCTTTCCTCTCTGCCCCTACACTCATTATGCTGAGCATCTTTGCAAGAAAACTTGCTTTTCCACAAGAAATTCATCCTTTCTTCCTCTAATGCTGTAGTCTGTCCATAGAGAACTCTTCAGTTTAATCCAGCTTATCCTGTTTCACTATCAACATGTCTACACTCACCCTAGATCGACTTCAAGATAGCCATTTTCATTGATGACTTCCTAAATTTTCAAACAAGCATTTTCATGCTTTCTTTTATTCTGCTTACAGATCTGCCCACAAGCACTTGCAATATTATCTCATCATCTTTCTTCATAATCCACATTAAAAATCTCCTTTTCATTGGTATCTAATCTTTTCTTTGGCATCAGAAAAATATCATGCCTAAAACCAGGGCCTACCATATTGATTAATATTATCTCATTATACGCTTGTTCTTTTTATCTATCTGTATCTCTGACTTTTGATTAACACTTAAATTTTAAACAGCACAGACATGGTACAATCTTTTTTGGTTGATTTTGCATATTTATTAATATGGCTGGGTCCTTATCTGTGACTAACAATCTAGGCACTGCACTAGCAATAATTATCATCATCTTGTTGTTCCTTCTTTGTTGATATATAAGCATGTAAACCAGATTTTGTTTTCTGGGTAAGGCTGCCAGGGATGACTGTTAGGAGTTGTGCCTGAAGAAGAAACTCAGGTGCTTCTAGTAATCATTTTCAGACTAAGGGTTGTACTCATCTGGGGGTTTTTAATGGAAATTAGGGATGGGAAAATTTTCAGTGTAACTGTCAGGAAAAATGGCTTGGAAAGTAATAATTAGAATTACTTTCTGTTCTCTTGTCAGATAAGCAGCACGCAAATGAATTTATTTTTTTTTTAGCAAACATATTGTAAGAAAGTAAAAGAAAAACAAACTGCAAATTGTGCTTGTATCTGTTTCAACAAGGACACATGAACATAATGCACCAAAGTGACAGGCTGAATGTGAAATGGGAACTCCCTGAGACAAAGCTCCCAAGGATGAGAGTTCAAATGCCAAAGAACCCTACTTAAAAAGGGAAGCACCAGTGTTCTTCTCCCAAATCTTCATGAATTGGACATATTAAATCATGTAGCCTGATGCCAGCACAGGATTAAATTCTAATACCTTGGCATGCCCTAATTCTATTAGTAGGGAATGAAAGGGGAACAGAACATGCAGACATTACCATGACTGCATAAACTGCGTCTTTATTTGGAATGGGAATTATTTTAAGGATGTCTGAAGCTCTGGCTTTCTTGCACAAAATCTGGGGTGTGAACCTGAAGAATTAGCAAAAGGGCAGAAAACCTTGAAAACAAGCTGATTGCAACAGGACTGTCAAGCAGAAAGGGAAAATGCAAATGAAATAGACATTTTCTAAATATAGTTTAATTTATAAATAGGACTTCACATCACAGATTTGTTTATCCTCATTTGGTGATAATTGTTCACAGCAGAATATATCAGAAAATTCTATAATAGGAACTACAGCCAGGAAATGTTAAATAATTAATCACCCTCCCAGCCACTTGCATTTCTGTTGATATAAATGACCGTATAATTCCAAACCCAATTATCACTACTTAGCCATTCCATTTTGTAGTTAAAATCCCACAAAATTAAAGTGCATCAATTGTTAATGGTAATAGACCAGACAAGGGATTAAAGATTATTTTAATGTTTATTTCCTGTCAGGAGGTTTTTTTGGCAGGAAGCACTATAGACAAAAGGCTACATTAAGATGAGATTCATACAATGTATTTAAATCTACTAACTTCTAAAAGCCTTATGGTATAATTACTTGTTTAATCTACTTGTTCCCTGAAGATACCAATGGGGGTTTATCAAGCCAACTTTAGTATATCTACTTCATAGAAACCAAAACATTCTATTTAACTTCAACTGCAAACAGCAGTCAAGTTTACCATAAATGCAATTCTAACAACAAACTTGAAAAATGAATGAACTATGCAAAAAATATAAGGGGAACCAAATTACTATCAGGATTTTTTTTAATGTCACATTCTGCTTGGTTTATCTCCTGTTACTTTCTGGCACTTTATGCACTTGCATATAAGATTTGGTCCTTGTATCCACACTTTAAACAACCACTTTAATACCAATAAAAGTTCATTAATTACAGAAACTTCTTTTACCTGCTACAAAATGATGACTCTTGTCCACTTTTCAGAAAAGCATTTATGCATGTGTGTTTATATGGAGACATCACTTAGTTTAGTCTTAAATGACTTTGCTGTCTTAAAATGCGTTTATTATTAGGCATTGTCAACAAAACTGACAAAAGCACTTTATTGCATTAGCACAGTGATTAGAATTCTGCAGAACTGTGTGTGGGGGCCTGAGGGTTTGGGGAAGGACCCTCACAGTTCACTATTCCAGTGGGCAGCAGGAGTGGGCTGAATTTTGTGCACTTCAAAAGGTTATTCATGTGTATAAAGGTGCAGACAGGTATCCACAGCTTGGGTCTGTTGGGATGAAACCATCAGATCTGGAGCAAGCAATAACTGTGCTGGTTATTTCTGGCTTGCACTGACACCACCCTGCACACAGCCTCATTCATCTCATTCTGTCTCTATCCTATGTATGGACTAAATAGGAAAAGTGAGAAGGAAATGTTTGTGTTCTTGTGTTCCCTGCCCACTCTGCAATGGATGAGTTATCCACTCATCCAAAACCTAAGAACAACTTACAGCACAGGAAGATTACAGTACATTGTATCCACATTTATTCCTTTTCTCCAGGAAACCCTTGTCCTGCATTTACCAAATGACATAACACAATAAATCATGACATAAATAACGGAGTGCATAAATCCCCTCATATTGGGATAATGACAGATTTGGTTCTGTGCCTCTTTCAAACATTTCCTTGGGTGTACATTCACTGTTTGGCTAAAGCTACCTCTCATTATTCCTCCTCTCTACTCTTTACAGGTGAGGAAGCCAGCAGGGACAGGTCTGTGGCTCTGACACTCCTGTGCAGTCACAAGAAACAGCTTTACAGCCCAAGAGGTTGCTCAGGAGGGCAGTGAAGAAGCTCCTTTCCAAAGCCAGGATCCCCAGCTATGATATCACTAATTTGCAAGCAGTGAGTTAATTACATGCCCAGTGGTGTTAAGAACTCAACTTCCACCAGACACAGGTATTAAGAAAGAAGCTTCTAACTGAGAGCCACAAACTAACTGCTCATCTTGGAGCCCCAGGTATTACAGGAGATTATATTGGGCATGTTTGGCATAATGGAGCACTGCACAATTAAAACTGGCATGTCAGGAAATTCTCCCTTGCTTTGCTTGGTATGCAGACCAACCAAAAAAAAAAAATCCACCAAAAAACCAGAACACTCACAACAAAGTTCAGAGTCCATATCTCTCCTGAGATTTGTGAGAGCAAGTAGACATGGTACAAAAACCCATTCCACAGCCTTTCATCAACATAAAATTTACTGTGAATAAAGACCTAAAACTCTATGCTTAGCTCTGATTTAAACCTGTGAATACAAACCTCCCAAAAACATTTCCATTCCAATAAATACCTCCCCATGACATGGTATGTTAATCATTTGGGTCCTAGGGGAGAATTAAATACCCCAGCCACAAGCAAGCTCCACCACAATTCCCACCAGAACAGGTTCTGGACCAAAGTATTTTATTTAGCAGATTTAAGGTGCTGTTTAAGTTAAACATGTGCCAGCCATCCTAGTGGAAAACACTTCTGCTGTGGCAAAGAGCAAAGCAGGTTTGGTTTTTGAGGCTGAAAATTCCTCTGTAATTTTCTATGGTATTCAAGACTTTATCAATGAGAAGAATTAATCTAACTCACAAAAACGAGACTTCCTTCAGAACTCTAATGTTCTGTATCTTTTATTTTTAAATTGCAGCATTAATAATGGTCTCAGCAGCAAGTGGAGAAAACGTATGAAATATGTGCCCTCTTTATAGATTTCCTGTTTCTGCAATTGCACTTGAAAAATGGCAGTGCCCTGCCATCTGAAGCTTCCAGTTTGTTTAACTCTGAGCAAAAGACAATTAAACAACTTACAGTACATGGTCATGAGACTCTAATTGCTCACCAGTGCTCCTTGTTGGGTCAGCTGCCACAATGAGCAGAAGCTTTTTCACTTCCCTACCCCTGCAAGACCACCAGAGGTTCCTGACCATGGCAATGGCTGCGTGCTGAGAAGAAAATATTTCACAAACAAAAAAAAATTCCACAGGATTCTTGAGATGCTGAGTTAGCACAGAGTATAAGGAGGAGACTCCATGCTGGACAAGTGTCTAGAAGGATAGAACATCCTCTTAGCATTTTTTCTTAGAAGTCAAAGAATTAATATTTATCCTTTTTTTGTTGTTGTTCTGTCACAGTTTCTTAAAATTCTTCCATTTACTATAAACTTTTTTTTTCCACAATTCCTGCAAGCAAAGTTATATCCTGAATCTATATACCTTAGATTATCCTCTTCAACACAGAAATCTTATGTAAGAAGTGATGTATCAGTATTTTAATAGAGAGTGATATACATTTGAAGAATGGAAGTTCAGGTGACCGACAAAGATAAACTGAGCTTTTCAAATCCTGCTTTTGGTAGAAGGCATTCTGAAAAGAGACTAAGTTCCATTTGAGAGATGTTCAATGCACCTGTGTTTTTGCTCTCAAAGGCATTCTCAGAGCTGATCCTATTTTCACATTTGGAGACAACAGACTCATAGATGTGACCTTCACACACCAGTATCTGCTCTATCATTAATGATGCCTTCTACTGCAGGCTGAAATAAGGAAAAAAACCTTAGCTCACCAATATAGATCTGAAATACTGTAGTTCTCAGTCTAGCATGCTCTCAGGACTATGTGTTATCCACATCAAAGACAAAAACACATCATTAGTATCATCTGCTGCAATGGCAGTGCAAGGGAATTCATATTAGTGGTTGCTTAATGGTAATCGTGGTAGAATCTTGGCATTAATGTGAGGAATATTAATTTTCCAGTACATAAAAGCATAAATGACACCTACATCTCGATGCAAAGCCAGCTCAAATCAATTGCCTAAATGAAATTTAATTCAAGATTCTTGGTATACCAACATAGACACAGAACTCTGTCTCCATCAACAAGATGAACAGGAAAACAATATATCTGAGATCATGTGTCATTCCCTAGTGATTCTTTTGCTTCTTTTTGGTATGCAAAAAAAATCATATCAGGCCTTTTAAAGAAAGCAAAAATAGAACACAGAGTATATACAGTGATAAAATAATACCTGGACAATAGAGCTGAAGAGCAAAAGGATGATGAAAGAAATTACTGTAGGGAAGGAATAAAACTTTTTACATGATTACAATATTCTTATCTTATTAATATATGTACTGGAGACTAAAATAAATAAATTATAACTTTCAGCTTAACAAAATCAGTTTTGTGGATTTCTTTTCTTTGACAACACAAATAAATTATTGTAAATAACTTCATCATCACCATCACTATACTGTGAAATATCACTCAAATGCCAGAGCACATTTCTCAGTGCATTGTGTCTCACTGACCTCCTGATCAAGTTGCTCAGTGTCTGACTAAAAGAATATTCTCTGGTTTTGTTTTTGCTTTTCTAAGTAACTCTTAGCTCTACAAATTAAGTATGGAACCAGAATCAAATCTGACCCATTCTTCCATAGCTGTGTTGCCTTAGCATCACCAAAGGAAATAAAACACAGTTTAGTTACTAAGGTGACCAGTTACCACAGTGATTCCACACAGGACTAAGATGCAGTGAGATAAAAGCTCCTGGTTTTATGTGGTAATCCTCCTGCCTAGAAGTGTCTACTGAGAGGCAGCACACAGGAAAGAGCAGGAAGTAACATAATTTATTCAGCAAGAGCACTATGGGGCACAAGTGCTGAAAAATGGCTTTCACACACCCCTTCTGGCTAATTTTCCATTGAAATAAAATTTACTCTTGAATATCAAATATTTATTCCATTTTTCATACTCTTGTCTTTTCCTCCCTCTCATATTTATTTACTTCATAAACATTTCAAATTTATTTTTGCTAAATAAATAAATTAAAATATGAGGAATATTTAAACAGACAAAAGGCTCTGGGAGTTTTGCTACTGGCAAAAGGAGAAATGCTCCTGGATGTAATGAGTCAACTGCCAACATGGAAATCTGGCAGAATTCCTGCATTTTAGAATTGTGGGGTGTATGACTTCACTTTAGTGTATGCAGGTTTTTCTTACAAGGTTGATTCTGCAGGTTTTATGCAGTTGGCTTTCCTTTTTTTCTATTGTCACGCCTCAAACTATTACAAGTTCATCAATAATAACCTACTGACAGCTTCCCCACCTCTCTCACCAGTCAGTGAAGTTACAAATTTACCAGATTTACAAGAAGATCCACACTGTAAAACAAACAAATTCCTGGGCATCATCCTGTCCAAACCACAAATTCATCTAAGTTCAACTCAGTGTGTTTTACTCAGCAGAATAGGTAGTAAAATCTTCTTTCAGCCCAGAAGACTTTATTTTATAATTCCTTCACCTGGGATTGCAGGAAATGTTAAGATGTTAACTATCTGACAGAGTTCACATCAGTGACAAGCAGTTTATTACAGCACAGGTTTTATTCCCCCATTTCAGGGGACATGGACTCCAGATGAAAAGGTGGAATAATTCTTGCCTCAGTGTGTAAAATCAAGATCAATTTAGTAACCCACTCCTCTAATACCGTATGTGCAAAGAAATAATTTAGACTCCTAGTTAATTTGAGTATTGAACTGAAATTCTGCAGCTGCTTTCTGCCAGTCCTGAAAACAGAAATTAATTTCAATGACCAAGGCTCTTGGAGTGCTGCTCTGTCAGGTAATTAGTCATCGTCTTCTGCTACTCAGGGTCTATCACTGTGCTAATCCATACATAAACCCCAGTATTCCCCCAGTCACTCACAATCTAAAGAGCTGTTTAACTACCTATTTCTCCCATTCAATCCTACCCCAGATATCAGCTGCAAAATGAGCATTCTTTCATGTTTAGCTTTCTTCCTACTATTTACTGCCAGCAGAATTAATGCAACTGATTTACATTTTCTTTTTTCTGTTTGATCAAGTCTGCTGTTGATTAAGTAGAGCTTAAGGGAAAAAATTATACTCCTGCAGCTTTCCTACTTGACTTGCCAGTTTATTAATGAAAGAAGCAAGGATATTGATGGCCCAGAAACTACAAGTGCAGCAATTAAAGGATATGTCCTTCCAAGCTTCTAATTAAAAAAGAGTTCTTTTGTATTAAAAGATATAGTTTAGTGTCATATTTATATCTAATTCTCACTTCTACTCTTTTGCATTATTTTTTTTTCCTGTTTATTCTTTTTAAACAGAAATCTACTGGGAAAACTTAGATCAGGCAGAATAAAGAAACTTTCCCTGACAACCATTTCTGGAAGCTTTGTTCCCAAACAACAGTCCTAGTGATAAAACATCAAAAACAACTCCACCTCCCCCAAATCCTTACAACAGTGAAATACCCACTGACACATACCACTCAGAAGGCAACTCTTTCATATTTTTAACTTGTGTAAATTGGCAGAGTTTGCCCAACTCGGCTTCAAGAAAACTGAAGATTTTTTATACCAGTCCTTTTGGATATTAAGATAATGAGACTGTTCCCTCCTTCTAATATCCTTTTAGTTATTATTTAAATTCTAGATTCACTTTTTTCATGTCAGGTATTTACACGAATGGTCTCACAGAGGTTCTTCATGCTTCTTATCTAGTCTGATTTTTTTGAATTCTTCCTTCAGAAACAGCTGAAACCATAACATTGCCAGTATTTTATTACTCTGCTGAGTCAGTCTCTTGCACATTAATGGCATTCTCTCAGCATCAGAACACAGATAAATAAAGGACTCCTGTTTCTGTCTGTTTTGTGGTGTCATCTGAACAAATTCAACACAAGTCTGACATGATCTGGCTGACTCAAACTGCATGGATTGCCCCTCCAGCACCTGTGTGTTGAGGACTGAGTCCAAGAACCATGAAATCCCAGAATGGTTTGGGTTCAAAGGGTCCTTAAAGCTCATCCAGCTCCAGCCCCTGCCATGGGCAGAAACACCTTCCACTACCCCAGGCTGCTCCAAGCCCCATCCAGCCTGGCCTTGGACACTTCCAGGGATGGCACAGCCACAGCTTCTCTGTGCCAGGGCCTCCCCATCCTCACAGCAAAAAATTTCTCCCTAATATGTAATCTAAATTTACTCAGTCAGTTTGAAGCACCCTGCCTGCCCCACGTTCAAAACATCCTGCACACAACTCAAAGAACATCTCCATCTGCACACCAGGTACCTCTCCCAGATTTCCACACAGCCATTACTCCTCTCATTTAGCTACTAGATGTTCTGAAATCCCTGAGAAATTCTATTAAAAAATAAGCACAATATAAAGATCATAATCTAGCATCCCATACAAGTAATCACAGGTTCTTAATGCATTGAAAATGACTGTTCTCTGCACTGATGTTCCAGAAAGGAAGAGAAGTAAAACATCTTTCTGCTCCTGGCCTCTGTTCCTCACAGCCCAGAGTGTGAGAACTGCTGTGATCAGATTAGGCAGGTAATCTTGTGTATGATCAAATTCCCAGAGGGCAGCGATAGCTGTGTATTTAAGGACAGTAAGCTTTTCTTAAAAGAGGTACTAAAGTGAATCACAAAATTTCCCAGAGCTCCCAGCTGGACAAAGCAGCAGTAAACAAGAGTGATTCTTCCTCAGGGCTAACAGAGTTAGCAGTGCTGCTCTCAGGACAGGTTGTGTCATCCACAATCTCACTGCCCGCATTTCTCCTTGAGCCATCCCAGACCTGCATCTTTCTCTTTGCCTATTAACCTGAAAAAACCTTGTGGAGGAGGGGGGTGGAGTTGTTCCAAGGAACCTTTTGTACTAGAAATTTCTCAATCACTTCCAGTTTAAAGGTGACTTCGCAGAAATAGTGACCCTCACAAGTACCACTTGAACGACACAGAAGCTTTAATCTTTTTCAGTGGAATCGGAAGCTCTTATCTCTCCTCTGACCCTTTTTCCCCTCTAGCCTTACACTCTTGGCACCATTGAAAAGTCAGAACCATTAAGTTGGTGTCAAGTGGCTGTGCTATTCATATTCTATTATAGTCAATGACAATTAACAGTGCCATTCAGAAAAGCCAGGTACTGTATTACACAATTGGAAAATTGATCTTATCTGAGGCTCAAAAAACAGCAATGTTCAGACCTCAACTCACAGGCAAAAAAAAAAAAAAAAGAAAATAAAAGGAAAATAAAAAAAAAAAAGAAAAGGGGGAAAGTACTGCCTGATCTCAGGGGCCACAGCAAACAGCCATGTTCAAGGCTCAGAAACAACCTGAAGAAGTGCCCAAATCTCTGTGTGAATATAAACTCCGATTTTTATCATCAAGCAAAGTGATGTTAGAAAGAAGAGTACAAATTCCACTGAACGCTTGATGATCACCTTCAAAGTTGTTATTGCAGGCAAAATGCAACATCTTGGCGCTGCTGACACATCAGAAAACCACGGTGTGTGTGTGTCGGTTCCCAGCCCCTTGCAGCACACACCCACAGGCAAGAGCCCAGCCCTAGAGTGAGATCCTCATTTCAAACACCTGCACTGAACACCTATTCTCAGGAATGTTTTTCCTAGAAATGAGCACAGGCACGTTTTTCTACTCATGAATTACTGGGTGGCTACAAAAGGAGAGGATTAACAAACAACTCTCTGCTTTGGACAGTGAGCCTGTTTCCCTCTCTCAGTGAATCTCAGCATTAACTACAACACCGCACAATAGTTGATTACAGCTGAGCCTATCTGCTTTAAAGCACAGGGGGAATTTTACACAGCAAAACTCAATGAGCTCACTTGAGTTTCACTAAAGCACCTGAGCTAAAACCCTGCCACACAAAGGATGCCTTGTAGAGTCAGGAACAGCTCTTGGCACTGTTCCTCCATGCCAATGCCCGTGGCTTTCAGCAGGATCCAAACCCAGAGCAAGTGCTCTTGCACCAGTGAGCCATCATGTCATTTATATTCCCCAATCAAGCACTCACTAACCCTCAAAATTATGGCATGACCCATCAAGTCCACATCCTGGAGCAGACTGCAGAATCTGTAGAGTCACTTAGTTCAAGCACATAACTTGAATACTTTGCAACTAGATGGGGAAAAAATAAAAAACAAACCCATAACAACAAATATTCCTGCATTTCTCAATGGTTGTACAGATGGATGTAAGGAATGTTCCATTACATGCAATTCTGCCTCAGGTTGCTGCTTTCCAGGCCAAGACCAGTGAAGCTCTTCCTGCACCTGAGTGCCTCTAAGATGTCCTGAGCCTCTGGGATGAATTGAGGTGTCTTTGCTTTTCCCCTCCTTTCTAAATATGAGGTATCTTTACTAAATACTGGAGACTAAGGACTTACACACACAACTCTGGAGACCATCAAATCCATCCTAGTGGAAACAGTGCTACTCCCAACTCCACCTTTGGTGCACCTGGAAGGGAAGAACTTGTATTCTACCAGATGTTTCGGGTGATGGCAAGTTTTCCTGGGGAATCAGGAACAGGCTGAATACAGAAATCATCTCTGTCTGTTCATCATTTTCCTTCACAGAATACAATAAAAAATTATCAGCTAGTTTCAGTTCTCTGGGAAAAAATCTCCTATTGGTGCCTTAATGAAAAACATAGAATGGGCTCAAAGCCACTACAGTTATACTTAAAAATCAATACTCCCTATTGGTCTTATAATTTGTGTCCCAAATATCTGCTTTAAAATGTGCACAAGCCACAAAACAAAAGCTAGGGAGTTTATATCTCAGATTTTTGAATTTTTTGTACTGTTTCAATATTTGCAAAGCCATGTGAAATGTTCTATAGGATTCTCTGCCTGACAGTGGGAGTCTATTCTGTATTTTATTTCTTTTATTGAGAGGTGGAATAAAATTCCCCAACTGCTCCAGTGCAATTAAAATTACTTTTATTCATACAGTTACCTCTATGGTCACCATAAGCATTCCACAGTACTAATCCTTTTAGGCCCTGATCCAGCAAAGCACTTTACTGTCTCTTATTCTTAAAATTACAAGTCTCCCCACTGATTTCAATACAGTTATATTAGGGATGAACTTGGCCTCCCATAGCAAAAATAATGTTAAAAATACAGTTTAAAAAACAAGCGAGGAAATGGAAAGCCTAAGAGACTTCAATATTTCTCTGGTTTAAAGTAAGGCATTACCACTGTGCATTTGAGTACAGTCCAATAGTGAGCTATTTTTGTACAGCTGGGCCAGTGCAGGTAACGAGCCTCCCTGTATTAGAGATGCATTGATTTCAGATCTGGATGGTTTCAATAAACTCCTTACACCCAAATGTTACAAGGACAGGGACATTAAAATGTCAATTACATAAATAAATCTGTAAGTATCAATAAATGCCCAAAATAAAATAAACCCCTTCACTCTAAGAGGCTTTGCAGCTGAAACACTGTAAAACAATAAGAAAACCATCACAATTTGCATTTTTATAGCTACATTCATCTATAGCTCAAATATTTATCACAAATATCAACCCACCATTGGTAGGAACTGTAGGATGTTGTTTTCCTGCTTTGACTGCAGAGACACCAAACCATGGCTGGACATTTGTCTACAACCAAAGCTTTTAAATTAAATTTTATTTTTTACATTAAATACTCCCTGCCTTTGCGTACTTCTTTCTGCCTTGTTTTTGCTGGTGCAAGAATTTATCTGAGCATGCAATGAACTGGATCAGGAAACTAATCTGACTGAAATATAAACCATGGAAAAGTGCTGACTTTAATGAGGAGGGACGCTCAGGGAAGCAGGAGCCTGAGACCGCTTGAGATAGCACTGCCCCAAAATAAATGTACATCAAAGTGCACATCCTGGGGCACAGAGCAGCAGCCAGAAACAGAACCATGCATTTCACCCATTTATCCACAAAGCCATGGGGGGACACTGGGATCAGAGCCACAGAATAGATGGGGGACATGTCTTGAGTGGCTTCAGAGCACAGCTTCTGATCACCATGGAGGGACAACAAAATTTAATTTGCCACAGATGGCTGAATACCCCAAGCAGGATGACTACATAAAAGCATTTTCCAGTAACTTCCAGATTGTCTCTCCAGCCTTCCCAATTGGCTCTCAACAAAATTTTAAAGTGTGTGCTTTACCACCATTTAAAGCAGTACACATGAGAGATAGTGAATACATTTAGGTAAATGAATTCGTGTGGACATTTTGAAGGGAATAATGCCCTCCTATTTGGGCTACCCTGCACTGCAATAAAAGTGGGGGTTTCTTCAGTCAAGGTGCTGCAGTAACCCAAGTGATAGCCACATTACACTTATAAAAGACAACTTTAAGAAAGATCTTAGTGCAATAAAAGTGAGGATTTTTTTTCCCTTGGCATCCCAGCTTGCCATAGAAATGAGTGAGTTGCTGAATTTCTGCCAAGTATAGATGGTTCAGCATGCTATTAGATTAGTCTGTTTATACAGAAACAGCCAAAAATAGGAAACACACAGAAGCTATTAAAGATATTGTCCTGTGAGGGAAATATTTGAATGGTTTTGTTACTGCAACTGGGAAATAAGATATGAGTCAGTATTAATGTGATAAAGAAGTTAATGTGTTCTAAAGCAAACAGTTAGTTTCTTCAGCTTGTTTCTGAGTTGACAATAAAATAAATGTACAGACAATTATGTAGGGTTGGATGAACCTGCAAGTAAGTGCATCCAGCTTAAAGCTCAGTGCTGCCAGTGGGTTAGAATTGAAACTCTGTTATCAAGTAATGATATGCTAACCCCAGGTAGTCTTCATAGAAAATGGATGATTCAAAATGCCACACATCACTGAGCTGGTGGGAGAATGGTCAATAGTGTTTAAGCTATTTCAACCAGTCAAAGAGAATTTCATAGAAAAATTCCCTCACCTTGACCATTTTACAGTGGGTTTCCTAAATTCTTCTCACTTTTGATATAGTCCAATGAAAAATAAAAATACCCTTAGTATTGTACTGTATTTTGTTTTGGTTTCTTTTTAATCAGGACAGCAGCAATATTTCATAGTGGATGTTGCCAGCAGAGAGACATTTGTCCCATATGTGACACTGAGCATTTGCTCCTAAACACAGCCCCACACAACCCCGATACCCTGACCTCCTTCTCCCTCCTTTTTCCACATATTAACAAACCTAATTCTTCAAGTACTCCAATGCCTTAAATCTTCTAACACACATAAACAAAGGAACAAGCTATTATTATATTGTATTTATATATTTATATGTACAAAAAGAAGATGTACATATTTTTTTCTTGAGTAACACACTTCTACAAACCTGAAGGCCACACATATCATTCCTTAAGGGCCATCACATTTGACCAGCGAAGAAGAAAAAGTCCAAAGCTGAATGACTGCCACTGAGAAATGCCCCTCTGTGGTACCTTGGTTGTTTTGTGGTGAGAGTGCCTGGGGCCAGGCCAAGCACCTTCCCTGATGTTAGGGCACTTTTTAGGACACAAGAAGAAGAGCAGCACCTGAAAATGCACATGGAAACTCACACCAGTGAATGCAGCAAAACCTTTGCCAGTACACAGAGGCACTTGGTTAGCAGGAGCCTCATGAATTCTACACCAGTGGCTCATTTTTCACTCAGAGGGAGTGGAAAACTGGCTTCAAGTAATTCAGCCTGTGTTATGTATATACAAAGATTAGGCACGGTATTTGGAACAGGAAGCAGCTGCAGAAATTCTGTCAAGGTACCACAATTAAAAGCATTTACACTGCAAAGACTAAAATTGCAGGTGGTATAATGAGACTTAGAGCAAAATTTAAGAACACTGCAATAACTTGCAGCCAGATCTTGGAGCTGGGCTTTTCCCTGGAACACATCTACTCAAAACCAAGTCAAGCTGTTACATCAACACATCTACAGACTGCTCTGAGGCCTCAGCTGAAATTTATTTCTGGGATAGGTGTATCTTTCCATTCAACCCCACAGAAACCAGGCTTGTGTGTTATTCCTTGAGCCGAATTTCTTACTTCAGGCAATAGGAAGAAGGAGTTACATGTCCCCTGACACCAAACAGATAAGCACAGTGGCGTTGCCTTGCTGCAGAGGACCCTCCAAAACTGGGGGGATGCAAGGCAGTTTGTGCTCCCTTCTTTGTGAACACAAAGTCCATTTCTAGGGTGGGAATCTGGAGCTGGAGTCTAAATTTCCAACATCCTTTCAGTGCTGTGGCAATGTGATCCCAACATGAAGAGTTTAGAGCATATTCTGCAGTTCCACACACACACATTACTACTTGTGTTTAAAGCATATATTGTTCTTGTTTAGATAGAACTCTGGAGTCTCAATCAACAAACAAATTCAATTTATCACTTGTTTATGATTGTGCATGAGGCACCTGTATTTTTTCAATGGTATAAGGTAACAGCAGAGCCACAGTAGCTACTCTGAAATGCAACAGCCACAGGAAACTTAATGTGCCTTAGAGATGCACGGGAGGTTCAAAAATAGAGAACTTCCTTTTTCAGTAAAGGGACAAAGTAACAGAAAAATCGAGTAATATGGTTCTGCTTGGAATTGAAAGAAGAAAAAGGAGGGAGGTGAGTTTTCCTGGCCACATGTCTCAAACCAAATTGGTGTTTTTTAAACAAAGCACCTCACTTGCTTTGTTTCATTTTCAGGCTGTGCTGCCTGAGCAAGACAACGGAAAAGTTTAATCTCTAAAACATGAATGCCAAAAATAAATGCATTAGAAAATACCAAGCCAAAGCTATACTGGTGACACAAATGTGAAAAATGGAATTGAAATAAACTGTGCCAGAAATCTATTTCTAAAAATATGTCTTTACACTAGTGATATTTATAAATTTGACATACTCTAAAATTTAGCTCACTAAAGATTATTTCTATGCAAATATGCATTTCTCAAACCCCATAAGCGTGCGAAAAATCCAAAACACATTTCTTGAAAATCAATTTCTGTGCAGTACAAATGTATCAAGTTAGAGGC